>NC_135500.1:25833452-26433452 GCF_052857255.1 Amblyomma americanum | reverse complement strand
CACTTTCAATATTTAACATGAAAATCAGGGAGATCACCATAATTTACAACACAATTGTAATCTCATATGTACATAGATGCAGACTTCATAGTGAGCGAAAAGTTTCCCAAAAGTTCCCATTCCATCTTCCTTACGCAAGGCTGACCCCTGCACAAGTCTTGCTTCCAAGGGCACTGAGATTAGTGCTCGGAATTTGGCGAAGGTGAATTCGTAGCCTCACTCTCGGATACGCAGCAATTACCATTATGTTAATTCGTTCCTTGTGAGCCAAGCATGTTTTCAGAGAGGGTTGGTCTATTTCTTCAAGCTATGCTATTAGAGAGCGAAGCGGCGACTTCATGGTGAAACGTTTGCCTGTGCGCTAAGAATTTACAGCAGTAAAATATTTTTCATAGTCTCACTAACCTCACTGTTTGGGTATATGAGGATTTGGACGTCCTTGACATATTCCTTGAATGCAGTAAGTGAAGCATACTGATTATCAAGGTTGCCAAGGAGAGCAGCCTTGCACTATGCACAAGTTACAGACTTCAAAATCTCTTTCAAAATAAACACGCCGAGGTAAAACAAAATGCGACATTCGGTTGGCAAGAGCCATTCAATGAATAGAATTTCCGAGTCATCGATTTCATCGACACCTTTTTCGGCATATTCATTCTGGCCTTGTGCAAGCAGATCATGAAGGTATTCGCGCTCATCAAGTTCATAGCTTGTTGATCTCGGCGTGTGCAGAAACTGGCTGACACTGACGAGTCTGAGTGCACACTTCATGTCATACGCAGTGCGGCTGGCATATGACTTGAATGAATTAAATTAATTAGATTTGGGGGGAAGGGAAATGACGCAGCGTCTGTCTCATATATCGCTGGACACCTGAACCGCGCCGTAAGGGAAGGGATAAAGGATGGAATGAAAGAAGAAAGGAAGAAGAGGTGCCGCAGCGCAGGGCTCCGGAATAATTTCGAACACCTGGGGATCTTTAAAGTGCACTGACATCGCACAGCACACGGGCGCCTTAGCATTTTTCCTCCATAAAAACGCAGCCGCCGTGGTCGGGTTCGAACCCGGGAATTCCGGATCAGTAGTGGGGCGCTCTAACCACTGAGCCACCGCGGCGGGTGGAGTATGACTTGAAGAAATAAGGTGTTCTAGGCAGTCTTGTGATAACCTGCTCGTGAGAAGGAATTCATACCCTTCACTGCCAGAAGCCCTGTTTAAGGGCGAAGGACAGCCGTTGTCGAAATTAGGACCCGGCTTGCGATGGATTCTACTGGGAGCCATTACCCTTTCTGAATTCTCTGGTGGTGTCCAAAGTGGTGCGGTATTTTTCTGTTTATGCTGCTCAGCGCCATGGCAGGATGGCGCGATGACATTAAGGTATACCACCTGGAAATGAGGTCTATAAACCAAGCTGTTGTTTCGGCTTCTGGCTCAATCACTCCTTCTTTGATTAGAAACCGAATAGCCGGTGGAGCTTCGCGGAGAAGCTCTACAGCTACTCCAACTTTTATCTTGGTGAAGTGGCCACAACTGATGTGGACTTCAGACAAATTTGGTGCGAACTTAAGTTCATGGGCAGCGTCGTAATCCATGACAGCATCTACATGCTCCAGTTTCACCTTCGAGGCTTCGAATCCGTTGTGGCTTACTGTAGCATCACTAAGTGTGAAAACTTTATAGCTTAGAAGCTGTCCTCTCAGGTTCTTAAGGACATGTGTCAAGTCTGAGATACAGAAAACTTCCTCACCTTCTAAACTTGGGCGGGGCATTGAGTACGAAGTTTGCGAATAACGGCGGTTTGAATAATAATAATAATAATAATAATAATAATAATAATAATAATAATAATAATAATAATAATAATAATAATAATAATAATAATAATAATAATAATAATAATAATAATAATAATTGTTTTTTTGGAGAAAAGAAATGGCGGAGTATCTGCCTCATATATCGTAGGACACCTGAACGGCGCCGTAAGGGAAGGGATAAAGGAGGGAGTGAAAGAAGAAAGGAAGGAAGAGGTGCCGTAGTGAAGGGCTCCGGAATAATTTCGACCGCCTGGGGATATTTACCGTGCACTGACATCGCACAGCACACGGGCCCCTTAGCGTTTTGCCTGCTAAAAACGCAGCCTCCGCCGTCTTGAAAAACAAAATTATCGCCACATTGCACGGTTTGCTGCACCTATGTCACATGTGACAAGACGGATTCCTAGGGAAATCTGGCTGCATATCTTGACTATTTCCAAGACATAGGCCTTGAGTATAGAGCCGTCCACGTGCCTACCAGTGAATTCGTAGGCAATCACTTACTTCCACCTTTAGTTTATACGACCCTACGTAAACACCAAAGCATGACTGGCTGGCTGCTCAGGCTTTGGGGGCAGTGTCGTTCCTCCCAAAAGCACGTCTTCGCCACGATTCACTTGGAATCCGGGTGCTATCACCATTTCTTCAAGAAAAAGAACGCAATCTTTCTCCACGTCCTTCATTTCCACTGCTTTGCACGTCATGACGTCGTCACTCCATGTAGGATACCTGGCAGAAACTTCATGTCTTGAATTCTCGCTAAAGTTCTGCTTGTAGGCAGAGGGCAGCCCATCTTTCTGAGAGTTTCGTAGGCAGTGGTCCCACAAGTAAACTTAATTTGTAGGCTTTGCTGCCTCTTCGCGCTGACCACGAATTGCCTTGATTGTTGTTCCGGGAAAGGGCATGAATTTGGTCCTCATTTAAAAACTTTGTGTTTCGTGAGAAATTATTTGCCTCTTTTTGGAGCTTCCCAACCTGGGCCTGTAGATTTCAGACATTGTTTTTAGATTTATTATGATCTTCTTTCAACTTATCATAGGCTGCTGTGAGGTCTTCAACCTTCTTCCGAAGCTCTGCTGGCTCAGATTCAATGGACGGGTCGCACAGGCCAAAACAGTTTCCTCAGGGGGTACATCCTCGAAGATCAAAGAAAGCTGCCCATTAGCATTGCTGGATTCTGTACCCCACAATCTCTCAGCTGGACCTTTCACTGACGAAGTATCAGCAGGTGGAAATTCTTGCGTAGTTAAGCGAAGGGTGTCATTCAATTCTGGTGAAGAACCTTGTGTGGCTGCATCATCACTCAATAACGCAGGCACTGTAGGCGCTCTTCGCTCTCTTGGTGGTTTTCGCACTTCAGGAAGTTCTTGAAGCAGATAAATAAAAAAGGGGGAATGCGCATTACATATAAATAAAATAATGGCACGAATAGAAGGCACGCCAAAACATTTACTAGGTATGTGCACGAATCACTTCCTAACACCAGTTTTCAAATGCAACTCATCAGGCATAAAGAACTGTGTACAAATTCGAGGGTTAGGAGGAATCTCAGCTCTGAAGGCTAACCCCGTTGGCACAGCATTCGGCTTGAGCTTCTTCCACCCATCCGCGCGGTTCTGTTCGAAGCTGTTGTCTTCGAAGTGAGCCAGCAGACGAATTTGGGGCTGAAATTAGCGTCGTGTTTCCGGCACGGAAATGAAGACAACACACACGAGTAGACAAGCCGAACATAGCCAAATTGTGTAACAAAAGTAAAAACAGCGCTAATTTTTATACAAACCACCCAGAAAGACCAGACAGGACGGGCGCTGACTCCAACTATGTTCATTGAAAACCACATGTCGCATATATATAGTCCGAAGAAGGTGAACGCATTTTTTTTTGGTTTTGAACTCTTCTGAGAATAACTATAGTCAACCTTCTTTGCGGTTAAGACCCATAAACCAGAGGCACCTTCTAGGGCCATAGTTAGTGTGAAAGGTACTTGGCAGCAGCACATCATCCACTTTTTGCTTGAGCACCTAAAGGATTTGCACGTTTCGGACCCTTTTTCCGCGAAAAATTCCTTCGATGAAGATGGCGTGCTGGAGAGGGAAGAGGAGATTGGTTACGCGTTCTCTATACATGTAGATCTTTTTTACTCTTTGCGCCATAGCGACCTGTTAATTGCTGTGCGACAGTGCATAGAACCAAGCGGCACTACTGCATTTCAAAACAAGGCAGGGGTAAGCATTGACAATTTTATCTCTTTTAGAGTTTTATAATAAGTCCACCTTCATAAAGTTTGGCAACCGCTGGTTCCTACAACGCCAGGGCATTTGCTTCGGTTCATGTGTCGCTCCAGTTTCATGTAACATTTTTCTCGCATCCATTGACAACCTTTTTGGCATCACTAACTGACGATCGAACCGTTCTAAAGATTTTTACATGTGTTGACGATTTTTTAGTGATTTTAAAGAGACATGACACAGGCCGCTATGAGGAGAATGCCGTGAAAATTGTAGAAATGTTCGCACAATCTGGGAAGGGGCTCTCTTCCACATTTGAGCTTCCTGAACAGGACTGCCTCTAGTTTTTGGACCTTAACATTAAGCTGGGGGACGGAACTGTTTACTGGCGCTCCCATCCTCGGGCCGAGAAAGATTTTTACCCTTCGATTCGGCTCAATCAAAAACTGTTAAAAGGGCTATTGCCACCCTTTCTATGGAGTCAGCACTCCTCAAGTCGTGCCCTCACATGATGCGGGTGAGCTTCCAGGGGGAGGTGAATAGACTGCGTAAAGCAGGGTTCTCTAACCACGTCTTGGCTGCTGTGCCCGATGCACTGCTGCAAAATTTAAGGGTAAGCCAAAAGGAGCAACGCCGGAAAGAAGACTTTGGCGAAGCCAAACCAGTGGTGATGCCGTAAATTCCCAAGGTGTCCCACAAATTAAAACGAGTCCGCAACAAGTACGGAGTCCCCATGGTCTTCTCCGCCCCCTGCAAATTGTCCAAGATGTGCCCCAAGGTTATCAGCGGTGCCTAGGCTAAATCTGGGTGTGGAAAGAAGCACTCGAAGCCCTACGTACGGTGTGCCACGGGAGTGGTCTACGAGATCCCCTTTGCATGTGACAAGGGGTACACGTCGGCCAGACTGGACGCGGCTTAAACGAACGTGCAGGGGAACATAAAAGGTCGTTAGAGAACGCATGAAATTCGTCCGAAAACCTACCCGCCCATTGCCTCTCTGCATTGATAAAAAGGAAAAAAAAACTGTAAACCACGACTTGGCGAGATTAAAATTCTAGCTAGAAGCAAAGATAGATTAGCTCGGGAACTAGCCGAAGCCTTTTTTTATCAAAGAGAGAGGTGGCATGTACGTCAGCACCACTTCTATCTCCCTACGAGAAAGTGAGCATAGATAGCTAAATAATACGCGATAATGAGTAGGTTTGGTTTGAGTGTGTGTTTTTTGGTGTTGTTTTTCTTTGTTCTTTCTCTCTTGTTCTCCTTTTTTTCTTTTTTACCATGTGAGAAATGCGCATGCGTTCACCTTCTTCGGGCTATATATATATATGCAACATGTGGCTTTTAATAAACACAGTTGGAGTCAGCGCCCCTCCTGTCTGGTCTTTCTGTGATTTGTGTAAAAAATAGCGCTGTTTTTACTTTTGTTACACACTGTTACACCAACTAGCCCAGCAAGAGGTACTGTTAAACATAGCCAAACCAGAGGTGAGTTTGTTGAATGAGCTAAGCATCTGAATCTGCACATTACGGTTAATCCTTTTTATCTCATACACTGACTTAACACGCCGAAGTAGCACGAAGCGTCTGGCTGATAGGCAGCAAAGGTACCAAACATCGTACATGTGTCAAAAACAATACGAGAAAACGAAAGAAAATTAACTCAGATTGGTTCTAGCTGTTCAACCCAGTTGCACATTAATTGCCGCAGCTTGTCGGCTCATGCTTGCCCTTACGCTCTTGCCCTGATGCAATGTTTGGACGACGACTGCGGTTCGCCGCCTAGCGCATAATAAAGACAATTAACCCGTTTATTACTGCGTAGGCACTGTATGGCTATGTAGGCAGTTTCGGCGTGGACTAGGTAATCTCGGCCCTATAACGGAGGAATTAGTTATTATATCGGGAAAAGAATGGCATCGTCGGATAGATCATCGAAAGCGGTTGTGCAAGTGACAAAATGGGTAAGGTAGGTTAATTAGGTAATTAATTAGAGCAAAAAAGTCCTAAATGTGGGTGGGGCTGGAGCAAAAGTGGCGCCAAGTTCGAAAACACTCGAAGTTGGCAAAGCTAAAGCTTGGCGCCAATTTTGAAAAACCGGAAGTGAGGACGGAGTGAAGCGTGGCGCCAAATTTCAAAATGAAGCATGGCGCCAAGTTTGGAAACTCAAAAAAGGCAATAATGGAACTGGAATAATTTAGGCAAAGAGGGGAAAAGAGTGGCGAGGAGGCGTCACTGCTTACATTCCTGCAATGCTGATGCCGCAGTGATCTCAAAATTTTCTTAAAGAAAAGGCGGCAGAAGCTGCTTTCGCACACACTACCGAGCGTAAACATTGCACTGCATAACCTTGATTCAAACAAGCATGCAGAAGGGAATTTCGAGCTCGCATGGCAGTGCAACTTAATTTCTTCGTTATACATTCGCGCAGCCGCTTTTTTTTTACATTGAGGAATACCAATGTGCAGATAAGACATATGACAGATACTGCCACTGGAAAACATATATCTACCAACACGCAGTATCGATAAATCGCAATAAACATAGCAATGAACCGATATGCGGCCCTTAGGATGCGAACACACGAGGAGATGGCCGGCCGCCACTTTTCACGCCTGACCCGCACCAGCCGGAGAAGTCTTTTTGAGTCGCTTGAAAAATGGAACAGCCTTCAAACATTTCTCAAATGGCTGGAGCTCTGGGGAACACAATATCCAAGTATTCCACGTCGAAGAAAGCCCCGCAAACGCACCAGCACATCGCCAAAACCCGCACGGCTGCGCGGGGAGGACGATGTGGGCCACACAATGGCGGAGGGGTTGCGCCAAAACCGGTCGAGGCGGCGTCGACTGGTTCAAAAGGTGTCCTCACTCTAAGCGGGTGCGCGCGCATCGAGGCACACTAGTTCGGTTTCAGTTTGGGTGTATGTAGTTCTCCGTTCCAAGGCGACAGAGGCTATGAGAGACGCCGTAGTCCGTAGAGGAGGGCTTCGGTAATTTCGGCGACCAGGGGTTCTTAAAGGTGCAGTGACATCGCACCGGGGTTTGTAAATTTGAATTTGGAGAACCGAGAGAAGAAAGGAAGAAAGAGGTGCCATAGTGGAGGGCTCCGGATTAATTTAGACCACCTGGGCATCTTTAACGTGCAGTGACATAGCACAGCACACGGGCGCCTTTGCGTTTCGTCTCCATCGAAACGAGGCCGTCGCGGTCGGGTTCGAAACCGGGTACTCCTGATCAGTAGCCGATCGTCAAACCACTGTGCCCCGGCGGCGAGATAACAGTGACGATTTCGCTTCTATGGGCGGCAGCGTGGGTGCAACACTTCGCGACGACCTCTTCGGGCTTCAGACGGGCAAGCAACGGTGACCGGACCTGTGCGCGTCATGTTTTGTGCGGGTGTCAACCATTCCGATGCCATGGTTACCCGTACCGCCCGAACGCCTGTGATGTACGCGTCTGGGTGCACTGTTGGGGTCAAGGAATGTGATGCCAACGGAGACACACACTGTAAACATAAATGAGCCCAAAGGGGGTATGAATGGCTACCGTCCACTTTTAAACTCGTTATCTTAAATAGTGCGACGGCTGTAAGTGGTTAAAATGGGCAAACCCGCCTTTTTACTGCTGTCATGGAATTAAGCAGTAAAATAAAGCACTCAGGTGATTTTACTGCTTTTCTGAACAGGAGTACGTCGGCCTGAATACTCTCTGAGGCCTTTAAACACTCCTTAGGGCCTGCCCGGCGCCTAGTGGCAGCTGCGGGTTCGCTGCACTTGCAGGTGATGACGCCGTCTCCATCGCTGCATGCTCGCTTCTCGCCTCTGCTCTTGCTGCTTCACGCACGTTTGTTACGATACAAAACACCTGATCATCGCCGAAATGCGCAGCAATGTGCTGCACACACTCTGTCTATGAATCCTCCGGCGTGTTTGCGTAACACGTGGTGTTGCATTGCCTGAGACGGCAGACCGCAAGAGGCTTAGCCAGCCTACCTCAGTCGAGCCAACATGGCGGTGTGTGACACGTCGACCTCCCTCCCCGCAGCCGCCAGCTTACTGCCCGCTCCTTGGCGCTTGCTTGCCCTGACATAAGAGACTGGACATCGTCGATATTGGCAGGAACTTGCTACACTGAACGTCTCACTCAAGCCGGAAATACGAGCAGAAGCAACGACTGGCCATTCATTTGATACGCAGCATACAAATGTTGGCGGCTGTCGTTTCGCCGCCCTCGTTCGTCGGCTGCATCTTTACGTGAACCTGCCTGGATAAAAAGGGCCGGATTATCTTCGTCATATATAGGGGTAAGCAGTATTGAACTCTCCTTTGATGCTACTGACGCGCATGCCTTTAAAGGGTCCCTGAAAGAGGTGTTTTTTTATACTGTAAGTCCCATCAGGGACTGTAACAGGAAGGGCTCTGAATGATACAGTTGTAGTGCACATGTTGGTAAGTAAACAATTTGAACAATAACATATGGCAAAAACTGTTACAAAATCGGTTAGAGAATTCAAGTTGAGGTACAAATAATAGGCGGCAAACATGATGACAAGCATACCAAAAAAGAAAATCGGCTGCAGTTAGTGTTGTATTTTCAATCTAGGCACAAACAAAACGGTAAAAATAAACAGGGCAGAAAAGTGTGGAAAATGAGAATAACTACTAGGAAACAGACAGGTGATCTATAACCAGGGCACTGAACGCATCTACTGATAAGCTGTTAGCAATATCTATGTTTAGATTGTTTCATTCTCGTGTAGCTCGAGGAAAAAATGAGTATTTGAATATGTCAGTACGGAATGGAAACTCGTTTAATTTGTGTGTGAGGTTGTGGCGGGTCAATCTAGTTTTTGTAGTCGTTATGTATTTTTAGCGGGCACTTTTAGTTGGCTGTGTATTAGCTGATACATAATTTTAAGTCTTGCGAATTTTGCTCTGTTCTCCAGGATTAGGAGTTCTGCACGTTTTAGTAATTGTGTTGGTGAGTCTGTAAGGGAGTGTTTATTATATACACATCTTAGTGCCTTTCTCTGCACCCCTTCAAGTTTTTTAATGAGCTTGTTAGTAAAGGGAAACCAAACGATGTTGCCGTATTCTAGAATTGGTCTGACAATAGTTTTATATGCTTGTAATTTTGTTTCAGAGGGTGCTAGTTTAAGGCATCTGTTAATGAAGACTTGTTTTAGTGCATTAGGTGTGATGATCTTCACGTGCGAATCCCATCTGAAATCAGAGGTTAGTGTCACACCAAGGTACTTATGCTCAAGGACAGATGCAAGATGAATAATATTAAGCGTGTACTGAAAAGCTGACGTGTGTTTTTTTCCTAGTTATAGATAAAAGAACAGATTTATTTAAATTGATGTCCATCTGCCAGTCCTGACACCACTGGTACACTGCTGTTAAGGCGTTATTTAAAACTATATGGTCATCAAAAGAGTTAATTTCCTTGTAAAGGACGCAGTCATCTGCGAAAAGTTTCATATAATGTGAAACACAAGCTGGTAGGTCATTTATAAATTTTAGGAACAGTACTGGTGCTAGGACACTTCCTTGGGGTAGTCCCGATGTAACATTAATTGCCGCTGATTTCTCATCGTTAATTTCAACAAATTGCATGCGATTACTAAGATAGTCTTTAATCCTGTTTAGAATAGGGCCAGTTCCTAAAACAGGCTGGAGTTTTGAAATAAGTTTAGTATACGACACACGGTCAAATCCTTTCGAGAAGTCTAAAAATATAAGGTCAATTTGTTTCTGGTTATCAATGCTCGTGGATATGTCATGTGTTAATTCAATTAGTTGAGTAATAGTAGAAAGACCCTTACGAAAGCCGTGCTGACACGGGGTTAAAATGTCATTTACGTGAAGATAAGCGTTTATGTGTTTTAAAACAATATGTTTTAATAACTCTGCTCGTTAGTGATATAGGTCTGAAGTTCGAAGGGTCGGATTTATTTCCTGATTTGTGTATCGGTGTTATCTTGGCGGTTTTCCAATCCCTAGGGAGGGTGCAAGTGGATAATGATTTGTTAAAAAGTAGTACCAGGAATTTAGCTATCCACTCGGCATATCTATGTAGGAATATGTTAGAGATGTTATCAGGCCCTGGTGCTTTCTTAGTGTCCAGATTTAGTAAAAGGTTTAACACTCCTGGTTCAGTTACCGTTAGTGGTTCGATTGTCACGCCTGCGCTAGAGTTTATTCCTGGCAGCGCCCCGTTATCCGTTGTGAAGGTGGCGCAGAAGTAGTTATTTAAAGTAGTTGTTGCATTTCTGTTGTCCTCCGGCGATGCCTGTCTTTCACCTTGTTTTTTAGGGTTTATATAACGCCAGAATTTTTGGGGATAATTTTTTAGAAATTTAGGAAGTGTTTGTGTAAAATAATATCTCTTGGCCCTCTTCATTTTTGAGTTCAAATCATCAACAGCGGAAATAAGTTTTAGAACTGTCCGTTGTGACGGATGGTCTCTCTGTCTCTTTCTGAGTCGTCGAACATTTCTTTTTGCGCGGATTACGGTTCGAGTTATCCAGGGGTTATGTTTGTGGGTCCTTTTAGTTTTCAATGGTACCTAGTTAGTGACACAGTATGACACAACTATTTTAAATTTATGCCATAGGGATTCGATGTTTGTGTTTGTATCGTATGCGAGTTGATGGAAGGATGAGTGTTAGAGTGATAGTGTATCAATGATGCCTGTATCATCGGCTCTGCTGTAATCTTTATACACTATTGTTGATCATGAAGAAGGTAGAGAACCATTATCTGGGACAGCACAATAGACCAGTTTGTGGTCTGACAGGCCGGCTGACACTTCGGATTTTGCGTCATGGATAGGCAAATGATTACTAAGAAATACTAGGTCTAAAATGTTTGAGCTAGATCCTTGTACCCGCATAGGCTCGTTTATTACCTGGGTTAGATCGAAAGAAAGCATGATATCAAAAAGAACATCGGCGCAAGGTGATCGATGATGTAGTGTGTGCCAGTTAATGTCAGGTAGATTGAAGTCGCCCAGTAATATCACCTTGTTTCCCTTCACATGCTGCTGCATATACGCGCACAAAAATTGCATTGTATTAAGATCGAAAGAAGGACAGCGATAGATGCATTCCACAGTGATGGTAGTATCTACAAGGCAAAGGGTAAAAAAAACTTCAACTCCTTCAACGTCCGGCAAGGTAATGAACGGTATTTCTTTTTTTATCAACAAAGCAACGCATCCGCCTCGTGTTGGTCGATCTTTGCGAATAATGGCGTAGTTTGGGGGAGTTATTTCAAAGTCTTTGACGTCTTTGGTTAGCCAAGTTTTGTTATGGCGATGAATTCTGGCTCAAAATTTAATATTATCGATTCGAGGGGATCAAGCTTGTTAATTATACTTGGAGCGTTAACATTAACGAAGGTTATTTTGGACACTGGGGGCGGCGTGGACGCAGGTTGCGCGTATCGGGGTCCTGGTTTTTTGGTTCATTAAAAGTGGATACCATGGGAGACACAGCATTTTTTTCTTCACCCCAAAAATAAAGGCGACTGTTGATCTTTAGTTTGTCATAAACCAAAGCCACTTTATCACGAGAGTCCTTCTTTGGTTTCCCATATTCCCATAGCATCCGCCTAATGTCTCGAATACGAGGTGAAAAATCTTCGCTGATGACGTAGTCGCTCCCCTTTAGTTTGTGACAGCTTCACAAAATTTTTGATTTCTCTCGGAAATCTAACAGCTTTAAAATTATTGCCTTGTTTTGTTTACCTCCGGTTTGCCTAGTCGACGGATCCGTTCGATTGAGACCTCATCTATCTTTAAAGTATCCTTAATGACCTTTTCGTTTACTGCCTGTTCCAGGGATTCGGAGTTTTCTTCTTCATCTTCTGGCATACCATACACGATGAGGTTAGATCTTCTGGGTCGATTTTCTAGGTCATCTATTCTTAACTCCAGGGATGACACTTGTTTTTGTAGGCTGGCGACTTGTCTAGTGCAGGCTGATACATTATTTTCAAGGCATGTTAGGCGTTCTAGCTTTTCTTCGATCGACGTAAGTCGTTCTTCTTTTATAGACTTTATGTCGGCAGCGATTTCTTTTAGCTGTTCTGAAAGTTCCGACATCCAGGGCCCGGGATTTGTCTCGACATCACCGGCCTATAAAATGCTCGCATTATGTAGAATACGGGCAAACGTGCGTTCATGCCGTGTACAAGATCCCAGAAGCGAGCTGATAATTTACAATACAATATTCAAAACAAGCGCTTCCGCGCCTAGCGGCGACCTGCGGGGCAGGGCTTTCGCTCGAATCCGCGATCGTTACGTCAGCAGAGGACTGCTAGCATTGGTTCGCGCGCACGTCGGCAGCCGGCGTAGGGGGCGAGGGCGACATTTCAGCGTGCAAGAGAGGGAGAGGAAATGGCGTGAAGACGCAGAAGTTCAAAATTTTGACTACAGATAACTTAGCTTCTACGAAGCGCTTCTAAAAAATTCTTGCTGGAGGATATTTGTGAAGCGGCGTCCTTCAGCATATTAGGCACATTAAATCTTTGTTAAGACCCCCTTTCAAAGCCCCTTGAACGTTACTCCCTCTTCAGTGTGAGGCTTGCATTGAACCCCGGGTGCGCCGCCACGAAAGGCTTCATCGTTGCCCCAGGAACAAACTTACACAGCGGTCACTAAGAAAGTATCTGAGAATTTTTTTGTTGCATGCAGCTTAAGAAAAGTGTGTGGCATTACAGTGGTGGCTCACCTTGTGCCATGGCGCTGTTCGGGCACAGATTCCCTTGCGCCATAAAAATACATCATCATCATCATCATCATCAAAGCACTGGCTCTTTACGTTAATATGTACAAATGGAAGTATTGTCAGTATTCCTAGGGAGCGAATTTTCTCCATGAATTTACGCCACATGCGTATGGAAAAGCTGTGCATGCAATGAGCAGGCTGAAAAGGCAGGGCCGTTGGGGTCCGTGAATTTTTGTCACGTTATTATGAACAGCGATGAGAACAAGACCTCGCCTGCCCTAACCGGTTGCTTCTTTTCCTGTGTTTTAAGAGGGCCTTGGGATTCAAACAAGCCACGCGACTTTATTCTTTGTAAGCACCGCACGAGAAATGGCGACGCCTTCGAGCCCAAAGCGATTGCTCAAATTGTTACATTTTTGTGATTGGTGGCGTCTTAAGCCCGGGATGCATGGAGCGTTTTTATCGGTGATTTTCGCCCGACGGCGCGCATTTGACGCCCGGCCTCGAAAAAACGCCCGCCGTCTCCGATCTGGTGAACTAAAGCGGCTGTTTGGGCTTGTTGGTCAGTGAACATGGTTATATAAGCTGCTCATCTTTCTGAATAAATGTGTTGGTAGTCAGCGCCCTGTCCTGTCCACTTCTGTCCGATCTGGTCCCGCCAGATATTGACGGGCGGCGTGCGGCGAGACCGGAAGTGGCAGCCGGAGCAAGCCAATAGCAGCGCAGAAAGCCCGCTCTTCCGGTTTGGCTGCCTCCGACGCCGCCAACATGGCCGACGAGCACTGCTGTGTTTATTGCACGGAAATGTTATTATCGTGGAAACAAACGCTTCAGCAGACATAAAATGTCACTTCTTTTGGAGAACACGGCCGAATCTTGGATCGAAATGCCCGCCTTTCCTACCTGAGGCGAAGGTGCCGAAGAAAACCGCAGCCGATGGTAGCCACGGCTGAGCGTGCATCGAAAGGTACGCGACCGCATGCATTCGAGCACGCAAAACCTTGTAGATATCAATGCACGCGTGCTGAAATGAGTACAGTGGTGTCTAAATGAACAATTTCGTTATTCTAACAGAGGAGTCAGCGTCGCTGCTCTCAAAGAGCTCCTCGCTCAATGGTATTTGCCACTTGTTGATCACATTGCTTTCGCACTGAGAAATACGCGGCGGCGGGCCACGACGTTTTCTGCCTCGGGAACATCGTCGAAAAAAACGTCGCATGTATCCCGGGCTTTAACGTAGCAGCGGTTTTCGGCAGCGGGCATAAGGTGGCAAGCATGCTGAGCGCTGCCTTTTCTGGTTTGATAGGCGTGTAGTTGCAACAATGGAGTGCATATTGCAGCCGCGCAAAACGACGAGGAACAAAGAGAAGAAAACACAGTACAAAACGCGTTCTGTGCAGTGCTTTCTTCTCTTCGCCCTCGTCGTTTTGCGCGGTTGCAATATGCACTCCATTGTTAACCACCAACTAGCCCACCTTTGCCTGTTACACGTGTAGTTCCCAAGTGTGGTATGTTGTAAGCTCTTCGCATTTGAAAAATGAAAAGGAGTTTCCTCTTCGCTTCTGGTTTCCGGACACCTGCGAAAGTCGTGCAGGCATGTGTTCCGGTTCAAACTGCTGATACGGGAAGGCAGCGAAAGAAAAAGAATAATGCATACACAAGTATACGAGATCCCCTGCTCGAAGTTCTCGGCGCCGTATATTGGCGAAACCAAGCACTTCGGCGAAAGAATGAAGTAGCACGAAGTTGATGTCAAACAAATGAACAGGGAACAGCGTGTGCGTTGACAAGATTTTCCTTGAGGAAACCATTGTGCTGGACACTCGCGCCCGCACAGGAGGCTCTTACTTGAGTCATGGGATATTCAGCAGACGCTGGGCAATGTTAACCGCCCCCTACAAACCCGACCCCCCCCCCCCCCCCCTTACATCCAGGCTTTACGTCCAGTGACCGGGCGCATGACTAACCGAAGGCTTAAAAAAATCAAGTTGCAACTCGCCGGCAGTCTATAAATTGATAATGGCATAGCTCCGCTATGCCAGGATGTACTTAGCGGAAGCTAAGGCATAGATTGGTTAGCCTTGGTTAATCTTGATTGCAAGTCCAGGTTAGTCTGGTTGTCTGGCTAGTTGTTGTCATGTGGTTCGCCACACGGTTGGTCACATGATCAGTCACGTGGTTGATCACGTGGTGCGGTGCGAGCCCGGCAAATCTGCGAGTTCGTGGCCAATGTAGCTTTCTGTACAATATGATGAAGGAACCGAGTAGAGTCCGAAACGTGGTGTTTTGCGTTTTTTTTGTTTTTGGCGTTCTCTCTAATTTAATTTCCTTTCCCAACCAAACAGACCTGTGTGGAATGTTTTCTTTTCAATCCTGGCCAAGAATGTGAGGTCAAAGCAGAACGGAAAACAGGTAGGGGTGGAAAAAGGGGAGGGCCTTGGTGAAAGCTTTCTATTCTTAACAAAGGCAAAGAAATTACAATAAAGGTTCGCTCGCCCTGCTATGTTAGTCACTTTTGCCCTGCCTTTCACATGTGAACAAAATGAGGGCGCCCTCAAAGTGCGCGGCTGCAGGTTCTCCCAGCAAGGAAATTGCAAGTTTCCACTGCGTGTATGCAAAGCGCTGTCTTTAGTTTACATACTCCGATTTCAATAATTGCTTTTGATGTGGTGTGGAACGCGTGAAGAACCTTCTTTACAAGAGCAAAAAAATATATCGCAATGCCTCTTTCAGTGCAGAAAAGCAGCCAAATGCAGTGCTAAATACTCAAGGGCCTCAGTAAAACCATTTCATTTCTTCAATTTTGTGCTTTATGGGGAAAAGTTCCCCGATCGACGCTGCTTTCTATTCGCCGTATTGGCCAAACGGCTACGAAAGCGGCTCTCTGCAAATTGTGACACCCTGGAAACCGCGTTCAGCAACTGTTATCTGGTAGGGTACAGATAGGTTACTTGAAAAAAAAAAGTCACAAAAGACAAGGGACAAGAGAAGGAGTGTTCACGCCACAACGACTGTACTATAAACTGAGATTTATTAGACATAACGTAGTCCCAGCAAGGCCAGCAGAGCATGCGCAACAGCCGCATCACAAATCACAACGCATAGGGCACACAAGATATCACAATGTGCCAACTGGCCCGCATTTGAACCCTTCTACAGGTATGTACTATCTAGCACATTGGGTACTATGTGCTACTAGCTAACATTTTTCCGTGAAAAACGTTTGAACTCCAAAAATACCTATGTAATTGAAGAGTGTACACTGAATTGCTTGTGTGAACTTGACTTAAGCCACACTTGAAGCACCTCATACTTCAAGCTTAGAGGTGTAATTGCTTTCATCTGCTGTTTTTGTTTTCTAATCTTTCAGAGGTTTTGTTTTCTAATCTTTCAGAGGAGTCTCCTTTGACGTCGTGCCTTTTCACCAGCGATAGCATGACATGTCTGTATGTTGAATGCAAAGCATTTCAAGGGGCCCTGCTTGCTTGCAATTGTGGAATCGCTGTTTTCATTCCTTTGGGTATATCACTTGAATACCCTAGGACAGCGCGGTGAAGGCTCTCCTCTTATTTTCTACAGAGGCCAAGGCGTTGATTCTCTGTAAACATTAAAAGCAAGCTGCCGGACACTTGGCTCGAACGTATTTTGCCCAATAAAAATATCGTTTCAAATGAGTCACTGTAATTTCATTGATGCGTTTATTCTGCAACACAAAACTCTAAAATGGCGCTTGCATATCAGTACTGCACTTCAAATGGGTTTCCTGATAACGTAAAATATACTCGTCTGGGCATCATACTTGCCACCTTATAGTAAGGGAAATTGATCCAAAAATTTTCTGCAAAAACTACTTAACAGGAAGAGGTGCATACTCCTGAAATGTACTATAAAGTTAGCTGCAAAGGAGTAAATATTAGTTCTATTAATTGCCATGATAACTCCTTTGTGAGCGTAAGTTTATTCCAAAATAAACTGTTATCTAGAGAGCGGTAATATTTCACTCCTTCTAGCACTCCAAAATAACTCTTACAACAGTGTAGACCAGACACCCATATTCTGAGGAGTATCTAACCACCTCTTCGCGATTGCACTAGGCGACGAGCCATTTACTCCTACCTGGGTGTTTTTCTGTGCAGAACTCCATTACGGCCTCTCTTTCTGTCTTTTCGCTTTCACTAAAAACTTCCTCCAATCCCGCACGGCGTAGCTGAGGTGTCGGCCGATATAGGAGACAGTTACTGCGCATTTTCTTTCCTCTAAAATCAGGATCACAACGAAGATGTACAACAGCCAATTTGGAGAGCCGCTTCACTGCAGGCCGTCAGTTATCTCATCTGGCGGCGTATGAGCTATTTTCGGAGGCCTCCTAGAGACTGCGAGCGATTTGTCCAACGGGCAAGGCGTCGCGCCGAACAGGCGATGGCGTTCCATGGACTCCCTGGCAGCGCTGCAACACGCTGTCCCGCTCCACTCTCAAACGCAGAGCTTAAGCGTCCTTCACTTTTATGTTTATGTTCGTGAGGGTTTAACGTCCCAAAGCTATTCAGGCTATGAGGAACGCCGAAGTGAACGGCTCCGGAAATTTTGACCACTTTTGGTTCTTTAACGAGCACTACATCGGCTCATACACGGACCTCTGGAGTTTTTCCTCCATCTAAATTCCACCTCCGCGGTCTGGATCGAACCCGCGTCTTTCGGTTCAGCAGCCGAGCGCCATAACCACGAAGCCATCGCGGCGGCCACCAGTATTCTGTAAGGTACGACCAGTGCCGTATGCGCGGCGTGAACGGGTTGAGCGGGAATTGGTGAACTTGGAAAAAGCTGGAGTTGGTGCGCTGCTTGGGCGGCACCTCTGGTGATTATTCCAAAGAAAAATGGCCAGGAGAAAAATGAAGAAAAATGTCCACTACGAGAGGGGATTTTCGGAACCTTACAAAGCGGAGTGGTCTTTGAAGTTCTGGACTTGTCAAAGACGTACTTATAGGGAACCTGCGCTGGAGTTTCCCCCGCCTACCACTAGCGCCGCCTAGCGGCCATTACCTTTACTGTTTCGTAGGACAGAGGCAGCTACCGAGGCTGGAAATTACAGAACGGCGACCGTATTACCGTCAGCATAAAGCGGTGTCTGCAAATGCCACATTCAAGAGGGCTACGATATGGGTGTTTTCTACTTGTTTCCGTCGTTGACGCGCGAATAAACCCGGCTACCGAGATATCTTCAGGCGGTTGAACGAGCACTGAAAATCCGCATGCGGTTTATTCGTTCATTGGTTTGTCGTGCAAGCTTTAATTTTCTTAACGCAATGCGGCTTTGCCGCTCGTGGCGCATGTAACGTGCGCTGAGCAGACGGCAAACCATGTAAACCGCAGCCGACGCCCGAATGAGCAAGTATTCAGTCGTGAATGCCAAGCGACGTATAATGCACCACCTTACATATGTGTTGACAACTTTCTCTGCTTGATACCATCGCGAGGCTCCTACAGTGGCCCCTTAAGGATGGCTGAGATGCATAAATAAGCTGTGCACTCTGAAAAGAATTCACCGGGTCGGCGTTGCTCGTTGACACAGCAACTAAAATCCACATCGCTTCAGGTGCTCTCGGAGCACTGTTGTTTTTCAGTTGCATCAGTGCTAGTATCTGCTTGCGTACGCAGCACGAAAACTTTCACGAAATATATGTTTCAGGGTACATGCTAATCCCACATAGCTTTATTCGTTTTACATCGAACCGAAACCGATTTTCTGTATTTAAATGTGCTGCTGTAGGCTGTGCTTTACGATGACACTTAGCTCTTTTGACGTAGGCATGCCGTTCTCAGCTACAGTGTGACTTTCTTAATTTTGCCCGAAATTCTCTGAGTTCATGATTTTCAATTGTAGGAGGTGCACTAAAGGGGCACAGGTAGGTATGTATGTTAAGTTGTATGTATCTTAAAAAGATATGCTCAGTTCATACCAGCCTCAAATTTCTTACGGATGGATACAGACGATAGACAGAACCTGGTTTTCTAGTTTTGTCGGAATAACTATTTCACTGTGTGACACTGAATGAAACAACTTCCTATGTTGAACGTTCTAAGGCTGACTTGTCTGCTGTAGATAATCTCTGTGTCATCCCCACGCCTGCGTATTTTCGGGGTGGTGTACCACCTTCGTGTTTTACGACGGCCGCGTCCTGTAGCGGCGTCATATGCTTGCATTGCCCTCAAAGCAATCTTTGCAAGTGCATGGTATATATGATGCACCAGCGCAACCCGCGCATGCTGCTAATCTGGAAAGCATGAAGAGTGTTGACCTCGGTAAAGCCCATGTAATGGCTGCCATACACGATCGTAAGCTAGCACGCATGTGTTGAGTCGCGGGGACAGGCATATTTGTTTCGCACCCAAGTATGTTTCCATAAATGTCCTCAGACTCACCACATGCGTTTCAATTAAGAAGCGAGAACGGCAACCAAAGTGGACAGATTATTGGCCTGGTTAATATACCAGCGCATTTTTGCGAACAAAAACAATTGTTGAATAAGTTTTCTGTTCGTAGCGTGTGTAGCTCGCGAAAGTCCATTTCAATATTGACCCTGTGAATTGGCTACCGAGCGCTTCCTTACAGTGGTGCACATAATCTGCTATGCAAATGCTTCCGCCATTTTCAGACAAACCGGAGCGAAAACACACACACACACACACACACACACACACACACACACACACACACACACACACACACACACACACACACACACACACACACACACACACACACACACACACACACACACACACACACACACACACACACACGCACGCACGCACGCACGCACACACGCACACACACACGCACGCACGCACGCACACACACTCTAAAGGAGGTTGACTTCGAACGTCGAAGTGCAGCATCAAGGGCGTCATGTTTCCCATAGTGCTGCGAAAGCATGGCTAGTGTCGACGCTGTCAGGCAAGTGCGGTGGTCAAGACGGGTTGCTAAACTAATCTCGAAAAGCTCTTGCTCTTTGGAACAGTAAAGCTGAGACAGAATGTCTACGAACGCAACAGGAAGCTTATGAACCAGCGATGACGCCAGCCACGCTCCAACGGCACCGTCTGCTTCGTCCTACTATGTGGTTAGTCATTTTAAAACCAGATGGCGCTGGGCGTCAGATTTAGGGGCGCCCCCTGGGCAGCGCAGGTTCCCTATAGTTCGAAATGGACGACCGAGTGCAAGAACTTCTCACTATTAATACACACCTGGGCATTTCCGGCTCCGACGGTTGCCATACGGTGTCGCGACGGGAGTGTTCCAGGCCGTTACGGACCAAATCCTGCACGGGCTGCCTGGCACATCCTGCTACCTAGAAGACATCGTCATCGTGAATGAAGACCGAAAGAAATGTTATGACAGTTTTGAGCAAGTGCTAACGCGCCCAGGAAATGAAAGCATACGGGTGTACCCTGCTAAACGGAAGTTATTCCAACAGCATGTAAGATACCTTGGCCATGAAATTGACAGAAATGGATTACACCTCACTGCGGATAAAATGGCAGCCGTAAAGAATGCGCTTATGTAATGCCCCCTTATGTAATGCCTCATTTGGGCCTTTAAGGGAAAATAAATGATGATGATGATGATGATGATGATGATGATGATGATGATGAAAACTGGTACTCTACCTGGCTCATGAAGTTGAATGTGGCTAAATGTAAGTTTATGCACGTGTCCCAGAAACGATCTAACTTGCTCTACTCATATTCGCTAAACTCGACCGTGCTATCGCAAGTTGAATCTTACAGGTATCTTGGCATCGAAATTACAAGTAATCTGAACTGGTCAAAGCACATCAAGTCACTAGCTGCACGCGTTTCCAAATCACTAGGCTTCATTAGACGATCTCTCACATTTTCTCCGCCAACGGTTAGACTAATCGCATATGAAACATTTATCCGTACCAAACTTGAATATACATCGACTATTTGGGACCCCCTTCAAGAATACCTAATCCAGGCGTTAGAAGCAGTCCAAAACCGAGCTGCTCGTTTCATAACATCCAAATATGATTCTCGGCTGAGCGTTACTAATATCAAATCTTCCATTGGTCTAACCCCCCTGCCATCACGACGTAAGATAGCAGGACTTTGCCTGTTTCAAAAACTTTTTTATAATTTCCCGCAATTACGTGAGAGCCTTATTCTGCCCCCCTTGAGATCCTCCCGACGTTAGTTTAATTGCAACAGTGTTCAGCGTATTCATGGTACCACTAAAGCTATCAATAATTCATTTTTGCCAACTGTTATATCTGAGTGGAATGTACTCCCTGACGATATTGTCAATGAAACCAACTTAGTAAACTTTAAACACTTATTGACTGCTTATTTCTCTCCTCAATTCCTGTAGAATGCCTTTTATTTACTTATTTATTGTCTTGGTAATTTCAATGCGTTTACTGTGTTTATTTGTGCTTGCCATTTATATTTGTGTTCTATCTTTGTGACCCGTTATTACCATTTGTCCCCCCCCTTTATGTAATGCCCCATTGGGGCCTTTAAGGGAAAATAAAAGATGATGATGATGATGAAAACCAGCGAACGTAACCAAGCTGATTGTCTTTCTATTCAAAACTTTTGCCTATTTTATGTACGGTGCTGAAATATCTGCATAACCTGTTGCGCAAAGAAATAGTACGGCATTGTTCACGTCAATGTGATGATGTCTTTAGGGTTTTAAAGATATGCTGACTAACGAACAAGTTCAGGAGTTGTACGACATAAAAAAGTACAGATAACATGTGACGCTTCCGAATATGGCCTTGGTCCAGTCTTGTCGCAGGTCGTAGACGGAAAAAAACAACAAAGACAAGCCAATTGAAATTACTTTGCAGTCACTCCCACCAGTTGAACGCAATTATAGCCAAACTGAAAAAGAAGCTTTTAGAACTCTGTTTCGTGTGAAAAGTTTTCACAAACTCCTATATGGACAATCTTTCACTGTGTGCACAGACCATCAACAGCTAACCGTACTCTTCGACCCGAAAAGGAAAAGCAGTGCACACCGATGGTTTGCTTTCCTGGCAATCACAGCTACAAGATAGCGCACATGCCCGGCCATTGGCCATACAGATGCCTTATCTAGATTGGGATTGCCAGAGGTGGCAGAAAAGTGTGAGGAAATTTTTCATTTTTCCACACTTGACGAGCTCCTTTTGACAGTAAAAGATAGATACATTTACAATAACGCAGATAAAAAAATGGTCGCCAGGTAGACGGTCTCGGGGCCAATTATCAATGAAGCGCTGGAGCAAAAACTGAGAAAGTGCTGCATTTGCAGCGGATATATTCTACGTTACAGTAAAATCTTACATTATATGAAAAAATTGCGTTCTTAAACGGTTTCCGGCTCAAAAATTCTTCTGTCCAGAATTGCTGGGTATGGCTCGCTCCGCTGTTAACTTAAGCTGCACCTTTTTCGTTAGCGTCCACGTTTCTGCCCCATAGGTGAGTACAGGCAAGATACTGCCGTTCATGATCTGAGAGAACCTCTCATATGCGCTCCACCTCGTTCTTGTTCTCGTTATTTCCCTCTCATGATCAGGATCAGCGGTCCCTACCTGCTCTAAGTAGACATATTCCATTACCACTTAAAGCAGGTCGCTACCAATTGTGAACTGCTGTTCCATTGCTAGACTGTAGGAACTTTAATTTGGTTTTCTGCATGTAAATTTTTAGACCCATCGTTCTGTTCTGCCTGTCGAACTCAATGATAATGCTTTGCAATTCATCTTCTGAGTGATTCAGCAAGGTAATCTCATCAGCGAATGGCAGATTAGTAAGGTATACTCTATTAGCTATTATCTCCAACTATTCTCAATCAGAGGCCTCGGAATGCCTCCTGTAAACAGGCGGTGAATAGCATTGGCGAGATCTCCTTGCCTGAAATACTTCCATATTGGGATTTTATTGCTGATTTTATGGAGCACTACTGTAGTGGCGCAGTCGTTATAGATATATTGCAGCATTTTTACCAAAGGCTCTTCTACAACTCGATTCTACAATGCCTGCATGGCTGTTGAGGTTTCGGCTGAGTCAAATGCTTTCTCGTAATCTATAAAGGTCATATAGTATAGGCGTTTGTGCGAATTTCCGCGCATTTCTCTATCACCTTACTGATACTGTGAATATGGCCTAAGGTCGAGTATACTTTACAAAAGCCTGTCTGATCATTGTTGTCCTGACTCTATTAGCGATTACCTTAGTACATACGTCATGACAACGGACAGTTAAGCGGTATTGTCACGCGGGAATTGACGCGCATAGATATCCAGAGGAGTTGTGCGACTTCACCGATCTGCCAAAGTCGGCCACTGCTGTCGGACTCACTAGATAGATATAGATAGAAAGATAAAGAGGAAGAGGGAAAGACAGGGATGTTAACCAGAAAGGAGTTTCGGTTGGCTGCCCTGCACTGAGGAGGAGGGATTAGGGAGCTAAAAGGAGGAAGAGAGAAGGGGAAAAAGGCATAACACACACACACACACACACACACACACACACACACACACACACACACACACACACACACACACACACACACACACACACACACACACACACACACACACACACACACACACACACACACACACACACACACACACACACACACACACACACACACACACACACACACACACACACACACACACACACACACACACACACACACACACACACACACACACACACACACACACACACACACACACACACACACACACACACACACACACACACACACACACACACACACACACACACACACACACACACACACACACACACACACACACACACACACACACACACACACACACACACACACACACACACACACACACACACACACACAATGCTGTCACAATGTGTCACTCAATCCAGTCGCTCTCAAGTATGCAAAGAGTGCCTTGTATGCCTTGAGGGCAGTCGACTGCTGTGGCCACGGACCGAGGATCTTTTGCTCTGTTAATAGGCGAAGATCGAGGCGGTCCAAGGCACAACACAGTGTATGTCTTGCACTCGCAAATGCAGGGCACTCGCAGAGAAGATGAGCGATGGTCTCCTCACAACCGCAGCTTTCACAGGCAGGACTGTCGGCCATCCCCATCCGGAAAGCATAGCGGTTAATAAAAGCAACGCCGATCCATAAACGGCATAACAATGTTGCGTCACGACGTGCTAAGTTACGTGGAAGACGAAGGCGCAGTCCAGGGTCTAGTGCCTTGAGGCGGAGGTTGCAAACCTCTCCCGTGTTCCACGCTAAAAGTGTGAGCTCCAGCGCCGAAGGGCGAAGCCCACATGCTGCGTCAGGTCTTGATATTGGGATCCTAACTGGAAGTCCGTCGTTGTGAGCCGAGCGCGCAGCCGCATCGGCCTGGTGATTACCGTTAATACCACAGTGTCCTGGCAGCCATTGAAAAATGATGTCATGGCCTTTGGAAACGGTGAAGTGGTACAGTAGACGGATCTCAGCAACAAGTTGTTCCTGCGACCCGCGGCGTAGCGCAGCTTGCAGGGCTTGAAGGGCTGCTTTAGAGTCGGTGAAAACCGCCCAGTCATGTGGAGGTGCCTGACTGATGAACTCTACCGCAGCCCGTAAGGCTGCGAGTTCCGCACCAGTTGAAGATGTTGGATAGGTCGTCTTCACTTTCATGAAGATGGATCTGGCCGGTATCACCACCGACCCCGCAGAACTGGTCGAGTGAACTGATCCATCTGTGTAAACATGTATGCAGTGACTGTGGTAATAATGCAGGCGATTCAATGTCAGTTGTTTGAGAGCGGGTATTGATACACCAGCTTTCTTCGTAATTCCAGGAATATAGAGGTGAACCCGAGGTTCATGAAGACTCCATAAGGGTGAGCACGGTCTTGGCGCAGGGGTGAACTCCGATGGGAAATATGCGCGATGAGCTTCAATGACTTTGGCGAATGCAGTACGCGGCCTAATTATGGGGAGTGTTGCGAGGTGATGACAGGGAACCCGTGTGAGGTGCGGAATATGTGTTCTCATGGTGTCAACAGCAATGTATGTAGTAACAGGATGTTCCCGGGCAACAAGAAGAGTTGCTGCTGTTGATGCACATTTAGGCAGTCAGAGGCAGATACGAGAGCTTGCGCTTGCACACTTTGTAGAGTCTTGATATTTGTCTTTCTAATAGAACTGAATATCGAAAGACTGTACCGCATGTAGCCCAGAAATAGGGAACGGTACAGTTGCAGCATAGAGCGCACTGATGCGCCCCAGGACTTTCCCCCGAAGAAGGAGAGGACGTGGACAATCGCAATTAGTCTCTTTATCATGTCGTAGACATGTGGAGTCCACGAGAGGTTCCTGTCGATGACAACACCAAGGAATCTGTGGCTTCTCTCATAGGGAATGGCTTCACCATTAATGCGAATGGTGTAGCGTGACATTATTTTGCGTGTGAACGCCACAAGTGAACACTTTTCGGTCGAAATGTTCAGGCCCTGCAAGCGAAGATAAGATGTCAATATCGATGCCGCCTTTTGAAGTCTTGCACGAACTTGAGGACGGGTCATCCCTGATGCCCAAATACAGATGTCGTCTGCATATACCGAGATCTGAGCAGATTGTGGCAATGCGCCGACCAGGCCGATAAGAGCAAGGTTGAAGAGAACTGGGCTCAGCAATCCACCCTGAGGGACTCCGCGCGAATTTCGGTGTAAGGACGTTGGTCCGTCCGCAGTCAGGATAAAAAACGACCTCTCTGATAAATAGCTGCGTATCCAGCTGAACGTGCGGCCTCCGATCTCAGCAGTGATTCACTAAGTGATTCACATGGGCAGCGGGGAGCCGCCGAGAGGGACGAGCAATGCGGCCGGGCTGTGGAGGCATAAGGGGAAGGGTCTGAAAGGAAAAAAAAAATTGGCGGTGGTTTAACTGTGGTTAAGCCTGTAGTGACGCGAAAGCTACAGCTGGCAGGGGGGAACTTGCTCGGTTGAATTGCAAAGTCAGTCTTTCGCCGCTCCGTTTCGCTGGATGTTCCTTCTTCATCTTCGTCCCCCGTGACACGGCTCATGCACACACCTGTTGCAGCTCGGTTTCGCAGGCGCGCCGCGCCGCCAGCAGCAGCAGCTGCTCCGCCCCACGTGGCTGGTCACGTGACCAACCACGTGACAAACCACGTGATCAGCTACGGTGCCATACCACCGGCAGATGCTCCCCCCCCCCCCCCCACGAGACCAACCACGTGACAGCGTTGCGGGGCAGCCACGGGGTGGAGGCGCCGCCACAGGGCTGCCACAGGGTGGCGGCGCCGCCACGCTGAAGGCTCGAAATGCTTCTGTAATGTAGCTATTGCTACAAAAGGGGGCAAAGCAATACCACCCTGCGGGGTTGTGTCGGTGTCGGCTCAGCAAAGACAAACAAAAAAATAAACACGAGCGGGAAGAACAGTACAGATGTGCCAAAGGAAGGGAGATAAAAGAAGCCCAAAAAGGCGAAACAGACAAAGGAAGACGGTAACGTGGGTTCACCCTATGCATGCCGGCGAAGGCGAACTGTGGCCACATCTTCCGGAGAGGCTGGGACTTAACGTACCGGCCCATTGAACTGTCTCCTCCTCGGTCGGCGGCGGCAGCCTGAGCAAAACCGGAAACTGCGTCGCCGCGCGGCCGCTCGAAGGCGTGATGTGTGCGCAGTCGCCGTCACTTAAGGCTGCTGTGCGATCGTTTTTTAGCCGCATGCGCACGCGTCCTTGCGACCATGCGCACGAGCGCGTGAGGGCGCGAAGAGGATGAGGTGTTGTACCGTCAACAGACAGAAAAACTATTGAGCAAGTGAGTTTTAGACCCAGCTGGGTCCCTGGGCCACTGCGCGGTCCCGCACTGCATCAAGTAGGTCATGCCGGAACATGACGTCGGCAGCCCGAGTCACCGCAGCAAGCTGCGATGTCGGGTCTGCAGACATAAGCAGGACCTCCCAGTTCTCCCAGCTCGAGATGGCGTGCTGTCCCCGCGGGGGAGGGTCAGCAGGGCAGCCGTGAAGGATATGGGAGAGTGTGGCGTGGGGGTCAACGCATAGGGAGCATGCAGGGGATGTGCCGCAATAGTGGGATAAAAGCTGAGGGGATGACAAAGAGCGGGTCTGGAGGCGTCTGAAGAGGATCTGTTGGGAGTGCGTAAGAGAGGGGTGGAGAGGAGGGTAAGTCCGACGGTCCAAACGGGGTATTTGCGTGAGCTCCGCAAAGGTGTGCGCCCGCTCCCTCGAGAATCCGTCAAGTTTGCTTCATGCGACCGAGCGGACGACTCCGGCGTTCTGATTGGTGCGCTCGTCAATGCCGCCCGTGCGGCAGCGGAGGATATCTTGCCGTACTAATACCCACATATTGATATTGTGGCTTACTCGAGACATGTTTAGCTGCGAGATTTTTCGTAGCAGGTAAAACCGCGATCGGCTGTTATAGCCATGGATCTCGGCGCGGCCGACCCTGACGTCCATGAATGAAGTCGCAACAAACCTTGCAACACCGCAGGCGAGGTTCTAAAACAGCGTCTTGGGAAACGATGAACGTTCGCGCTATTTCTACTTCAGAAAGTGAAAAAATGCATCACACCGTCATCGTGAAAAACTTCGTTCGACCGCTAGACGGCTAGACCCATTATGCTGGAGTTCTCACTAATCTCTAAGATTTTTGCCCCGCAATATTTGAAGAGTGTCTCCGCTGAAAGTTACGCTATACCCAAACGTGCATTAACGATTTCAGAACGACGCCGCAATTCATATCGCTAATTCTCGGAGCCAAGGACACGGGACTAGAACAAGCTAGGTCAGCAGTACATATTCGATCGCTTGTAAATATAACAGGAAAATTCATATAGCTGAGATAAGGCACAGGTAAAATCATCAGATATTCAAATTGGCACACTGCAGTATTTTTACGTGTATTATATTTGCCTTTATTTTGTAGCTTTTTCTTTAATCCATGAACACTTTAGTTGTCATCTATAAACGTTGGTTGTTACCCTCAAGTAAACAGGTCTCCTTGCTGCCTCCCCACTTAACTGTTATTGCGAAAGACACTTATCTATTCATCGATGTAAGAATTGTGTCTGAATTATGCATGCATTAAATATTCAATATTGTAGCACACTGCTGTCGAATACGAACTAAAATACACGAGAAAATTATGACATTCCCAGTAATTTTGAATATGTAACGTCAGTTGTAACTGCAGCAGTTCTGCATTTTACAGAAAAGTTGCCGTGCAACAATACTGATTTCACTCTGCAATGTTATGCCCCTGTCACACGGGCACTTTCGATTCTCATTGAGCTCGATCTGCATCGAGATTTTCGAGCACGCTCGAAACATCTGGTGCTACACGGGTATTTTCAATGCTCATTGAGAAGTTTTCCCTCATGTGTGTTAGGTGGCGCAAAATGTTCCGCCGACAGCCATAACATGGCGATGTCCGGCAACACTGTGCAGTCGGGGGCAGCGGCAGCCAAATGGTACATTGCGTATAGGCGCCAGGTTTTTGTGGCGCACCTCTGCTGCTGTGCGATGCAACCCGAGGGCCCGCAAGCCTCCGCGATTTCTGCATAGACTGCGGCGTTTCTCTTCTGGCGCCGCAAATTTTTTAGGCGGTCCTGCCAGCACTCGATGAGAGCGGCTGTCTCGCACTCGCTCCAGTCTCCGCGCCAATGAGCTGGAGGGCGCCATCTTTGTTTACACTGACGGCGAAGCTTGGAGCGTGGTGTAGAGATTATTTTCAAATGTTTGCATATAAGCAGGCATAGTACCTGAAAAATGTTCTGTATTACATTGTAATCAATTACAACGACAACAATTGTGGTTTGGTTTTGTTAACTTGTGTTTATTTTTATAGCTTCATGAGAGCGAGGGTGTTTTTGATTGTGCTTGGAACCTCAAGCACTCTTGAGGAATCGGCACCGAGTCAAGCAGGATCGAGCTCGATTGCGCTTGAAAGTGGCCGTGTGACAACCGTCGATCTGCATTGAGTTCGATGAGCATTGACTCAATGAGGATCGAAAGTGCCCGTGTGTCAGGGTATTATTCGGTCCGTTAGAAATGCCAAAATTGAAATAGCTCAATGTGGTAGCAATAAAATGGGCCAAGCCATCTACCACTGCGCTGAAATGCATGGCTTTGTTTTTTGCACAGTGACAGCGGGCGACCAGTCTTATTTTAGCAGTCATTTCTTAGCTCATAATGTAATGAGAATAGCACAAGCTGGAGTGCGGCAGTGCAAACAAGCCTGGAGAGTTGTTCTCAGAGCCAATCAATGGTGACACATGCAGAAAGAAGCTGGCATGTTGTCTGTACGGCTCAAAAAAATTCTGAAAGTCCCCATGTGAATGAAAACAAAGTGGTTGCCTTAGTACTTAGTAAAAGGCCATACATGCCTTTTATTTTCAGTGTAAACATAACATGATGTGGGAGTTGGTAAACTGGCTTGCATCAGGACGACTCCTGGTTAAGGCTGGGAAAGAATGCTTCATATATTCAGGAAAACGCGATACACTGACCATGCAAAGGGGTTATCTGAAGCAGAATTTGTAGGAATATATTTACAGAGTGACATCTGTGTTGTTTGCAAAATACAATTAAATAAAAAAACAAGCATATAAGTGTGTGTAGGGCATACATGCATAAATACTCTAGTATAGCTTTACAGTAATGTCTAAGACTTTTTCAGGCAAGAAAAAAATGAGGGATCGTAACAGTGATTCTGGTTCCCAAAGCGGCAGATAAAAGTTAGCACTGTCTGCACCACTTGTCATGTATAAAATTTTAGAACATGCTAATTGTAGCTTATTAGCAAAATCTTCTGCAAAGTAAAGCTTATTTCATTGCCAGTTTGGTTTTCAAAGTGCCAAAGTTCCCTTTAGGCATACCTTACATTAAAATGACTTCATCGTTAACCTAAGCTGCTTGAAGATCTTTGCTTAAGCTTAAGCCTACTTCTCGGCTTCATACATGGAGTGTATGTGAATTTAAACCGCTCTAGAAGGGCTGCGTGTATTAGGCAAACAACCGTCTTGTTTTTCAGTCTCCATTTTCAAAATAATGAAGCCAAATGATAACCCTCCTTAAGGTCTTACATGAAAACTCATGTTTCTAATGTAAGGAAAAGAGCAACTCTATGAATAAATTAATATTGAGTAAAGGTTCGTGCCTTTCCATGCGTTTCACTGCCGTCAGTGAAAGAAAATCACATCAGCTGTTATCTGACTCCATTAATGACGACAGATCTGTATCTGAAATTCAGCTTTATTATAGAGCAGAAGGAGGCACTCTTTTAAAAACACTTAGTTATAAAGTTTAGAAAATAATTTATAAAATAAAGTCATACGGCCGTTTAGTTTCACCATCGTCTCTGATCAGTGCTAACGATATTTTCACGTTAGAAAGCCGACGAATGATTTCCAGGCTGCGGTTTCTGTATCTGCTCAGCAATCTACAACTTGGTATCAATCCACAATTGTTCATTCATCCACGTGTGAGTCGTCATACTCGGCACTCCTGGAACCTGGAACCTATCTTTGCGCGTACTAACAGATTTAAGAATTATTTTTTTCCACGCACTGTCACCCAGTGGAATGCACTTCCAAAAGATGTTTTTTGCTCTGATAATGTAACGGTTTTTGAAGCAAGTGTACGAAAAACCCTGTATTGATTTTTCGCTTCACTCATTGCTGATTCATTTTCCCCCTCTTTCTACTGTATATCACGTGTTTGCACTGCGCCCTGTTCGTTTTATATTCTGTGATTGCTTGCCAATGGTGGCGCTGAAACGCAATTTTCTTGTGGCCTGTATTGCCCTTCCTGCTTGGTCTTCAATCATTGGAGTATGTTTTTAAATAAAATAAATAAATTAATTAATTAACCCTTTGTTGCATGCTGGCCACTGTAGTGGACAAAATTCTGCGATTTTTAGAGCAAGTTCAGTGCATGCCAGGTGCTCCTGTGCATGCTGGTCACTACAGTGGACAAAAAAGGTACGATTTCGATGCGCTAGATGGCGCCACCATACTGCGGCTGCCTCGAAATTTTGCTACGAAGATGGCTGCCCCCTGCTCGAGCGGGTAAGTGACGTTTGTCTTCACTTTTTGGCTTACCATTCGCACGTTTCCTTAATTTGCGATGTATAATTATGCGGAAACAAGAAAAGAGATACTGTTAGCTACGCGCCATTGATATTACGACTGAGTAAAACATATTCAAAAATTATAAAGCGCACTTAGGACAACAGACAAGAGAGACCAAACCAGTGTTTGTGCGAAGGTTGCTGCGCGCTCTAGCAGCGGTGTATGTGATAAACGAAAGCGGTGCTGCACTGTGAATCACAAGGACCGCTATGTCAGATGTTCAAAAGGAGTGGTGTATCACATTCCCTTTTCTTGTGGCCGGACCTATATCGGTCAAACGGGCCGCTGCCTTAATGTGCGCTTGCAAGAGCATTTTTTGTCATTGAATAAGTCGCCTTCATCTAATCTCGCTAAGCACTGTTCAAAATGCAGCGGCTGCAAGCCTTTGCTTGACCAAACTAAAATCTTGTTCCGACACCATAATCAGCTAACCAGAGAGATTTCAGAGGCCTATCACATCCGTAAGAATCAGCACACGTGTGTTGCCGACCCTATGGTGGTTTTGCATGAAAGAGAGTTTTGTTATCTTGACGCACCTGTATGAGCACTTTTCCTGTCACGCCTGCGCGATGGCTTTTGTTTTGTTTGTGATTGTTCTTCCTTTTGTTTCTCGAATAAACGCGCAGTTGCGAGTAAGCGCTTGTGTGGTTTGGTCTCTCTTGTCTGTTGTCCTAAGTGCGCTTTATAATTTTTGAAAATGAAAAACCAACTAGCTCAGATGTCAATTCTGCTTGAGTAAAACATAGAACAACTTCTTTCAAATGTCCACTGTGGTGGACACCATGCATGGCGGGAAAACGACATGCCCATGTGAGGCTTTTTGTAAGGGTTTACTGCTGCTGCTCAGATTTGAGTGCATTATTTATTATGTTCGATATAGTTTTTAACGCAGCTTTACTTTGTTCTCATTAGGAGGATTCCGGCTTCAAAGAAGAAATTAACCGATGCGGAAATCGATAAACTATTGGATGTCCCGTTGCCACGGGACCAGGTGAATGCGCTACTTGGAGAAGACTTGCCATCTGGTAGTGATGATGATCGCCTTGACAGTGAAGATGATGGTCAGAACGAAGTAGAGGTGGACAGATGGAGTGATATAACCGATAGCAGTGCGAGTGAGGAGGAAGACGTTCACACTGACAGCGATGCTGAAGGCGAGGGCGCACCAAAACAGCGTCGCATTCAGAAGGAAAAGCCGGAGGTATGGCGTTGGGATAAGAGAGATATTCCTCATTGCACCAAAGTGCACAACGAGCTGAAGCCTAAGGCTGCAGCTGCTGAAGGCAAAACTCCACTGAAAATGTTCAAGCTCATGTACGGTGAGGATCTCATTGAGCTGCTAACATTTGAATCTAACAGGCACAGAATACTTAATCGTCCAAAAATGAAGGTGATAACAAAGAATGAAATGGAGGTTTTTTTAGGCATATGCATGTACATGTCAATAGTCGACATCTCCTTTAGGCGTTCGTACTGGTCCTCAAACACTAGGCAGGACATGGTTGCTGACGCAATGACGGTGAACAGATGGGAGGAAATATTATCAGTTCTTCACCTCAACGATGCTGCTTTAGAAAAGAAGAGTTCTGAGGAAGGCTTCGATCGCCTCCAGAAAGTTCGTCCAATGATCGACCAACTGAATGCTTCATTCAAGAATTTGGCTGAACCAGAGTCTTGCCAGGCAATAGATGAGTAGATCATCCCCTTCAAAGGAAGGCACTCGCTAAAGGTGTACATGGCAAACAAGCCAAAAAAAATGGGGATACAAAGTCTGGGTAAGGGCCGGTCAGTCCGGGTATGTTCACGAAATAGAGTTTCACGGAGACAACCTGAAGTCCGACCCGCCTGACGCACCCCAGACTATTGGCCCGTCAGGACGCGTAGTGCTGCGCCTTGCCAGAGCTGTACCTCCAAGTACATTCCTTTTCTTTGACAATTTCTTTGCGTCCCCATAGCTCCTGGCCCACCTAAAGGATAAGGGACTGCATGCGACATGCACCCTGCGCAGAAACAGGACAGCTAAATGCCCGTTGATGCCTGAAAAAGAGCTGAGAAAACAAGGCAGTTGCTTGTTCGACTACAAAGTCGATAGAGAGCATGGCATCATCGTTTGTGAGTGGTACGATAACAGGCTTGTAATGGTGGCCTCAAATGTGCATGGTGTCAACCCACTTGTAAAAGTGAGGCGGTTTGACCGAAAACAAAAAAAAAACACGTTGAGGTCGAAAGCCCTGCACTAATCGCAAGGTACAATGAAAATATGGGCGGCGTCGACAAGTGCGTCATGCTGCTTTCTATGTACCGGACCCACCTCAAGACAAAAAAAATGGTACAAAAGAGTAATTTTTCACCTGACCGATTTGGCTGTCGTAAACGCATGGCTGCTTTACCGCTGTGTTGCAGCAGAGTGTAAGATGCAGCTAAGCCACTTCAAGTTATCGGTGGCGATAGCATTGATCAAGGCAGAATCAAAGACCGCGGTTGATGAAACTGATATTTCTACTGCACTAGCATGCTCAGCCGCAGCGAAACGAAGGCCGCCTGCGAAAGCAAGCTCGGTGTCCACAGACGTGCGGTACGACAGCGTAAGCCACTTCTCCCGCCAGCAAACGTGTGCAGCACAAAGGTGCAAAATGAATGGCTGCAAGCGGAAGACAACATACCTCTGCGGGAAGTGCAAAGTGTTCTTGTGCATTGACGGCAAAAGTGACTGTTTTTTTTATTTCATAATGAAGAGTAAAGTACCCTTTTGTTATTGGAAGAACTTTGCCTGGTAGAAAAGGCAAACATAAACATTTTTACTTTCCCCTACCGGAGCTGGTATTAATGTTGTCCACTGTAGTGGACATTCTGTATCTTCCAAAATAAAAATTTGAATGAGATGAAAAAAATTTTTCCCGTTTTTTCTGATTCAGAAAGACACGAAACAAGAAAAAAATCACAGTTCGCGCACGAAATAATTCCGCATGCAACAAAGGGTTAATTATGCCCCATAACATATCTGGCTGGCTATTTCAGATGAGGATAAGGATCAAATGAAGCATGCACATAAAAGTCTCATGCGTAAACGTACAGTGGTGAGCAGCCCTGTCTAGAGCGCGCCGACAGTGCTCAGAGGAGCAAGTCAGCGCCGTCTTACGTTAGGCTCTGGGTTCGAGTTATACGTCCCGTGCGCATGCGCGGCCAAAATATAGGGGTACCTGCTCGTGGGTTCTCGGCATCTTTTCCGCTCAGTGCTTGCCCTTCACGCCGCCAGGGCTCCGCTGAATATATGTAACAGCGGCCGGAAAACCAACGGGTTTCGCGCTAATCACGAGACGGCCAGGCAAGCAATTCATATCAGGCGATCGCCCGTTTCAAACACGCATGAGACTGCGTGCACGAGAATTGGGCCCTGTTGGTTGTCCGCTTTCGTCTTGTCCGTATCAGGTGGCGCGTTACCACGCATACCATGTGTTGCCGGCGTATTGTTTGATGGTGTGTCTTTGCGCTGCGCTGTAGCATTTGGCATTCGTACAGATCGAGGAACTTGAATACAGAAACGCGCGATTATCCGCTGTCACCCGCGCTTGCTTGTCTGACCATCTCGTTACACTCGTGAACCACGGCGGCATGGCGACGCCCTGGCCACCGTCACAGCGTCCCAAATGCAGGCAGTGCGTCCCTGGCGGCACGAAACGAACTCGCAAGGTGGAGGCTGGACAAGGAAGCGATGAGCAGGCTTCCCTCCGTTTTTGCTGCGCATGCTCACGGGACGCATAACTCAAACCCAGAGCCTAACGTTAGATGGCGCTGACCTGCTCTGCAGAGCACCGTCGACGCGCTCTAGACAGGGCTGCTCACCACTGTACGCAGCTAGCATTCTAACCACATCAAATAATGGAACTCTGTGTTGCTTCGCTTGACACAGGGTATGATACAAGCACAAAGAAAATACTGACACATATCAGCACGTAATGGAGACGGTTATGGCTGACAGTAAAAACTATTAATGCAGCCCTATTAACATTGGAAAATAGGTCGTTCTCGAACACGCAGACGGTTGCTCCGGAGGGTAGGAATGTTCGCATTGATAGTGGGATGGCAGACCATACAGCAATCATTGAAGACTAGTTAAATGAAACAGTGAAAGGAAGGTCATTAATGAATGTAAGAAAAAGGATAGGACTGAGTACAATACCTTTGGGGTTGCCTAAGAATCCAAAAAGAAAGGCGGGATAAATAAGAGTTAGCATGGGTCAACTGCTTTTAGCTGGCTAGGATCACTTAAATTCCCCTCAGAACAGTACGATGGAAGGCATTATTCTGTGAAGGATTTTACCGCATGCTTTCTCAAAGATACTAAGGTGCCAGCGTGTGTCACGAAGGAGAACATAACTATCACAGGAATGCTTTTCAAAAAGCGTACTGATCTAGAAGGAACAATTTATTGGACCACAACAATTTATCATTGTGAGAGTACATAGCGTTTTTCACGATTAGGAACCCATGCTAGTCATAGAAATTGTGGAATGATTTGGTGCTTGTCATATTACCAGAAGTAAAACAAATACCACATTCTGCTGTTTGCAGCCATGCCTCATTAATATTCGCCCTGTTATATGGTGGCTTGATTTATGGGCAGTTTTTCTGGGGGTGAAACTTTATCAAAGCATGCATGCCTTGTTAACATGGAAACTTGCTGTTTGGACAACTGACAGGGTTTAAATGCACTAAGGCCATTGGGACCCGCATATTCGTGTCGTGTAATATGGACTGCTATGCGAACGTCTGAACTGTGGTAACCAGATACTATAACACAGCGCCAGGAGTGTTAGAAGTATTTGGCCACAAACACAGACTGAATCAAAATTTGTTGCACCCTGGAATTGCCCTCATACCAGTTGCGGCATAGCGTGCAGTTTTTGTTAAACCTTGAATTACCAGGCATGCCGATTCTGTCTGCTTGCACTTTTTGACGGACAAAGCACTTATCTTTCTGGTGTCAAAATTATTGGCACTGAAAGGATCGGCGACTCCTTTCCTGGTCTAACGAAAACACACACCTACAACACCCGGCACATATGTTATATAAGGAACAAATGCGTACAGACTACGGCACCCAGAATATTAGCTACAGAATTTCCAGTTTTTTAAATGACCACCATCCTGTTGTAAGGATTATCCAGGAAAGTCAATCATTGAAAGCTTTCAAATATAGCATCACTATGTATCTGTTGTCCCTGCAGGCATGACCACTTTTTTCGTTTTTACTCTGTCGTTTCTCACAGCACTTGCCCAATTGTACATAAAAGTTCAATATGAAATAACTCCAGTTTTGAATGTCAACCAATCCGCTCTGCATTTCCTCGTTTAGTGTTTATTTTAAGCGGGTAGGAGTAACCAAGCGAAGGTTATCTGATTGGTGGCTAAAATCAAGAGAAGAGTAAAATTTCATGTCATGGCTAGGTGGCTTGAGGTACCCCCTGATTTAAAGGGTTCAGACATATCCATCCATCCATCCATCCATCCATCCATCCATCCATCCATCCATCCATCCATCCATCCATCCATCCATCCATCCATCCATCCATCCATCCATCCATCCATCCATCCATCCATCCATCCATCCATCCATCCATCCATCCATCCATCCATCCATCCATCCATCCATCCATCCATCCACCCACCCACCCATCCATCCATCCATCCATCCGTCCATCCATCCATCCATCCATCCATCCATCCATCCATCCATCCATCCATCCATCCATCCATCCATCCATCCATCCATCCATCCATCCATCCATCCATCCATCCATCCATCCATCGTTCGTGAAGATCCTCGCGTGAATAAAGAAAACTTGTAGCTATCACAAACGGCTGCAAAAAACGCTTCGCGACACTGGCACTGTTACATCTTCCGTAGACAATGTAGGTTTGAAAGCGGCTGGGTCAACTCACTGTAGACGGCTACAATACAACTTGTGGGAAACTGCCGATTGCCGCTGTTGCACACGACGAAGTTCGAAGTCGCTGTCAACACTCGTAATAGTTACATGCGGCCAATATTATGTGTTTCTCGGCACAGCTACCACCTACTTGGCCTAGTTTCCTACTCCGCTTCGCGGGCGGCCATCTTGCTGAGGAGGCGAGGCCTGGCACCGCTCGCATGTCACGGGACAGCAGACAGAGGCATGATGCGAGAATCCGCTTGTGCGTCCAAAAGTTGAAGTTTACCAACTTCTCGCGCACAGGCGGATGCATTTTTGCGCCCCATTGTTCGGCCCTTGCGCAGTGTCGCGAAGACGCGTGCGCATGCGAAAAAAAAAAAACGATCGTAAAGCAGCCCTTAGAGAGGGATTCCATAACCTTTGTGAATACAGCTTTACCTGATCGGTCTATAATTTGTCCTGTCTACTTTCTTGTGGACTAAGATTAGATTAGCTTCATTCCAAGCTTCTGGTACGCTTGAGGTCACAAGTCTTCGCTTTTACAGGGTGGCTGGTTTTCCTAGCCCAATCTCCTCCCTGTCCTTCAACAGATAGGATGTTGAAGAGTCATAAATATTATAGAAGAAATCAGCGAGGGTCGACCAAAAAGCCGGGTTAATTTAGCATCCAATGAACCATCTATCGTGTACCAGGTTTCTGAATAATCCGAATAACCAAGGGAACAATATAACACAGATAAGCTTGCTTGGTTTCCACGTGCTTGTTTTGGAGATTTCTGATATTTTTCTTTTGAAAAAGAGTGGCATATTTCCTTCGGAATTATATTTCGCTGTTTACCTGTCTCTTGATTTCAACGGTGTCAACGGTCGCAGTTTTGTTACGTCTCAGGGCGCGCGAAATGAACATCGGACACGTTAGTGCATGTTATCTTCGGTTGACATTCTGACTGCGAAATTTAGACAAGCTATTATCCTTCGGCTTTCCTTCGCCTTTTGTCAGCAAGAGTAGCCGTTTGTTGGTCGCTGTCGAAGGATGAATAATTTGACGCCTGGGGCCTTCGTCCACTTTCTACAGCGACCGCTGTTAAGCGTTCGTTCCTGAGTGCCGCTTCGGTGTAAGGGTATGATTAGTAGTCTGTTTGAACGATGGGTGCATTGCCGTTGGAAGCACTAAGAGGATGGCGACTTGGAAGAAGGAGGGTATGACGAGGGGGCAGTGCACAATTGGTTGTTGCATTCGCATGGAATCCACGGCGAGGTTTGTTACCACTGGAACCATCCAGATGGTGGCTCCCTTGGAAACGGGCGTGCAAGGCGAGAGCGAAAAAATTCCCAAACGGAGGATGGTTGCCGTGCAAGGAGAAGGGTATGGCGGTAGCGTAGGAATGCGCAGCGTCAGAATCAACCGGACCCTGATTACCATGGTTGGAGGAGGGCTACCGAGAAACGAGAGTGTGGCGAGAGCGGAGCGCGTAACTGTCAGGTGGTTACTGCTCCGGAGAGTCGTAACAGTGGAAGGAAGAGGGTGAGCAATACCTCAAGAACTGTTGCTTTATCTCGAGTTAACATTGATAACCGTCCTGTGAGTTTTTCTTTTCATTTTTTCATCTATCTAGATGGGTGTAGGAACTAGCGACATACTGCGTCGACCAGCGTTGCCAGGCACGAATCGGACGACGCCCGCATGAGGCGTGTGCCATAGAACTGCGCGGCGCGTCAAGGGAGACAGGGAATAAGGTGCGTGCAAGACGGACAGCGTTTTTTTTGTGTGTGTACGCTCTAGCTGGCTCCGCCGTGCCATATTTCGAGCCGGTTGGTCATCCAGACGCCAAGTGACTAGACTTAGACCACAGCCGCCCCCGGTGACGAGACCTAGTGCCCGCCGTTCCAGATTCGGAGTGCTAGACCTGGGCCTGCACGCACGTTAAGGACCGTGCTTTGTGCCCTCGCGGGACACTTCATGGCCGCGCTGCATTGCGCTGGTGCTGGCTGTTGGCTCAGAGAACCGGGGCTCCTTCTCCGGCAGCTACGGGGTGTCATTTTACCGAACTAGGGCATCTCCGCGCCTAGTGCGGGGTTGTCCGGGCGCACTCAGCCAACTTCGTGCCCTACCCGTGCCGTGCTCTTCCCGGGTCCTCCCAGGGCTCCCCCAATATTGGTTCCCCTGTGCCTGCCCCACTACCGTCACTCACCCGGTGACTTGGTTCGCCCCTTTCTTTCGTTCATCGTCCTAAACGTGTAAAAAAGAAGTATGTTCCAAGATGTTGTCTTGGCGTTTTTTCTGAGCCCACCGTAGTGACCCTACGGTGCTGACACTGCTTCCAAACCTCACGAGGTACAGTACTTTACGAAAATGTGACATTTACAACACGGCTCACAGTCCTCAGCAGGGAATTGATGTAGCCCTCCGATGTAATCAGAAAGTTCGCACGTAACTAAAGAATGGGTAGATTTATTTGTTTGTGGTTTTCATTCCCATATGGCACAAGGCCATGGATTTCAATATTTTGTCTTCGACTGTACTATTCTATCTATTTCATATGCTCTTTTGGTCCGAAAACTGCTGTCATCTCTTGCAACCTTTCCATCACGTCAAAAGGTGGTTTAATTCGAAAATATCCGGGTTATGCTGATTTTATTGCTTTAAAGGCCGTCATAGGAGTTCGACAAGTGCTGAACAGAGTTCTCAATATTAATTACTGTTTTGAAAATCCATCAACATTGCAGCTTTGCCCCCATTATAGAAACCTCAGAGAGGCATAACTGGAATTATCGAGGCAGTTTTTAGGTCTCGTGTTGCCTTGTGGAACAGTTTCAATTTTACGTTCGCCATATGCTTCAAACTCTCACCTTTAGGTAGCGACGTTCTTATGCTATAGATACAACCAAAGTCACCATCCCGGCGTTACAAAGTAACCGGTGCTGCATCCTGTAGCAGTTCGCTTCTTCCACCACTGCAGAGCTCGTTGGCCTCTACATCAGACACGACTTGTTCCTTGCCTTACTGCCCATGCCCCATAGACCTGAGATTTCCGCAGATCCCTGCAAACTGTTGGAGAGAAAGGCCAGCTGTCTCCACTCCTATGCAACAATCGTAACGATGTCGGGCCCCCGTGGAATCGCGGATAATAAGGCAGCTGTAGAACCTCCCGCCAATTTGAACCGAGTAGACGGGTTGCCCCGCGGCTGACGCACGCGGGATGCACTCGGCCACTGATCTGCGGTACACCCAGTCGGGGAAGTTGCACCCTTTGCCATCGGGAGCCGTCTGCTCAGTCCTACAGGACGAGCTGCGAGGTTGCGCTTACGGGTGGCCAGCGTGTGCACAGCTTTGCGCTCTAGGGTGCGTGTCGCGACTGTGGCCACGAAGAGACTGTTTCCGAACACATCTCCAGCGATGGAACGCTCTCGACTTTTAAAAGCGAAAGCTTAATTTTACTACTCCCCTCCTAACTTCATCGCCGTTTGCGCGAGTTTGGCCTTGAACAGTGAAGAAATCACGTGACAGCTATGACGTCACTCATCCGCCGAAACCGAGCGCTCGCCTCTGCCTAGCCACGTGACAAACATCACGTCACTCAACCGCAGCTACGCCGGAGCTGTGCGCTCGCTCTGTGCAGATAGCCTTCGCTGCCTCTCAGCCGGTGCCAACGGATTGTGTGGTGTTCTGAGAGCGCATGTTTTACACAGTGCATTTTTCTTGTATTGCTTATCAGCCACGCAAGCGGCCGTTGGGAGATCACCTGTTCATCGGCATATAAAACAGGCACTGCATCAATGAAATGCATCAATAAACTTTCTTCTGTTCCAGCCTGGCGTCCGACCGATACACAACAGTTGGCGACGAGGCAGCGACGACAATGACCGTCGGCAGGATCGGCGAATATCGTCTCGGCACGAACGCGTCATGGGAAGAATACGTCGAGCGTCTGGAAATGTTCTGCGAAGCGAACCAGATAACGAAAGAAGAGCAGAAATGCTGAGCTGTTGCGGCGAAGAAGTGTACGGGCTCATCGTAACTTTGGTGAAGCCAGAAAGGCCGACAGCTTCATCCTACGAAGAAATCAAGACTGCTGTTCACAACCACCTGCATCCAAAGCCTTCGGAGCTGTATGCAAGGTTTTTGTTCTACAGGCGAAACCAGGCTGCCGAGGAATCGGTTGCGGACTACGTCACGGCGCTTCAGAAGCTAGGCGAAGACTGCGATTGCGGCAGCGCCCAGCTCCTGTTGGACATCATGATGCGGGATCGTTTCTTATGCCGACTCCGGAGAGAAGGGGTTCAAAAGCGACTTCTCGCAGAACACAACATTACGTTTAAGGTTGTGTATGACTTGGCCACAACTGTAGAAACAACCGCCCAGCAACAGCGAGACATACACAAGGACGGTCGAGACGAGACGGACTGCCAGGACATGGCACAAGCAACCCGTACGAAGCAAGATACCCCAGCGAAGAGGTCCGGCTGTTACCGGTGTAACGGTAAGCCTGCTCTGCATTTATGCCGTTTTAGAAAGGTGACATGCTTCAACTGCAAAAGGGTTGGACACACAGCTAAGGCTTGTAGATCGAAAGACGATAGTAGAACGAACAGCTCGGAAGACAGCGTATGAGCAAAAGAAGAAAGAAGATAAGAGCAAGATCATGTACGAAATGAGTGCGCTGTTTTTCCTATGCGAATTATATGAGCAAGAACAGAAGTTCATGGTTCAAGTAGTGATTGAACGGCAAGAAGTTCCGATGGAGGTTGATTCTTGCGCGTCGTGCTCAATTGTGAGTGAAGATACGTTCCGGGTTATTGAGGGGAATCACAGTAAAATACTGCTTCAAGATTCTGGAACAACTATCGTAACCTGGTCAAAGGGGGCCTTACCCGTGCTGGGTCGAGCAACTGTCTTGGTGAAATTCAAAGTCCGGAAGGCGAAGCTGCCTTTGCTCGTTGTACAGAGACAAGACAACAGCCTGAGTGAGCAAAACTGGTTTACCCCGTTAGGCATTGGCTTGCGGGGAATACAGCAAGTAAACGCGGAGGACGTGCCTTCACGATTCTGCGAGGTGTTTCGCAGGGACCTTCCTGGCTTCACTGGACCGGCAGTTTCATCGAACTGAACGATGACGCCCACCCGATGTTCCTCAAGAGTCGACCTGTTCCACTGGCCATCAAGGACGACGTGGCCAAGGAAGTGAACCACTTGGTGCAACAAGGGGTATAGGAGCCCGTCAACTACTCCAACTGGGCAACACCACTGGTAGTGGTAAGAAAAAAAGACTGAACATTACGTCTTTGCGGTGACTATCGCAGCACTGTGAACAAAGCTATTAAAAGCAGTGGATACCCTCTGCCCACTACAGCTAAAATGCTCACACCTCTACATTCCAACATGTTTTTTACCAAGTTGTATCTAGCCCAAGCTATCAACAGCTTACTACACACGACGAGTCGGCTGAGGTGCTCGCAGTTAACACAATAAAGGGATTGCACAAGGTTAAACAGCTGCCGCTTCGCATTTCGGTCGCAACTTGGGTGTTTCAACAAGTCATCGACACGCTGTAAGCCGACATTCTCGATGTGAAAGCTTATCTGGGTGATATATTAATATCTGGATGTAACGCAGAAGAGCACGCCGAGAGATTAGAGACCACACTATCGCGTCTGCCGAAGGCACAGTTACGAGTAAACAAAGACAAGTGGGAATTTAACCAGACGAGCATCGAATTCTTGGGTCACAGGATTGATGACGCAGGAATACATACGAGCCGAAGCAAGGCGGACGCCACCCAGCGAGCGCTTGCGCCCGCAAGCAAAAAGTAGCTGGAAGCCTTTTTGGGGTTGGCGAATTTTTACAACAGTTTCCTGAAGGGCAAGAATGAAGCGGCAGAACCGCTTTAACGACAGCTCGACCATTACCACGAATGGAATTGGACAGGTGAATATCAGCGGGCTTTTGAGAGACCAAAGAATTTCCTTAGGTCACACTCCGTACCTGTGCCTTACGATAGCAAGCGTCTTTAATTTTGTGCTGCGAGGCATCTCCGGTGGGAGTGGGGGCAGTGCTAGCCAATCGTGCGGATGACGGGAAGAAGCAGCCCATAGCTTATGCTTCTCGCACTATTGGCGTCAGTGAACGTAACTATGCTGAGACTGATAAAGAGGGTTTGGCTGTGGTCTTTGGCGTAAAAAGGCTCCTCCAGTATCTGGCTGGACGACAATTTACAGCGATAACAGACCACAAGCCGTTACTGGGCCTGTTTAATACGGACAAGCGAATATCCGAAGTTGTGTCGCCCAGAATGCTTCGTTGGATTTTACTGTTGGCTGCGTATAACTACCAACATGACTACAGATGAGGCCAAGACAACGCTGATGCACTCAGTCGACTACCAGCTCCGGGAGACGAGGACGAGCCAAGACCACCTGGGGACGCGCTGTTGTTGGAAGCGGTCGACTGCGCAACACTGCAAGCGGGGGACATTGCTGCGCTGATCAAAACGGACAAAGTTCTATCAGTGGTAAAAAAATGACTACTCAGTGGCTGGCCGTCAACACACGTGGACAGCAAGATTGCGCCTTATCAGGTGAGAAAGTCAGAGTGGTCATTGCATCGTGATTGCATACTGTGGAGGAATCGCGTCATTAATCCAATCGCAGCAAGAGAGAATGTGCTTCCACTCCTGCATGAAAATCATCCACGGATGAATGCCATGAAAGCATCGCCTAAGGGCTCATGTGGTGGCCGAAGATAGACCACGAAATTGACGAGTTTGTTCGGCACTATCATCTATGCCAGACAGATAGATAGATAAAGAGGAGGGAAAGGCAGGGTTGTTAACCAGAAAGGGGTTCCGGTTGGCTACCCTGCACCGGGGAAGAGGAATTAGGGGACTAAAAGAATGAAGAGAGAAGGGGAAAAGGCATAATACACACACACGCACAACGCTGTCACAATTTGACACTCAATCCAGTACCTCTCAAGTAGGCAAAGAGTACCTTTATGCCTTGAGAGCAGTCGACTGCTGTGGCCACGGACCAAGGATATTTTGCTCTGTTAATGGGCGAGGATCGAGGCGGTCCAGGGCACAACACAGTGTATGTTTTGCACTCGCAAATGCAGGGCACTCACAGAGAAGATGAGCCATGGTCTCCTCACAACCACAGCTTTCACAGGCACGACTGTCGGCCATCCCCATCCGGAAAGCATAGTGGTTGGTAAAAGCAACACCGATCCATAAACGGCATAACAATGTTGCGTCGCGACGCGCTAAGTTACGTGGAAGACGAAGGCGCAGTCCAGGGTCCAGTGCCTTGAGGCAGAGGTTGCAAAACTCTCCCGTGTTCCACGCTGAAAGTGTGAGCTCCAGCGCCAAAGGGCGAAGCCCACACGCTGCGTCAGGTCTTGATATTGGGGTCCTCACTGGAAGTCCGTCGTTGTGAGCAGAACGCGCAGCCGCATCGGCCTGGTGAATACCGTTAATACCACAGTGTCCTGGCAACAATTGAAAAATGATATCATGACCTTTGGATACGGTGCCGTGGTACAGTAGACGGATCTCAGCAACAAGTTGTTCCTGCGACTCGTGGCGTAGCGCAGCTTGCAGGGCTTGAAGGGCTGCTTTAGACTCGGTGAAAACCGTCCAGTCATGTGGAGGTATTTGATTGATGAACTCTACCGCAGCCTGTAAGGCTGCGAGTTCCGCACCAGTTGAAGATGTTGGATAGGTCGTCCTCACTTTCATGAAGATGGATCTGGCCGGTATCACCACCGACCCCGCAGAACTGGTCCAGTGAACTGATGCATCTGTGTAAACATGTATGCGGTGACTGTGGTAAGAATGCAGGTGATTCACTGTCAGTTGTTCGAGAGCGGGCAGTGATACACCAGCATTCTTCGTAATGCCTGGAATATAGAGGTGAACCCGCGGTTCATGAAGACTCCATAAGGGTGGGCACGGTCTTGACGGAGGGGTGAACACCGATGGAAGATATGCGCCATGAGCTTCAATGACTTTGGCGAATGCAGTGCGCGGCCTAATTATTGGGAGTGTTGTGAGGTGATGACAGGGAACCCATGTGAGGTGCCGAATATGTGTTCTCATGGTGTCAACAGCAATGTATGTAGTAACAGGATGTTCCCGGGCAACAAGAACAGTTGCTGCTGTTGATGCACATTTAGGCAGTCCAAGGCAGATACGGAGTGCTTGCGCTTGCACAATTTGAAGTCTCGATATTTGTCTTTCTAATGGAACTGAATATCAGAAGACTGCACCGCATGTAGCCCAGAAATAGGGAACGGTACAGTTGTAGCATCGAGCGCACTGATGCGCCCCAGGACTTTCCCTCGAGGAAGGAGAGGACGTGGACAATCGCCATTAGTCTCTTTATCATGTCGTAGATATGTGGACTCCACGAGAGTTTCCTGTCGATGACAACACCAAGGAATCTGTGGCTTCTCTCATAGGGAATGGCATCGCCATTGATGCGAATGGTGTAACGTGACATTATTTTGCGTGTGAACGCCACAAGTGAACACATTTTGGTCGAAATGTTCGGGCCCTGCAAGCGAAGATAAGATGTTAATATCGATGCCGCCTTTTGGAGCCTGGCACGAACTTGAGGACGGGTCATCCCTGATGCCAAAATACAGATATCATCCGCATATACAGAGATCTGAGCAGATTGTGGCAATACGTCGACCTGGCCAATGAGAGCAAGGTTGAAGAGAACTGGGCTCAGCACTCCACCCTGAGGAACTCCGCGCGAATTTCGGTGTAAGGACGTTGGTCCGTCCACAGTCAGGACAAAAAACGACCTCTCTGATAAATAGCTGCGTATCCAGCAGAACGTGCGGCCTCCGATCTCAGCAGCTTTCATTGCGTCCAAAATGGCCTGATGCGTTACGTTGTCGTACGCGCCCTTGATATCCAAAAACAATGCCACGGTCAATATTTTCAATCTTTTGCTGTGTTGCACCGACGTTACAAGGTCAACCACGTTGTCGATAGAAGAGCGGCCCCGTCGGAACCCAGACATGAAGGTTGGATAAATCTGATATCGCTCCAAGTACCATTCCATGCGTGCGAGCATTATTCTTTCCATGACTTTACCGATGCAGCTGGCGAGTGCAATTGGACGGTATGATGAAAGGTCGAGCGGTGATTTCCCCGGTTTAAGAAGTGGAACCAGACGACTGGTATTCCAATCATGCGGAACTATGCCAGCAGTCCATGTCTAAGTGTCCGAAAGAGCCCGTCGAGCTTCTCGGCCATGGTTGGCAAGTGCGGAGTACGTCACACCATCGGGACCCAGTGATGATGACCTTCTACAACAAGCCAGCGCAGCATCAAGTTCTTCCATGGAGAATAGTACAACCATCCGAGAATCCCTTGAGGGTGGAACATTGTTACAGTCCAGCTTTTACGTCTGGAATCGGAAGGCCTGTTATTCTTGCGCAGAAATCTTCGGCTACCTCAACCATACTGCGCCTTTGGTGGAGCGCTACGGATTTGAACGGGTAGCGCTGTTGAGGGGACGTGCGAAGACCCCGAACACTCCAAACCCACGATAAAGGCTTCCGTGGATCAAGTGTTTGGCAAAATGTCCTCCAGTGTTGTGGTTTAAATGCCTGAATTCCGCGCGGAATCTTCTTCTGTATGCGCCTAGCATCGCTTAGGTCTAGGCGCGACTTTGTGAGTCGGTATCTGCTCTCTGCCCTGCGCCGTTGTGATCGCAGTCGTTTCAATTCGAAGTCAAAATCGGTGTAGTTAGCGACAGGGTTAAAGGGGCAGGTGGCGTGTTCCATGGCCTCTTTAATTTTTGTTCAGGACCAGTACTGAAGCCCTCTGTGCAAGCAGCCTCCATAAGTAATTTTAAAACGGTCCAGTCAATGCGCTGCCTACACGGGTCTGGGGAAAATGTGGAATGGCCGGTAATAATCAGATAGGTTGGGATATGGTCGCTGCCATGGGTTTCTACATCCTAAAACCACCGGACGCTGTTGGTAAGGCACTGTGAAAGGAAATTCAAGTCCAAGCAGCTGCTATAAGTCACCCCTTGAATATAGGTCGGGCTTCCGTCATTAAGCCACTTGAGGTCATGGTCAGAGGCGAAGGACACAAGCCGTCTTCCCCTAACGTCCATCCTAACGCCTCCCCACATGGTGTGATGAGCATTGAAGTCACCCATAATGACCCACGGAGCAGGTGTAGCTGCCGTTAAAGCACTCAAATTTCTTGCGTCGAAACGACTTGATGGCGCCAAGTACACCGCCAGTAGCGTAAATGTCAGGTCTCGCCTCTTCACTGTCAAGCAAACGTACTGATTGTCTTCGTCCGGAGGAACTGAATGTTGCACATATGTAAGCTCACGTCGAATGTAGACGATGACTTTGCTGGATCTGTTGCGCGTGGGTGATGCAAATAACCGGATATATATCCGGAAAATAACCGGATATTCGCAAAATTGCCGAGGTCCTCGGTTCACAGATCACAAGAATGGGGAAGTGATTCTCGTAGACCTAGTGCCGTAAATCGAAAATCTGGAACAGGAGTCCACGAGCATTCCATTGGAAAATAAAAGCTTGCTTGACTTTCTTTTGAAAAGACAGGTCCGAAGGAGCCATGATGCTTTCTACTGTAGAGCCGCAAGAACTGTATGCAGCGCGTCCAGCACTTGAAGTGCACTATTTGCTGCTGGCGTGCTTAGGCTGGAAAGCGGAGCACGCATGGCATTAATTAGTGACGTTAGCATTGCAATCACTTGCATATCTGGGCCATGGCCTTGATCGTGCCTGTTGGCTGGATCAGTCGTAGGCGCTGCACACTGCGATGAGTGCGCCAACATCCCTGACACGGTAGGCGTAGAAGGCTTTGGCAGTGGTGGCTAAGTTGCATCTGAAGCAGCAGGTCCAGCCTCACCAAGCGCCGGGCTCCCTTGATTTGGTACGGTTATGGTGGAGGCAGACAAGCTGCAGTTGCGTTTGGGACATTCTTCTCAAATGTGACTGCTTTCTTTGACGACCTTCGGCGGCGCGAACGACGTCGTCGCACCTTTACGGCGGCTTCTTTGTGCGTAGAATGGTCTCGCACCATTTGCTTCAGTACCGCCCGCTCGGTCTTTAGTCGGGGTCAGTCTTTCGAGGAAGAGTCACGAGGGCCGTGGCAGTTGGCGCACTTCAAAGTAGTCGCGCGGCAAACGTCACCGCTGTGTGACTCGGAGCATCGCGGGCACACGATGGAGTTGATGCAGACGCCGCTCACGTGGCCGATCCTCATGCACTTCCTGCATTGAAGGGGCTTAGGCACAAAAGGTCGAACTGGATGACGAAAGTGTCCAACCTTCACGTACGATGGTATGCAGTCACTCTTGAAGGTCTGCTTGATGCATGTAGATCTTCCTAACCGCTGAACTTGAATGATGGAAATGCCGTTGGTTGCCGGCTTGATCAACATGGGTAAATCTGTGTCACTGACGGCGATTTCAACGTTGTAGATTACGCCAGCCGTAGTGCCGCTGTCCTTGAGAATAAGGGTGCGTACACTGATGTTGCCGAGTTTGGTGATTGCGGTTAAACTCTCTAGTGCACTTCGCTCCACCACATCAATGGCAATGAAGTTTCTGAACGGGTTTATTCTGACATCTTTAATGCCTCCCGGTACGAGGCTCTCCAGATAAATAGAGATGGCTTGCCTGTTTAGGAGGTTCAAGTTGTCCGTTGGGTTCAACGGCACAAACAAGGCTGTATGCGCTGAGGAACTCCGCGCCGTGATGATCGTTGGCGTTCTTGATGAGGACACCGTTGACGTGCTCGATGAGGACGATTCGGCTTGTCTACGCAGTCTGCGCTTGGCCTTCTTGCCAACAACCGGTATGAAGCCGTCTTCGGCCCAGGACGAGGAGTCTTTACTTGGCACAAAGTACACAACAGTGCCCTGGCTGCTCGCGTCACTCTGGCGGTGCAGGCGCTTCCTCTGTGCGGCTGCTGCCGACCCATCGGGTTCCAATAGAGGTCCAGCCGCCTCCACTTCCATCGCCGTGGCAAAAATGGAGCGGCGCCTCTCTGATTATAGCACAGATTACCAAAAAACTGCAGAGACGTGAAGGCAGCGTTCTGATACAAAACAACTTCGTCGTCTTCTTTCCCATCTATGCCAGAGTAACCGGCAAAGCGATCCCAAGGCTTCAGTGAATTTTTGGATCAAGCCAGATCAGCCTTGGAGTCGACTGCACGTTAATTCCGCTTGGCCAGTAAAAGGAGTATTCTTAGTCGTGGTAGGCGCGTGCAGCAAGTGGGCTGAAGCAGAAGTCATGTCATCAAAGAAAGCTACGACTGTCTTCAAAGCTTAAGACGTTGCCACGTAACCAGACGTTATCGTTTCAGATAACGGCACAGCTTTCACTAGCACAGAGTTGTAAATGTTCTTGAAGTGTAATGGCGTGCGTGCTATTTTCACTGCACCTTATCATCCAGCCAGCAATTGCAGGGTGGAGAGGATGGGAGGAAGTTAAAGAGGCATTGAAGAACCAGCAGGAAGGTTCGACGCAGTAGAAGATTTTCCGGTTTCTGTTTAAGCAACACGCGACGCCACATTCGGTCACGGGAAAATCGCCGGTAGAGTCAATGTTCGGACGAAGACTTGGGTCAGCGTTAGGCCATATTCTCACAGTCGCCCTCCTCTACGGCGCGGAGACGACGGAGCCGAAAACCGCGGCAGAAACGGAGCGGCGCGGTGTTCTAATCGAAATAGGCGCCGGAGACCGGCAAACCAGTTAGGACGGGTGCTCGCTCCTCCCACGTTTCTCCCGCGTGGAAAAAAAAAAAAAACGGCGGTGGCGGAGTCCGAAGGAGATGCCGAAGGTGCGGTGAAAGTCGTCTGTCGTCTGCTTGCGCGTTGCTTTGCTTGACTATTATCGCAGAACAAACATGCGATCTCGCAAGCGGTGGCAAAAGTTAGAAGTCAGTTGAATAACTTTGCGCAATTCCACATTTTTACAGCGATACACCACGCGTACAGCACCAAAACATTTTTATACGAATATAGCAAGCTATTATTAAAGCGCTGCGCGCACTGCAGCCACATTATTCTGGCCAATGTGAACGTAATCGAACATATGTGTGGGGTAATGAATTCTGTTGTCAATACAGGAATGGTTTGTCAGGGCTTGCTAGATTGCTCTTTATGCTACGTTCGAGAATTAGGCTAGCAAAACAGTTTGGAGAATATATTACCAGTATCGGCTAATTGAAGCAATGAGGCCCTAAAAGCTAGCAACAAGTAAACGGGGTTTCAACGCAGCTTTCATCGCAGGAAGCGGCTAAAAGCCGTCAGCTCGGCGGGTTGGTGGCGGCCTTCGACACTGCGCTCGTGTCGTCGTGTTTGTTCCGTCCTCGTGTTTTTGCGCGCTGTTTTACCATAGATAGTAGTAACCAAGTTGCTCAGCTTTCCGTACTTCTTCTTCCAATGTTATTCCTATGATGCGCTTTTTTATTACTCCGTTGTTTTCATCTCGCGTTTCTTGATCCTCTTTACTGTCTTTGCATTGTTTTTATTTGAGTTTGTTTTTCTTCTCTTTATCTTATCTGCACCGTCACCTCTATCCTCCTTTTCGTCTTCTTCACCTGAATGGTTGTTCTTATCATCAGCGATCCCGTTCTCTTCGGTTTAAACCTGGTAACAGGCTTTCCGCCCTCCACTTCGTTACTGTCCCGAGCTCCCTCTGTTCGCCATAGTCCACGGGCCGTGTTTTTTTTAGGCTTTTTCTAAGTTAAGGTTCGTTCTTCGGGCTCCACAACAGGTTCTCCACCGTCCGAGGCGGTATAACAGACGAGAGCAGGCAACTTTTGACTGAAGGAAGGCTAATAGAATCTTTACACAGGAATTCACATATTTACAACAGAATAAACGGCGAGTGATTACGTGCAACTGGCTGAGGAAAAATCTTCCCTCCTTGGCATCGCCGAAAATGCAAAGGATCGAAATCTAGCTCAGAACAATTTTCCAGGCTCCGGAGCCCGGTTTTGAAACCAAGGAGCCTGTCTCGCATTTGGCACCACACAATCACAACAAACTAACACATGATTTGTATACAAACTGCATGGCATGTCTTCCAGGTTGGTTCCGCAGGGTTCAAGCCCCTCTACCTAAAATACTCAGCACGAAAAAACATCAAAATTACTTTTAAAAAATGGCATTCCGGGAACAAGCCCTCGAAATAATTGGCCCTCTAGGTTTATGTGCCAAGCCCCATACTTCCACAGTATTACTCTCTCCCTTACCAAGTAAAAAGAGAAACACACGAAAATACATCAAATACACTCTCACGTGTCGCCGGCTTCCTGAGAACCCGTGACCTGGCGACTGGCAGCATTACGGCAATTAGCTATCTCAACCGAGCCGGTATTGCCGCAAGTAACAAACTACTCGTCTTCGTGCCGACTGTTGACAGGCGTCCCCCCAAAATCTGGAAAGCGGCGCCAGCCTGCCGTTGCTGCCTCTTAACGTGCGTCAGCATCCCTTTTGTAAGCACACCTACGTTTCGTTAACCCGGCCCACTTCTCGGGAGCCGTTGGTGTGCCCCGTCCTCGGGCTTCGGCGTCTGCTCGCCGCGCCCGCACCTGACCGTACGCTACGCTTATTTGTTTTGAGCATCGTGCGAGCGTCCAAGCCCGTCTCGCCCGGTTGTGAGGACCCCTCAGACCTAGGTGGGGTTCTCTGTGGGTTGCGGGAAAAACGTCCCCCCTCCTTCCCTCCAGTTCTGTCTCTGTCTTGGCCGGTCATCGCTTCCCTGCGCGTTGACCGATAGCGCGAGAAATCCAAATACACAACAGCGGTGCTACTTGAGCGCAACAGAAGCAAACTCGCTTATCGTATATCCCACGCCCAATGCAAACACTAAACTCATCGGAGACTCGTTTACCTGTAACGCCTCGTATATTGCCAAATGAAATAAAACCGTCATCCGCTCTCTGTTCCTTGGCAGCGGGCGCTCTTCGGGGTGCAAGACGCGTGCATCTAACGACGGAGAAAAAAAAGGGTGGGGGCTTCTTTTATTGTGCCCGGTGGTGGTGGTGGAAACTTTATCAGACACAAGGAAGTTCAGGACACGCAGGTCCTTGGGCACCCGCACGGCCCCACTGCACTCAAACGTTAATGTCCCGGAGGCTCATGACGCTGGCAGCCCGGCCTGTGGCGATGGCTTGCTTGGCTGGGTCCTGGGAGCCCGCGCACCTAGGCATCGCCGCCGCCGAAGCCGCGACGCTCGCCAGCGCCATCTCTCGCTCGCAGCAAGCAAGCCGTGGGTCACGTGAGGCGAGCTCGCGCTGTGACTGGCACGTTTTTTGTGGGGCGGGGCTCCGTCGCCGCCGCTCGACGGGAACATAGAGCACGGTCCAGCGGCACCGGCCGCCCGATTTAGGGGGTAAACCGGTCCAAATTCGTCCCCCTCCGTCGGCTCCGGCGGCGATGGAGGTGACGAAGGAAGCGAAAAACCGGCTGTGAGAATGTGGCCTTATGGCGCGTTCACACTTGGACATTCGGCGGGGAGAGCAAGCGAAATCCGCTGCCGCCGAAAAGCTGCATCGTTCACACTTCCCGGCCACCGCATCGCCGCTCATAGTGTGTGTCGTCTGCTCACGGCGTACACAGATGTGGCAAGAGGTTAATCGATGCGGTCTCACATACCAAAACCGTATGCACGCTTGCGTACGCTAAATGCAGCTATTTTGTCGGATGTTACGCCATTTATAACAATCTCACATTTTAAACGCCTAGTGGCGCCATCTGGTGGTTAGGAGAGAAACCATTGTTGTCAACAAACCGACGCCCTTCTTAAGCCTAAAAGGCGAAGAATCGTCACCCGAAATAAAAATTAAAGCAAATTTATCGCTCAAATGTTTTCTTATGGGCGAGATAAGACAAAGGGAAAGACCGCTGGCTCTTTTATGGCCTGTGAACGTGCTGAAAAATGCAGTAAGAGCGACGAATCCAGTCCGAAGCGAGGCGTCCTACATCGAAGGGCGCCGCCATGTTTGTCGCCGCGGGTACTCGCCTTCCTATTGGCTTACGAGATTCGGTGGATTTTTTTCCGGCGGCAGAATTCGGTCCTGGACCAATCGGCCTTTCCGCTGGGTATTTCAGCGGAATCTGTCGCGGAAACTTATTCCGCTCGCTCTCGCCACCGAATGTCCAAGTGTGAACGCGCCATAAGAGGTTTCGTGTCGGTGACGCGGTATACGCTAAAAGCTTTTGTCCAGGTCCAAGGTGGAAGGCTGCCAGGGTTGCGGCAGTCAGAGGTTCAGTGTCGTACGTGGTACAGCTAAGCAACGGCGAGCGTCATCGCAGGCACCGCAACCAGTTGAGGATCACCTTGACGCGGCTCGAAGCTGACCCAGTCACAATGAGGACTACCACGTCAGGCTTCCTCCTACAGCCAGACAGCCACAGCCGCTGTCGGCTAGCCCAGAAGCAAACCCTGGGGTGAGTCCGGGTCAAGCTACCCATGTACCGGCCTGTCGTGCGTTATGGCACTGATGTCTAGCCAGTCAGTTTTGGATTGTGCAAATACCTTAGGAGAAAGGAGTGTGGTGTACTGATAGTGCATGCGCATGTTTTCCACGCTGCATTTTTCATGTATCGCTTATCGGCCACGCAAGCGGCCGTCGGCAGATCACATGTTCACTGGACTATAAAAAAGGCACTACACCAATAAACTTTGTTCTGTTCCAGCCTGGCGTCCGACCGATACGCAACAGATTGCAACAGCTATCGACAGTTAAGCGGCAGTAGTAGTCATGGGCGATCCAGGCGAGACGCCTCGTGAGCTGTCTGCGTCACAAAGGTTGCGAAGACGACGGGCCGAATCCGATCATTCAGTGGACCTAGCTCGCCGAGAGGCTGCAGCAACAGAGACGAAGAGAGTAACCAACGCGAAGCTGTAATGTTCAGCTTGGTAAACCTTGGCTAAACGTTAGTCATTACCACCAAGCAACAACCAAGTCTAGCCAGGCTTTAACAGGCTTAACTTTCACGCGTTCGGTCTGGTTACACAGGTTTAGCCGTGTTAAGCCTTTGCCTAATTTTTTCTTTCAGACGCTGCACCCGTTTGCCTAAAAAGCGACACCCTGCTGTTTCCGGGGCACGCGGGAGCAGGTACACACAACCCTCGACAGCTTCCTGAATATATATATATATATATATATATATATATATATATATATATATATATATATATATATATATATATATATATATATATATATATATTTATGAAGGGAGCCAACAGTCACCGAAACCAAGGTGCATAGGGGAACGTTAATTTTTTTATTAATGTGTTATGCTTCTCAGTAGGATAATAATTCTTAGATTAATAAATTGCTTAAAGAAAATTACATTTAAAGCAGCAGAAAAAACAACCATGCCGCCGGTGGGATCCGAACCCACGACCTCCGAATATCGCGTCCGGTGCTCTTACCAACTGAGCTACGGCGACGGCTGTCCAATCTGCTGCTCTCGTGGGTATTTATGTTTACTGGGTGTAAGCGAGCCTTGAGAGTGTTCACCAGCGCCACCCTCGACCATAACGGCGGACGTAGCACGTCCTGTAATACCGCGAGCGTGACGTAGAACGTCATCTAACGGCGAGGGCGGAAACTGTGCGAGAGCCCTCTTATGCTACCTTTGGCATTAAGACTGCCAGAACCGAGACCCTCGTTAAGCTATCAGCAGACAATTTAAAGGAAATGAGGGGCCCGTTTGACAAATTTTTATGAAGGGAGCCAACAGTCACCGAAACCAAGGTGCATAGGGGAACGTTAATTTTTTTATTTATGTGCTATGCTTATCAGTAGGATAATATTTCTTAGATTAATAAATTGCTTAAAGAAAATTACTTATAAAGCAGCAGAAAAAACAACCATGCCGCCGGTGGGATCCGAACCCACGACCTCCGAATATCGCGTCCGGTGCTCTTACCAACTGAGCTACGGCGACGGCTGTCCAATCTGCTGCTCTCGTGGGTATTTATGTTTACTGGGTGTAAGCGAGCCTTGAGAGTGTTCACCAGCGCCACCCTCGACCATAGCGGCGGACGTAGCACGTCCTGTAATACCGCGAGCGTGACGTAGAACGTCATCTAACGGCGAGGGCGGTGAACACTCTCAAGGCTCGCTTACACCCAGTAAACATAAATACCCACGAGAGCAGCAGATTGGACAGCCGTCGCCGTAGCTCAGTTGGTAAGAGCACCGGACGCGATATTCGGAGGTCGTGGGTTCGGATCCCACCGGCGGCATGGTTGTTTTTTCTGCTGCTTTATAAGTAATTTTCTTTAAGCAATTTATTAATCTAAGAATTATTATCCTACTGATAAGCATAACACATTAATAAAAAAATTAACGTCCCCCTATGCACCTTGGTTTCGGTGACTGTTGGCTCCCTTCATAAAAATTTGTCAAACGGGCCCCTCATTTCCTTTAAATTGTCTGCTGATAGCTTAACGAGGGTCTCGGTTCTGGCAGTCTTAATGCCAAAGGTAGCATAAGAGGGCTCTCGCACAGTTTCCGCCCTCGCCGTTAGATGACGTTCTACGTCACGCTCGCGGTATTACAGGACGTGCTACGTCCGCCGCTATGGTCGAGGGTGGCGCTGGTGAACACTCTCAAGGCTCGCTTACACCCAGTAAACATAAATACCCACGAGAGCAGCAGATTGGACAGCCGTCGCCGTAGCTCAGTTGGTAAGAGCACCGGACGCGATATTCGGAGGTCGTGGGTTCGGATCCCACCGGCGGCATGGTTGTTTTTTCTGCTGCTTTATAAGTAATTTTCTTTAAGCAATTTATTAATCTAAGAATTATTATCCTACTGATAAGCATAACACATTAATAAAAAAATTAACGTTCCCCTATGCACCTTGCTTTCGGTGACTGTTGGCTCCCTTCATAAAAATTTGTCAAACGGGCCCCTCATTTCCTTTAAATTGTCTGCTGATAGCTTAACGAGGGTCTCGGTTCTGGCAGTCTTAATGCCAAAGGTAGCATAAGAGGGCTCTCGCACAGTTTCCGCCCTCGCCGTTAGATGACGTTCTACGTCACGCTCGCGGTATTACAGGACGTGCTACGTCCGCCGCTATGGTCGAGGGTGGCGCTGGTGAACACTCTCAAGGCTCGCTTACACCCAGTAAACATAAATACCAACGAGAGCAGCAGATTGGACAGCCGTCGCCGTAGCTCAGTTGGTAAGAGCACCGGACGCGATATTCGGAGGTCGTGGGTTCGGATCCCACCGGCGGCATGGTTGTTTTTTCTGCTGCTTTATAAGTAATTTTCTTTAGGCAATTTATTAATCTAAGAATTATTATCCTACTGATAAGCATAACACATTAATAAAAAAATTAACGTTCCCCTATGCACCTTGGTTTCGGTGACTGTTGGCTCCCTTCATAAAAATTTGTCAAACGGGCCCCTCATTTCCTTTATATATATATATATATATATATATATATATATATATATATATATATATATATATATATATATATATATATATATATATATATATATGGGCGGCTTCTTCCAGCGCCTCTTACTTTACTTATTTTACGGGCGCTTAAGCCCAAACTTCACAGATGGCCGTGGTAGTTAATGAAGTAGCTCGCACATGCTGCCTAAACAAACGCAAGCCCGCTCTTCTCTCTTGCTTTCGCCGAACACAGCACCGGTCATTTTCCTTTCCATAGTTTGCTGCGCTCTCCTCAATTTACTTGCCAAGGCACAGCCGCCGTGGTCGGGATCAGTGGTCACTACCTTGCTTGCATTGCATCATCATGGTAAAGTCCGCGTCACTTCAGCACCATTGCGCTTGTGGCACAGGGGGCCTGTGACGAATGGGAGCAAAATAAAAAATGTTACAGGAACATCTTACACATGTGTACAGCCTGCTACCATGGCACCGCAGATTAATATTACATGCAAAGAAAAGGATAATTTCACTTGTATATAACGGCTAGATAAACGCCCTTATTCTTTTGGCAGAATTGTGTCTCGATACCAAGATCACAACATGAACAGGTCAGGAATAGCGGTTACACTGTATCTTAATTTATCTATAATTCACAATAAATAAAACAGCAGTCCTCGTCATTAGGCGCATGCAAGGTAAATTCCAACATCCAAATGCTTTCGATGCTAGCCTACAGTCCTAAAATTTACAGACTCAGAGGCATTGAATATAAAAAGAAAATCAAGGCACTGGAAGCAAAATGTGGTAAATTCAGATGTTTATTTCCTCGGACATGTTCCTAAATGAGCAGTAAGCGGTACCTATTAATATCCCGAGCAAAAGAACTCAAGCATGCTTCATCCTTCAGGGTACTAAACAGCGCGGGAATATACAAAGACCCCTTGAGCTTTTTAAATCAGAAATGGGGTCTACTTCTAAGTATCTGCAATTCAAGCCTACTTCTCCTTTTAGATATTTGAAGCCTGTTATTGCTGTGAAAATAATGTAACCTCTTAACTCGTACACTGGAAAGACATCAAACCTTTTGCCATTGCCTTGATATGGTCCTTGTCCTTTTTCGGATCAGTGTATTTCATATATATTTCACAAATTGTTCTTATTGTTTCTAAAAAGGGCCGCAACAAAACCCAGAGAAAGTTATCTTCAATCTAAGATTGATTCTCCAAACGCATTGCCCACCACTTTTCTTAATCTAATGAAGGGGCCATTTCTTGCTTAGTAAAGCGACCTGGTACAGTTCTCAACTTTCCACAAATATATACATAATTCGATGAAAGTGTTTCACAACACTATGCGAAAATACCAGGCGCTTGAAATTAACGTGTGCTTACACGTGAACACGCACTACAGTTTTGCACATGTTATGTTATATGCTTAGAAAAATGAGCATTTTTGCGTGGATTGTGCTTGGTCAGATATAGTAATGCTTGAATGAAGAACGTAGCGTCAAAACAGGCATAAAGAGGAAGAACAAGAGGGGCGCTACCGCTTTTCTAGCCTTTTCTGTCAGTTGTTTTAACGCTGTGTTCTTCGTTCAAACATTTTGGGGGTGCACATTTTCGTCTTTTGCGGCTTACAATGATATACCCCGTTTTGTGCTACTCTCATCATCGTAATCGTCATTCTAACCACATCCACGGCAAAACAAAGCCCGTTCCCTTATCCTTGTAACTGGACCTGTCCTGCCAGCTGCAGCCCCGTACCGCCGCAAGCCTGCTAATGTCAGCTGCCTGCCTGACTCGGTTCCGCATTATTTATTTATTTATTTATTTATTTATTGAATACTGCGGACATGCTGCATGTCCAAGCAGGAGAGGGAAATACATACAGGGGAAAACCAAAGCAAGTACCGAACAACATAGATGCCACAAAATAGACAATGCAAAAACACACATAAAAATGCAGCTACAGTGCAGCTACGAATGCAGCAGTGAAGATATCAAGAATGATTAGAAAGCAACGGAGAGTTCTGCGGTAGGGCATTCCATTCAGAAACTGTTCTTGGAAAAAAAGAAAACTTGTACGTATTTGTGCGTGCAAAAATAGGTTCCAGGCTAAGGGTATGCTTGTCTTCTCTTGTAATCCACTTCGTTACCCTTGGACACCATCGGTTATTTCTTTCGCAGTAAGTGCCATGTCCATTCCTTCGTCCCCATTTCTACCAGGACCTCATTAACCCACGCTTTTTACCTGATCCACTCTGCTTAGTGCCTGCAGCTTAGCATTACAATGTATTTTTTATTTCCGTATCTCGCTACGCTCTGCTTATTTTATGTTCAAGCGTTTTGTCAGCCTCCATGTTTCGACGTCATAGGTGAATACCGGTACACAAAGCTATTATATGCATTCTTCATGAGCGATACTGATAAACCGCTATTCATCAGTTGGAGTGCCTTGCAAGCGGACTACAGCCGTTTCTTCTCTCCTAGCTATTTCACTATGGTGGTTTCGGATCTACGGTTACTACCAGCTCCAAGTACAAATATTCCTTTACCTCTTCCAACGGACCACTGCCTATTGTAAACTGGCGTTAACCATTACACAGTTGAACGTTACTTCATTTTCTTCATATTTACGCACACTGTAGCCTAGGTCCTCGATCACCGACGCACACCCGGTCGTGGAGCAAAAAATTTTCCTTAATCGTGCTATGGAGATCATCCCCTGAATTGCAGTGGTAAGCACTGTCATCAGCAAATGATAGATGACAAACACAGATTTAACTTTTCTACCAATCTCTAAATCTATTCGCTGAATATCTCCTCTAGGTAAACACATGGTGATTAGTAATGGAGAGATCATGTCTCTTTGCGTGGTAGAGTTCTTGATTGAGAGTGTAATTTTCCCTGTGAAGTACTACGGTCGTTGTGCAACCGCTATAGGTATTTTAAGAGCGTTAGCTTTTACTCATTACGTTTATAGATTTCTTGGTGTCCGCTACCACCTCCCTTCTGCGTGAAATTTTCGAAGTCCAAGGAATTCAAGATGGCGACGCCCCAAATAAATCAATATAGCAACCCAACTGGTGATTGATTGGTGACGTCATTAGTATATCAAATTGGTGATTGACTGGTGACGTCAATAAAGTATCCAACTAATGATTGACTGGTGACGTTAATTATAAATCCAAGATGTCGGCCAATAATGGTAATTAATTGATGACGTCAATAATTAATCTAAGATTGCGGCTGACGTCGGCTTGCCACGTGACTTTGACGTCATAATCCAAGATGGCGGCCAAATTCGGGTGCCACTGATGACGTCGAAATCTAATGTGGCGGACAGAAGTGAAACCACGTGATTATGACGTCATATTCAATGATGGCGACGTAGTTTTGGAATTTCAAATCGAAGATGGCGGTCCAATTTGGCTGCAAATGATGTCGTCATGGTCCAGTATTGCAGATATCAGAGGAATCATGTGATTATGACGTCAAGGGACGAAGTGTCGCCATAGTTTCGGTTTCCTAAATCCAAGTTGGCGCCTTTCAGTACGACGTCATAGCCGAAATGGCGGTCACTAAAATTCGTTGTGCCCGTACAGCCCCCCCCCCCCCCTGGTTGGTCCTTCTGTTCATTCATGGCTATGGTAAATGTAATTCAATACACGATTACCTTAGTCAATGCATTTTAAACAGCGGCTTGTAAGTAGTCGGTCGGAAGTATTTCATGTCCTTAACATTGCCTTTCTTAGGGATTAAGACGATGTTATTGTTCCAAGTTTTGGGTCTGGTAGTTTTTTTTTGAGGCACTGCGTTAAAAGGTTGACAAGTTTTTATGTGTCACTACATTCACTTGCTCATCGCTTGTCGGTTTTTCCTTTTGTGTTGATTATAAACCAGCTTTCAGCTTGCACTTTCGTTACATTGAAATTCCCAGTTCTCCACGATACTGCTTTCGCCGTTAGCAGAATATACAGATACCCTGCGCAGAGTAGTATATAATTCTTCTGTTACTTAAACTACCGCACTGAATCCGCCGCCATTATACAGTGGATCTGGGGTTCAGCTGCTGATACCACAGTGGCAGGCTCCATCCCGGTCGCTGTGGCAGTATTTAAATGAAGATAAAATACAAAACTGCTCATACGCTGGTCTTTGTCAACGCATGTTAAAAGCCTTAGGTGCTCTAAATTGATCCAAATTCCTCTACTACGGCTTCTATTAAGCTCATGTGTCTATTAGAGACATTAACGCACATAATTAAAACACATTTAAGAGCGTTAGCTCTTACTCATCATGTTTCGAGATTTCGTGGGGTCTGCTACCACCCTGAGGCCATAGCGCCATCGGTGGCAGCAACTAGAAAAAAGCATATCTCGCATGGAGACTTGTAGCGCCATCTACAATGGCATTGTAGAAACCACCTGCTGCGTGCCAATAATGACGTCTCGATGCAGTATGGTGGCTAGGGGTGGAACTATGTGAGAATGACGTCAGGGGAAGAAATGGCGGCATAGTTTCGGTTTCGCGAATCGAAGGTGGTGGCCATTAAAATTCGTTGTGCCCTTCCATCCCCTTCCTCTTCACCCCCCAAAATATCCTCCAACGGGACGAAAACTGTCCCGTTACGGACAGTTGTGTACCGAATTTGGTAGGCAAATCAAACCCTATGGGTTGTCGTATATAAATAACACAAATAATAGGTAAACATTGTATGCATGCAATTACTAATTGAAGCGTTACCATATCGCGCCGCAAGCCGAAGTCTAGACCCACCTTGACACCCCAAACGAAGCAAGTTCCGTTTGGGACGTATCTTGAGGGGGTGTAACTAGACAACGGGCGCGTTCTTTTTCGATTTATACGTCTTGAAAATATATGCGAATGCCATTGTTAAAGTAGTTACTCATCCCATTCAAATCCGGCTGTTTGCAGATGACTGTTTTGTTTAATGTAATTACTTGTCGTGAAGATCAACTATTACTCAGTTTAAGCCTAAAGGTTATTTTGGATTGGTTTGATCAGTGGGACATAAAACTTAACAATAAGAAAACCGTTTTTATGAGATTAACAAAAAAAACGGCCCATCATACCCCACGCTCTTCCTTCACTTCCACTTTCTTAGGTAACTGAATACAAATATCTTAGCGTTACGATAACTAATAATCTAAGCTTGAGCAAACATATAAGTAATGTATGTTCATCGGGTTTTCGTAAACTTTGTGTCCTCATGCACAAAGTGATGAATGCTCCTGCAGACTTGAAATTTTTAGCCTATTCTTCATTAACCAGACCCAAGCTAGAATACGCTTCGCATGTGTGGAACCCATTTGCTTAAACTAACATTCAAGCACTTGAAATGATCCAGCGCAAGGCCATTCGATTCATCTTTTCAAAATACCGTTCAACCGACTCACCTACTGCCATAAGGCGATCACACCGAATTCAAACATTGCAAGTAAGACGTAATGTTCTCATATTAAAATTTGTTTTCGTTCTAAAATATAACAAGTTGTCAATGTGCCCTGATCACTACGTCAAGCCATTTTCCGTTCAACGACCAACAAGACATCGCAACTCTGATTCACTAACTCCATTCACCGCCAGAACTAACCTATTTATATACTCCTTCCCTAGCATCGTTACTGAATGGAATGCTTTACCTTTAACAGCACTACGTGACATAGAATCCATTGAAGAAATAGTAGATTGATGCCATCAAATTTGTTTGGCTTTGTGTTTCGAATTTTCTTTAGTGTTTTTGTGTATTTTTATGTTGCATTGTGTTGCCCCTCCTGCTAGGGCCCAGAAGGGCCGGCAGTATTCTGTAAAGAAATAAATAAAAATAAAACAGCTAACGCTCGTTGCTTCAACGTCTCCCAGACGGTGGCGGCCTTTTTGAATCTCTCTTATTGTTATTGTTATTTGCATTTCTCTTCATTTATGCCCCACTGTTAATTTGGTCACATTTATTAGAGGCATGCGTTTGGATAGGTCACGGCTCTTTTCTAGGTTGCACAGCAACTTTTAGCTTAGTGGTTATCCTGCAACCTCCAAGAATGTATCCTTTATTAAAGGCATACATTTGAAAATTTTGGATATGTCTTGAGTAAAACATGTTGGGGGGCTAGTTGGTGCATATCAACAGAAACAATTTTTGGCGCCTCATTGGACAACACGAAGCAAGAAAGACTCTACATGCACAATTTGCAACTGCTAATTCACAGCCCGAGCGAGTGAATATAAGAAGGTATATGAAGAGGGTAACGGGAACCCACTCATGCGCACAAGAGAATTCGTTTAAGGAAGAAAGAGCAGCACACGCATGTCTCACCTCATTCACTCACTCGAGCTGTGAATGAACAGTTGCAAGTTGCGCTTGTCCAGTGTTCCTTGCTGTGTGTTGTCCGATCTGGCGCAAAAATTTTATTTCAGTTGAATATGTCTATTTAAAGGTATCCGGAAACCATATAAATTAGATGTTTACGCATTTTTCTTGCTGTTAACCTTTAAAATTAACCTTTAACATAAATACAGCACACCACAGCTGCATGGGATTCAAACCCACAACCTCCGCATGTCTGGTGCAATGTTCTCTCATTGAACTAAGAGCACCGCATAGAACATGCAGAGGTTGTGACTTCGGATCCTATCTGCAGCGAACTGTATTTTCATTTCATAGAGTTTAATAAACATGATTAGAGCCCTTAAAATTAAAGGAGACAGAGTTAAGTTAACCATAATTTTTTTGGCGTAGTGGTCTGTCACCTTCCTGATCCTAAATTTAATGTTCACGTGTATACGGTAGCCTATGGACTAAAGATGGAATAATGAACATATTCGGAACACGCAGAAACATGAAACATGCAAGTGCATATGATCCAAAACCCTCTCCCAGTGGCAAATAAATTATTGCAAAGGAGTAAAAAATAAGAAGCAGTGTATTCAAAATCCTTAGTATACATGGATTATGTGAATTCCGGGTAACCGAGAAGTTTATCCAAAAAAATTTTATGGGCACTTCAAAATCTCTTGCGCCGAAACGACCTTGGGCAATATTACTGCATGAGCAGTCGATTTTTTTTATGAGTGCCAAGCACGTCAATCAGCTCGGGATCAAACCACGTGTAATCTGTTCTTGAGGCCATAGAAGTTTCTGAATCAGAATAAGCGAATGTGAAAATGCAGAGGGGTAGCTGAGGTTTTTCAGTACCAGATCAGCAAGCATATGATGACGTCACGCTCAATGTACATACGTAACCTTGCTGAATTACAAGCCCGAAAAGCCAGCTACACGACAAGGTATGCGGAGACTTGGGTAGTGCCGACTCGTCGAATAAATTCAGGTAGAGAACGCCTACAATTCACTCTTCCTTCCCTGTTAAATACATACGCATATAAAAATTTTGACCTCTTTAGTTCATGAAAAGAATCTTTGTGTGCTATGTACGTTGAAATGTAGAATATGTTTATTCATTTTCTTTGATATCGATCTGTCTTTATCGAGTGTGAAAGTAGATCCAATTTTGTATAATGCTGTTTCAGTTTATTTTGTAGTTTTATTTTTGTATACCTGTTAATACGTTGAACTGCCTTTGTTTTATAAGCCTTGCAATCACGTCGCTGCCAAGCGAAAGGGGCTGCAGCTTTGTCAAGCTGTTGGAAGCACAAGAAACATACACTCGCCAAAGAAAAAATATTTAACACATGACGTTTCGAGAGCCGTACGGGTCCCTTGTTCACAATGAGGATGGGCGGAATGGGCCGCAACTTATAAGCGGACTTGACTGCACAGTGCGTGGGCGTAGATATCGGGGAGATTCCCTCTCGTCCTGTTGATAGCATTCTTGGTCGTCTGTATGTAAAATGATTCGAGAAGTAATCGTGAAGATAAAGGTTTCTTCGTGTCCAAGATTATGGCCTTCTCCCATTCAATGGAGTGCTGCATCATTTGGGCATGCTCTGCAAGTGCGCTGGAGGAAGTGCGACCTTTCTTGACGTCATTCTTGTGTTCCTTTATTCTTATTTTAAAATCGCTTGACTCGCCAGTGTATGATGCATCGCAATCCTTGCAGGGGATCCTGATACAACGCCGGGGTAACATGTGCGCTCTAGGCGGTCCTTCACGTGACACAGCTCCTGTTTCAGCTTGCTGGACGGTACGTGCGCAATTCGAACGCCATATTTGGCAAATATTTGCGAAAGAGCCTCACTTGTACCCAGGGAATACGGGACAGTCGCGCGTTTCTGTTGCCCAACAAACTGGGGCTGAGCAGGTTTTTTACAGCGCCGTTCTTGATTGTTTAGCATCTGACGGGGTAGCCATTATTTTTAAGGTCGACGCGAACTTTCTGCTGCTCGGAAGAGAGAAGGCCAGGACTAGAACATAGACGACCAGCTCGCTTGAACAGAGCGGCCGCGACGGAGAGTTTGTGGCCTATGGGATGGGCATATTTAAAATCGAGGTACTTGCCGGTATTTGTGGGCTTTCGGTATACGGTAGTGGCGAGCCCAATGGGAGTGCGGAGAACGAGAACATCGAGAAAAGCAATACTTCCGGCGGCTTCTTCTTCCATTGTGTACTGATCTGTTGGTTGAAAAAAGTTGAGGTGGTCCAAAAACGGTTTGGCATCCTTGCGCTGAGTTACGCAGAAGCAATCGTCCACATACCGTAAAAGCAGTTTCGGACGAGTATGAAACGATTGCAGGGCCGAACTTTCAATACACTCCAGCGCGAGGTTGGCACAGGTTACGGACACAGATGCACCCGTGGCCGTACCAAACACCTGCTTGTAATATACGTTGCTGAACACAAAATATGTGTTCTGAAGACAGAAGCTTAAGAGGCGGCACAGGTCAACTGCTTCAAAAGGCGTACGGATGGTAGTGATGGGTCTTCTTCCCGTGCCCTCTCACAGCATTCAACAGCGAAGTTTACTGGAACGCATGTGACCATCGATTTCATATCGAACGAGACCATGATGTCTTCGTTGTCAACCGCCACGGCCTTGAGTTTAGCAACGAAATCAGTGGAATCCTTCACTTATGCCGGCGTACGTCCAACAAGAGGTGCAATAACCTGGTGCAGATACTTGGATAGGTTATGCAATGGGGAACGCGTGAAGTCAACTATCGGCCTGAGTGGTATGTCCGGTTTATGAATTTTAGGTAAGCCGTAAATAGCGGGTGCTGAGCCGTTATGACACAATAGCTGGTAGTAAAGGTACTTTTTCACAAGAGGAACAAATCTGTAAACATCCGTTAGTAGTTTTTGATGCTCTGTTTGTGTTTTCTTCGTGGGATCCCGGCAAAGCCTGGCGTAGGTGACCGCATCTTCGAGGAGTTCGGACATCTTTGAAAGGTACTGACTGTGGTCTAATATCACGGCTGCGTTTCCTTTGTGAGCCGGAAGGAATACTATCTTTTTGTTGCTCTTGAGTCTCTTTAGGGCATGTTTCTCGGACATGGGTAAAGTGTCGGTTTTAGCCGACTGCTTTAAAAGCGCTCCAATAGCACGTGAGCGTTCTTCAGCTTGAAATTTTGGATCTACAAGATGAACTGCCTGCTCAACAGCACAAGTCAGTTGACCTACCCTGGGGGCAGCGCCTGTGTTGCAACTCAGACCACGGCTTAGGAGTGCATGTTCTGCAGGATCCAAGTTGTTCGACGACAAGTTGTAAATTCCTGGTATAGCATGGCTGCATTCGGTGCTGCCGAGTAGGCGCAGAAACGTCGCTTCTTGGCTGGCGACCCTCTCCGCTTGGGTTCTGCATGAGACGTAGTTCGCATGCAGCAACACGTCGATGAAATCAGTGGAAAGAAGATCCTGAAGTCTGCGTTGAGAGAAGAATACTGTCTGTCTTCAGAACACATTTTTCGTGTTCAGCAACGTATATTACAAGCAGGTGTTTGGTACGGCCATGGGTGCATCTGCTTGCGTAACCTGTGCCAACCTCGCGCTGGAGTGTATAGAAAGTTCGGCCCTACAATCGTTTCATACTCGTCCGAAACTGTTTCTACGCTATGTGGACGATTTCTTCTGCGTAATTCAGCGCAAGGATGCCAAAACGTTTTTGAATCACCTCAACTCTTTTCAACCAAGAGTTCAGTTCACAATGGAAGAAGAAGCCGCCGGAAGTATTGCTTTTCTCGATCTTCTCGTTCTCCGCACTACCGATGGGCTCGCCACTACTGTATACCGAAAGACCGCACATACCGGCAAGTACCTCGATTTCAAATCTGCCCATCCTATAGGCCACAAACGCTCCGTCGCGTCTGCTCTGTTCAAGCGAGCTGGTCGTCTATGTTCTAGCCCTGACCTTCTCTCTTCCGAGCAGCAGAAAGTTCGCGTCGACCTTGAAAATAATGGCTACCCCCGTCAGATGCTAAACAATCAAGAACGCCGCTGTAAGGAACCTGCTCAGCCCCAGTTTGTTGGGGCAACAGAAACGCGCGACTGTCCCGTATTCCCGGGGTACAAGTGAGGCTCTGGCGCGAATATTTGCCAAATACGGCGTTCGAATTGCGCACGTACCGTCCAGCAAGCTGAAACAGCAGCTTTGTCACGTGAAGGACCGCCTAGAGCGCACATGTTACTCCGGCGTTGTATACAAGATCCCCTGCAAGGATTTCCATGCATCATACATTGGCGAGTCAGGCGATTTTAAAAGAAGAATAAGGGAACACAAGAATGACGTCAAGAAAGGTCGCACTTCCTCCAACGCACTTGCAGAGCATGCCCAAATGATGCAGCCCTCCATTGACTGGGAGAACGGCACATTCTTGGACACGAAGAAACATTTATCTTCACGATTACTTCTCAAATCATTTTACATGCAGACGACCAAGAATGCTATCAACAGGACGAGAGGGAATCTCCCCGATATATACGCCCACTCACTGTGCAGTCAAGTCCACTTATAAGTAGCGGCCCATTCCGCCCATCCTCACTGAACAAGGGACCCGTACGAGTCTCGAAACGTCATGTGTTAAATATTATTTCTTTGGCGAGTGTGTGTTTCTTGTGCTTTCACTATGCTTCCCCGTCGCCAGACAGTATTCTGTCGAACCCTTGATTATTTTGTCAAGCTGTGTATTACAGCTTTTTCTGCGCCCCCGCTGTCTCTAACTTTTCAAGGTAGGAATAAATTTGATTTTATTTGATTTGATTAGTTCATAACGCATTCAGACGATCTACCAAGTATCAGCTAACAGAGTGACGAAAGTCGCAGTAGCAGAGACGAACACCGCTAACTTCCAACAGGTTTTATTTTTCTTAAGTAGCATGTTTATATGATAGGACAGAATATACGCTTCTCGCCTCTGCTACTGCGTCTTTAGTGTTCTGCTGCGCTACAGCCCAACAATCCACGTGTTTTCTTGTTTCTGTCACCTCGGTACTATTTTACGGAAAAGTGTAAATGAACCAGTCTCAAAGCGGGAACCATTGTGAGCACGTGGTTTTAAAGCGCTCATGTGGTCCAGTTGATCATTGTCGTCATCTAATACATCTTGACTAGCGAAGCACACAGACTAGCACGCGTCGACTAGAATGTATGTACAAGTCTTTTCCCTTGAGTCCACGTGTTTTTTGTTTTGTTTTTGTGCCAAACAAAATGTCTCAGATCCTTGTAAACCAGTGCCAACATGACGACAGCATAGCGGAAAAGCTCATTTACAAGGCCCCACACTCTTATTTAGCAGTGCTCAAAAAAGCGCGAAAGGGAACACACGGAAGAATAATTCTTTTTCATCGTCTATGCGTTCTCTCTCACACTTTTTTCAGCGATGCACTTCAACCAACTTGCCCGACTTTTCCGATCTTTTAACTTTTATTTAGCTTTCAGACATTTCGTGCTTTAATGTTTAGGTCTCCTTATCTTGCAGCGCAAATGGTTGTAGGCTTTCTTGGTTAACTTTTCATATATTTGTTCCTTTTTTCTTCAAGACATTTTTTTGCTGTGCGCATCTAATTCTTTCTCGTTCATGTTGGATTGACATCAGTGATTCTTCATGCTTTAGTTTCATTGTCGTATTTCAACATAACAAATTTCTATATGCCCTCCATCCTGTACTTCTGCCGTTAGCTTTTATGTACATTTGTCCTGAATTGTAACTGTGTTCATTGATGGCTATTTGCGTCATGTTCCACTGTGACCACTGAGAAAAAATCCTGTTCAAACTTTTCATAACAATGTTAACTGCTGGAAATTTTTTGGGCACGTCTTCAACTATGGTAATTACTGCGGGCTTGACTTCTACAACTTTGACTGGTACTGACTCCTGGCATAAATGTTTCCTTTATCTTGTTTTTCCATTTGCTTCTGTCGTCCCCGTTTGCTATGTGCCTAACTCACCTGCTTATTTAGTGGCCACTTTTCGCAGGTGTTTCTGTAGTGTTACCTTTTTCTGTACCAGAATTATGCAGTGGGTTGTTAATAACGGCCACATCAAGTCTGGTTATTAGCTACGGCGACAAGTCTCGTCTGCTGGCAGCCAGCAAAGCTGTTTCTTCTGGGTGCCTTCGAGCAACTCGATGCCGATCGCTCCCAGGCCTGCCGTCAAGGGCCACACGGAGAGGACCCAGGTGTCGGCTGGTTGCAATTACCGAGCTTTGCGCGGTCGGAGTGGCGAACCCGAAAGAGCGGAGGCCTGAAGCTTGAGCACAACCGGACCCCTTTCCGAAGTCTCCGACGCCGCTGCGATGAGCGAGCGGCCGTTATCTTCCCCAGTCGCCGTGACCATGTCGGGGGAACAAAAGCGCCTCATTTCCGGTGGCACTTCGGCGTGCCGAGCACCGCGCTGGGCTGGCGGTCATCGTCCCCAACGATCGCAAACATCTTTAAGGACAATGGACCGCAATCGGCCTCTCTTCTCTTCCCGACCTTGCGTTCCGGCCTTGCACATCAGTTGTCATCTGATGAAGAACAGCTGTCGGCAGCGCGTGGGAACCCTCGGCTGGCTAGGACATTACTCCGACAGCATCGTCCTCTCTCCCAGACTCAACATGTGACGAGGGCGTGTTGGTGTGTGCGGGGGTGTGAGTTTATGCGAACAAGTGAAAGTTTCAGGCCACTCCCACCATTTAGGGAAGAGGAACACTATAAAACTCGACAGCGAGTGCAGTAAAGAGGATACTCACTTTTGATCTTTACGCTTGTAAAAACGTAAATAAACCTACTGCACAGTTTCCTCCTTAACGGAGTCCGACAACGTCCTTCGGAGTCGGGACCTGCTGTTCTGAACGAGTCAGCCAACTCAAGGGCCCCTCCGCCTACAACTCTGGTGGCACCGGTGGCGTTGGAGCGCAATCCCCCTCACTTGTGGCCTGCGTTGAGGTTGAAGCCCCATCTCTTACAGTGTGCTCACTAATTGCATCGCACCCTAACAACTAGCCGCTGTCCTCATCGCCGATTCATGGCTAAATTTTCTAGCTTTCGTCTTGATCAGTTATGTTTTCGGTTATGATCAGTTATGTTTTCTTTTTAACCGTTCACGCACTGTCATTGATAACTACCAGTCTGCAGGAACTGAACAGTGATATTTCGGGTGTCCTTCGTGGCCCTGCTTTGGCCCTTCCTCTTCCTGAAATTTGCAAACGACCTTCTTTCGTCTATTCGCAGATAAATGTAGCTTGTATAAACGCATATCATCTGTCGGCGATCAAATCCACCTTAAAAATGACCTCAACGAAATAACAAAGCGCTATGGCCGGTTGCTTCTCCTTCTAAATTTTTCCAAATGGAAGTTCATGAGAGTTCGTGAGGATGAACAGCGTGCTTGTGGTAGCACATCTTCACTGAACAGGGCGGCAAAAACACGGACAAAAAAGTACGACGACACTTGACTTTGTGTCGTCGTATTCCTATATACTTAGTATTTTTGCCGCGCTGTTCTGTAAAAACCTAGGAGAGTATTACGCCCACGCAATAATTTAAATTGTCAACATCCTGTGATCTCAATAGCCCTAACATAAGTAGGGTCGTAGCGTTACCAGGGAAGAAATATTACTACCAAACAATAATTTCCTGAACGCAATATAAACGCGGTAGCTGACAGTTCGAAATCATTCAACCGATTTGGAAGAGTGCTAGCCGTGTCTCCTCGTTCGATCCGCAGAATCCCCTACGAAATGTTCATCCTCATCAAAGTCCAACATTCCGCGGCGATTCCCAATCCGCACCAGACGTACCTCAGATGGCAGCCTAGTCGAGGAAGCAATGCAAAGTCGGTCAGCCGAATTTAAAACACCGTGTTATGACGAGCGCTTCAGTGTATCAGTCATCAAATAATCATAGCTCGACATAGTCAACTTTCTGGGCGCTAAATTTTTGAACTCTTCCTTTGCATAAGGTATATTACAATTTGTCTCGCTTGCGCAGCACACTTCTTCGTTTACTTAACAGAACATAGCCCCGTTTTTTAGCGTTTATTTGGTTCTATTAATGACTTTTTAAGAATATTTCTTGCCTTCCGGCATAGAAAAATGGAATGAGATGCCAGTGTGTATAGTAACTGAGACTACCTCTATCGTAGGCGCAGTTTACACGTATTCTCTGCTCCTTTTAATTTACCACACCTGCGCTTCTTATACATTTTATGAGAGTTTTTTTGCTGTTCTTTCTGTTCTTCCTTGTTTTGGAAGTACGAAAGTGCAGGCTGTTAATCTGGTTCGACTTCCGCTTCAATTCAACTGAGCGCACTGTATCTTTATTTAAAATTTGCAATTTTAGGCAGGTTAATCCATAATAAGTGGAGTACTGCGTATTTTTTTTGTAGGCCTAATATTTATGTGGTACGTGTGGGCTTTTATGTTGCAGAAATAAGTTAATGCGGCACAGGGAAGTTATTGAAATTGCTACAGGTATTCAGCAGCCTGCATCGGGAACAGTTGGGGATAAGAGTTAATGAAGAATACCTTACTAATTCGCGATTCGCTGATGACATTGCCAAGTTAAGTCACCCAGGAAGTGAATTAAAAACTATGGTCAGTGACTTAGACACGCACAGAACTGTGGGTCTAAATATTAATAAGTGTTCAAAAGAGAACAGCAGTTTACAATTGGTAGCATGGGGCTGGAAGTGTTAAGGGAATACGTCTACTTAGGGCGGGTGGCATCCGCAGATCACGATCACGAGAATTGAATGACTAGAAGAATAAGAATGGGGTGGTGTGCATTTTGTAGGTTCTCTCAGGTCATGAATGGCAGTTTACCAATATCCCTAAAGAGAAAGGCATATAACAGCTGTATCTTACCGGTACTCACCTATGGGGCAGAAACGTGAAGGCTAACGATAAGAGTTCAATTTGATTTCAGATCAACGCAGTGAGCTGTGGAAAGCAAAACGATAGATGTGCTGGCAGCAGCGGCAGCGGCAGTTGCACATCGGGCCTAAAGAAATCGTGTTGCACTTTACAGATACGCACCCTGGCTTTCTGGAATCCATCGTCCACAGCGTGGCAATCACTGGAAAAAGACGCTGCCTTCAAGCACTGTCATCGGATTAGGACAACGAGCATCGACAACAGACAGCACGTGACCGCCACACGGGTTATAAAGCCAACGCTGTTCTCCTGGGAGCGGCATTCTGGCAGCAGCGGCAGCGGCAGTTGCACATCGGGCCTAAAGAAATCGTCTTGCACTTTACAGGTTTGCCTCATCTTCTAATTTTCTAACTTGCATCTTTCCTGCAAATCCTTACCCCTGCTTCTGCTGCTGCTGCTGCTGCCATCTGGGTTTTCTTTTTGTGCCTTGCTGGCGTTCCTGTTTCTGTAAAAGTTTCATATTGTGTCAAAATGAAGAATGAAGAAATTTTTAAGTTTTTCCAAGAGTTACGTGATGAGATAAGGGCATAACTAAAGGCTTTCAAAGAGTCAGTAGAACTAAACTGTCGCACGGAGGACAGAGGGGTTTGCACTGATTTAGAGGATATTAAACAAAGTATGAGCTTCATCAGTAAGAGCCTAGATGAGGCAAATCAGCGACTTGAAGCCACTCTCAGTGAAAATAAGTCACTGAAGAAGGAAAATGAAGCCCTCCGATTGCAAGTGCGCTCATTGGAAAAAGACCTCGATGCGTGCCAAACTAACCTTGTAAAATCAGAACAATACCCAAGAAACCGGAACGTCGAAATTAAGGGCGTCACTCAGAAGCAGGACGAAATCCTGCCAGACACCATTCATAAGATTGGCAAAGCTGTCGGTGTGCCGTTATCAGCAAACGACATAGACGTCTGTCACAGAGTAGCAACAAAAAACAAAGATCAAAAGAACATTGTTGTGCAATTTCAGAAGCGTGAGAAACGTGACAACTTTCTTGAGAAAGCTCGCAAGAAAAGGATCACGAACGCTGACATTGGATTGCACACAAATTCCGACAGAAGAGCCAGCCTATATTAACGAACACCTCTGCCTCAGGTGAAGAAAATTTTAGGGATGGCTATCGCTCGAAAGCGTGAGCACAACTGGAAATTTGTGTGGGCGAGAAATGGCACTGTCCTTGCTCGCCGCACTTAAACATCGCTCGCGGTACAGCTGTTCCGTGAAAGTGATATCGATAAGATTAATTCAATCGAGTGACAGGCGTTGGGCTGTGCGGTCTTCCAGGCTTTTTTTTTTTTGCGCTGTATCCGTTGATGATGGCAGACGACATCGTCCTTCCAGGCACTTTAGTTGACATATTGGCGGCAAACAATGCAAGCAAATCGACGAAACTTTTTCACGTTAATGCAAGGTCACTGGCATCAAAACATGATGACATACGTTTTTTACTTGAATCCTGCGGTGTGAAATTTGATGTATTCATGTTCACCGAAACCTGGTACACCACTTACCCAGAACAATTACTGCTACCCGGTTACAATCATTTCTATATGAATCGTCAGAATAGCAGAGGGGCTGGCGTATCTGTTCTGATCTCGATGTCAGGTTTTGTTATTGTAAATGACAATAGCGTGATCTGTGAAAATTATGAAGTTCTATGTATTAGAAATAATGCTAACATTTTTGCTGTACTGTACAGACCACCCAACGGAAACCTTTCTGAATTTATGTGTTTTTGTGACTCTTTGCTATCCTACGCCAATGAAACAGCAGGCATCCTTACTATTGGTGGTGACATGAATATAGATATTCAAAAAGAAACTAGTCCAGCTGCTGACTTCTTACTGATCATGGAAAGCAATGGTTTCCGCAATGTCATTACCGGTCCGACGCGAATCACTTGTTCCACATCAACCCTACTTGACTTGTTTATTACTAACCACTCTGCTGACGACATTATATCGGGAAGACTTAGCAGTGACATTAGTGACCATTTGCCAATTTTCTTCATTATCAAGAACACTCAGCCTTCCAAACCTAATAGGTCAAATACAATAACATATCGTGAAATTACGCATCACACAATAGAGGGCTTTCAACATGCAATCATGCAGACCAACTGGAGCGATGTTTTCGCGCTTAATGATGCAAACGAGGCGTATGAGAAATTCATGGAAATTTTCAAAGGTCACTATTTCACCTCCTTTCCAATAAAGTCACATCGGGAACACAAAAAGTCACGTAAGCCTTGGGTTACGCGCCAACATGTGAAGCTTATTAAACGGAAAAACAAACTTTATCATTCATTTATCCAGTCTCGCGACCAATCAAAATGGAACGAATTCAAGTCTTTCAGAAACAAACTAAATAAGAATTTAAAGGAAGCAATGTACAACTACTATCTGCGCATTTTTGACGGCAACTGCTTGCGAGAGGGTTACGTAGTGTGGAAAAAATTAAATGACATCCTCAATAAAAACAAACAAATGGCAGTGATCGACAACCTTGTTATTGATGACACAGAATTGATTGGCATAGATTTAGTTAATCAATTCAACGATTTTTTTGTTGTAGTTGGAAACAGTACATACTGCTCTGAAGCAGCCATAAATATTTCGAGAGTGCAAAATACCTTATTTTTTAGCCCCGCTTCTGTATCAGAGGTAACAAGGCTCTCTCAGGCCCTTAAAAACAGGCCGGGCTCACGATTCAGATGGTTTAGAAATGAAACCAATCAAGCAAGTAATAGGTGAACCGGCACCTGTTTTAACACTCATTTACAACATTTCACTCTCAAGTTGAGAATTTCCTCTTCAAATGCAGGTTGCTAGGGTAATTATAATGCACAAAAGTGGAGATAAAAACGAACTGACAAATTACCGCCCCTTGTCTATATACTGCCCATATTCTCAAAAGGATTGGAAAAAGTAATAAATTCACGCATTATCGCTTTCGCAGAAAAGTACAACTTGATAACCGAACATCAATTTGAATTTATGAAGTTTCGCTCGACAAAAGACGCTCTCTTAGTTCATAAGGAAACGGTGTTAGAAAACGTTAAAAATAAATTAGCGACACTAGGAATCTATATCGATTTCAGAAAGGCGTTTGATTCTGTTAATTATTTAATTATTTATTTATTTATTAGTTACCTGCATCGCCCCGGAGGGCATTACAGCAGGGGGGTACAGACTTCATTTATAGGTATAAAGCAATTATTGCAGTGCATGGAAAAATGCTTCGTTAGATGTAATACATACAATGCTCGATGGCAAACTGTTCCAGTCCCGAACAGTTCTAACAAAAAAAGAATAACGCAAGACGTCACCCTTGCAAGAAAATTCTCTGACCTTCAAGCAGTGGTCCAGTCGCTTTGATATATGATGAGGTGCCTGGATATATTGTTCGCGGTTTATGCCAGTTTTTGAATAATAAATCTCATGGAAAAATTTCAATCTGATGTACCTTCTACGGTCCTTCAACTCTTGCCAGTTAAGTTTTCGCTTGCTTTCCGTCATACTAACTTGCCAATTATAATTACCAAGAACAAATCTAACTGCCCTATTCTGAATTTTCTCCAATTTTCCTACACACTCAGATGTGTGTGGGTCCCAGCAAACACATCCATATTCAAGTATGGAGCGTACATAACTGAAATACAGCTGTGTTTTTAAGTTACTTGGTAAATGGCTAAAATTCCGCCGTAGAAAACCCAAACGTGACGCTGCCTTATTCGCAATATAAATAATCTGCTTATTTCATCGTAAGTCCGATGTAAAAAAGACGCCTAGATATTTAAATGACTTGCTTATGTTGAGAGTAAGATAATTAATTCTATACCTATACGGATGATTAGCACGTTTTCTTGTGAAGGTGACGTGAACAGTTTTGTTTATATTTAAGGGCATGTCCCAACGTACACACCAGTCTGCCACAGTATCTAAATCAGTTTGCAGGATTTGTGAACCAGAAGTAAAATTTACTACTCTGTAAACAACACAATCATCGGCAAATATCCTGCATGAAGACTGTATGCCAACTGAAATATCATTAATATACAGCAAAAACAAAAGTGGTCCCAATACTGAGCCTTGGGGAACTCCCGGCGTAACTGGTGCATACTGTGAAGAAATACCGTTCAGAACAACAGCCTGCCTTCGTAAAGACAGATATTCTGCAATCCAAGCAATTACTTTACAATCCAGGTTATACGCTTTCAATTTGGAGAGAAGACTGTGCGCGACAACATCAAATGTCTTGCGGAAATCCAAGAAAACGCAGTCCACAATTTGTTGGTTATCGATTGCCGATGCCAAATCATGAACGAACTCCACCAGCTGCGTACTGCAGGAAAATCCACGCCTGAAACCATGTTGACTACTGCATAAGAGATTGTTTGGTGAGATGGGCCAATACGCAACTATATATTACATGCTCCATAATTTTACAGGTTATGCTGGTTAAGGAAACGGGTCTGTAGTTCTGAACGGAGTTTCGCATGCCACTCTTATGTATGGGCACGACACGCGCTACCTTCCAATCAGCAGGCAAGTCGGTTTCATTAAGAGACTTCTGGAACAGCCGGGTGAAATACAGACATAATGTATCCGCACAATTCCTTAAAATTGCGGCAGGAATATCATCAGGGCCACAAGCCTTAGCCTGATTCAAATCCTTCAATAATTTACGCACACCGTCAACACAAAAAGTAACTTCCGGCATGCAATCTATTTCAAGAGGTAATGCAAAACAGACAACGTGAACTAGGTGGCAAAAACACAGATGAAAAATAACGGCTAAACATTTCAACTTTAGCCTCATCATCATGGATGATTAACTCATAATTTTTCAGAGCAGGTACTGAGCTGTCATCCTTACCATTACGCTTCACATATCTCCAAAATTCTTTGGTATCTCTGACAAGTTTTTCTCCTAAATTCGAAAAATACAAGTCTTTAGCGATGTGAGACTTCTGTCTGAATTCATTTTTTATTGTTTTCAGCAAGGCCAAACACTCTGGCGATTTAGACAACTTGTATCTTCGATACATTCGTCGCTGTCTGCGAACAAGGGCACGTAACTCGGTGTTAAACCAGGGTTTATCTCGAGCTCTCTTACATGATATAACGCTTAATGGAATAAAAGCTTCACGTAATTCGAACAAATTCTGTTTGAATGTATTCCATAGCTGTTCGATATTTAAGTTATCCGCGAGTTCATCAAAAGTTGGAAAGAACGAATCGAAAGCAGCGCTAATCGCCTCGTAGTTGGCCCTGCTGTAGACATAAATCTTTCGCCTAGGTGGTTTTGCAACCTTCACGTAGTGAACTAATAATTCTGCTAGAATAATATTGTGGTCGCTCAAACCAGGCAACACTTGTACATTGCATACAACATCAGGCACGTTACACAGCAAGAGGTCGAGTACGTGACCAGTTCCGTCCGTTCGTGATGGCTCATGCACATACTGACAAAAGGTGTTGGAATCTAAAATGTCAAAAAAAGTTGAGTATAGATTCCCTCGAGCTATATCTCTTGGTTCGTCAGCTGACCAGTCAATTTCCGGAAGGTTAAAGTCCCCCCCTAAAACAAGGCATTCAGTGTTAATGGTTTTAAGAAAATGAGATAAGTCAACTAGCGGCTTTACAGAAGGACCAGGAGGCCTATAAAATGACCCAAGAACCATTGCTTTCCCGTTCGGCAGTCGTACTTTGCAAACAACCAATTCAGTTTCACTATCAGATAATTCCATTTGAGCGCACGGGACACTTTTATGGACCAAAGTAAACACTCCTCCGCCACGTGCACAACGGTCGCGACGAAAACACTCGTACGTGTCAGGAAATATTTCAGCACTTGAGATGGTCGGATCGAGCCACGATTCTGTTCCCAAAACAAAGGTCGGTTGGACGGTACGAAGAAGAAAGTGAAAGTCATCAACTTTATTTTTGATACTGCGGCAATTGATTGACAAAATGCTGACCGGGCACATCGCAGAATGAACAGTGGTTTGTCATTGTTCCCGTACGGTGCCGGCTTTACTGTCCCATTGGAAACGCCTACTACCCAAATGAAGCGTATCATATTTCAGAACTGCTTTCACGCCTTTTTCGCCATTTTGTTTGGCATAATCCCATAATTTCTTTCCCTTATCACGGAGAGTACGGGAAAAGTCTTCAGATATAGCAACACTGGATCCCTTGAGCTTGAATGCATTTGCAAGCACAGCCTGGCGGTCTTTAAAGGAATTGAAGCGCACAATGATAGGCCGATTTTTTCCTTGGGAGAATTTACCCAGCCTATGAGCACGTTCAATAGACACGGAAGACAATTCCAGCTTCTCAGTGCACTGACTTATGATAAGCTCCTCAGACTTGGCTGCCGTCTCACTGTCATCAGAATCAGTTAAGCCGTAAAAAATCAAATTATTACGCCTTCCACGATTTTCCAAATCGTCTATTTTTGCAATCATGCTTGTCAGAACTTCATGATCTTTTCGTTGTTGATCTTCAACGTTGGCTAGAGTTGTTTCAATTGCGTCAATTTTTCCTAACTTAGTTTCCAATACAACAAGCCGGGCTTTTACGTCAGTTACGTCCGCGGTAAGCTGCGATAACTTACAAAGAATTGTGGTTTGACCATTCAACAGCTCTTGAAATTGTTCAGCTGTTGCTGGGCCAGGGTTACTCTCAATATCCCCGCCACAAAGCAACAAGATTAGCAGATAAAACGCTGGGCTACGAAAAACTGAAAAATGCCTCTTAACATACAGACGATTTGACAACACAAAACCGCGTGGCTTACAGGAAAAAGTAAGATAAAGCATTTGGGGTGGAACCGGCAAAATGTAGCGCGACGGTTTCAAAGGGTGAAAAAGACCATCCTGCGTGAGCAGTAGAAAGCTTGTAAGGGTCACCGCCATCTCGCTGGTTCCACGCCCCATCGTTACAGTGCTCCTCCGATGCTTTTGTAGCCGACACTTGGCAGCGTCGACGCCCACTTGGCAATGTTGCCAGCTCGGAATCGCAAACTGTTCAAATTCGTCGCTGGCTGGTCACTGTTGCAATTCGAAGTTCTCAAACAATGCAGTCGTACACGAAGAACCACTGTCGACCAATTCCGGGCATACGTCGTCGAACGGAAATCCGTCAGGAAGGACCGCCGCCAAAATGTTCGCCGAAAACACCTGCGTGAGCAGTAGAAATCTTGTAAGGGTCACCGCCATCTCGCCGGTTCCACGCCCCCTCCCATTTCCTACTAGCTGACAAGCTGGAACGATATGGGTTTCGGGGAATTTCTCATCGCCTCATTAAATCCTATCTTCATGGGCGTCACCAGTTCGTAGAATTAAACCACCTTAAGTCGAATGTAAAACCTGTGAGATCCGGAGTTCCACAAGGAAGTATTCTGGGACCTATCCTATTTCTTTTTTATATAAATCATATTGTAAGAATTCCCGGAAAATATAAATGCATAATATGTGCAGATGATTGCACAGTGCTTGTTTCAGGCAAGGACCTTTCGGAAATAAAAGATCTAGCAGATACTTTCTGTTATGGGCTTCAGGAATGGTGTCGTATAAATAAATTAATTCTGAATGAATCTAAAACAATATGCATTATGTTCCGCACACCAGGAACCGCCATTACACCACCTGAGATTATTCACTTAGGTCCCTACTGCATAAAATCAGTAAAACATGTAAAAACACTAGGAGTAATCTTTTCTGAAAATATCACTTGGAACGAACACATTAAAAGAATTTCATTGAAACTATGCAGGGTCGTAGGTATGTTGAACCGATGTCGCCAATTACTTCCGAGTAACATTAAGAAACTTTTATACAACGCTCTATTTAACTCACAAACATACTATTACGCCTTAGTGTGGGCAAACACCTGTGGAACTAACATTGCCAAACGTTTATTACTTCAGAAGAGAGCAATCCGTGCAATAGAAAACAAATCTAGGCTTGAACATACACAACCACTTTTCCGAAAACACATGGTTATGACAGCAAACAATATTTGCACACAAAAACTCCTATGTGCTTACAGAAAAGCAGTGCAAGGAAGATCGGAAACAGTTTTAAATTTAGCACACCTTACATAAAATCCAAAAACCTACACTTTTCGGTACCAGCCACCATGGTTTGTTCCCTTTTCGCGTACTGGCTACGGCACCGAAAGAATTAGACATTCATTACCATCTATTTTAAATGATTTCGACTTCCAGAGCGTGGATGTCATTTCAATCCCGCGTAGACACATCGCCAACCTCTTAGTCGGGTGAACCATGTTGATGTCGTTTTTCATGTCCGTTTTCCCCTTCTGTTTGCCTTTCAGTGTTGTCATTATCTCTGTGTTGTGCACATGTATAAAAATGAATCCTTTATTTTCGTTTTTCATTTCGTTTGGCAAGTGCAGTTGTACAGCAAGATAGGCCTTTGAAAAAAAAAAGCTTAAAAATAACAATGGTGTTTCAGATGTGCACTGTATGCCTCGCCATTGCTCCTGATGTAAAGGTGGCTTGAGCGCCGTCAAGCTGCCGATAGAGCAGCTTTTTCTCCAGCCACCTATTTTCGCTCCTCTGTATTTCAGTGGAGAAAATAAACATGACTATTATTATTATTTTTATTATTATTATAGGTATAATGTTAAGAAACAGGAAGAGGGCAGAGTGCGTGAGGGAACAAATACGTGTTGATGGCAGCCTAGTCGAGATCAAGGATAAGTGGTCATGGACACACCGCGCAATGCTATGGTAAGATAACTGCTGCTCATTAATGGTAACGAAGTTGATTTCAAGAGAATAAAAGTGTTGCAGGTGCGGGCGGCTGGTAGTTATGTGGGCGGTGTATGCCAGGCGTGCCTTCCAGCCCAAATGTGTTAAGACGCGGACTCTCCCTCGACCAGGATTCATGGAAAATCTTTGTGAAGGCGGATGAGTCTTCGGGAAAAACGCTGCTGGTGTTTGTGGAAGCAGCGGCGAAGAAGCGGTGACAATGGAGTCGCCAGGTGGCCCAGTGGGCCCGGGTAGCCGGGCGGAGTGATGCTTTCAACGGTCACGCCGGGAATGAGAATTGCCAGATGGTTGTGTCTTCAACAGAGTTGGCACGTTCCGGAAAACAGGCGGGGGGGGGGGGGGGGGGGGCGCAACGGCGTTCACCCACCTGCTGGGAAACGGCTGGACATTCGGGAGCACTCACCTGACACCTGTGGTGACATCGAGGGGGCAGTGTTCGAGGACTGTCATTGCCCCTTTCCTTCCTCCAAGCTGTGAGAGCATCAGCACCGCCACCTGCCGTGGGGGTACCACCAGTTTTTAGTCTGCTCACTTGACCGGACATCGTTCACCGAAATTTATTCCCCGGTCAGGGATCTGGGGAATATGAAGGGTAATTGAACGGGCTGCGGGTTTGGAATCGAGGAGACCCCCAATTGTTAGGATTCTCCCGTCTGCTAAGAAGCTCCCTTTAACTGAGAGGAATTCTCCGTTTCTCTTATTTGCACTATGTGTAAATAGTCTGTATAAGGTTTTCCTTGCATTTCCTTCATAAGCACGTCTCCGATGTTCCTCGTTCCTTCTCCGGCCCAGCCACGCAACCTGAATCTCAACAGCGGATGAGATTAAGACGTCTGGGAGGATATGGTGGTTGTGGCTGTCGGTGGAACAGGACAGGGTTAATTGAAGATATATGGGAGAGTCCTTTCTGTCGCGATGGGCATGGTCATGATGGCGATGATGGTGACGGCGATGTGTTTTAGCAGTCTGCCACCGGCCCCCAGACAGCTGTTTTCTGGTTATGGACTCATTCACTGAAGCTGTCGCGCTGGTTACGAATAAGTTCCCTAATCGCCTTCTCATATCAGGCGGTGATTTTAGCTACCCTACTATACGCAGGGCATCATCATATATCAAAATACAAATACCGGGTAAAAAATATTCGTTTTGCTACCTCGCTTCAATATCATTATCCCACGCAACTAGTCCTTGAACCCACGGGAGGCAGTCTTTAGATATATTAACTGAGCCCAGCGTTCTATTAGGCTCATCACTCTCATAGGTTTTATTTGTTCATGCATGAAGGAAATTAATAAAGAAAGCTAAGAACTGCGATATCTATATAGGACAGTAGCTTGGTTTGGGCTAGTTGGTAACAGTTCTTAGAAAACATAGCGCAAAAAGGACACGGACGACACAGAAGTGGACAGGACAGGCGCTATGTTTTCCGTGTCCTTTTGCGCTATGTTTTCTAAGAACATCTATATAGGAGTTTGTGAATGACACAGCATCGGGATTGACTTTCTCCAACAACGAACAAGCTTTCAAGATCTTCACGTAGACATTTATAAATCAATAAAGTGCTTCAAATTGCTCGAGTGGTAAGGAAATTACGTTACCCAAAAGCGGTCAGGAGGAAGCTGGGCGCGTAGAAAATTGACACATAGCTCCGCTAGCAAACTTAACGCGTGTCTTGGACTGGCATTAGGGCTGCGGAGCGCTCGCCTCTGTCCCCGAGATCATGGTATAGGCGGCTCCAGTACTACAGTGGTTAGCTGCAAGAAACATACCATTCAGCACGGCCTCAAACCAAGCGAACTAGGCTCCGCGCCGCTACTTTAAGTACAAGCCACGCGCAATCATGTTAGTGTTGCGGGCGATTATGCGCCCTACACTCTTAACCGCGTTACCTCTGTGTATTTCTTTATAGGTATTTAACCTTTATCTTCGAGGTACACACGGCTGAACGTTTTGATGTTTTCATTCTTTTGCAAGCTTTAAACGTTACATACTTGTTCACTGAGGTCGCAACTGACATTTATTTATTTATCATACCGTCAGAGCACACAGTATATTTCAGAGGGGAAGGACATTTCACAAGAATAAAAGAACCACAAAGCACACCGTATACAAGAACAACAAAAATATTGAAGTCAACAAAATAACTCTAAGAATCTTCTCAGAACAGTATACAAAATTTTCCGGGAAAAGTAAAAATGATAACAGGTTGTGAACCGAATCAACACAATAAATAAAACATAACAAAATACAAAGACGGCAATTAGATAATCAGATTGAACTGGACGTTTTTAAATTGGGTGGAATCATTGATGCTTGTTAATGATGCAGGTAGGGATTTCATTCATTACAGGTTCATGGAAGATATGATGCCACATTAATGACTGTATTACGATTAAGTACTGTGACGTGTCGGTGGTTGAAGCCATAAGAAATTATTGGAGCTTGTTGAATCCATCGGCAGTAAAGTTGAGAGTTATGGTAGAAAATGTTATGGGGGGAACCGGCAAAGGTGGGCGTACTTTCGGTGGGTAGCTGATGGCATGACGTTTAAGGACGTTTTTATTTTAGTGACGCTAGCTGAACGATGGTAGTTAACCAAAATGAAGCGAGCTGCATAGTTATTTTGGAAATAGGGGGGGGGGGGATGTCTGATCGATCGATGTTGGTGATCGACAGATCGATGGTGTTGATCTTGAAATCTTCTGATGGTTCGGTGATCCGGCGACACGTTGCGGAACAGATTGGGCAACTTCTTCGGGACACTATCTCTTTATTGCACGGGCGCTCACAGGCGACCTGCCCTCCGACCTCCCCGTTCGCGCCAAAAACTCGCCCTTAAATCTCTTCGCCCAGCATTCTGGACACCCTTTTTGTAACCAATAGGGTGTGTGCTTCTATGAGCCAATCAGGAAACTTTCGTTCAAACTGAAGGAGCCAATAGCACGCCCGTGCTCACGTTGTTGTTGTCGCGCGGTTACCGCGCGAATTCCACGCAAATGTTGCGCATTTCCGCCTGGTTACAGCACACAGACACAAAATCAGTAAAACCGCCAGCGTAAGCTCCGGGAAACCGAACACCGAGTCCGAACTGCGCGCACTGCCCTGGTCGCGCTTCCCCCTTCTGCTGCCCGCTCCGAGGCCCACTGGCCCGTCCCACGGTCCGCCATTAAAAGCCGTAAATTCACACGCGACTCCCTCTCGACACTCCAGCGGTCCACGCGTCGGCCGCGTCTTGCGGCCCGAGTGCGACCTTGCAAGGACGGGCCTCCTCACTGCCGGTTAACCGTCGGTCTCCGCCATCCGCCGCGTTTGTCTCAAAACAAACACATTTTGGCGGCGACGGGATGGCGGCTTCTCAAGAAGCCCCCCCCCCCCCCCCACCCTAAAAAAAAAAAAACAGCCAACACACGAAAACCAAGGGGGCCAAGTACCGGGTTTGGGGTTCGCGCGCGATCGGTCCCTGAGCAACAGCTCGGCAACCCAACTTGCATGATACTGCACTGTCTCCGACATCTGTGCTAATGTAACCCTCCAGAGCCCCATACACATGACGCATATTTCATTTGTGGTCGCACGAGTGTGGTGTATAATGATTTTATTGAAGATGGGGCAAAAGATAAGTTCTTTCGAAGGTAACCCAGTGTTCTGTTTGCTTTAGATGCTATGTGTTCTATATGTAATTACCAGGATAGCGTGTTAGCTATATATATGAACGCCGAGGTATCGGTGCAATGTTACGGTTTAAAGGGGATGATTATGCAGCGTGAGGGATATGGTCATGACTATGCGGTATATGGATCCTGTATACCCCAGCAGTGACCTCTGTAGCTGACGTAGTGTCCGTAGTATACGTTTAAGCTTAAGAAAAAGGGGGCGAGGGTTGCACAAATCGGCAAGGAGGACGCGTAGCGTAGCGCCGGTTGCGCCGCCGGAGGCAGAGGTCCCCGTCTCTCCGCTAGGGGAGAAACTCAGGACGCCTATCGGTTCGTTTCAAGTATCTGCCCGCAGACCAAGCGTTGCGCACGTGTTGTTCATGTTGGACGTTGTGCTTTGGCGATGCCAGTAAGACGCAGAGGCATTTGCGGTGTTTTACGCGACAGCAGCCATGAGGAGCAATGGTAATCCAAGCAGTATACAGTCGTGCCTCGTTAATATGGACACTTTGATTCGGGACAAAACTGCTCATAAAGAGAAAAAAACGCGCTATGATTAGGGTCTGTTTCTGTGCACGGTGGCTGTCAGTGGAGTTGGAATTAGACAAAATTTTGGGAGCCGTAAGCCCATTATCCTGGTTGCCATGCTCGAAATAATGTGGTGCAGCTTCATGCGCCTGGTGATACGCTTCATGGTGTATCACGGCTGGATGACTAAACTCCTAATACAACTGTTCCCATCCCACGACCCACGACTAAGTCGGCTGACGGCTGCTCAACAGGGTTTCTATGCGGCACAAAACTGCCGAGCGTGTTTTCGTCGCAGCCATTCATACAATATGGCAAATGGTAAGGGCCGTGGACTCGGCAACGCTGCTGTTGACCACAAGACCTGCATGGAAAGCAAAGGTCCTGCATCAGTGAATTTGAATTTTCAACTGCATTACTGTGGTGTCCTGCACTCAAAATGTAGAAATCAATTGAAACATGTGTTTATGGAAGTAGAGATTTTTTTCTCATCGCTGTCCATATAAGCACGAAGAAAATACATGGGCCCCAATGAGCTCTGTGCATTTACGCCCTTTCCATTGTCTGAACAGTGAGTTTCCTTATTAACGAGGCGTAAATACACTGATAATATTTGGTCGGGAGAAAAATTGTCTGTAATTCGAGTCGTCCATATTAACGGGCGTCGTATTAACCAGGCACGACTTTATATGGTGATGCGCCCCCTCGACATGCCCGAGGAGCGCAATCAATGCGACTAATGTGATCATAGCCTCAGCAACCAGAGCAGAATCGCCAATCTCTAAGTTAAGTTTCTTTATGCAGCAGGTGCAATCCAGATTATCTGCCCTGACAAGTGGTGTGTCCTCTCGTGTACAAACATTGTCTCATAGAAGCAAGACAATTGAAATTTTATAGCTGTTTTCTGTCACATTTTGTTTTCGTTCGCTATTGACAAACTTATCCCTCTTTCAAGTATTATGTTTTACTTCAACGCGCGCACGTATGTAGCTTCTGTCGCTGAAGATTGAAGTGCTTTGAGGTACGTTTCACGTAGGATGTTTTGATGATGTGGTGTGTGGCGGTGCTGTTTGTGCTAAAGATGTTGGCCACCACCAGACAGTTTTGACACAGCAGTCAGGTGCTTGGGCCTGACAAGGGATGGGGGATCTTTGTTCTCTCTGGCGACACATGTCTCTCGCCTCCAGCACTCGCCACTTCCGCCTCGCCCTTGCTCGTTTCCACGAGCGCAGTCGAGAAAAGATGCTATAATAAACTGATCGACTTTTACCAGTGTGCGACTTCCTCCAACAAACAAGTCCACGGGAGCAAAAGCAAAATAGATGCGGTTCCCCGAAGCAGAGTAGCAGAGTGCGCACACGTGTCAGCCGCTTGTTACCTTTCCGGAAAAACAAAAAGTTCATCATCCGCAGTATGTGGTTTGTGCTCATGTACGTACTGCGTCTTTATTGTACTCCTGACTCATGTGTTTGAGTGGCGCGAAACGCATGTGCCTGTGGGTTGCAAACTGAACTGTGATATCGAGAGTCGAAACAGATTAATCTCGATGATCGAGTAACACGTAGGTGTAAAAAAAGAAGAGACACCAGATAGGATCTGTTGAGTTTGAAAGAGAAGAAGCGGGACTTCGTAAAAGCCTACAATAAGAAGCAAATTTGCTTCATCATTTTATAAATGTCTTGTCCACTGAAGGCACTGTATGGAAAATGTTGTTTAAGAGGTTGTCCAGCTCTTTAGTCCTTGAAAAATTTTAGGCAATGCCTTGAAAGTCCTAGAAAATCTTAGTTTTTGCTCTCAAGGCTAGCATAAACCCTGCAAACGCCTGCAAAGTGGAAAAATCACGAAACACGTCTTCCGCGAGGAAAGGAAAGCAAGCAAAGGACTTATTTCTTCTCACAATCAATAACATAAATCCATCTGTCATTAAGGAGTTATAAGAGCATATACGCATAGTGCCCGGGAAACATACAGCAGATTGCTGCATTGAATGAATTTAACGATCTGATTCTATTGGGATTTCGGCAATTATATTTGCAGAATCTTCTACCGAGAGTAATCAGTTACAGCACCTCACGTATAAGGAAAAATCTTGGATATATGCAGGCACTGAAGCAGAAGTCATCCATTATAAAAACATAACTATAGCATTCACGCAGCACAGTCAGATGAAGCAGTGCAATCAGCTCATTTGTGTCTCTTTTTCAGCACCTGCTGTCACAGTAGAGAAGCAGAGCCTCTTTAAGTGCAAGGCTGTACTTCAAGTGTCACAGTACCACCATACGTTCCTTGGTTACAGGCAAAATATGACCCATAGTTTTTATGTAGAAACGTTAACGAAATATTAGAAAAGTATGTGCTTATACTAGCAACGAGAGTCCTGTAAACAGCATTTATGTAGTGAAAATGAATTCAATAACCTTTATTTGCCCAACTTGCTATATGAGCTGCTCGCACTTTAAATGATACAGTTGTAAACGCATTACAGTATCCCAGGATTTCCCCAGTGCATTGCGCCACAGCTTGCCAGTTCAATTTTTGGGAAATTTCTGAAATTCCATATGTCAGATGCTAACATAAACATTTGTTTTGCTGTCAACAACACGCGCCCCTCTTAGTTCTTGGCAAAGTAAAATGCTAAAGTGAAATTCAGGTTCTCGGCTGCTGAACATCTCCGTTTTTTCACGCGGATCTGTTGCTACGAAAGTAGTGTGCCGTCGTTTCTTGCCCTGTCCGGTTTCTAAACCCCGAAGAAATGCAACACAGGCGTTTAACCAGTAGCCCCAGTAGAAGCGTTATCATCTGCCGAAATTAAGTCTGTTGGTTGAGTTCACCATTTCAAAACAGCACCTCGGCTTCAGGCACAGAATCAGCAGGCAAGAGATGAGGCGCTGGTCTGATCTCTGGCTTGTTCCCAAAGGTGAGTTGCTGGGCGCTGTGTTGTCTCCTGTGACAATATGTTTTTGTGAATATCTTAAATATACTAGCTCTCCAGACGAAGCTATGGGGCTCAACAAAAGAGACGCTTTAATTATAAAATGCGGGCCTTGTATTTTCTGCGCCCCCTCAAAAGAACAAGGTCGTCACGGTCAAGATGTCGAAAGTTTGTGGCGGGAAGTCCACATTTATTTGACGTCCCGGTAGCCGTGGCTGGTGAGCCGGCGGAGCGGGATGTTGACGTTGCTGGCCTGGTCGGTTGCTGAAAATGTACTCTACTGCGCGAGCCAGGTCGCGCTCCGAGCTTTGTCTTCATCAGCGCCACTGAAGACCCCCCCCCCCCTTCCCCCCTAGCGCGATGCGCGATAAAGGAAAAAAAACGAAGAGAGTTATGTACAAGCCCCGTGGAGTGCCTGGAGATATGGGTGAGCACATAATGTCCAGGGAGAAGCGAAGGTCGAAGTTCCGAGTGGGGGCGCCGGCGTTGGGTTCAGGCCTCAGGAGGGCGGACAAGGCTGAAGGGCGGTGGCCGAGGAAGAGCCACAGGGCAGTAGGATGAAATAATAATATGGGTGTCCCAGTAGGCACAGGCGAACAGCACACTGTTCACGTGAGGAATGGCGTGCTGGGAGGTGACCCATAAAGAATCACTGTTGAAAGCCGAAGTGTCTCTATGGCAGGAGGTTTTGGGAGACGGGAAGGAGACACTGTTGTGCGCGAAAGTTTCAGGTGAAAGGGGCAGCGCTGAGCTGGACTGAGGCACAGAGCACGGGTGATGGGAGGCAGATCTCAGATGAAGTCGAAGCGTCTTGGCTTGCAGAAGGCCAGAGTGCTGAACTGCGCCACTGCGACCGCTCAGGTGTCCAAGCCCAGGGAAAGCGGATGTGGTACCGAGGGCAGAAGGGCGCTGTGTGTCGAGCTCACAAGGGGACTGTGCAGTAGCATGTGCACCGGAATGCACAACACAGGTCGCTGGGGCAACTGAGGTCGACACAGCGCTTTTGGCATCGGCCGGGCGCCAGTGCCCGCCAGTGGCATGATCGGCGAACGGGGGTTTGGAGGCATGGAATGAAACGGAAGAGTCCGAGTCGACGCTGGGGCGCACGGGGCGTGGGGCATCCCTGGAGGCAGCGGTAGAGGCGCTTGAAAGAGCGGGTGGAGCAAGCTTGGGAGAGACCACGGTGTAGGATGAGGCAGCAGATTGGGAAGGGTGGCAAGAGACTGGCGCGCGATCGCGTGGCACTTGCCGAACCGTGAGTGGGGGCTCATTCGGTGGCTGCAATAGTGGACACACCGGTGTGGGGAGCGGCTCCGGTGCATAAGCTGGCGGAGGGAAAACCGAAGGAGCTCGGGTCGAGAATGCGGCCAGGGGCGGTGAGTCGAGTGATGCCGCAGCTTCCTAGTCCGGAACCGGAGCGCAGAGAGTCGGCGGGAGCTCCAAGCCAAAATATGCCGTCAAGCCCTTCGTGAAATCGGCGTATATGTCGGGACCGGGAGGCGGCAACCGCAGCTGTGCCAGGAGACCGGGTGGTAGTTCGCGACTGGTGTGCTGATAGCGCAGCAGCTGGCTGGACAAGTTGTGGACATGAAAGTGCGAGTCCAGCAGCGCCAGCCGCAAAACGGGGTCCCTGACATAAAACGCGGGCAGGCCGGGCAACCGAGGAAGGAAGGGGCGGTGATACGGCTGAAGGAGCTCACCGGATGTGATGGGAGGTGCGTACATGGCGATGAAAAACTGCCGAAAGCCGGGTGCGAACAGTGGGCGTGCAGAGGCAAGGCCAAGTGGAGGGACAGGACGGGCAGGAGCGCAGAGCCGGTGGGAGCGGCGTTGCGTGCGTCGGAGCTATCGTCCGGTGTAACCAGATGTGGAGGGTGAACCACATTTGTTGTTGGTTTTGTTGCCTGAAAGACGATGGCACATACACACGGTGGGGGATTGGCCAGGGTTTGGTGCAGATCCAAACAGGGAAGTTCTAATCCATGTGAATCTCAAACGGCTTATCAATTAAGAAGATTATGAATGAAAAGGAAATCCTTAATTAGATGGAGCATGAAGAAATCGAATTGAAAATCAAGGAAACAAAGCGGTGCGAGTAGATTACTGAATTTTGGGGTTTGATAACAAAGCAAATAATTTTGAGAGAGAAGAAAAGGTAACGAGAGGTTAACACAAAAATCTCCTGGTTGCAATGATGTACTTGTGGAGTATCTGACACACCTGCCAAATGGCATGCCCTTTGACGGTTGCACCGAATGAGAGGAGGACGGGAAGAGTAAACGGCAGACCTAATTGAGCGAGAGGATTTACCAAAAACTGAATTCTCTGCCGTGAAAATCTACGACAGTAGAGGATGCATTGATCTATTGATTCAACGTCCCCGCATGACGCACACAGATTCGATGGCGTGAACCCCGTACGGCATAAATATAGATTAAGGCGAGGAATCCTACAACGCCGCAGCGTCATAGAAACCTCACATTGTCTTGATGCGCAGTAACGTATATTCCATGCGAATTTCAAATGTTCAAAATCCGCTGTACCAAAAATGGGCTCATGGCTCAAGTAATGGTGAATTTGGAAACGTTCATAACGGGACGTGGTCAGAAGTGTTAGGTTTGGAACGCCCTGGTCAACAGAGCCATTGATGGCAGATTTTGCTAAGAAACGGCCATAGAATTTTAAGAAATGCCACAGTGTCCTGGGATCCACTGAAAACGTACCTCTAGGTCATGACGAGGCACAAAGTACAGTAGGGATCGGTACAAGAGAGTAGTTTGCGAGCTTTCTAGTGCAGCCAAGAGTGAGCGGCAGTCCGAGAGAATGATGACTTGATAGATATTGCTGGGAATGTTTTGAAGGGCCAAACCAATAGCGAGAAATTCAGCAGTGAAAATTGGTGTATAATCAGGGATCCGGAGAGAATAACGCCAATCTAGTGCTTGTGAATAAACACCTACTCCTACCTTTTCGGCTTGTTATTTATTAGTTATTTATTAGTTACCTGCATCTGTGAAAATTGCAGCATGGCTCTGATACTGCAATAGATATTCCTCCTGGAGACCACTTAGACCACATTTATTTGACGTCCCGATAGCCGCGGCTGGTGAGCCGGCGAAGCGGGATGTTGACGTTGCTGGCCTGGTCGGTTGCTGAAAGTGTTCTCTACAGCGCGAGCTAGGTCGCGCTCCGAGCTTCGTCTTCATCAGCGCCGCAGGCGATACCAGCGCCGCTACAAGTACTGCTCCACCACAGCTGTCCAGGAGCACAAAGATGGAGCTGACCTTATGTACTTGTATGATCACATAAAGGAGAGGCAAGAGATGAGGCCAATTAGGCAAACAACGCTAAAAAACTACAAAATACTAAATTATTTTCTTTTATTTTTCAATCTTTTCTGGCACACATTTCTCAACTCAAACAATCAAAAAACGTTAAAGGCCATCTTTTTTCGGGTTTAATTCGGAAATGTGTGCCAGAAAGCAGTTATCTTTGAACACTACAGACACCAGAAAAGTACAGAGCCCATGACGCAAACCCCTCAACAGAGCGGACGCCACAGCCAGGTGCAGCTTCAGACGCACACGTTACCAAACCTCTACCACATTATAGCTTCTTCCCCACACGGTGCCCTGGCTGCTTCCCAACATTGAGAGGCCCTACACCTACTCTTTCACCACTTGTGGGAACTCCCGTACCCACCGTGGAACCAACCACAGATCCTTCATCGCATTTTCTCCTCAAGGGATGTTGCTCCGTCCAGCACAAAGCCACAACAACAGCAACGGCTGATCGAACGGGCGTGCAGAATAGCGGCAGCCAACAGAGTGCTGGACTTAGTACAACGCCCGAAGAGTATGGCGACCAATTATCGATATACCATCGGTTAAATAAAAGTTGAAGGTGGAAGCCTTACTTGCACCTGTGGGGACCTGCCCTGCAGCCCCCTGAGTTTGCTTTCCCGCGAGGCACCGTGCAGCGGCTGTCTCACCTCGAGGCTGAGCGCAATCCCTTGAGAGTTACATTAACTGGCAAGAGAGGGCGCCAGCATCGCTGCGCGGAGACTGCCAAAGCCGCGCGCGGGAGAGGGTCTTCGGCTGGGATCGTCGGCACCGGGCGGACGTGTCGCTCGTGGCTCTGCTCTTCGCCGGCGGGGCGAAGAAGCGACGGGAGGACAGGCTCCCGTACTCGTCCCGTCCGGCCTGCGGAGTTTATATCCCTTGCTCTAGCGCGGGCGAACATTCGCTCGGAACCTTGCTGGTGAGTCGGACGACCTCGATTCATTAGCGTACCTTGTTGCTAGCTGGCGTTATTGTTTCTGTGGCAATAAATGCCTGTTTGTGTCAGCCAATGTGTCGTTCCTTTGTTCCCACAGAGCAAGGCCCGCCGTGGTCGGCGAGCGCTCGGTAACGTACGCGATCACGGGGTGGGGTCCAGGCGGCTTTGAACCGTGTCAGCCGCGATTGAGTGGGGAGAACGTACTTATCTCCCCAACTCAAACCCCACATCTGGCAGCCCAACGTGGGGCCTGCTCTTGGAACATTGGACGACTGTCGGTTCAGTTCAGGGAACGCTCCTTGTCCGGACTTCACAAGTGCTAGGCCCAGAGTGAATTTTGATCGCTAGGCCCTGCGGCATGCTTTCTTGAGTGCGAGGTGTATTGCGCTGCAGCATGTTTGACCTTTTCGACATGCTCAGCACATTTTTTTTCCCTGGAGTTTCTTCGTGAGAATCACTTGGTCCGCATCGAGGGAGCGCGAGGCCTAGCGCCCGCGGAGTCGCCGAGTCCGAAGCGAGTGAGTACGGAAGCCGCGTGGGTGGCCCGAGTTTCTGTATATATTTTCTCTACTGTCTCTTTTTCGACTCTGGGAGTCGCGGCTCCGGGAGCCGGGTGGCCTGGGGTCACGGGTGCCGCTACGAGCTCGCTGGTATTGCAGCTCGGCACCGGGCGCTCTGACACCGTCCGATACGGTGGGCGTCGACCGCTCAGAAGCTGCTTTGTGCAGTGAGCGGGGTAGGACCACCCCACAAAGCTGACGTCTCCTCGCGGCTGCGCGCACATAACCCGTTTCGGGTCTTTGTTGTGGTCACGGTCGTTGTCGGAGTGGTCGTTAGGCCTGAGGCTTTTCAGAGCTGCCTGCACCACGTTAAAAGAGACGCGACCACCGGACCGTGTTGTTGAGAGGGGGAATCAAAAAATTCCATTGATATACAAGACTTGTTTTATTCTGTTCTACATGCTGAGCTGTTAGCTTCTGTCAGAGAAAGCATTGAAGGCTCGGTGGCTGTGACCTTCCAGAACTCAGCTGGAATTTCGGTAGATAATGTTTTAAGATTACTAGAATACTACTTGCAGGTAACTTTTATCTCACATGACAACCAGTTTTTTCTACACTGTAAAGGTATCTGTATTGGCTCATGTGTAGCTCCGATTTTATGTGACATATTTCTATCTTCAATTGACCGCCTTCTTGTACAGAGTTTTCAAGGGGGGCCAGTTTTTAAAGTTTTAGATATGTTGATGACTTTTTAATTATTTTAAGACCAGGGAACTCTACATCCCTTGATTATATTGTTTCACTTGTTTTAAATACTTTTAATTGACTCGGGAGAGGTTTAGTTTTTACCCATGAACTCCCTGAAAGTCAGGCGTTGCGTTTTTTAGACCTCAAGCTTATGTTCTGCCGAGACCATATTTGCTGGATGTACTCCCCCCGAGCCAACAAAGAGCTGCTTAGCTATGACTCGGCTCATTCCAAGGTGGTAAAACGAGGTATTGCGTCGCTTTGTCTGGAGTCTGCGCTTCAAAAATCTTGCCCTCATAAAATGCAACAGAGTGTCAATGATGAAATCTAAAGTCTGACGAAAACTCGTCTGGTCGGGTAGGAGATTCATGACTGAAGAAAAAGGAACGCCGACCAAAAGGTTGTTGTTTAAAACGAAGACGTTTCGGCTTCCATACGGAAGCCTTGATCAAGAAGATACGGAAGAGTGATCAAGGCTTCCGTATGGAAGCCGAAACGTCTTCGTTTTAAACAACAACCTTTTGGTCGGCGTTCCTTTTTCTTCAGTCATGAGTGTCAATGATCAGTTTGAGCAACTTTTATCAGCAGGCTTCCCTGGCCCGGTCATTTCAGCTGTCGCTGAAACCCGCTGAAACCCTCCTACAGAAGCACAAAGGCGCCCAAAAAAGATCTAAGCCCCCTTCTTCGAAGCCGATGGTGGTCCTTTATGTGCACCAACTCACGCACAACCTAAAAATGTGGCTGGCAGGCACCGTGTGCCTTTGGTGTTCTCAGCACCCAACAAGCTATCTAAGCTATGCCCTCGCATCACGGGTTGTGCCGGCAGGGGCTGCAACAAAAAACATGGGATCGCCTACACCAAATGTGCAATAGGAGTGGTGTACTGCATTCCCCTCTCATGTGGGGCTTCATACGTTGGCCAAACTGGCCGCTGTATTAATGACCGGCTACGGGAGCATGCCAAAAACAAAGACACTAGTGCTAATCTCGTGCGTCACATTGCTTGTGCACGTGTAGGGCAAAGTTGGAAAAAACCACGGTTCTAGGCAAGAGCGGCAATGATAAGGCTAGGCTCGTTCTAGAGGCCTATTATATCCGAAAGCTGTCCGATCGTTGTATCAGTGACACGTCTGTACACGTTTATTCATCGGAATGTGCCTTTTTAGATTCTTTTTTTGATTAACTTGTGCGCATGCCTTATGTGCGGTTTCTGTGCCTTTTCCACGCGCATGCTCGACAATCTCTTCCTATATAACCCCTGTACCACAGCATGAATAAACAGCTGGTAGTAGCGCTCGTGAACCTGTTGTGATGACCCCCATAATGCGCAGGTCCACACGGGACGGAGAGGCAAAGAGACACCGTATGGCTCAGTTTAAACAAACAGGTATATTCAATAATTACACATGATTAAGGTTATACATCAGAGGCTGGGGCGTCCGAGCTTACGTGCCGACGACTTCATGGGGGCGATGGAGTGGCTCCGGAGTTGGGCTCGAGCGGTTGCTGGCAGAAGCTGCACGCCGTCGGGCTTCGGCGCTGAAGGCCCTCTTGGCGAACGATGTCGTACTGAGCGTTCTTCTTCCGTTTCTTCGAGGATGGTTCACAAACCCTTCCTCTAGTGTCGTTCGGCTTGGAAGATGAACAGGAGGCGAGCTTGTAGATGATGACAGCAGAGCATAATTTTACAACATACATATACAGAGAGTTAAACTGGAAAAAGCAGAACTGAATTTACAAAAGAACAAACTTTGCACTACTTTACTCATCGACCGGGCAGGTTAGTGCCTAAGTAGCATCACATTACATGCTAAGCATGGAGCCCCAGCTCAGACTGGACTGCATCCGTTTACATGTGCTTTTAAGCACTTGATTAACAAAGGACTAAGGGCGGTCATTTCCAGTGGCCCGCCCAAAGCATCAATTCTCCAATCCAAAATAACATGCGAGATGGGGACCACCCCTTGGGTTGGGCTTAGCCTCGAACCCAGAGTCTGTTAACAATACAAACTAAATAAACAACAAAAACGCCACCACTCTCTCTCAAGTGAGAGTATACACAGGCTCTCTCTTCGGAGCTAATTCACTAGCGCCTGTCTTTCCACATTCTTGGCGAGTACTGCCTGTCCGCCATGACAGGTGTCCGTCACGGCCCTTCTGGGAAGCTGTGGGTGCCTTCCCGGCGATAGCCCACGACAAAGGGGGGGAGGGAAAGAATGTTGTCTTCGCGGTAGCGCATAGCGTCGGCTGTGGTACGGCGCGCTCTGGCCCGCTGACAGCTCCCTTGTCCTGGAATGTGCCCGGAAATTGGGGAGGATAAAGCCTGTTTCCCCGGGGCGGCGGCGGGTCCGGTTGTTCTGGTCGTCACTCAAAGAGCATGGCTGGGTAATTGATGATGCCGCTGTCACGGGTCTCCGTCTACGCCGCGCCGTCGAACGTGGATCCTCGTAGCACACACGGAATGTCACACTCGCTCACCCTCCAGAAGAATGTTCTCCGAACATTTGAGTCCACGCAGCTCCCCTTGTCTTTCTGAATCGCCTCGCACAGTGCGTCCGACAAAACACTTTTCGCTGCACTCAACACCACTGCACAACACCATATGCCTCCGCTGTCAATACTGGCGTCTCCAGGGGCAGCACTGATCTTCTTTTACAGATAAACATGAAACTCAGCACCCAAGCCTCTCCTTTCTAGTCCAAACTGGACGAAATAAATTTACCAGTTACAAAGGAGCTCCCACTTCTAGCACGATCACGGCACAGACAAAAATATAGATAACGAAAGGAAGTAGGGAAGGTTCTGCATGCGCTCCGCATGCTCTCCTGTGAAGGTGTTACTTAATGACAGAAAGGTTTAACTACCAACTCCGATAACTTAACGCATAAGCACATAGCAATGTTATGAGCTGTGGCATTACACAATTCTAACCAGTTCAAAACTCCGCTCTGTTTACGCCATTAGTCCGACTTAGCTTTCCGATTTCGCAGCGGATATCGGCCTTCATGAGTCATACTAAGTAAGTCTGTGCGCCTTTGTCTGCTTTGGGACTCGCGAGGGCTCGTGGCAGGAGCCTCTCCTGGCGTTATCTGCGCGGCAACCTCGCGCGCTTCTCCTTCTAGCAATGCATGAAGTAAATCCGGTGGCATTCTGGCCGTCACCTCTGGCGCCTGCCGAAAAGATGCAGGAGAGGGCGTTTCTTGCGAACTATCTGCGCGCTCCGCTTCACTTCTGTCCCCATCAAAATCCGCGCTTTCCCTTTCCTCATTTCGTGAATACTGAACCGCTGCCGACTTGAGGCGATTTGCGTGTATCCTTATCAAGCGCCGGTTCACGTCTCGGACTCTGAAGTTTACCGGAGAAAGCTTCTCGACAACCTCGCACGGTCCTCTCCACTTCGTCTGGAACTTACGAGCTAGCCCAATCTGCCTTTGGCAGTTTTCAATGTACACGCTGTCCCCCACATTAAACGGCGCGTCTCTAGCACTGCGATCGTGCACCTCCTTCCTGCGCTTCGCCGCTTTCTTTAAGGACTCCTTTGCGATGTCCCTCGCCACTTGCAAGCGCGATTCTAGCTCAACCTTATAGTCGTCCAGTGAAGCGTATGGGACACGACGGGGGCCCTCTGGCACTTCACTAGGCTGGTCCGGGTCTCGGCCGTAGAGAAGAAAGAATGGCGATTCGCCCGTGCTCTCGTGTGCTGCGGAATTGTAGCGAAACATTGCATACGGGAGCCACAAGTCCCAGTCCCGCTGGTCGCGCGAAACAAAATGCGACAGGAACCCGGCCACGGTTTGGTTCAGTCGCTCCACCGCGCCGTTGCAAGCCGGATGGTACGGTGTTGTCTGCTTCTTAGCGATCTTAAGCAGCTCGCAAACTCTCCTCATTAGCTGCGACACGAAGTTCGTTCCCCGATCTGTCAAGAGTTGCCTCGGGGGTCCATGTCGGAGCACGATCTGTTCGACAAATGCTCTTGCAACCGTGTCTGCCTTCTGATCTGGGAGTGCTACCGCTTCCGCGTATTTTGAAAGGTGATCGACAAATACTAAAATGCACTTGTTTCCGGAAGTGGTCGTGGGCAATGGGCCCATTATGTCCATACCTGTCCGCTCGAAGGGAGCCGAAACCTCAGAGAACGGCTGAATTGGAGCTGGTCTTCGTCCCTTGGGTGTTTTTCTTTCGAGACAGGAATGACACTTCGCACAGTAGTCTCTAACATCCTGTCGCATGCCACTCCAAAAGTACAAACGCTCCACACGCCTGCGTGTCTTTGCTACGCCAAAATGACCGGCGCATGGCGCATCGTGAAACTCGCGAAGAACCCTTTCTGTCCACGACCGAGGTATGACGACTCTCTCCCAAGCGGTTTTCTCTGGTCTCCCTTTCCTGGTTGGCCTCGTGCGCCGACACAGGGTGCCGTCTTTGTCAATGAAATAACCTAGCTGTTCGGGGTGAGACGGTGCGCCCTCTAAGCTTTCGATTATTCGCTTCAGGTCAGGATCTTTGCACTGCTCTGTGCGTAATTCGGCGGGGTCGACTACGGGGACAAACTCATCTATAGCTGCCACGGCAGCTGTGCGGCTGAGTGCATCAGCATTCAGATGTGTCTTTCCTGACTTGTGCTCAACTTCAAAGCAGTATTCCTGCAGGTGTAGATTCCATCTAGCGAGTCGCGAGCTAGGGTCCCTGACACTCATCACCCATTTCAGAGGATGGCAGTCTGTGACTAGCTTGAATTTGCGGCCGTAAAGGTAGCATCTGAAGTGCTTTACTGCCCAGACAACGGCGAGGCACTCCCTTTCCGTAGCTCCGTACTTTTGCTCTGTGGGGCTCAGCTGTCGGCTAGCAAAAGCAACGGGATGTTCTTTGCCCTCGATAACCTGAGATAGCACGGCACCAACTGCGAACTTTGACGCATCTGTGGCCATAACGAAGGGCAAACTAAAATCCGGGTGGCGCAACAGCGGTGCACTCATTAGCTTCCTTTTCAGGGCCCCAAAAGCATTCTCCGCGTTTTCGTCCCAGCGAAAGGCGACATTTTTGGCTGTTAAGGCGGTGAGCGGCTTAGCGAGCTTGGCGAACTCCTCTATGTGCCTTCGGTAGTAACCGATCAGGCCGAGAAACTGCCGGACCTGGCGGACGCTAGTCGGGGATGGAAAATCCGAGACACACCTTAGTTTCTCAGGGTCCGGTCGCACGCCGTCAGCTGAAACAACGTGCCCGAGGTATTTCACCTCGTTTTTGAGGAATTGGCACTTAGAGGGCTTCAGCTTGAGACCCGCTGCTCTTAGTCGCACCAAAACCTGCTCAATATCCAGCAAATGGTTATCAAAACTGTCACTGTATATGATAATGTCATCCATATACACGAAGCACAGCCTCCCCAGAAGACCTGCCAGGATAACATCAGCGGTTCTCTGCCAGACAGCAGGGCTGTTGGCCAGACCCATCGGCATTCTTTTCCATTCATAGTGCCCTGAGGGCGTGTTGAATGCCGTTTTCTCGGCATCTGCCGGATCCATTGCTATCTGCCAGAATCCCGCCGCCATGTCCACTACCGTGAAGTACCTGGCAGAGCCCAGCTGAGAAAGCGTCTCCTGTATATTGGGGATGGGGTATGGATCGATGCGAGTTACGGCATTTAGTTTGCGGTAGTCCACTACCAATCGATACGAGCCATCTGGCTTTTCCACCAATAGTGCTGGTGCTCCCCAGGGTGACTTTGAGTGTTTGACAATGCCGCGATCAATCAGGTCCTGCACCTGCCGCTCCATCTCCTCACGTTGGGAGTAAGGAATCCTGTACGCACGCTGGTAAACGGGCGATGAAGTGCCGGTTTCTATCCTGTGCTTTATAACGCCACAGCAGCCCAAATCCAGGTTGGACGCGGCGAATACCTCCGAGTAGTCGTTCAGCAAACCAGCCAGAGCCTCCCTCTCTCTGGATTTTACGTGAGAAAGATCGAACGACACCTTTGGAGCAGCCGAAGGACTAGCATGCTCTACAGTTGCGAGTACCGTATCGGTGGGCTCACTTTGCTCTATCGCAGAGGTGAAGAAAGCCAATGTTTTGTTCTTGGGAAGGCTCAGTGGCTGCTGGCTACAGTTAACCACCCGTAGGGGCACTCTGTGGGCGTCATTAACTGTCACGAGGCACGCGGCTGCCTTCAGGCCATTGCTGAGAGAGTCGACCGGCTCAAGCACTCCCACGGCGCCGCTCTCTACATCTGAAGGCACAAACGCGTACAAAATGTGCTCCGACCAAGGAAGGACGACCGCCTCCTCGACCAGCCGGACGGCAACCCGCGAATATACCTTCTCCAATGATCCCACTGTTTGACGGGTGTCAATATCGGTAATGCGAATCTCAGCCCCTCTCCTGTTCAAAAACGGAACTTTTGAGCCGCCCGCATTAACCTCTTCCTCAGAGAATGAGACTACTACCTTCCCTTTTCTCAAAAAATCCTGCCCTAATATACCTGACACTCCGTTTGGCAGAGACACCGTGTCCGGGCATACGTAGCAGGGGTGCTCCAATGCAATTCCGCCGAGAGAGAAGTGTAACCGGTAGAGTCCACTTATGCCAAGAGGATCCCCCGTTATGCCTACAAATTTGGTTGCCATACCACCAGACGCTTCCAACACCTCGCGGTCCCCCTTCCTTCGAAGCGTGTTAAAACTGCTGTCCTTAAGCAATGTCACCTTTGACCCCGTATCTATCAACAATTCCATACAACAACCATTTAACTTGCAACGCACAACAGGGCATGCCTCGTCGGCCACACAAACTACCACCACCTCATCATCTACTGCTCCCTCCCCACGCTCCTCAGGCTGGGGAGGACTAACTAGTTTTTTGACTCGGTATCTGGAGCCCCGCTGTAGGCTTGCTTAGGGCGTGTCTCGCCTGCTTCTCTTTGTGGCTCCCCACGGCGCACGTTTTGGCAGAACCTGGCGATGTGTCCGCGACCCTGGCAAGCGAAGCATACGATTTCTTTAAAATCTCGCATACCGCGCCTGTAGCTTTGTGGCGGTCTCCGGTTTCCCGCGAATGGGCGCTGTTGAGCGCGCGCTTCAACCTGGCGTTCTACCTGCTGAGATAGCAGCTGTTCTAAGCGATCTAACCGCTCTGTCAAGAGAGCAACCTCAGGATTGAGCACCGCTCTCTCTATGACGCGTACTCTCGCTGCGGCTGTCGTTAACGCCTCATTTCGTTCCTCATCCAATGCGGCCTCCACGGCTTGGTCGAAATTGCTCGGCTTGCGCGAGAGCACGAACCGGCGCACGGGGTCTTGCAGACCAGCCACGAACAAAGCGGTCATTTCCTCTTTAAGTAGATCCTCCGCGTATTTCTTCCTTAGCTGGTCCCCTTCCTCCTCCCTGCTTAACGTATCGCGTGCTAGGCGCTGAAGCCGCGACGCAAATGTTCGCACGTCCTCCCCTACCATCTGTCCGGCGTCACGGAACCTCTGTACCCGCACGTGACGTGGTTCAGTGTCGAAATGCTCAAACGCGAGCTTCTTAAATTCCGCAAATGATTTTGTGGATTTTACTTTCTCGTCTCGCCATGCAAAATCATGAGCAGCTCCTGCCATCTTACACCTCGCCATTCCCAGCATTTGAGCATCGGACCATCCCCCCATTTTCCCAATCTCTTCTAGCATGGAAAAGAAATCGCAGATTGGAACCCCTGTCTTATCTCCCGTAAACGTCGGAATGACGCTTCCTAATGCCAGCATGCTTGCTCCGAGCGACGGCTGTGGAGTGGGAGCTCCCTCAGATACAGTCATTTTTATTTTCAAGCCCTCCAGTGCCTCAAGCCTCTCAAATGGGGGTAAAAGTCCCACAATCAGTCCCGTGATTCCCTTTTGATTACAATTTTGAAGTCATGAATGTCACAGCATTCAGAGGACATTTGCCTTTGAGACCCCACTTCTGACACCAGTGTGATGACCCCCATAATGCGCAGGTCCACACGGGACGGAGAGGCAAAGAGACACCGTATGGCTCAGTTTAAACAAACAGGTATATTCAATAATTACACATGATTAAGGTTATACATCAGAGGCTGGGGCGTCCGAGCTTACGTGCCAACGACTTCATGGGGGCGATGGAGTGGCTCCGGAGTTGGGCTCGAGCGGTTGCTGGCAGAAGCTGCACGCCGTCGGGCTTCGGCGCTGAAGGCCCTCTTGGCGAACGATGTCGTACTGAGCGTTCTTCTTCCGTTTCTTCGAGGATGGTTCACAAACCCTTCCTCTAGTGTCGTTCGGCTTGGAAGATGAACAGGAGGCGAGCTTGTAGATGATGACAGCAGAGCATAATTTTACAACATACATATACAGAGAGTTAAACTGGAAAAAGCAGAACTGAATTTACAAAAGAACAAACTTTGCACTACTTTACTCATCGACCGGGCAGGTTAGTGCCTAAGTAGCATCACATTACATGCTAAGCATGGAGCCCCAGCTCAGACTGGACTGCATCCGTTTACATGTGCTTTTAAGCACTTGATTAACAAAGGACTAAGGGCGGTCATTTCCAGTGGCCCGCCCAAAGCATCAATTCTCCAATCCAAAATAACATGCGAGATGGGGACCACCCCTTGGGTTGGGCTTAGCCTCGAACCCAGAGTCTGTTAACAATACAAACTAAATAAACAACAAAAACGCCACCACTCTCTCTCAAGTGAGAGTATACACAGGCTCTCTCTTCGGAGCTAATTCACTAGCGCCTGTCTTTCCACATTCTTGGCGAGTACTGCCTGTCCGCCATGACAGGTGTCCGTCACGGCCCTTCTGGGAAGCTGTGGGTGCCTTCCCGGTGATAGCCCACGACAAAGGGGGGGGGGGGAGGGAAAGAATGTTGTCTTCGCGGTAGCGCATAGCGTCGGCTGTGGTACGGCGCGCTCTGGCCCGCTGACAGCTCCCTTGTCCTGGAATGTGCCCGGAAATTGGGGAGGATAAAGCCTGTTTCCCCGGGGCGGCGGCGGGTCCGGTTGTTCTGGTCGTCACTCAAAGAGCATGGCTGGGTAATTGATGATGCCGCTGTCACGGGTCTCCGTCTACGCCGCGCCGTCGTACGTGGATCCTCGTAGCACACACGGAATGTCACACTGTTTTTTGTGTCCCTTACTCTGTCCGTCGTCCGGTATTTTGCACTTCCTAGTTTACAACTGCTTAACGGGAATCCCTTTGCGCTCTCACCGAACAAAAGAAGAACTGGAAGAGACAGAGGGAGTCCTAACCCCGAAAACGGGACCTCCAAATACTGTTTTCTCTCAACTGCGAGGCAAGAGAGGAGAAAATGATCTATAGTTTCAACTTGCCCACATGATACACAAAGGTTGGTCGCAGCGAACCCACATCTGCATAAGTGCAAATTTAAGTGAGTGATTTTGCATCGCAGAAGCGTCATTGGCACTTGAAAATGACTTGATTTACACCGCCGAATATTCTATCGGTACTTTAAGTGGTGAAAATCCACGGTATTGAGCAATGGATCACCCAAGTTGGCTGAAATATGTTGGAAACGCTGGAAACGTGAAGTTTCTAACAGAATGAGGTGAGGGACGGGATAGATTACAGGAGCGCTGATAACTGACCTTGCCAACAAATCAGCCAGCTCGTTAAAATAGACTCCCGAATGCCGAGGTACCCAAGCAAAGCGGATCTCACGCACTGTGCGCGGAACAAAAAACATAAGCGAACGATTCAATAAAGATTTTCCCGTATTTTGGAGAAAGACTAGAACTGAAAGGCAGTCTGCAAGAATAAAAACCCGTGCTACATGCCTAGGAAATTTGAGAGGAGCCAAACTAATGGCCAGAAACTCTGCGGAGAATATAGGAGTATAATCTGGAATACGAACGGAATAGCTCCAAGCCAGCTCCTTGGAATATATCACAATCGCCGCCTTCTCACAGCTGCAGGAAACATCAACAGAGATAACAGTACGAAGAGAAAAATTCTGTAGGTGTTAAGAAAGGAGACCATTTAGGATATTTTCGGGCATACGTTTCGCATGGGACGGTAAAATATGGTCGTTATAGAAGACAGGGTCAGCCTGCGCATCTGCAACTTGTTGCAAGGAGATAAGATCAATCTGAAGCGGGGCTAACAGATTCTGCGTGAACCTACCTTGCGGAAGCTGATAGCGTGGCCAATGATTAGTGAGAAACAGGTGTGGTTGGGATAGAAAAATGGGACTACTAACGCCGGGGGCCGGGTCAAAGGACCTTAGTAAAGTGCGCACTGTTAGAAGTTGGAAGCGGGAAAAAGAGATCGGGGATACGGGCTTCTAGATAAAGGACAGCGTTTGAAGCTGATTTTGGGAGCCCGAGGCATAGCCGTAGGGCACGCCTATCCAGTAAAGCTATTGGCTGCAGCTTGTAGTTTGCGCTACCAGAGAACAAGACGCAACCAAATTCTGGAATCGGTCTCATATAAGCCTTAAAGAGCAACAGTAACGTCTCACGGCGCATGCGAAACTTTTTATTGCCAACTCGTGCCAACCGGCCCAGAGCGCGTTCCCCTTTAATAACATTATTCTTAAAATGGTGTCGCCAGTCCTAACTTTGGTCATAAGTAACGCCTAGCTATTTAACCGACTCCACCTTAGGATTTGTAGAGGAGCGATAGACTAGCGAGATGTACAAAGGAGTGTCGGGCGGAAATACCAGCGCGCCACATTTGCTGACATTAAGTGATAAATTAATTTGGTTCAACTAGACTTCAATAGCATTCAGGTATGCCTGCAACCACTCGTAGAGTGCATGAATGTCCTTTGCTGATGCTAAAAAAGCTATATCATCGGCTTATACATAAACTGTAATGTTTGGATGAATGGGTATGTCCCGAACCAATATGTTGAAAAGCAATGGAGACAAAACAGATCCTTGCGGAACACCTCTTTATTGAACATAGGTATTCGAACAGAAAGATCCGTCTGTACAGAAGAAAAATCTATCTTTTAAAAATTCACAAACCAAGCATAAATGTACTGCGGTGGATGTAGCTTAGCAAGGTTGTTAATAAGGACCGTGTTCCCAACGCTTTCATAGGCCTTAACAACATCAAATGCCACCAAGGCCGCAACTTCTACTTGCACATTGAGAGCCGTATTCGGCCCTCGAGATCCACATGCGCGGACCATTTGGAACAACCGCGACGAAACCCAATCTGTGCGGAGCTGAGGCCGTTAACGTGATGAACATGCTCTGAGAGGCGACTGTGTACTACTCTTTCTATTAGCTTTACTAAATTTGAGGTTAAAGCAATCGGCCGAATACTGTCTAAATGAAATTCATTCTCTGCATTTTTCAAAAGTAAAATTATTTTCGCAATTTTCTAACTGTAAGGAATCCAAGAGTTTTCCAATGACGCATTTACAATATCAAGAACGTGAGTTGGAAAGTCTTGCGCAAAATCTTTAACATGCCCACAGTCACCCCATCAGATCCCGGGGCAGCAGACTGCATCGGGGAAGCAATTGGGAGGAGTTCCGACACGTCCCCCTCAGGATAGTCCGTGCTGGGGGTGAGAGTGTGCAAAAGTTCCGTTTTCTGCAGTTGGAAACGTAAAGCCAGCCCCTGAGCGATACGTTCAAGTGTTGCTTAGCTTCCTGCGGAGACAACACCATTGACTTTATGCGGTTAGAGGCCGAAGAGTTGTTATTCTGCGCCATGAATCTATATAGAGCCTTCTTATTCTGGGGTTTAGAGAGATACGTGTTCAATTTTTTATTATAATCCTCCTTTGCTTTTTTAACAGTACTTTAGAAAGGTGCAAAGTAAAACTTATAATATATCTAATTAGCAGGGCTCTGATTATAGGAAAGGCTTTTCCATGCTGCTTTTCTAAGGCGATAAGCTTTCTCACACTCCTCCATCCACCAAGGAGATGGCTGTATGGCAGGGGCTGTAGCGCACACAGAGAATACAGAGCTCTCAGCAGAACATTGCAGAAAGGAAATAGCCCGCTGAGCTCTTTCTGCTCGACCTGAGCTAACTATGGACGGAAGCGAGGCAGATATGAATTTTTTATACGTAATGTGATTTACAATTTTCTTTGTTGCACCACCTTTTTTGATAGGAGAGGATATAATAGTAACGGTTATTGGAAAGTGGTCACTAGATAAACCTGAGTCTACTGTTGGCCATGCAGATACCGCAACCCCACGAGATGCTAATGCTAAATCTATGACTCAACGAGAAAATTCACGCATAAAGGTTACTGGTGCAGAACTGCAGCAGCGCACTGCATTCATAGACATCCATGACAGAGAAGCTGGACGCAGGAGTCAGAGCGAGTACCCCAGATACTGTGGTGCGAATTAGAATCCCCTGCGATGACTGTGCTGTTTGCTCCGCTCAGCAAAGTATCCAAACAGTCTGTCTTGGGAACAGCTACAGGAAAGTAGACGTTAGCAATAGTTACTTTGGCGCACAGTGGAAAGGAGATTTCAACCACCAACAACTCATAGTCAGGGAGCATAACTGTCTGCGAGATTGATGCCCGGTGACATATTCTTGTAGAGATCGTAGTTATTAACCCACCACCCCTGTCATTATTGCGATCTGCCCTGAAAACACAGAATTTTTCATTGAAAATGGTTTAAGTAGAGAGAACCACGTTTCTTGCAAAGTCACAATACCTGGATTACGTTTATGAAGAAGTAGTTAATGATCCGTGAGAGAAGAAAGTACGGAACACAATTCCATTGCAGAACTTTTAGACCCGCCATGATTATTGACTGATAACAGAAGTAGCAGCAGCCTCCTTCAGCACATCAGTCTGGGGGATTACTTTGGGGGGGAGGTCCTTTCTTTGCTTTGGTTTGCGGAACAGCTACTTTGAGGGTGAGGAAGAAGCTCAACACTTCTGGGAAGGACAGAGCATTTTAACATTCGTGTTACAGATATCTACGTGAGAGACACTGTCAGGAGCGCAGTTGGCAGGCGGGACTTTGGATGTGTCAGGAGGCGACATGGAGTCACTCTTACTAGCAGCACAATTTGGGAGCGATGCAGGCATCGCTGCCGAAACAGATGATTGAGAAGGCAGAGATTCGCCTGCGACAAGTTGAGATAAAGACTCGTTGATGTTGCACAGCATTCGCTCGACCACCACAGAAAGAGCCTGTTCTACTGAGAACACTAATGAAGTAGTAAACCTTGACTTTATATCTGCAACAGAGCTTCGCGCACGGCTGGTATATGTATTATTCTTCCAATCCAGAAGTGCATACGCATCTGCCCTCGAGCATCGCTTCGCTTGAATTATATCTAAGAGGCTTTGTTCGTCAGCTCGCTTCGAACAGTTGGCATGATCAGCTGAGTGGTTACACTTGCCGGGGCAACACAGGGGCTGATCAGAGGAGCAGCTGTCATCCGAATGCCCTTCTCCACAAACACGGCAGCGGGTCGCCGATTTACACACTTTACCACTGTGACCGTACCGCCAATAGTTGGTGCATTGAAGTGGACGGTTTTTCAGAGGATCCACACGATACACTATTGGCCAGACCTTGAGCTCAGAAGGACAGGAGGACCCAGCAAAAGTAGTTATAACTGATTTTGTCGCTACACGCACACCATGTAATTCTCTACTGCACCGGTAGACAGAAAGAACCCCCACACCTGCATCCTGAAACTCCTCCAGTATTTCCTGTGGGGAAGATGCTGGGTCTACTCCACGAACAATACCATTGGAGCATGCGAGCTGTTCAGGGATGAATGCTTTCACTGTTAATGACTGAAAAATTTTGCCCCGGAGCAGGTCTGTGACGCAAGCAATGTCAGAGGACTTGAAAACAATGTCTCTACGGCGGAACGGTCGCACCTCAGAGATCTGGAGGTAGTGGGTAGTTAGAGACCTTAGCTTCTGCTGAAAAACCTTAGAGGTTTTCATCTTGATCATTCCTTCACCGATTGGTACGAAGCTACAGGGATGACATCAATTCTATTTTTCCTAAAAAGGTCCGGCGGCAAGCTTTGGGTGGGCAAGCTGGCAAACCAGGCTGCCGACCCTCCGCCCGGGAAGGTCAGCGACATACCTGAGCCAAACGCGCCCTCAAGTGCACATTAACCGCGCCTACAGACTTAACCTTAGACCTGGCCAAATCCCCCACCCAGAACGGCCTCACCAGAGATGAGCACGCAGGCACCGCTAGGAAAGAACAGGCACCACAGGAAACAGCCGTTCAGAACCCTTCAGGCCTAGCTTCTTATTCCTTGCAGGGTTGAAAATCATAGCGAAGAAGTTTTTCCAAGAGCTTGGGCAGCTTTTTTGTTCAGAAGCGTTTCAGGAATAACCACAGAGAGCCACCTTCCTTATCGCTTTGAATAATCGCAAGGCTGTTTTCTGTTAGGTAAGCATTCAACTTCCTAAAAGACGGATAGGATGGACGATTGCGACTCACGTGTTGCATGAAGCAATCGATAGTGTCCTTGGCCGCTCTATCCTCCTGTTTTTCTTTGGCTCGTTTGGCAGCTTTTCTGGTCTTGGCGACCAGCGGAAGTTTTTTCAAGTGAGGCGCAAAGCTGAACTTGTTCCTTTCTCCAGTGTAGGCGTCATACTGTTTGTAAGGACTGCGTCTCAAAGAAACCGGACGGCGGCAGGGGCTTTCTTTACTTTGTGGCGGCGCTGCATCGCCAGCGGCGCTGATGAAGATCTGCCTCGCGCATCAGAGAACGCTCTCATTCAACCAGCCCGGCCAGCCAGCCACGTCAACCCGCTCCGCCGGCTCACCAGCCGCGGCTACCGGGTCGTCCTATAAATGCGGTTCACCTTCCACATTCTGCAGAATGTGGAGGGTGAACCACATTTATTGGACGTCCCGGTAGAATGTGGAGGATGAACCACATTTATTGGCTGGCCGGGCTGGTCGAATGAGAGCGTTCTCTGATGCGTGAGGCAGATCTTCTTCATCAGCGCCACTGGCGATGCCAGCGCCTTTACAACTTTCTGTGTCTTCACCAACTTGATCCTTGTTTGATGCCGCAGGAATTCCGTAATATAAGCCGCAACCCTCTGGTATTCCTGAAAACTTCTTGCTGGATACACCCTTTGTTCTAAAAGCAGGCGCAGACAATATTTGAACAGGCTAACCTGATGCCAGGCCCAATACCTGCTGATTTTGCAAATACCTCTGACATCTCCCCACGACGGCTCCACGATGCCAAACTGGCCCTGAACCTCACGAGGAACAATTCTTTCCACACATTAGGCCAACAGGCGGAAACGGCAGCTCGTAGTAGTGATGAGGTTCACACACGTCAAGATCGGAGCATGGTTATTTGCTGAAGACAGAACAGAGCTCAATGTAGAAGAATTATATTGCAGCGAGACTTTAGTTGGAGCTAGTTGGTGAATAGACATCGTAAATGACATAGGTGCCGACTGCAGAGAGGGGCTGAGCCACTCGCCTCTCGGAGTCGATCCGCTGTTCGACAAGCCCACAGATCTGCGAGGGAGCGGCGCACGTCGACGGGACGGGCACAACATGACTCTTCAGACGTCGGTCTGTGACAGTGGCCTATGAATAATTTTGGTTGTATTTGTTCTGACTCTCTCTTTCATTGTTAAGTGTTGTTAAAACTGTCTTTATAATAGAGCCCATTTGGTTGCATGCTTTGCAATGCTTTTGAGAACCTTTCGTATTAGTGTGAATTGCTCTGTGTCGTCTCTAGATCTATAAACTTTGTTTTGCTTGTTAACTCTGGCTCCAAGCATCTCTCTGGCTTGAACCGGCGAAAGCAGGGCAGCAAACGGCCACCCCCTTCTCTCAATACAGGTAGCTAGGTTCCGGCTGAACTTGTCACGCGAGTCGAGGGCATCTCATTTGAGACCGAAGAACGTGCACTAATTCTAAGGGTGTCCGGGACAGTGCTCACCAACGAGTGGCACATCGTTAATAAATATAATTATTAACTGGGGACATCGTGTAATAATAGCACAGGGCTGAAACTTGGGCGCATTCTTCGGGTAACTGTTATTGCAGCGAAAGCTTCAGTATACCATGTATCAGCCAAGGTCAACCTGCCGGCCGCTTGACCTTCAAAAAGGTGGTGGAACCTTTACCTGGTTAAGTGCAGGTCGCCACCATTTCATGGTGTTCACCCAAAAGTATACTGCGCCTTCCTTTCCCCAAAACCTAACTTAAAGAAAGAATATCAAAAAGTGCCCTTGACCTCTTTAAGTGTAGGTGTCCACACAAAAGTATACTGCACCTTCCTTTCGCCAAAACTTAACATAAAGAACAAAATATACATAATGACGACTGAAAAGGTAGAGTTACCGGGGCTATCGCGGCTAGCCTAAAGGCGCAGCTTGAGCGTTACCCCTAATTCAAACTGTCATGTTTAACCATGTTTAAACCCCCCATTTTTATACATATCTCCAAAGCATTTTCTCTACGTGCTTTTCTTGATATTTGAGGGGGTTTTTTGCACCCCATCCGATTCAGTTATGCCCCTGTCAACGCCACTAGCTGGTAGGTGGCGCAAGTAGCACATGTCCTGGAAAGCTGGGCCTGTCAGAATCGCTGAGAATTGGCAAGCGGCTGCTACATATTCCGCGGATGTATAACGTCTCTTGTGCTCTGCTCACGGAAAGGTACGGCAACGCTGTCGCTGGGACTATTTGTTCGATGTCCGTGCAGACCGCACCACTTAGCACTTGCGGAATTTTTCTAAAGACACAAAGCAAGAAGGGGACAAAACTACGCTCGTGTTTGACAAACTACACATCAATAAAGATGCATATCAGTGGGATCACCACACCAGCAGTGCAGTTTGTATCTCCCGCGCCACAAGTAAATGAATTATTTTAGGCGGTCCTTCAACTCGCTTTCTTTCACCTTCCTTTCCACCCTGTTCCGAGCGTACAAGTTCAAGGGTTAAGTTCACTTCTTTTCTTTACACTAACATCAGAATCGTCGTTCTTAAAGCCGCTGCTCTTTCTTCCTTCATTGACTCTGATTCTGCCTCGATTGTTGCCTTAACGGAAACACGGTTACACGATGCTATTCCGAACAGTAGTGTTCTGTTGAGTCAATCTTACTTTAATCTTTTTCGTTCCGACAGAGAGTTCCGGAGAGGAGGCGGTGTCCTCATTGCAATAAAGAAAAAAATTATAGCTATACCCGCAATATTCACCTCTTTCATTGAATGCGTGTTTCTTTCTTTAGAAATCCGGGAATACGAACTTTATAATTGGAGTGTTGTACCGATATCCGGACATGTGTGATGGTTTTTCTGAAGAATTACACCGCCTATTAGGTGACCTGTGTGCGCGTTTCTCGAATTCTGGTTTGCTTATTCTCGTTTATTTCAATTTTTCTAACATCAAGTGGGATATGTTGAGTGACAAAGAAGTTCATGCCTTCATACAGACGTGTCTTGACTTTTCTTTATGTCAAATTATTTATAAGCCTTCGCGGTCATCGGTGAATTCCTCAAACATTCTGGACCTCTTCCTAACCAGTGACCAAATATTTGTTCAGATGTCGTTCATCATGAAGGGCCTTCCGATCACTAAATTGTCACCGGGCACATCAACCATCTCATGTCAAGTCAAGTTTATTTTAAGTCTGTTTAGCGAAAGTAAAACTGTTCCATAAAAGATAAGATGTTACAACAGGGCTAACGTTCTCAAAATGAACTCCGAATTAACCACTTTCTCAGTGCAATACCTTTCTGATTGGTCCACTCATTCTTTTCAGGGGAACTGGATGTTGTTCAACACTACACTTACTAACCTCATCAATCAGTGCATTCCACTTATATCGATAAAGTGCAACGCAAGTGCACCCTGGTTTGCTAAAAGGCTTCGTAGAGCTAATAATAAGAAAAAAAAAACGTCTGTACAGACAAGCCAAAGCTCATAGAACTACTCATTAACTTGACAGGTATAAGCAAAGCGATAATGAATGCCAAGTTTTACTTAAAAATACCGCAGGGAATTCTTCAGCAATGTTTTGCCAACACTCGTCACCAATAACCCACGAAAATTGTGGCGCGTTACTAATACCCGCAGTTCTGATGACATTATCCTTACTGATTCGAATAGCCCTCCAATTTATGCCTCCGAATGTGCACAGATGTTTCTTTCAGCATTCTCATCTTTATTTACTTTTGAAGACATCACTTCAGCTCTCAGCATAGCTCCTTTTATCGAGGTTTCTATGCCCCAAATGGTTATTAATGCTGAAGGAAATAAATCCTCCCTGAATAATGTTATACTCACTTCTAGCTCTGATCCTCTCGGGTTTGAAAAAGATTCTTAAAGACATCTCTGAGAGCATTTATCCAGTTTTGACATCACACTTTTCTCAATCATTATTATCTCGATCGATTCCTAGCGATTGGCGTGCAAATAAAGTAATGCCCATATTCAAATCTGGTGATCACTCTAATCCTCTCAACTATCGTCGAATATTATTAACTAGCTCCATATCTAAGCACATGGAACACATTGTTCACACCAAAATTATCAGCTATCTTGAGCAACACAACATTATATTCAAATACCAGCAGAGATTTCGAAAGGGTTTCTCATGACACACTCAACTTTCCGGAATCACTGACGACCTTTTTTTCATCTGCGGACGCAGGCAATCAGGTCGATGCGCTATTCCTTGACTTTTCTACAGCATTCGGCCGGGTCCCGCATCACAGACTTTTGCTCAAACAAACCCACTTGAACATTCATTCTGACGTTATTGCCTGGGTTAAAGCTTTTCTTGCCTGTAGATCTCAGTTAATTTCTGTCAATAGTCATCTTTGCCGCCGCGGTGGCTGAGCGGTTATGGCCCTCGGCTGCTGGCCCGCAAGACGCGGGGTCGATCCCGGCCGTCGAATTTCGATGGAGACAAAATTCTTGAAGCCGATGTGCTGTGCGATGTCAGTGCACGTTAAAGAACCCCAGGTGGTCAAAGTTTCCGGAGCCCTTCACTACGGCGTCCCTCATTTCCTGAGTCGCTTTGGGACGTTAAACCCCCCTAAACAAATGATCATCTTTCTTCCCCCTAACCTGTTACCTCTTGTGTTCCCCAGGGAAGCGTTCTGGGACCTTTACTTTTTCTAAACTTCATAAATGACTTACCCGCTTGCGTATCATCCATATTCAGATTATTCGCTGATTATTGTGTTATGTACCGTACCATCTCTAATGACTCTGACCGCGAATCTTTGCAAACAGATTTAGATTCTATTAGCAAGCGCTGTTCATCTTGGTTAATGACCCTTAATTCGTCTAAAGCAAAACTTCTCTTTTACTCGCAAGTCATGCCGCATCCCGACATCTTACACTCTCCTTAATAGCCAAGTTGAACTTTCTACTTCCTTCATGTGTTTGGGACTACGTCTTCAGTCTATTTTAACATGAAATTACCATCTTAGCCAACTTCTGGCTACTGCTAACCGCTCTATTGGTCTTCTAAAACGTAGCCTTAAACAAGCGCATTTTCACTTATATATACCAGCATACGTCACCTTATTACAGCCTAAAATCGAATATGCGTAGGCCATATGGTACCCGGATCAAGCATACCTTGTAGATGAGTTGGAGTCTTCGCAAAACCGCGCCGTGAGATTCATATTTTCGTATTATTCTCGTCATACTAGCGTCATCGCACTAAAGGCTAGCGCCGAACTTAATGCGTTATCACATCGTCGCAAACTAGCACGCTTGGCTCTTCTCCAGAAAATTTACCATGCTGTTCTGCTGCATGACGGCTTTATAATCACCTGAATCCTTTTTTCCCCGTCGCGACCATCCGCTGAAAGTTAAACGCATATCATGTCACACTTCTTGTTTTGCGAGTTTTTTTCATTCCTGGTACTGTACTCGACTGGAATAATCTACCATCACACAACGCTTCAGAAAGAACCCTAAACAAGTTTCAGGATCTGCTAACCCAAATGTCTGCCTAGCATTACTCATTCATTGTGCCACGTGCTCCATGCAGCTGTTTTGTTATTTTGTTTTGTTCCAGCGGTTATGTTAAGCCTCTAATGCATTATCTGTTCTCTTTTCGCGTGAATTATAATGTATATTACAGGATACTTTTGTTTTCTACTTGTGCTTTGTTCTGTACTTATGTATTGCACCTTGGTGCTTGCATCTTTCTTGTTTTACATCCTTGTCTATCAATGCTCCCCCAATGTAATTCTTTCGACTGAGGGCTTTTAGGGGTTTATTAAAAAATGAATAAATAAATAATAAGCGATCGGTGTTTTTTTCTGCTTTTGCTTTCGGCGCTCTTTTCTTGGTCGCCTTACCTTCCTGGTATTGCACTTTAAGTAAGGCGTGAATAACACTGAACAATAGACAGATATCTCATCAAGAAGGCCAACCCTCCCAAAGAGAGTGAGAAAAGGCGCGGGACCCTCAACGAGCAAGTTTTAACAAACCGAGGCTTGCCTTAGCGGCCCAGGCTGGACACCTCCCCACTGTGATCACTGCCTCCTCACGCATGCAAATTGTTCTTGAGGCGGCAGCCCCTACTGCTAATCACAAGAAGCCGAATTTACCAAAGAACGTGGAAAAAGGCGTACGAATGCCCTGTTTATGATGCCTCAGTGGACAAGGTATTCTGTACGACTTGTCGCGTTGCCTGTGCTATGAACATCTATATGCCAAATTTTTCCAGGGATGAGGACTCTCAATTGACGTTTGTGACTAATGGTTTTTCTAACTGGAAGAAAGCTCTTATAAGATATAGGACATGAGGTGTCGAGTCTGGGTCGTGCGGCCATGAGCGGAACCGCAGCTATAAAAGCGGGGGTGAACGCAGCATCTGCTTGTGTAATTGGAATGCGAAAGGAAATCAAAAGCCGCTATGAAAGCTCTGATAATGACACTATCTTCATTGCAGTACTCACCCTGCCAAGGACAGACAGTGCGTGTTCATGATGATGCAGAAAGTAATCTAAGACAACTTCTGGAACCTCACGCCAATGACATTCCAGAACCTCGATCATGAATTTCTCGAACAAACTACACGTGTCTCCCCTATGGTATTTTAAACGAAATGTTGAAAATATTGACTCATGATGTCCTCCGGTCAATCATAAATAAGGTTAGTGAAGGAGGGCACTATGCCTTGATCATAGACCAAAAATCGAACCTATCTGCTAAAGAACAAGTGTCGTTATGCTTCCGTATTGTTCAAAAAACTTCGACACACGTGGGTTGTTCTGTGGAATTTATAAAACTGCTTACACCAGAGCGACCACTTTGGTGTTCTTTTTTTTAATCTGAGCGTTGGCAATTGTCGTGGAGAGTGCTATGATGGCGCTGCAAACCTGAAAGGGCAACACAGTTTGCTGCAAGCCCTAATACAGCAGGCGGAGCCGCGAGCATTGTACGTACACTCCCATGCGCACATACTAAACCTTGTGCTTCAGGACACGCCTAAAAAAATGGGGAATATTTCGGTTTCCCAGGTGTGATATCAGAAATGATAAAATTTGCTACGTGCTCCCCATAAAGTCTAAATTTGATCGAGGCATTTTAGAAAGAAGGTGAAAGCATAAACTTGCCAAAGGTTTGTCCTAAGAGGAGGAGGCTCAGGGCCACTTGAATGATGTCGGTTGTTTAGAATTATAGCCACCTAGTCTCGTTTCTTCATGGCCTATAGCATCACAAGAATGGTACGACGCCGGAGCCAAAGGCAGCGAATTTTTGAAGGCGCTGTCAAACTTCGACACATACATCATGCTCAAGCTTCTGATACTCGTATTTTTGCTATTAGAAACCGTAAGCACGGCGTTTCAGAAGGCAGCATTGAGATTTGATCAAGTGTAAAAATGGTCAAGGCGGTCAGGGAGAGTCTCAGTGAACTCAGGAAGTAAGGGGTTTGCCGATTTGGGAACGACACTGACGGAGAGGCTTGGAATTGGTACTGCATGTTAAAGAAAAAGAAGCTCCTGCGCCAAGGCGAAGGAAGGCTCCACGACGATATGACAGATCTCGACCTCACGTGTTTCCTTCGTTCGTGGACATGTACCGTCAGTGGTACCACGAGGTTGTGAACGCGGTACATTCCTCGCTAAACGGCAGGTATCCACCATATATGTGATAGCTCGTGGCAGAGTTTGAGCAGGCTTTGACAGCAAATGGTGACAGCACGTACCTGTTGAAATACTACGGACAAGATCCTTGATCCTTATCGGCTCAACCTTCACCATAGAATTCTCACAGATATTGCAAGCGAGCGCAATGTACCCTTGAAGGCTTTTGCGGACGTTGTTGAGATGCTTTCTGGAGGTAACGGCGAGCAGCTGCGAGATCTTCTGCCCGAGGTAGCTAAGTCTAAATTATTCTGAGTATTCCAGTCACGTCATGCACATCTGATAAGATCGTTTTCGCGCCTCCGACGAGTCAAAACGTATCTCAAGTCAACAATGTTACAAGCTCAATTTAATAACACAGCATTTCTCCATGGGCGCAAAGAGCTCCCTCGCAAAATAAATCTCTGTGACATCGCGGACGGCTTTATTAAGAGGTCTGCTGTGCGAAGATACGCATTCTAGATTATGCTGTAGTCTATGTATAAAGTGTAGGACAGTGAAGTTCATCAAAGTAAATTACGCCAGCTTTCTTCACGCGGCCTCTGTCCATGAGCTAAAATTAGTCCCTCCCATAAAATCTACCCTCAATTCCTTGTGTTGCCGCTTCGCCATTACAACTTCTGCTCTTTGATTCCAGCTTATGTCTTCAGTTATATTTTTGAAAGATGCATGAAGAGTTCATATTTTTTCCTTAAATTTTAAATTGTTAGCTTGTTGTGAGAATGTTTGTATGGTCCATTGTTTCTTAGACACGAAGAGTTTAAAATATGTTTCTATTGAAATTGTGACGCTGTCGTTTACTTTGTGTCGCAAACTGCTTTTGTCTATCCGGAATAAACCAGTGCTTTTAAAGACTGGATTTGTCGCTCGTCGGGCAAAACCATGGCTCGCAGACCCGTTATTTATAAGGCAGGGCCTTTAATATATAACTAAAATTTGAGTTTGGGCTAGTTGGATCATGCTTGAAACATTGAAGGCTCAGGAGTAATTCCTAAATGTAAAAAACAGATCCGGAGGACATCATTCAGACCACTGCAGCCAGCCTAACCACACCTGTAAGCCTTTACTAGTGAGTACGAGGTTCATGTCGACGGCGAAGAACAAAATTGAAAGGGAAGTGATTGAGGCATATCACGTTCCGAAGGCAGGTGACTCGTGAGTCAACAAACCGTCAGTTTCATTGCACTAAAAAGAAATGTGTTATTTGATCATGCCTAAAAACTTTCTGTTGTCTCTGTTGCACATGTTTAGCTCAATGCACTTAGATTATTTCTTTAGTTTCTCCTTCATGGCCGCTTTAAAGCTTATAATTGTTTTAATCTGCCTTAGCTGTGATACGTTTAGCCAATTCTAGCCCTGTTTTGGTTCGCCTCCTAATTACGCATTTTGGTTTTAGCCGCGTTATGTTTTGGCCACAAAATATATAAGCTTTTATATGTTCTTAGTATGTGACACGGCCTTTTCATTAGTTGTTTTTTACTGCCTTCTATTCAAGGTTTTTGTTGTTGTTTTTTACTGTTGTAGCTGCGTTTCATGTTGGCCTCCAGTATTGTATAAGCTTTATATGTTTTTATCTTCTGGCTTAGCTTTTTCTTCGATGTGTTTTAGTGCTTATTGCATGATCACCTGCTACGACTTTTGGCTTTGGACATCCCCATTTGGTAGTGTACAGTACATCTTTTTTCCAGCTTTTTTGTGTCGTGCATCATTGGCTCCCTGACTGTGACGTGGCTTATTATGGCTTTATAATGCGCGGTGTGGCTTCGAAATAAACAGTTGGTATTGAGCGCACGTCCTGTGTTTCTATGTTTCTGCTGCTTTCTCTGCAGTTCTTTTGCGCTGCTCTGTAATGTATCTTTAATATATAGCCTCTCCGCCTGCCTACATCTTATACTAACATGATTCGAAGATACTATTTCACACGTAATACATATGTCCTGCCTGAGAAATCGCGACATCTTGCATTTCACGGTGTTTTACCAGCGCATGAAGACGCGGACGAAGGAACACAGAAAAAAGACAAACGAGTTTTGTTCTGTGTTCTTTCGTCCGCGTCTTCTTGAGCTGGTACAACACAATAAAAAACCAGACAGCCCGTCAGTTGACGTTGTTCTTGCATTTCGCGTTCGATTTATCACATTCACCTTAGTCAAAACGCTCCAAGACCATTAGCGACTATAAAAAAGCTCGTTTTTGTAGCCCTTAATAACCGGGTCTTTCTTATAGATATTTTGTTATGAGGCTATTGAACGCTCAGTAGAACCAAACTGGTGTGTGTACCCAAATAAAGTATCTTAACTGATTCATCGTCTTATCCCTCTTTGGCGTGTGCACTCCAATAGACATGCTCCATGGCATAACAGATTTTTACAACAATTTTCTAACAAAATGAACCCACTTTTTCGAACTGCTATGTATTCATTGAAACCTGCCAATTGGACAGCATACAAGAAGCTGTATCAGCATATTAACGAGCACTGAAGTCTACTAAAGCCACCTTCTTTAAAGCAACCCTCCTGAACATTCTGAAGACTAATCCAAAACGCTTTTGGGATATATGAAACCTGGAAACACCAATAAAGCCTCATTCTTGCACCCATCGACGAACCTGCTCCCGACCACCTGTGTGCTAATCTGCAAAATGATACTTTCGTTAAGTCTTCACAGCGCTAGATCCATATCATGAAAAGCTAGACGGGTATGCGAAGTTCTTAATGATTTTTCTAAGGCTACCAAAAAGCAGCATATTGTAGTTTTCGAGCGGATGACGGGACATTGCTTTATTCCTGGAAACACCGATGCGGATGCAGCGGCTAGGTCAGCACACTACAATACCCTCACTTCATGCCTTCCGTTATCGAGAGGCGCATTGCGCCGTTTCTTGAAGATGCATGCTTATGGAAGTGAACGAAAAGATGTACAGGTCATAATCTGCATTTCATCGATCTGTTGCTGCGGTTTAATATTTCAATCTCTATCATCTATCATCATTATCTATCAGCAGAAGTTTAGAAACGTTCCTTCACCAATGGCATTTAGGAACGGCTTACACGAAGCACTTTCTTCATGAACGGGCCGCGCAGACAGCCCACGGTGTGCATGTGACCAAGAAAATGAGGATGTGGCTCACCTGTTATTAGATTGCCGAGTTCACGACAACCTCAGGTCGCGATTGAACGAGACTTGAGCGCTTTTGACTTAAGACCCTAAAGCCCACAAAAGCTTTTACGCCCCTGGCCAAAATATTAACTGCAAAGGCGAGCACTTGTGGCGTTGATAGCATTCCTTGAGGACAGTGGTATCCTTGTGAAATACTAGCTTAGTAGAATTCGAGTCAATTCTACAGCTCTCACCTCTCTTTGCGTGAGTGTTCCAATATGTTTGCTATTTGCTTTTGCTGTGTTTGCTGTAAACAAGCTTAGTTTTTTCTGTTTTATGTGAGTGAGTGCTTCAATTGCGTTATTATTCATTTTCGCTGTATGTACTGCAAGTAACCTTATTTTGTTCTGTCCTCGTTTATTCATATCATTTATATTTATTGTATTATGTACTGTTCTCTTAAAATTCAAGGCGTTTTTGTTCGTTCTTTATTGTTATTTCTCTTGAAGCTTGAACTTCGTTTTACATGTTGTGTACGGTTGTGTTATGTTATGTTCAACAGTTCATCGTCGGACCAAGTGTTTGCTATGAATTAGTGAAAAGGAGTAGCCGGAGCCGCTAAACTGCAGACTCCACTCCTTTATTGTTCATGTCAATAAAAAAAGTCGTGTTCTTCATGCAGTGCTGTCCGACTCCTGATCTCCATCATTGCGATCATTTTGCGATGGGTACCACCATGTTCGACTTGCAAGGCATCGTGCCGATCATAGATTTGAAACTAGCATTTTTCTAGCCGAATTGATGGTATAAAATAGCAAATTTGTACGGATTGCTGAAGAGTATAGTTCTATTATCAAGAAATGCATACTCTCACAATCGTATCATCGTGGTGTACAACTGAAGACTGGAAGACTGCTGTTGTCGTACCTTTACATAAAGCCGGAGAGAACAGAATCCATATAACCAGCGACACAGATCTTTGAGATTAATAGTACTATGTAAAATAATGGTACATATATTTAGACATCTTGTTAATTTTCTGGAGGATAACAATTCCTTCTCTCTAAAAGAGCATATGGCTTCCGAAAGCTTTTCTCTTGTAACATTCAACCACTTTCCTTCACTTACGGCTGTCACTTCTATTTGGACTCTACTTTTTCATCTGACTGCATATTTCTTGATTTGCTAAAGCATTCGGTAAAGTTAATGACTCATTGCTATGACATAAACTAAGTGTGCAGAACATTGACCCTTCAATTTTTAACTGGATCGTGGATTCCCTTCTTCCCGTGTTGAATTTGTCAGCATTAACGACTCTGATTCCTCTACTGTACCACTTGGTTCGGAGGTTCCTCAAGGATCAGTACTTGGCCCCCTTACCTTTCTTTATCTTCTATATTGCGGTGGATTGCCGTTCCCCTCTGTAATATATCCTGTGTCCTGAGAGTAATTTATATATATATATATATATATATATATATATATATATATATATATATATATATATATATATATATATATATATATATATATATATATATATATATATATCTTGCCAATGAGCGTGCCCGGAGGAAGGGGAAGGGCGAATGAAAAAGACAGAGGGTGCTAACTCGGCTCCAGCCACGGCAGATAGAAAACTCGTCGCATTTGGCCTGTTGTGGACGTAGTTAGGCTGATGCTGGTGATGATTGAACACAGTACTGGCAGGTCCGAAGTGGCAGATTTGTCTTGTTTTCCTTTTTCTATTTATTAGAAGTACCTACAGAGCGCATCAGCCATTATATTGGGGGGATTAATGATATATAATATAACACGCAGAGAAGATATTGGTAACTTGTCATCAAGGTAACAAACAATAAGAAAACAAGAAGAAATGAATTTACAACTAGTTAGTACCAACGATAACATAAAATATTCAATTCATTTCAATTTATATTCAGCACCTCATCATAGTCCTAGGAGCACGGCAAAAAATCCCACAAAAATCGATGGCTTGACGGGAACAGCGCCCCCGTTACAGACAATGGCGGCGGCAGCAGTGCCGTATTTTGTTACACTGAACAGAAACTAAAGCAATTTATTTATGTAGCTATACAAAGCATGTAGATAATCACCTTTAACCACTCTTCTTTAAAGGGGAAAAATTTTGATGTGAACTGACATGCAGCAACATACACTGCAAAGAAACTGTAGTTACAAAAATACAAGAAATAATGAAAAATGTAAAGAAATGCATGAGAGAAATTTGACATCAAAAAGTGAAATTTGTTTGAGGCATTGCAGTTTCTATTTTTCAGCCGTAAAGGAATGGGGATGGATGTTTAAGGAGAGCGTTTTGTCAGAATATACGATACCTGCTGTTCGATCCCTTGCTGTCCATAGTTCGTACGGCTGGGTGGGATGTACCAGGGCGGGATGTGGCGAAGTGGCCTCTTTTTTTGCATTACGCCTCGAGTATGCAATGTCTTGTAGTGATGTGGTGTGTGTCTTTCTTTCTGTTGTATACTGAAGCACGAGCATGTATTCATACGTCCATTTCGCTGGCACAATTTTGAGTTCAGCGAATAGATGTGTAGCATGGGAGTCATATGGCAGGTTAGTTATAATCCGAACGGCTTTCTTTTGTAACATTTGTATCTTGTTGATATTCGCATCTGTTGTGGTTTTCCTTGCTGAATGAGTGCAGGTTACATGACAAGTCAAAATTGAGTTATATATTAGTAGTTTTATATTCTGAGGGAAGACGTGTCTAAACATTAAAACTCCGCATGCTTTTGGGAGCTTGACTTTTATTGATCGATATGAGTGTCCCAGGAAAGGCATTCATTTAAGGTTATGCTCCAAGAAATTTGATGTCTTTTATCTTTTACGTAGGGTATGTTTGTGTTATCTAGAAACAATTCTGGTACAGACTGTACAACGTTAGTTTTAGACCTTAACAGAATTGCTTTTGTCTTTTCAGTACATATGATCAATGAGTTACTTATGCTTCATTCATGCAACTTTTTTGATATGAAGTGGCCACCTTCGAACAGCTAGTGAACAGTGGATGGAGTGACAAAGACGGTAGTGCCATCGGCGTATACGGCAAGTTTTGTGTCTAGGTTTATCAAGGCAATGTCGTTGTTGTATAGATTAAAGAGTTGTGGCCCAAGTATGCTGCCTAGCGGAACACCTGCCTTGATTGGAAAAAAATTTGATTTTGTATAATTTATTGCTACGGATTGGCGGCGTTATTTAAGATAAATTTTCACTAGGTTGAGGGCGGTTCCTCGGATACCGTATCGCTCTAGTTTTGTTAACAATGTCGCATGGTTTATACTATCGAACGCCTTGGAAAAATTGATGTAGATCTCAAGTGTTAGTAATTTAACCTCAAAATTTTTGGTATTATTTCCTTTTGCTGAAGCAATGCATGCGCTGTTCATCTCCCACGGCGAAAACCGTACTGTGCGTCGGACATAACGGAACACTTTTTTCGCAAAATGAGGTAATTCTTGAATGAATTATCTTTTCGATGCCTTTAGAAAAAATGGAGAGCACTGATATTGGCCTATAGTTTGAAAAATTGTTATTATCGCCTCTTTTGTACATTACAGTAACTTTTGCAACCTGAAACGCTTGGGAAATTCTCCAGAAATTAGGCAGAGGTTGAAAATAAACGTTAACACGGGCCCTAGCTTTCACTGGTCTGAGCTGTAAGCTATCAACATCAGTACAATTTGTTTTGCGAAGAGATCGGAACGCTAAGAAGACCTCTGAAGCTTCAAGAAGTGTCAAGGTAAAAGCTATCTGTATTTGGTACCGGCAGGTAGTTTGCTCCTTACTGAGATCCACCCGTTTGTGGTAGCGAAGTAAAATATCCATTAAACAATTTGGCAAGTTCTAATTGAGACAAAATTTCGTCATTCATTTCTATTTCTGGCTCTATGTGACGCGATTCAGGGATGTTCAACAGTACATTTTTTCGTTTCCATGTTTTGTCTGGTCTTTACACATTTGTAGCAGAAAAAAGGTTGTTAAGGTACTGTTTCTTCGACGTACGGATTGTTTTAACCAACTGGTTTCTTAACTTTTTAATTTTTTGAAGATCAGGTGTTTCCTTAGTCAGTATAAAGCTTGCGAAAAGTTTATCCTCCTTTCGCATCATACGCAAGCATTCTTTAGTAATCCACCGCGTTTGTGTCTTCGTGTTAGGTTTTTGTGTTTTAATTTGAAAGCATTCATTATGCAACCCTAGGAATTTATAAAAAAAAATGTGTTGTGTTGTATGCGTCATCAGCAGTATTCTTTTCTTAGATATCTTCCCAAGATATGAATGCTATTTTATTGCGAAAATGCTCCATTGTAGCTTTGTTTATATTTCGGAAGGATAACGTTTGTTGTTTTCGATGCAGTGATGTTTTTAACGACCATGTAAATGGGTAAGTTATCGCTGATCGCACCGTTTACCGCTCCTGCCGATACATTGTTGCAGTCTACATTTGAGATGAAAATATCAAGTATAGATTATTAAGACTGTGTGACATCGGTAGGACAGTTTATCACATTGTGCATACAGTTTGCTTGCAACAAATTAACAAAATCAGTTCTTATAGTTGTAGACATGAGAAGATTTATATTGAAGTCTCCTCCCATAAACAGCGTATAGCTATTACAAGTGACACAATCAAACACAAGTTCTAAGAATTCAAAAAAGTTAGCAACACATCCATGGCGATGGCGGTAGACCAGAGATATAACATTTGCCCGTGTTTGACCGTAAGTATTTCTAAGTCACAGGTCATCCTCGACAGCTCATCTATATATTACAAAAAAGAACACTTCGAAAAGCAATGAAAACAACAGCGCCTCTCTTTTCAGAGCGGTTGAGGTAAAATGAGGAATAACCCGGTATTGTTACAACATCAGTAATGCCTGTAAACCAAGTTTTCGTGACCATAATAGCATCAAAGTTAAATTCAAGCTTCCCTATCAAACCCATCAGAAATTCGTACTTGCATCATGCGGATTGCGTGTTCGTATGAAAGAGTGCAAGTGTGGAATCATCCCTACTCACTTTCACGTCCGAAGGAAAAGGTGCTCTCGGGAACTGAGACATGCTAGTGAAGTAACTATAAATAACAAGCATTAGGTCAGCTTCTCAAGATCCTCTGCATTCCGCACCACGCAAGCCGAATTACCATCTGGTCGACGATGGGGAACCTTTCCGTTTGTATGTCATACATATTTGTACTCTTTTTTTCATTGGCCCATCTCTTAGCGGCAAAGAGCAGCTCCCTGCTTGCATGAGTTGGATTTTCCGTGCTGTGATACCTGCTTGAGTGCCTTTCTCTTAGAAACCAGTTATCACGTATAGACTGCTGCTGGAAGCGCAGAAGAATTCCTGGTACCTTGCCTGCTTTGCAGGGAAGCCTGTGTAGGGTCTCAATCGATGCATGAATTTATCATTTCCATAACTGCATGAAAATTGGGTGCGCGAACCACATCATTCTGGATATTCTTCCAGTAAACATTTGTGTTAAGGAAAAATGAATGCTTGAATACATTATTGCGGCATTCATAACTTATAATATTTTCTTGTTTTGTCGACTCGCTCCGATATCTAATGTGGCTGCTTAAAATAAATGTTTTTATTATTGCCGGTGCAGTCATTGCATATACCATGTAAGAACTTCAAAAGTTGAAATAACATGAGAAGGAATTAAGAGTACGACAATTGTCAAGGTACACATAGAATTAAGGCAAGGTTGTCCTCTATCACCGCTGCGGTTCCTGCTTTATACGATAAGTATGGAAAGAAGGCTACAAGGAACCGATCTAGGTTATGATCTGTCGTACAGACTAGACGGAAGGGTTGTTGAGCAAGGACTACCTGGTTTAACGTATGCAGACGATATTGTACTGTTAGCAGATAGCCAGGAAGATTTCCAAACTTTGGTTAATTGCTGTGGAAATGAAGGAGACAGTCTATGCTTCAGTTGTAGCGCAACTAAGTCCGCTGTGATGGTTTTCAACGGTGCAACTGATAAGGAGTTTACAATACAAGACCATGAAATACCCCGAGTGGCCGAATACAAATATCTCGGGGTATGGGTGAACGAAGGGCATATGTACATGAAAAAGCCCGAACAGTCTCTCATAGCAAAAGGGCGAAAAGATGCCGTGATAATGAAACATAGGGCATGGGGGAGGGGGGGGGGGGGGGGTACAAGAGGTGTGAAGTACCGAGAGGTATTTGGAAGGGAATAATGGTGCCGGAAATTACTTTCGGGAATTCGGTTCCGTGCTTTAAGGCAGAAGTTCGGTCGAGATTAGAAGCAAATAAGAAAGCTGTTGGAAGATTAGCACTAGGTGCCCACGGGAAAACCACAAACGAGGCAGTACAGGGGGACATAGGCTTGGCATGGTTCGAAGCACGGGAAGCAGTAAAATACTATACGAAGAACGCCTGAGAAAATTGGACGATAACAGGTGAACTGCTAAGGTATCTAAATGCCTATACAGAAAGAGCGTTGACTCACACTGGCGGAAATGAACTAGGAAGCTAACCAGTAAGTATGCCAGGCACGAGGTCGGGGAAAGAAAGGGCATTAAACGACAGGTTAAAAACACGGAAGGTAAAAATTGGATAGATTCAATGGAAAAGAAGCGTAGTGTTGAACAATATCGATACTGGAAAAGGCTGATCAGGAATGAAGCGTTTTATGATAACTCAAGAGGCTGTGCCCAACTATTTGAAGCTAGGTCAGGATGTCTTAGAACGCGCAGCTGCAAAAAGAAATTTTACGAACAAGATGAGGCACGTGCTGTGCGTGCCAAATGTGTAGAATCAATAGAAGATATCGTACTAAAATGTGATGGTATCCATCCCGATGTCGATGCAGCCATTGTCACTCTGTCTGAGGCCCTAGGGTTTAGATATAGCAATAGTCATGTAAATAAACCTGTGGTGGGTATTAGCAAAACACGATTAGAAGATTGGTGGCTCTAAAGCAGAGAGGTGACATAAGGTTAAAAGTGTACGAAGACGTATCAAAAGAAAATGGCGAATTTTAATAACTTACAACACAGTTAAACAAAAGTAAAGGGAAAAAAAGCTGAGCATGGTGGCAACTGCCATCACCCCATTTCAAAGAAGACGCTCCTACATTCCATTCATCCTTCCATCCATCCATCCGTCCGTCCGTCCGTCCGTCAGTGTCCATCCATCCATCCATCCATCCATCCATCCATCCATCCATCCATCCATCCATCCATCCATCCATCCATCCATCCATCCATCCATCCATCCATCCATCCATCCATCCATCCATCCATCCATCCATCCATCCATCCATCCATCCATCCATCCATACATACATACATACATACATACATACATACATACATACATACATACATACATACATACATACATACATACATACATACATACATACATACATACATACATACATACATACATACATACATACATACATACATACATACATACATACATACATACATACTTACATGTCGTTGCGGCTCTGTTTTAAACGTGTGAATGTTATAAATGGCGTAACGTCCAGCAAAATAGCTGCTTTTAGCGCACGTAAGCGTGCATATGGTTGTGGTACGTAGGTAGCATCGATTAACCTCTTGTGATACCTGTGTATGAAATAAGCAGACGCATATCTGCAATAAGCACATCTGCCAAAAGCATAGATGCTATTAGCTTATCTTTGTATGACATAAGTTTCCAAGTGGAAATTTACACTTATTTTATTAGTTTATTGAACAGTTCTTTCTAGATATGTCTGAATATCATTATGAAGTTGTTTGCGGTGGCGACTTCAATATCAATATGATAGTTGACAGCCGTATTAAATGCAATTTTGATTCAATTTTACACGCTCATGGCTTTTTCAATGTCATATGAGCACCTACTAGAACTACTTCAACACGTCCACATTTATCGACCAGTTCATTACAAATATTGCCTTAGGTAAGATAAAATCGGGAATTTTTTTCTGTGGCATCGGGGATCACATTGTTATTCTGTTAAGGATGAACCGCAAATGTTATAGGTTACTTACTACTGAGACATACAGCTAATTACGCAGTGCGGGCTAGACAGTTTCCGCGATAAACTGGAAAGCATTAGCTGGACAGATGTCTATGCCGTGCCGAATCCCGATGAGGCTATGAAATTTTCTTAAAAATCTTTTCCTCTGGCTATTATACACGCAGGCATATTTATCCTGTATGTGCGAGGTAAGAAGCTTTAGTAATTAGTCTGATTGCTCTTTTTTGAAGCATTAATAACTTTGTGAGGTTTTCACCTGTTGGCAATGCCCACACTAATGTGCAATAGTTTTAAATAGAGGAAAAGGGTGAATTGTAAAGCCGAATATTTACTGAAACTGGAAATAGTGAACAATATCGGCGTATGGAACCAATTACGCGTGACAGCTTGGTTGCTAAATATTCAACATGAGAATCCCACGTCATTTATTCTGAAAAATAGACGCCTAAGATTTTCACAGATTTAATGACTTCTCTTCGAGTGTCGCTGAGAACCAGAGGAGGAAGCTCGAATGTTTTATTTCTGGAAAGGAAGAGTACGGCTTTAGTTTTATTTATATTTTGTTTTAGATTGTTTTTGTTTGGCCAGTGTCCAATTTTGGCCAACGTTGTGTTAGCACGGCTGGATAGTTGAATGCCTGCGTAACCAATGAAAAACAGGCTGCTGTCGTCCGCATAAACAATCCTTTTTGCGGACGAATCTAAGCTGACAATATCATTTATGTACAGAATGAAAAGAAGGGGACCTGAGCGGCTACCTTGTGGAGATCCCGAGGTGACGGGCTTGACTGCGAAGGAAGCACCATTTATTTCTACAAACTGCGTTCGGTTGGCTATGTAAGGGGATATTAATGAGTAGGCTGCAGCACGTATGCCACATAGGTCTAGTTTATGGAATAATGTTTTTTGATTAATGCTGCCGAAAGCTTTCGAGAAATCTAAGAATATACCTAAGACTAGTTTCTTTTCCTCAAAATTATCTAAAATGTATTCTTTTTGAGTGAGAAGGGCAAGCTCCGCAGATCTGTTTTTCCTGAACCCAAATTCAGCAGAATTTAAAATATTGTGTTGGTCGATGAAGCATGTAAGACGCGTTAGAATTAATTTTTCGAATCCTTTTGAGAAGGCAGGTAAGATAGAGATTGGCCGATAGTTTGAAAGGTCATTTTTATCAACTTTTTTAAATAACACTATGACCTTTGCAGACTGCATGTGGCATGGAAATAGGCCTTCTAATAAACAAAAGTTAAAAATACGGGTCAGAATATAGGATATATCTTAAATAACATGATTCATTGGCTTTATCTGAACTCCCGTGCTGTCTACAGATTTGCTATTATTAAGGTTGTTGAAAGGAGCAACCACCTCGTCTTCTGACACAGGATTTAAAAAAAACTGCAGAGCTAATACGAGAAAAACTGAGTGGAAAGTCCTTGCAAGAAGACGAAGATCCAGCTATAGAAATAAATTAGTCATTAAATGCGTCAGCTAGTTCAGGTCCATCAAGTTCTATTCCATCAAGATTAATTTTGCTGATCGGTTCCAACCTACGTCCTATGACTGAGTTAAGTTTCTTCCAGGTTTTCTCAGAAATATTGCTGGAGGAGACAAAAATATTCCGCTAGTACAACTTTCTGACCGCGCGAAGCTTCTTTGTGACTTTGTTTCTGAACGATTTGAACGCTTTCAACGCTTCCGGACTTTTAGTTTGCAAAAAGTGGTTAAACATTTGGTCACGCTTTTCTGTGCGACCAAGTATTTGACTATTTAGCCGCGGTTTGCGAGTTTGCCGTGGACGGCTGTGTACTATGTAAGGAAACCACGAAGAATAAATTTGCCTAAATTTTGCAATAAATATATCATAGGCTGCTCCAGGGTTTGCTTCACTTAAAACTTCACTCCAATCTGCGCTTACTATGTTCCGACGAAAGATAAAGAGCGTATCAGAATTAATGTACCGATAAGAAGATTGTTTTTACCGCCTTTTAAGATTAAGCATATAGTTCATTGATCGAAAAAAAAAGGTAGGTGATCGCTAATCTGCAGCGAGATTACACAGGCGAGATTACATTACGCGAGATTATAACATTGGCTACAGTACAGGTCTGTGTAGAACTCTTCGGCTGCGTTAACTATCTTATCTATATTGCTAATGACATTGCTGTGCTTGTCTCTTAACGCATACATCTGGTTTTTACCTATGTCCAGTTTCATATTAACCGCGTTTAGGCTTCCTCCGTTCTTTAGAGGATGCTCGATTCTCCCCATATTAAACTTTCATATGTCGGCTACCTTGCCCTTATTTATTAACTTCGATAACTCTGTCAGTTCTTTTCTGTCGGTAGGGTTAGACGCCCTCATGCTTTGGCGCTTCTTAATCAAATCTTTCGTCACCTGAGATGGCTTTCCGGTATCCTGTGGAACTGTCTTATTACCTATTTCTTCTCCGCACTCCGCAATGATGGCTGTGAGATTATCGTTCATTGTATGAACATTAAGATCGTCTTCCTCAGTTAAAGCCGAATATCTGTTTTGCAGCGCTATCCTAAGCTCCTGTACTTTCCCCCTTACGGCTAACTCGTTAATGGACTTCCTCTTCTCTAGCTTCTTCCGTTCCCTCTTCAAGTCTAAGCTAATTCGAGACCTTACCATTCTGTGGTCGCTACAACGCACCTTTCCGAGTACGGCAACATCTTGAACGATGCCAGGTTTAGCGCATAGTATGAAGTCGATATCATTTTTAGTCTCACCATTGGGGTTCACTTCCAGGTCCACTTCCTGTTTTCTCGTTTTCGGAATAAGGTGTTCATGATCCGTAAAGTCGACTAAAAACTCTCCCCTGCTATTTCTAGAACCCATCCCGTAGTCGCCTACCGCGTGGTCGTCAGCCTGCTTCATGCCCACCTTCGCATTGAAGTCGCCCATCAGTACAGTGTACTGTGACTTTACTTTATTCTTTGCCGATTCTACATCCCCATAGAAACCTTCAACGGTTGGTCATCATGGCTGGATGTGGGCGCTTAGGCCTGCACCACTTTCAGCTTGTACCTCCTATTCAGCCTAATTGCTATAGCTGCTACCTTCTCGTTAATACTATAGAGCTCATCTATGTTGCCAGCTATATCCGGAATAATAAGAAATCCCACACACGGTTCTCGTCTATCCGCTAATCCGCGATAGCATACGATGTGTCCTAGGATGTGTCCGTCCTTTAGTACTGTATACGCCTCACCTGTCCTCCTAACTTCGCTAAGCCCTATCACATCCCATTTAATTCCCGCTAGTTCCTCGAACATAACTGCTAGGCTGGCCTCACCAGATAAAGTTCTAGCGTCAAATGTTGCCAGGTTCAGATTCCAATGGCGGCCTGTCAGGAGCCAGAAATTCTTAGCACCCTCCGCTGCGTCGCAGTTCTGACCGCCGACTTGGTCAGTTGCTCCGCAGCCGCTGGAGACTGAGGGCCGAGGGTTAACTGGTTTGTTCATAGATGGTTGTGGCCAAGTACTACACCAGGGTGGCCAAGTCCTGTTCTAGTGAGGGAGTGCGTTGTCGGTTCTGGTCACCGAAATCAGGCCGCACCCCAGGCCTGGCTATGCAATTCCATCGACACGGCGTTTTTTTTTTCAACACGGTGGAGAATTGCACGGCACTAGGATTTGTACCCCAACCATCTTGCACGCGAGGCGGACACTCTACCTTTTCGCCATCGCTGTTCTCTTGTCTCCAATTAACACTATCGCCTCAAACTTCTTAATTTAATCCGCCCACCAGCTACTTTGCCTACTCTTGGAATCCTGTCCGATACCCTTAAGGACCATCGGTTATCTTGACTTCTCATTACATCAAATCAAATCAATCAAATCAAATTAAAATTAAATCATCTGTCTGCGTACACATTGATAAATTCTGATCTGCCTAAGCACATTTTGATCGTTGGCTGATCAGGCAGCAGGGGGAGAAATAACTCTATGTGCCAACATTTATTGCCTATACAGCCATGGTAACATAGAGATAAAAAGCCTGTGTACACAAAATAGCACATACGAAAGAACTCAACTATAAACAAGGCAATACATTTGCACACAAATTTCTTATGTCAATCATCATCCTATGCTGTATGCCCTGCCCAGGCCCATTTTTTTCTGCTGGTTTCTACTAGGATGTAAGTAACCCGCATTAATTCCGTGATGTACTCTGCTCTCTCCTGTCTCTTACACCTATCATTTTCCTTTGCATAGCTCTCTGCGTTGTCCTTAATTTAAGTGGAACTCTTTTCGTTATCGTCCACGTTTCTGCCCCATAGGTGAATGCAGTAAGATGCAGTTGTTATACATGTTTCTCTTGAGCGACATTGGTAAACTGCCATTCCCACCACACTACTAACGCAACTCGCCATAAAAGGTCCTCTTACAGAGGGAGCCAACAACGAGGACGACATTTTACAACGTGAAAGAAACACGAAGCTGCGTAAGGTTTAATTCTGTGCAACTGCTTTTCCGGACATATCGGGGTTCAACTTTATAAAAAAAACCGCTAACTTTTTTCTCAAGCCGAACCAGGTTCGTTTCGTCCGCACACATCATAAGAATTAAGGGCAAGTCGCCAGCGAGAATATCCCAGCACCGGATTCCCTCCGTGGGGAAGACAACGCTACGCGAGGTAGGAGCAGCGGACTGCCGCTACTCTTGCCGCGTGCGAATAGAAGAAATAGGCAAAGAAAAGGAGGAAGGGGCAGAGAGAATATACGCGCGGTCGCGCGTTGCGACCCCGGAGAGCGCCCCTACAGCGGCAGTCGCCTCGCGAAGCTCACTCCTCTTTCATTCTCCCTGGAAATGCGATGATCCAGCCAGCGAAAAGCGGCGTCTGGGGCCCCGCCGAACTCTTCGGCCGCTATATTTTCCAGCAGCTATTCTGGGACCCACTACCAGCTCTTCCTTGCTCGGAGGGGGGATCCTAGCCCTGGCGAAACAAACGCTGCAGTCAATGCACGCTGTGTTTACGGAAGCCAGACGGTTTGAAGCGGTCTTTTGGCTGCCAGTAGAGCACCCTGTGAGCGAACTGGTTAAGACGCTGCTGCTCAAGGAGTGCACAACATTAGCGCACGCCCCATGAAACCCTACAATAGAAGGGTACAGCCGACAGGGCCCTCTAGTGCTGCGCTGCGATGCTCTTTAGAGGTTCTTTACTGTGCAGCAGGGCTTAATTTTCAGTCGTAAGCCTCCTCCGCGGTGTGCCACTGTTGTAGTATGCGCATTCACGCTCAGCAGAGCGGAAATCGCTACTATGGGGTACACTTCCGAAACGCAAAAACGTACCTCTGCTGTAATCGTTCTATAATGTGTTCCATAATATCTTTTATTCTAAAACAGGTATTTACCGTGACCATTATTTATTTCCTCAATACTCTATAACTGCAAGAAGGGACCATAATTAAATGCAGAACAGGTTTACTAAGAACGGCATTTTTTTTTCCAAAAAGAGTAAACGGATGGATTAAATTGCCCCAGGAGGTCGTTTCAATAATTATTAATTAATCATTTGCCGCACTGCTGTAATTTTTATACTTGTGTTTGTTTCTATTAAATAACGTTGCATTATATTTTCTGTGTATATAATTTTCTTTTTTCCTGCCCCTATGTCGTACTGGTTATGACGCAACTCCCCCCCACCTCCCCACTGTACTGCCAAAACAGTCGCTGTGGGTAATGTGATAAATAAATAAAGATTAAGTTCCCGGATAGCGACAACTGACATAGATGCATGGCTGGATAGATTGCGGGAGCGTTCCCTCTGAAACGTGGTGGTGGATGGTTCCCGGAGCCTCAGAAATTATTCTAGTAATTCTATTCTTACGTCTTTCTCTAAACGTATATAAGCTGAGTGATGCAATTGACCGTTCTTTCAAATAGAAGACCCGCAATGTTACAGGCTTGTGCCGAGTTTCGCTTCTAAAAACCAATCCTTCGTCGCTTCCGTGTCACTCTCTGTCAACCTTTTCTTTTTACTTACCTCTACTGAGAACACACTCAAGTTTCCTCCGCACTCGTTGGATACCACTGCACCAGAGATGCACAGATATGCAGATGATTCCGCAATTGACGTGCTGGCCACAAATGTGCACTTCCGATGTTCTCACATTCTTATCGTAAATAAAAACGCTCTCCAAGGGCGGTTAGAAAGCACCAAGAAATTATGTCTGTTGGACGTGCATGCCAACAAGATGAGGCAGGCTTTCAGGGACCGCGCATTTGTTATGAGCTACCTACAGCAAGTGAGTACGGCTATCAATCCCAAGGCGTCGGATCGGAGTGCGTCCGCTCGTCTGACTGCGACACTATGCATATTAGTAACTCCATCATGCATATGTTCCACAAAATCCAACGTAAGTACCGAAAACCGCGTAAGAAGACATGCCAGAACAACGCTTCTTTCAAAGGACAATCAAAATGTAAGAATTGGTGGCTCTGCTAAAAGTTTCCTGCAGTGTCGTGGCTGGAGAAAATTTGTACTAACATCTAACCTTTCTGCAGGCGCTGGACTTTCTGTGACATTTTTCTTTTGATGAAAATTTTGTACACTCCTTGCGGTCCATACTTTAGCACGCAATTTTCAGTTTTCGGCCAAACTTACTTCCTATTATGCAGCATTGGCTTTGTAAAGGTTTGCCGGTGGTGTTGGTCCGGTGAATTCCAGAAACTGGATGCACCGCTTGAAGGCTTCTCGATGATATGACTTGCTGGCGAAACGATTTAGTGAGAACGAACTTTTATACAGGCTATTTACAGATGGGCATAAACAAAAGTCAGCATACGGCCACAACTATCCGCGGCCGGCCTAGCCGACCGCCGACACAGAGGCGAGGGACACCGCATCCCAACAGTCAAAACTGGCGCGCCTTGCACCAGCTCTCAACGGTCACTCACTCCGCACCCGACAAACCGAGCGCCTGACAGCTAGGAGTAGCTAGAGACAAAAGCACACGGGCGCGGCTCCCTTCGCGGGTACACCCCGAAGATGCCCCAGCCCCTTTCCACACGTAAAAATAAACTGCTAACTGCGGCTCATCAGTTTTGGCGAATACGAAAGCTCAGAACTGATTTCAGCGTTTTCCCTTACCCCCGAGTTCCTCCCTAGGTGGTCTCGCAATCCTTCGCCAAGAGGACAGGAGTCTAAGGTCGACGCCGGCAGATAGCCCCGCCGTCCGGAGCGGCCAAGGAAACCGCAAGGACGAATGGGGAGATTAACCAAAAAGGCATGAGTCCCTTTCTAACGGCGTTCACCAAAGCAAAACAAAATAAAACAATATCAGACGCGCAGCGTAGGTCACTGCCCTCTCGCGGAATATTCGCAACACATGTACAAAAAGATGCGAAAGCGCGCCAAACCCGACACCTTCCCCCAAGACTCGGCTAATCTATTCAGAGATAAGCCGAGGCAACAAACAACAAAAAGGGTTCGGCAACTGTCGGTTGAGTACCTCTGCACGAGCAAGCAACCGGGGCCTGCGAGCCCGCATGCTGCGACCCTTCGTCACACACACAGATACATGCTACTAAGGTCCACAAAATATAGACAAAAAAACACGCACAAAAATCCCACACTTTCGTTCGATCGACGTGCGCCTTTCTTGAGTACAACGAGTACAGTTTGTTGTCCATGCACAGAGTTCCCTGGTATTATAGACAAGCCATCTGCGTTAGCGTGGTCGGCTCCTCTGCGATGTTCAATGGTAACATTGTAGCGTTAGAGCGCAAAAGCCCAGCGAGTAAGCTTTGTACTTTGAGGCACACTGCTCGTAAGAAAGGAGAGCGGATTGTGGTCAGTGATGACAGTCACGGTGGCGGCGAACACCCACGTCTCAAACTTTTTAATGCCCAGATTACCCCGAATGCCTCCCTCTCGATTGCCGCCTCTCGATTGCCATCTGCGATGGTGTGAACTTGTGACTGGCGAAGGCTATCGGCGCCTCAGTGCCGTTGTCAGAAAGCTGCGCTAAACAGGCACCGGCTGCTACTGCCGACGCGTCTGTAAAAAGCAGATACGGCTTTCGCGGGTCCGGAGTGGTCAGTGAAACCGCCTCGCTTAGAGCTTTCTTCAGGGCTTTCAAGGCTTTGTCCGCGTCATCTGACCACGGTATTATGTTCGGCACGCCTTTTCCTTTAAGGCGTGTTAGCGGCAGAGCGATTTCTGCAAAATTGGGAACATAGCTACAGTAGTAACCGCACAGCCCAAGGGTGCTCCTCAAGTCTTTCTTTGTCTTAGGAGCTTGAATTCCTTCGATGGTCTCAATTTTCTCTTTGGCTGGGCCATGCCGGCCTGAGCCGACAACGAGCCCCAGGTAGCGGATTGAAGGCATCGCTACCTGGCACTTCTCCCAGCTAGCGTGCAGGCCCACCTACTCCAGAGTGCAAAACATCCGCTTTAAATGATGGATATGCGCTTCTAGAGATTGGCTAAATACAGCGATATCGTCTAGATAGGCGCAAGCGTATTCTTCCTGCCCGGCTAGCAACTGGTTCATGTTCCTTTGGAAGGTTGCCGCTGCGTTCTTAAGACCGAAAGGCATCACCCACCAGGCAAATTGACCTAGGTGCGAGATGAACGCTGTTGGAAGCTGAGAATCCTGAGCGAGTGGCACCTGCCAATAGCCGCGCCTGAGGTCCAGAAGTGTTATCAACCTCGCGGCTCCGACTCGCATGATCAGCTCCTGGGGGCAAACCGTAGGGAATGCGTCCGTCTCGGTCACAGCGTTCAGCGCTTGGTAGTCTATGCAAAGACGTACCGACCCGCCTTTTTTGGGAACGCACACGATCGGGTGTGCAAAAGGGCTTTTACAGGGGTAGATAAGGCCTTGTGCAAGGAGTTCATCAATTTGCCTCGTTACTTCGTCTTTTAAAACCTCTGGGATCCTATAAGGCTGGCTTCGCCTTGGACTTGCCCCCTCGGCGAGCTTTATGCTGTGCTCGCATACGTGCGCGATCGGCGGTTCGTTCGCAAATAATGACTGGTGCTGCTCGAACGTGGCATGCACCAGCTCCGCTGCACCCCTGTCTACGTGGCTTGTTTTATCCGGTGTAGGCATTACCCGGTCCATCGGGACGTTGCTTGCGCGCGGGGTATATTCGATTTCAGAGTCAAGCCGACAGAGTCAAGCTGACAAACGTCATCTTTTATTTGACCGACGTCGCCAACTTGTGGTTTCGCAACCACGAAGCCGATTTTTCTATCTGGGCGGCCCTCAAAACCAGCCTTACCGATGTCTTCGACAGCCCCGCTGTCCGAAAACAACGGTTGCGCAGTCGAGCCCAGCAGAGCGGCGAGAATTTCACAAGCTATATCGAGCATGTCGTTGATTTATGCAAGAGTCTGAATCCATCCATGAGCGACGCGGACAAAATCAAACACATTCTTAAAGGGACTGTATTAACACCTCTTTTTGGGCTAGTTGGTGCATACTTCATTTAGAGAAAACCTAGCGCAAAAACATGCAACCACAAAGACAGAACAGACGAGACACAAGCGCTAACTCACAACTGGCTTTTTATTGAAGCAGGATGCAGTTTATATACGGTGAAGCTTCAAGGGGAGAGAAGGGTGACAAGGAGGAGAAGGTGAACAACGGGAACATCGCTTCGCAAAAAACAGGCAGGCAGCCAAAAATATCATGCAAGAAAAAGAAAAAGTTACATGATAACTGAATCTAAAAATTGATACTCTGAATCAAAAAGAGATAAAGAAGGGGTGCTGATGCACCTACTGCCATATTTCTTGACGTAGAATGCCTGCAGACTAACACGCGCCGTCTTATCTGTGCTCATGCCAAGAATCTTCGTCTCATTCAAAATCGCCTCGCACCCGTCGCAGCTCATTACGTGCGCAACCAAATGTGCGTACTTGTCTTTTAAGTCTGACAAGTTTTGGGCATGCTCCCCCAAGCGCTCATTGATGCAGCGGCCACTTTGACCAACATAAAACTTCCCACATGTTAAGGGGATAGCGTAGACCACCCCTACGGAACACTTGATAATCGGAGTTTCGTGCTTTACCTGGCAACCCCGCTTCCTATAGCTGGCGATTGGAGGCACAACTTTCCCAGCTTGTTGGGAGCCGAAAAAACGACACTCACGCCATGCCTGTTGGCCACTTTCCTCAAGTTGTGCGAGGTCTTGTGTAAATAAGGCACAACTAGCGGCTTTTGTGTCCTGGCACGATCTTCTCCGGACTTTCTTCGCGTTCCGTGTTTTAGTTTTTGGAGGTGGGTCTCGCAAACAGCAACCAACACAGAGCAGGGGAACCTAGCCGCCGAAAGTCGGCCGATCTGATTGTGAAAGCTGTCTTGCAACTGATGCGGGCACGATTTCTTGAGAGAAGACTCCAGGCAATGCGACGCTATAGCCCTTTTAACAATCTTGGAATGCCTAGAGTCATAAGGCAAAAGGTCTTTTTTTTGCACGCGGGTAATAGCCCCAGCAAACGTGTCTTTCAAGGAATGTTAGTTTCAAATCTAAAAACTGTAAAACATTAGTGTCGGAGTTGAGATCCTGTGTCAACTGCGCCAGTTGCGATCCTGTGTCGACTGTGCCAGTTGAGTTTCCCCTTCCGGTGGCGATGAGAGGAAACTACTTGATGATGAAATCGGGGTTTCTTGATGACCCGGTGGTTCTACTCGCAAACATTCACATTACTCAAGGAAGGGAGAACGTTAACTATTTATTTAAAACATAGGTAAAAAAATAGAAGAAATAAAGCAAGGAGAAAACTATTTACATGACTAAATCGTGAATCAGACAAATTCAGCCCCCACTCAACCCAGAGCGCTTGGTTTTAAACCCTCTGTCTCCGCCCTTAGCGGGGACAGCAACCAATAAAATAACAAACGATCCATCTCGCCAATCAGTGGTCAGGGAAAGGAAAATAAGGATTTCCACCAACTAATCACAGATTGGGGAAAGAGTGCTGATTAAACATTTGGGAAAGGAGAGGTTGCAATCAAATAGACAAACAGCACAAACGCGACCACTTTCTCCCACCGCACCCACGGCCCAGCCGTTACCACTTTCTTTCGCACACGCGACAAACGATCCCTAAAGTGTTTACTGCATACACCGCACGAGACGAACACAGTCGTTACGGGAATAGTGGGTTTCCGGTCACTCGGCTAATACTCAGCCGTATATCGTGCGCCCCCGAAACCTCGTCAGCCCCTTAACAACCACATGTCGACAGCTGTACTTGGTTAGCGTTTTTCCCGGCGGGTCATCCCCGTGACGGCGCGGCGTAAACGAGGACGTCCGCCGCACAAATGGGAGGCTGGGACGGGACGGGCCCCTTTATTGGGGACTTCCGACCCCGCTGGAGCGGCCTTCCTTGCGGACACATATCAACGAGTTCGCGGAAAGGTCAGCGAACTCCACACCTCCCAACCAAAAATGTCACGCGGACACTTGCTGTCAGTGTGACATTAAAGTCCGGCCACAAGGTTCCAAGCAGCACTGCGCACACACATACACAGCCTCAATTCGTTCCGTGCACACAAGGTTAGGACACCAATCTGCACATTCCAGAATCCACCATGTCAGATCGGTGCACCAAATTGGCAGGAATTATTTCTAGCCGCCTACATCTCGAAACAGAAGCTCATGTTTCTTTTTAGCTTTGTCAACCAGATTGACTCTACATTTCGAATTATCCGGCACATCGCCGGTTGCAAAGGCTGTTGCCGCTATCGGATCTTCCTTGTCGCTCTTCTCAAAATTAATAGAGCTTACAGACTGCCCACGGGCCACGAAGGCTGCTGTTGGTATTGCGTCTGCATTCGCCCTTATTTTGAACTTTAGAATAGGGTTGGGCCTGTCATCGGCAACTTGACCTACATTTTGACATGCAGTTTCCGGCAGTGCTAGCTGTTTCCAGCGTTGGCAGCCGGCGTTCTCCTCAAAGAAAAGCATGCGCTCATTCGTTAACGTTTTACGATCACCTTCGCCGCCTTGCTTCCACACTTCTGCTAATGGGGTAGGCTGCTCCATGTGGAAACCTACAGGAATGGAGGCATTGCCCGCATCCACCAGTTTCCCATGTGCTGCGAAACTCTTTGCAGCTGTCTCTGTCAGCTCCCAATCTGATGCAGAAACATTTGCAGCTTCCGGATTTGCCTGAAGCTCCACTGAAGCCTCGAGTCTGTCTCGAACAGATTCGTGCGAGATTCTGAAACGTTCATCGAAATCTGAGCTCTGATTCTTCATCTGGCTGGTCCCTTTCTGGCTGCTCTAGTAGCGAGTGTGTTTCCGATGTTACTAGTTGCTCTACACCTTCAGCTAGATCTGTCAGCGCGCACAGTGTCAGCACCGGCTGGCAAAACAACTCATCTTTGGCGGCTAGATTACTATCGACTGCAAAGAGCGTTCTCACAATCAGGTCCGCCTTCTCCCCGTCCTCGACCCTTGATGCTGCGTCAGAGTTAACGCACACTGGCTGGGGCGCGATGCTGAACTCTTGTTCGCGAGCAATACACTGAAGTGTCTCCTGGGTCTGGTCTATATTGGGTTGATCTGACAGCATGTTCGTCACAGGAGTGACTAACACTCCTATGCCTATCTCTTCTGGCACGACACACAAGGTTAGGCCCTGCTGTCTAACCGCTGCAGCTGTCAAAGATGTAGTCATCGGCACACACGTCAGATTAACGTCCGCCACCTGGAGAACCGCACCTTCCTGTTTTGTTTCTTCAGAGCACTCACCCCTAGAAAGTGACTGAATTTGTTCTCCTGGTAACGTTATTTCAGTCCCTGAATCCACACAGGTTTCAGAACTCTGAACTTCGGTATGCAAGTCTCCGCATGCCAGATCCTCTGTCCCATCTGGTTGACTGACCTTATTAACAGTCATCTCCGACTGGGAATGTAGCTTATCAGGCGCCAGTATCTCTACCTGAGCTACTAGTTTGCACACATCTGTCCTCACAGCGGGAACATCTTGTTTTTGCTTTGAATTCAGGCAGTCAATCATCGAGTGTCCAAATTTCATGCAGGTATAACATTGAACTGCTGCGAATAAGACCTCGCTATCCACTTTCGTCCCCTGTCTTAATTTCAATTGCATCTGTGCAAGTTTTTTCTTTTCTAGTTCAATTTGGAATTTCAAATTTTCAATTTCACTCAGCTGTTCAGCCTCCTCCTGCTCAACACGTCGCATCCTGCCCTCCTGATCATACCGTACGGCAGCCATCTCCGTTTTCCGTGCTATCGTTTCTAGCACTAAACACTACACCGACATGGTGAATTCGGAGAAAGCAGAAAGGTCTCCTACCTTACTGGTTTCTCTCTGCCCCGGTGATCTCGTCGTCCTCCGTGATGACGACAGGCTCCTCGATGCGGACGACTTGAGCTCTGGATCTCACAGCAGCTCGCTGACTTCTGCCTCGTTTGACTGGCCTGACTTGGTCGCCTGGTTACTTTTCAGCAGCTCGCTGACTCGAACCCGTTCGATGTGGACGCCTGGTTCTTTTCAGCAGCTCGCTGACTCGAACCCTCGATGGCTTGTTGTTGCCCGGCTCCTTCAGCTCCTTGCTGACTTGAGCCTCCGACGTCCTCTCGAACTCGACCCGTGATCCTGAAGCTTTCGACGTCAGTCTTGCGACGCAGCTTCACGTTTTCTCCTTTAGGACAAAAAGCTTGTCCACCGACTTGTTCTTCTCACCTTCCGTCCAATGCCTTGAGTAGAAAGAAGTTGTGATCCTGTGTCGACTGCGGCAGTTGAGATCCTGTGTCGACTGCGCCAGTTGCGATCCTGTGTCGACTGTGCCAGTTGAGTTTCCCCTTCCGGTGGCGATGAGAGGAAACTACTTGATGATGAAATCGGGGTTTCTTGATGACCCGGTGGTTCTACTCGCAAACATTCACATTACACAAGGAAGGGAGAAGGTTAACTATTTATTTACAACATAGGTAAAAAACGAGAAGAAACAAAGCAAGGAGAAAACTATTTACATGACTAAATCGTGGATCAGACGAATTCAGCCCCCGCTCAACCCAGAGCGCTTGGTTTTAAACCCTCTGTCTCCGCCCTTAGCGGGGACAGCAACCAATAAGATAACAAACGACCCATCTCGCCAATCAGTGGTCAGGGAAAGGAAAATAAGGAATTCCGCAAACTAATCACAGATTGGGGAAAGAGTGCTGATTAAACATTTGGGAAAGGAGAGGTTGCAATCAAATAGACAAACAGCACAAACGCGACCACCCTCTCCCACGGCACCCACGGCCCAGCCGTTACCACTTTCTTTCGCACAGGCGACAAACGATCCCTAAAGTGTTTACTGCATACACCGCACGAGACGAACACAGTCGTTACGGGAATAGTGGGTTTCCGGTCACTCGGCTAATACTCAGCCGTATCTCGTGCGCCCCCGAAACCTCGTCAGCCCCTTAACAACCACATGTCGACAGCTGTACTTGGTTAGCGTTTTTCCCGGCGGGTCATCCCCGTGACGGCGCGGCGTAAACGAGGACGTCCGCCGCACAAAGGGGAGGCAGGGACGAGACGGGCCCCTTTGTTGGGGACTTCCGACCCCGCTGGAGCGGCCTTCCTTGCGGACACAATATCAACGAGTTCGCGGAAAGGTCAGCGAACTCCACAGTCGGGTAGTTCATGCGTAAAAGTTAGCCCAAGTCCATGTTTGTCAAAAGCATCTAAAACTTCACCTACCGTAGAGGGTTAGGCGAAGGGCGTCTGCTTTTTTAAAAGCACTAAAAAATCATCAACATATCTAAAAACCTTTAAAACCACCCCTCCCGTATAAAAAAGTTTATCTAAAGATTGATCAGCCTTTGCTAAAAATATATCGCAAAGGATAGGGGCCACGCAGGACCCTATGCACACACCGTTGCGCTGCAAAAAAGGCAGGTTGTCAAAATGTATAAAAGTAGCACTTAGGTAAAACTGCAAAAGAGCGATAAAATTATCAACCGACAGTCCTGAAGAATTCTGGAAAGACACGTCGCCGTCTGCTTCTATGCATTCCCTTACAGCCAACAAAAGCTGGTCTTGAGGTACAGAATAAAACAAATATTGCACGTCTACCGAAAACCCAAAGCCGATGTCATCGGAACCCCGTAGGTACTCAGCGACAACACAGGAATTTTTTGTGAGAAAGGGGTCGTCCAATTCAAGTAACTTAAGATGTTACTGCTGCTGACATTTTTTTGCCAAGAACCTTCTTCGCTGACTATAGTTCTGAAAGGGGTTTCTGGCTTGGTCAAACTGGCCGCTGCATCAATGAGCGCTTGGGGGACCATGCCCGAAATTTGTCAGACTTAAAAGACAAGTACGCACATTTGGTTGCACACGTAATGAGCTGCGACAGGAGCGAGGCGATTTTGAATGAGACGAAGATTCTTGGCAAGAGCACAGATAAGACGGCGCGTGTTAGTCTGGAGGCATTCTACATCAAGAAATATGGCAGTAGGTGCATCAGTACCCCTTCTTTATCTCTTTTTGATTCAGAGTATCAATTTTTAGATTCAGTTATCATGTAACTTTTTCTTTTTCTTGTACGATTTTTTTGGCTGCCTGCCTGTTTTTTGCGAAGCGATGTTCCCGTTGTTCACCTTCTTCTCCTTGTCACCCTTCTCTCCCCTTGAAGCTTCACCGTATATAAACTGCATCCTGCTTCAATAAAAAGCCAGTTGTGAGTTAGCGCTTGTGTCCCGTCTGTTCTGTCTTTGCGGTTGCATGTTTTTGCGCTAGGTTTTTTCTAAAATAAAGGGACTGAGGACGACGCATTTCAGATGTTATGGTCCAAAAATCATCAAACCATCTGCGACGTCGATTCTTTGTGTCAGAGCTATGACGAGCTCCGGAAACAGCGTCTTGTCAACCGCCGTACCATTTGTCCGGACGACACCCTTTCGAGCTTGGCTGTCGACTGTCCTGCTCACGATCAGTCTACCCTTCTTCAGCAGATCCAGCAGTTTGTGCGGGAGGAGGTCGCCCGCCAGCTATCGCTGGTTACCTGCCCACCCGCTCCAACGCCAACGCTGTCGCTTTCCATTCAGCGTGTCATCCAGGAGCAGGTTGCAGAGGTCCTGCCGCCCGCTAATCCACCTCCTGTAGTCACTGCACTGCTGACCTATGCTGAAGCTGTCGTCCGGCCACGACCTCAGCCGGTTGTTCCTGCCTATGCGCCACCTTGCACCGTCTTTCCTGACCCGCCGCTCGCTCCTACAATTCCTCACCCTCACCGGCCTTCGCCTCGCACCGCTCCACGCCCTCTGAATCCGTGGCGCACGCAAGATAACCGCCGGCACGGTTCAGTTCCGCTCTGCCATCTCTACAACGCGCCCAGCTTGTCGCCTTGCTTCAGCGCTTCGGCGCGTCCTTCGATTCTCATCAAGACACATTGGGTCGTGCAACAGCGGTTCGCCACCATATCGAAACTGGAACACATAGACCTTTGCGCCAGCGCCCTTACCGCATCTCCTCCGCTGAGCGCCGCATAATTGATGATCAGGTGAGCGACATGCTACACCGTGGAATGATCCAGCCCTATTCACAGCCCGTGGGCTTCTACCGTTGTACTCGTCAAGAAAAAGGACGGTTCCATTAGATTCTGCGTACACTACCGCCAGCTAATCAAAATTACTCGAAAAGACGTCTACCCCCTGCCTCGTATAGATGACGCGCTTTACTGCCTGCAGGGGGCAGAGTGCTTTTCTTCGTTAGATCTCCGCTCTTGATACTGGCAAGTGCCGATGGCCGAAGCTGATCGCCCGAAAACAGCTTTCATCACGCCTGATGGGCTGTATGAATTTAATGTGATGCCCTTCGGTCTCTGCAACGCGCCTGCAACTTTCGAGCGCATGATGGACAACATCCTATGCGGGCTGAAATGGCAAACATGCCTTTGCTACTTGGACGATGTCGTATTCTCCCCGGAATTTCCGTCTCATCTTCTTCGTCCTGAGAGTGTCCTTCAGTGTCTCAGTGACGCTGGCCTGCAGCTTAATTTGAAGAAGTTACACTTTGGTGCCCGACAGCTTGCTATCTTAGGCCACGTCGTGTCCAAGGATGGTGTCCTGCCGGACCCTGCCAAGCTACGAGCAGTTGCCGATTTCCCGAAGCTCACCTCCCTGAAAGAACTAAGAAGCTTTATTGGACTTTGCTCGTACTTTCGTCGGTTCGTCAAGAATTTTGCTGCAATTATCGCCCCACTGACACAACTTCTCGCCCGCGGCAACGACTTATCGGCCTGGTCCACCGCATGCGACGAAGCTTTTGCCATGCTGCGCATCTTCTCCCCTCCCCTCCGATCTTGCGCCATTTCGACCCTTCCGCCCCTACAGAACTCCACACGGACGCCAGCGGCATCGGTCTGGGTGCCGTTCTTGCTCAGCGGAAACCTCGCTTCAATGAGTACGTCGTTGCTTATGCAGGCCGTGCACTCGCAAAAGCGGAGACTAATTATTCCGTCACGGAAAAAGAATGTTTGGCAATTATTTGGGCGATCAGAAAATTTCGCCCTCGCTTATATGGGCGCCCGTTCGCTGTCATCACAGATCACCATGCCCTTTGCTGGCTGTCATCACTCAAGGATTCTTCCGGCCGCCTCGCTCGTTCGGCTCTCCGATTACAAGACTACGACATTCAGGTCATTTACCGCTCCGGACGCAAATACTCCGATGCTGACGCCCTCTCACGCTCCCCTGTGTCCTCTGAACTCGACCAACCCCCTATTTCCAACCTCACGCCTTCTTTCAATACCATTGATATGGCTTCTGAGCAGCGCAAGGATCCTTGGATAACTTCTTTTCTCGATATCTTAGCCAACCGCTCTGCCAGCCCCCCTTCTAGAGCACTCCGTCGTCGAGCCCGTCACTTTGTCGTGCGTGACCAGCTGCTGTGCCGTCGCAACCACCTACCAGATGGTCGCAAATGGCTGCTCGTGATTCCCCGGCATCTCCGATCCGCTATTTGTGCCAGTTATCATGACGACCCGCAATGCGCTCATGCCGGTCTGCTGAAAACTTTTACCCGCCTAAGTCTCCGGTATTATTGGCGAGGCATGTACCGTTCTGTCCGTCAGTACGTCCGCTCTTGCTTCGAATGTCAGCGGCGCAAGGATCCACCACAGCACTCACCGGCTCCTCTGCAGCTTTTACCTTGTCCGGCCCGCCCTTTTGACTGTGTTGGAATCGACCTTTATAACCCTCTTCCTAGCACTTCTGCTGGGCACCATTGGATCATTGTCGCCATAGATCATCTCACGCGATATGCGGAAACTTCCCCGTTACCAGCTGCAACGGCCTCCGACGTCGCCGGTTTCATACTTCACAACATCGTTCTTCGCCACGGTGCGCCTCAGGAATTGCTCAGCGACCGCGGTCGCGTCTTCTTGTCCGGCGTCCTGGAGGCCCTTCTTCGGGAGTGTCACATCGTCCACCGTACAGCTTCATCTTACCATCCCCAGACGAATGGCATGACCGAGCACTTTAACCGGACCCTCGGCGACATGATGGCCAAGTACATTTCATCCGATCACTCCAACTGGGACCGCATTCTACCATTCGTTATCTATGCTTACAATTCTGCAATGCAAGTAACTACTGGTTTTTCCCCGTATTTCCTTCTCTGCGGGCGAGAGCCATCTTCAATTATGGACACCATACTCCCTTACCGCCCAGATTCCTCCGAATTTACAACCGTCTCTCAAGACGCTGCACACGCCGAAGAATGCCGCCAACTCGCCCGTTCCTTTATTGCCCACGATCAGTACCGTCAGAAAAGTGCCCGCGCCACTTCTACCTCTCTGCCGCCGACTTACCTTCCTGACTCCTTAGTTTGGCTTTTGGTGCCCTCCTCCAGCCCGGGCCTGTCGACAAAACTGCTAAGCAAGTACCACAGCCCCTATCGCGTAGTACAGCAGACATCTCCATTTAACTACATCGTCGAGCCCCTCACGCCTTCGCCTGATCATCGACGCCGCGGCCGCGAAATCGTCCACTTCGACCGCATGAAACCATACTACGAACCTGCTATCATCTCGTGCCCTTAGGCCGCCAGGACGGCGCCTTTTCACCCCGGAGGTATTGTAATACATACAATTGGGGTTTGCTGCCCCTGCGGCCAGTGCCGCCGAAGGAAAGCTGAAGAAGACGAAGCTGACGCTCTCGAACTCTTGGCTTGGAGCTGCGCTGTGTCGACAAAGATTTTGCCTGTCCACATTTCTTGTGCGTCTGTTTTGCGTCTTTACAATATATATATATGTGTGTGTGTGTGTGTGTGTGTGTGTGTGTGTGTGTGTGTGTGTGTGTGCGTGTGCGTGTGCGTGTGTGTGTGTGTGTGTGTGTGTGTGTGTGTGTGTGTGTGTGTGTGTGTGTGTGTGTGTGTGTGTGTGTGTGTGTGTGTGTGTGTGTGTGTAAGTAAAGTTGAGAAACGCTTCATTTAGACAGATTTATTTTGAGTCGACGTTTCGGGCAGAGCCTGTCCTTTCTCAAGACTGAAGTTACAGCAATCTTCCTTCCCTTCTTGAGGCGTTGGAATTGGCACGCATGTAAGCCACATGAACAGAGCAACAAGCAATCGGATTCTTGAAAGAAGATGGGCACAAAAGAAAAGTACTAGACCAGAGAGAAAGAGAAATAAAGAGAACAAGAAAAACGCGCTGTCGCCCCCTGTCCACTGAGCAGCCGCGGGGAGCGGGCAGGAATTGTCGAAGTCGCAATTCTTCGCAAGTTCGCGTAACTGCGCCATATAAACCTCTGTGAGATCTAGGCTCACCAGGGTTCTGTAAACATATCTTGAACCATGGCGGCGTTCCGTCGTGGCTGAGAACAGACGGTCGCAAGGGTTGAGCGCTGTTAGAAACGCATCTTCGCCTTTCGTAATTTCATTTAATTGTGGTCCCTGCTCCTTCGTTCTAAACTGCGCCCGTGGCGGGAGGCGTTCCTCAACGACGCTGACCTTCGACGCCGCGCGAATGCAGAAGCATAGCTTTGCGCCGGGATGCAGCAAACTCAGGCACCAGACGCATCTAAGAAGGTAGAAAACAGTGCCTTCCACTGGTTCCATGGTATTGGTGGCTGGCCCGGGGTTTCCAGGAATGTACGAAGGGGCGTAAGATCCCGTTAAACTCATAGTAAAGGTTTACATCGTCGGCACGCTGTTGTATAGTAGATGCAAGATCGAACGACACACCGGAGCGAGCGATGTTATGCTGACGCCAAGTTTCCGCTGACCCCCCCCCCCCCTTTACATTTCCTGCGTCACGTATACGTGGTGTCAAGCAACATGCATGTGACTGAAACTGGAACTCTGAAGAAGCGGAACTGAAAGTAAGAGAACCGAAACAGAAAATAAGAGAAGAGAAACTGAAACTGCCGCATAGTTCATTACCTGATGGACACAACAGTATCACGCGTTACTTAAGGTCTTCATAAAACCACTGTTTGTTCTTCTATAAGATTAGCAGCATTAGTATATGTTTTCTATTAATGATACCCAGGTAATGAACATGATTTACCAACTTAAGTAGTGTTTGTTCTGGTGTAACGTAACACGAATACTTTATAGGCATGCTTTTGTGTATACGTCGGAAATCAAATTGTGAAGCAAGCCTTGAAACTGCCTGTGCATTTCTCATAAAAAAAGGAAAAAATGATCTTGCTTTCATAGCATGCGTGTCATCTATAATTAGATGTGATTGTAATCGTGAGCTATAACTTGAAATGACCCATGCTGGCTGCCATCAAAAATCACTTTTTTAATTATTCAACAAACCTCATAGCTCATTTCTGTCACGAAAGGAACGAAATGCTTTACTTATATCTCATTGCTTTGGTACAGTCATGGTTCATTATGCAATGTAAAATCTGATTCAGGAATATTTTTGTTACTTGTTGCACGGTTTTTTGCGAAATTCAGCACATCCACTGGTGTTGCGTTCCCGCGTGGTTTTTTTTAACTGAGTACATGAGAATAGCCACCGGATTCTTGGCCGATCGGCCAGTGTCATCTTTTGATAGGCTAACAACATCAACATTCGTCTTTCACTTCCACTCATACATGTGCTGCACTATACTTGTTATTCTACATTGTATTGATTCCATCCATAATTATGTCACAGTTTAAAGGCAAATCATCAGTGCTTGCAGATCTTTACTATGTGCCCACTTTTCGTTTTTGCGACAATGATGGCACAATATGTAATCAAGAGGTTAATATAGTTCACCACTTCAGTTCACAAAAGGACTATGAGAGAGAAAGGCCAAAACACTCACAGTCAAAATACCATTCACACGCTTCTAAGCTGTGCAGATAAAACGACTAAGAAGGTCATTTTCTCTTAACTCATTTCATACTACGGCAGGCTAGTAGTGAGGAATGTCTGTGTACGCGTGGTGAAAGGGGTGAGCCGGAATGCTGTCATAATTCATGGAAGAAAAAGACAGTAGGCATGGGAGGCAGTGGCCACGCTATCAGCTTCCGCAAGTTAGGTTCACGCAAGCTCCGCTTCAGGTTGATCTGATCTCCTTGCAACGAGTTGCTGATACGCAGGCTGACCCCGTCTTCCATTACGACCATATTCACCCGTCCCATGCGAAACATATGCCCGCCAATATCCTAAATGGTCTTCTTTCTGAACACCTACAGAATTTTCCTCATCATACTGTTCTCTCCACTGATGCCTCCGGCAGCTGTGAGAAGGCGGCGACTGGGATATATTCGCAGGATCTGGCTTGTAGGTATTCCATCGTATCCGTGATTATACTCCTATATTCTTCTTATAGTTTTTTGCTATTGGTTAGGCTCTTCTCAAAATTCCAAGGCATGTAGCACGGGTTCTTATTCTTGCAGACTGCCTTTCAGTTCTAGTCTCTCTCCAAAATTTCGGAAACTCCTTATTGAATCGGTCGCTTAGGTTTTTTGTTCCGTGCAGAGCGCGTGAGATCCGCTTTGTCCGGGTACCTGCAGGCATTCGGTGTCTATTTTAACGAGGTGGCTAATTTATTGGCAAGGTCAGCCCTGAGCGCTCCTGTAATATATCCCGTCTCTCACCTCATTCTGTTGGAAACTCCATATTTCCAGCTTTTCCAAAATATTTCAGCCAGCTTGAGTGATCCGTTGATCAATACCGTGGATTTTCCCCACTTCAAGTACCCATGAATTGTCCGGTGGTGTAAATTAAGTCGTTGTGAGGTGTCAAAGACGCTTCTGCGATGCAGAATCCCTCACTTAAATTTGTATTTACGCAGATGCGGGTTCGCTGCGACAAACATTTGTTGTCTCATGTGGGCAAGTTGAAACATTAGGTCATTTTCTCCTCTCTTGCCCTCGGTTCGCAGTTCAAGGAAAGCAGTATTTGGAGGTCCCACTTTCGAGGTTAGGACTCCCCCTGTCTCTTCCAGTTCTTTTCTCGTTCGGTGCGAGCGCCAGTTTAAGGAATTCCTGTTAAGCAGTGTACTTAAGTGCAACTGATCGACTACCTTGTTAGCTGTATACAAAAGTCTCTCTCAAGTTCAAAATGCTTGGTTCTATTCCTGGTAATTCATATTTCTTAAATTGAACGGAATATCCCTATTTTTATCTTGATTCAGTCTTCTACGCCGCCGCCTCACGTCTTTTTTTTTCCCCGTGCAAATACATCATTGGCAATCTCCACTGTACCTTGGCCAGTCCCCCCGCGTGGGTATGTGCCATATTTACTGAGGTGAAGAAGAAGAAGAAGAGTGTGGACAACAAACACTATCTGTACATGTGCTCCGTATTTATTCTTTGTCTGTTTTCATTGTAAGCCAGTAATAGGTAGAAAGGCATGTACGTGATGGGCATACCCTGTGCACATGAATGCGGAAAGCTTGTCATGGCTGCCAAAGCATTGCCAACAAAGCAACGGGACCTTCAAGAAACAGTATATGGTTGTGACCCTTAACATGCAATGATTTTTACACAATTTGAAAATGTGGCAAGTTACAGCAGTCCCGCGGTTATATTGCTGCAAACCAAGCTAGCTCATTTGTGCGGAAACATTTTTAGAGGCTGCCAAAAAGGAACATGTCAAAAAGTTACACATAGCATCCTGTTTCATTGATGTTGTTTATATGCTTGGTAAACGATGGGAACAAGCATCTCTGTGTTGGTTAACTGCTCTGCAATCCACGCACTGTCATGCAGTACATACACAATCACAGTCCAGTGACTGCAGAGCAATCTGCAACCAGTAACTTGGAACTATACTATGCAGCAAGCTTCTTTGCACGGTATTTGTTACATTTATCGAACGATGACATGGAATTGGTATGGCTATGTCTAAACAGTGCATTTTCTAAAGACTCCTTTCTGCCACACTGTAATTTTTACCCAAAAAGCTTCCTACAGGCTCATTTAAATCGGTACACATAAAGATGTTTGTAGCAGGTGTGCTAGCCCGAACAAAAAAAATGTTTTTATTTTTCTTAATGCTTTGGTATTCCTGATTATCACGCCATGGGCATTTATATGTTAGTACAAATTTTTTCAGGCATCACAACTGATGCACCGATGTGTATGGTACACATTCATCTTCAGACATTTCATGTCTGTTGGGTCAAAAAGATACGAAATAATAGTTGGCTGCATTAGTTTTGACTGAGATGACTAGCATCACACAGCATGCTCTTGAAATTCCTCTAGCTGTCTGTAATTGGCTTCATTGTATAGCTTCATACTTGTTTCATTTAAACTCTGCACACTGCTCTTTTTACCGCACATGGCGACATGGCACGCGGAGCCCCGTGGGAATGGGTGAGGAGGATTCGGAGGTCCACTGCTACTTTGCTGGAATCCAAACACAGCTAGGCACCTGTAAGTCACGGTTAATTTCGGAAAGGCAGCTTTGCCAGCTTCCTTTCGTCGTCTTGTCCATCTTGCGTCGCGTCTCGCGGCGAACCCGACAAAGGGGAGGCCATCAACCCCCTCCTCCTCCCCTGCTGAAGCGGGGGAAAGCTCCCGACAATAGTTTCCTAGAGACGTCCTTCTTTTTTCGCGGGGTCAACGAAGGGTCAAACGACAAGCCCAAGCAGTGCGGGGCAACGTTCTCTGTTCATTCTAGAGACACAAGCTTACACTGCAAAATGGAACCTTGTCTTCCTCTTCCAAATGCAACTTCATTTCATTTCATTTCACTTTATTTTTCCAGAATGCAAGTTACATCCTAGAGAGATGCAAGGGCTAAAAGCTGCTAAAAACCAGCTTGACTGGGCCCAAGCACCTCTGTAATGGCAGCACACGACAAACGCACTTCAAGCAAAGAAGTAAATGTATACAAATATATATATATATCAAACAAAAAACAACGAATCAAGTGACATATAGATTCAATGCAATAATAACAATGAGCATGTGTGTTCACTAACAATAGTTTACTGAAGCTTGAAAACAAAGAGAGGACCCGAGAAAAATAGAGAGAAAAAAAACACTTAATAGGCATACATGGCACCGGCAGACAACAGAGGCACATAAAATGCAACCTGGCTATATATTAACAAAATACATATTTAACTCGCTAGGTTTAACACTAGCCAAAACTTTGTACGTATTAAGAGTGGTCGGTAAATTGTGTTCAGGCGTTTGTAGTTTATAATTATTTAGAAAATATGGAATATACCAGAGATCGGTGTTTCGGGTGTAGAGTCGATTCGAAGCGGTCTTTAAATGTGCAGTACGTATTAAGAACAATCTATAAGCAGGAGAAGAATGGTAAAAGAACCTCAAAATGCGAAAAACATACATATGTTCAAAACGAATTACGTTATAATTTAAAAGCAGTTTGCGTTGGAGAGAGATAAGGAAGGTTTGCAATGTAGCGGATAATTTTCTTCTGCAGAACCTGTATTTTTATCACATTTATTTTTGTGGTGGTTGCCCAAACAGAGTTACAATAATTCAAAACGGAACCATTTTGAGCATGATAAATTAGAATTTTCACGTGAGTGGGAAGGAGCCATCGACATCGCGATATTACACCTGCTACTGCAGAGAGATTTTTACAAATATTTTCCACATGCCGATCCTAGCTAAGATGCGACGAGAAAGTAACCCCAACGATTTTGTCGCTGTCAACAATTTGAATTTCTTGACCTGCGTATTTAGGAGCGCGTTGTAGTTCGACTGGCTTGTTCCTTGCACGGAAAATTATTACCGTAGTCTTTGTAGGGTTTATTTGGAGGCAATTAGAACAGGACCAGTTCTTTAGTTTCGTAAGGATTACGTTGCACTCTTCAATTAACTTGTTTATGTCGTGACCAGAGATTAGTATACTGCTCTCATCGGCGTACATGATAAATTTCGCTTCGTCATAAATATGCACAATGTCATTTATATAGATGTTAAAAAGCATCGGGCCCAGAATGCTGCCCTGAGGCACACCATTTCGTACCGCCAGAAAAGAACACTGATGATCGTGGCTATAGACAGATTGTTTTCGATTTTGCAGGTATGATTTCATGAGGTCTAAAGGTGTTCCACGAACTCCGTTTTGAGAAAGTTTAGGAGCTTATTTTTTGATGGTTTAGGGAATCGAAAGGCTTACTAAAATCAATGAAGATTCTGACAGTGAGAATACCTGCTTCAATGTTTTGCAGGATACATTCCTTAAGTGATAACAAAGCTGTTTCCGTCGACTTGCCCCTTCGGAAGCCAAATGGAGCCTCAGACAGGATTTGTTTTGCATTAAAAAAGTTCACTAGACGGGAAAAGATTCCAAGCCAAAGATTTCCAAGCCCTTTGAAAAAACTGGAATCACAGATATTGGTCTATAATTGGACACTACATCTTTATCTCCCCCTTTAAACACAACTGTCACTATTGCTTTCTTCATTTCTTCCGGGTAAACTCCCGTTTCAATTACCAAATTGAAGATGTATGCAAGCATAGGTGCAATAAAAGATAGTCAACAATATTGTCAACATCTAAGGCTTTGCTATTATTCAAATTCATAAAGGTAGTACATACTTCGGTCTCATTGGTGGGCTCAAAGAAAAGGCTTTCGAAATGGCTACAAGATGGAGGAACTTTAGGTAGATGCATCATAGGTAAATGGGTAGTTAAAAAATTGCTGTTTAAATGGCCAGCAAGAAACTGACCGGATAATTCAGAGCCCTTATAGATTATTCGTTGAGCTGGCGCATTTTTCGTATTGCGAGCGACGTAACAACTTATTTACAACTTTGCACACTGCGTCTGAATTTTTCATTCTAACATTAGAGAACAGTTTTTGATGGTACACAATCTTAGCACGCCTAAGCTTAACATTTAGATTATTTCTTGTTCTTTTAATAATATTAGAGATTCTAGAGAGCGATTATTTAAAAAGGCATGGTACAACTTGTTTTCGCGCGTCATCATTCTTTTGAGCTCTGGCGTGATCCATGGTTTTCTTATTCGTTTAGACTGCTTAATGTTCTTGAAGGGAAAGTGCTTAGAGTATATTTCTACACAAACCGTGATAAACGCTGAATATGCATTATTTGAGTTTTTTATATTGAATAACTAGGAGTCCCGTCCAAAACCATTTCAGCTTGTTATCTTGGTACCTCCAACCATTTTTTTATTTGCGTGTAACTCCAGCCCTTCTTCATCTTTGTCATTGTAGCCGCTATTGTTTCTCAAGTACCATCTTGATATTAGCAGTTCCTAAATCAAGCCTTCTGCAGGGTTTGAAGGACCTATTTAATTGGAAATGAGAACACGTGCACAGGGTGGAAAGCGTGTGATCTGCCAGGAAACACTGAGGCGAGCCCGAGAAGGGCCTTTATTAAGGTTGACAGCCATTCTGTGCCTCTTGGCAGCGACGGCACAGCGTGTGCGGTCCCCATGGTTATGCCCCAGCTGTCTAAGCAATCCTCGGACACGACCATGACTTTCGACATTGATGTTTTTATTTAAAAAACACAGGGACCAAAGTCGTGCTGCATGCAGTGCGATTGCCGTGTGGTTCCACTGACGGCGAACAATCATAGCCCGGCTCTTTGGACGGATTCAGGAAACGACTGAAAAGAACAAAAGTAACGAGCAAACAAAGGTGTGCTGCAAACAAGTTAGAACGCCAGAAACGAAGGCGCGCTGCGCTGGGCTAATGCTGTAGCGAGGTCTAATATGTACATTTTCACGGCTCGCGTCGATTTCTACAAAGCGCGAGTAGTCGCTACGGAAATAAACAAAGGCGCACTGGAGCTGGGTAAGTCTGTAGCTACAAGCTTTTTTGTCTCTACCGCCGATTTCCACACCACGCGATCGTCATAACTTTTCTTGGACTTGCTGTTGAAGTTGACAGCGATCATAAAAATTAAGGCCGCCGACTGTTGTGGCAGAGGCTTGCCATTGAAAGGAACAAAGCCGTGCACTTCGTCAACCCGCGGCAACGAGGCCTAGCGCGAGTTTTAGAGCCGACTTGGACAAAGCGCGAGACGCCGCGCGCTTCTAACGCTTGCCAAAGGAAAGAAACAAAGGCGCGCTGGGCTGGGATTACGCTGTAGCGAGGTCTAATATGTAAATTTTCACGGCTACCGTCGATTTCGACAAAGCGCGAGAAATCTCTAAGGTATTAAACAAAGCTGCACTGCACTGGGTGAATGCTGGATACTTCGGCCAGGCGCGATTTCCACAATGCGCGAGTCGGAACTTCTGGACTTGCCGTTGCAGCTGATAGCGATCCTAAAGGGCAGATTGTAGTGGAAGAATTATCGTGGCCACTTTTACCCTGGACATGCCACTGCAAAGGAACAAAGGCGCACTGGGGTCGATGCCCCGGCCTTTCGCCACGTGGTATCGGTCCGCGGCAAATAAGGGCAGCATCGGCTTGCAAGAAGCATCCAGGAAACGATGCTGCAAACAAAGTTACGTTACAAGCACCGCAATTTGGCGAGTTCTGCACGATAAAACTTGCAAAAACGTTGTTCAACCCTTACCTCGGGGTTGAGAACATGCACGCCCGACAAGCGCTTTATCGTGGCTGTCAGACGGCGGTTCAGCTGGCGACGCCGGCGGTCCTCAAACCGCACCTTATGTGAGTCGTCGTAATGGCGTGGCAAAACTTTGAACACCAGCACGACACTAGCCACGTGCTCCTGCAGCAGCAAAAAGAGGCCCTGGATTGCGCAAGGCATGTAGGTAAGTGGTACAAAACTTAATGAAGCGAAATTTGAGATAAAATGCGTACCTTTATGTCGCTGGCGATTTACCGCGGGTCAGCGCCTTTTGGGGGTCGTCGCAATGTCGTGGAAGCAAGAACTGTACAGAAATTTCAGCTGGCTGTCGCCGACGAGCGCACCACGCAAAAAAGCCATATCTGGACAGTTCCCGAAACGCGCGCGGCGCCGCCTAGGCTCACGAATACAAGTTTTCCTTCCTCCATGAGCGATTCCCTAGGCCCTCTAGGGACAGGCCGAGAGAGGCGCGGCGACCCCACATTCGGTTTGAGAACGAGGGCGAAGCGAAAAAACGCAGACACGCATCCCACCGACCAATCGGCGTTTCCAGCCTACCGACCCGCAAACGCTTCTGTTAAAGGGACTATGCAAAGAATTCAAAGTCGCTTGTAAATGTTTTCTATGTTTAGAAATGATGCTAATGAGCATTTTAACCAAGTATAAGTCTTCGGAACTGAGCCGGGAATTTATTATAAATTAAAAAAATGTTTTTTTTTTAATTCGCGGGTCGATTGGTGTGCTCGTAGTGACCGATTTTGGAACAAAAATTGTGGAAATAGACGTCACAACGCCAATGACGTCGCCAGGCCACCACACGCTGTCATTCGCTGGAGCCACGGCAGCCACGACGTCACGGGCACACTTCCGGTAGCCGTGAAAATCGTCTGCTCGTGCCGCCGCGCGACCCGACCCTCTCGGGCAAGCGCGGGCCAGGGCATTGCCTTCGCGCATATGGTTTCAATTTTCCTCTGCCGCCTCCTTTTTTCGGGAGTTCCGGAGCCACTTGCACGGCTCTTAGTGAGCGCGCATAGGGCTCGATGCCCATCGCGGCTGTAAGAGCGAGCAGTCCCGCCTCGAGGTCCGGGTTTATTACTGCTAACTACAACAGACGACACGCAAGAAACCCGACGCGCGCCGCAATTCAGGAAGGCGAAGAGAGACCGGAGATATGCCGCCGCGCCGCCGACGCTGCTGCTGGGGTGCTAGGAGCGACGACCGGAAGTTGCAAGGCGAACGTCATTTGAGACGTACTCAAAGGCGGGGCCCAGTCCCATACCTGTTTTCTTTGTCTCTGGTGCCCCGCGTGTACGAGTTGAGGGGGGAGAGCAGGAGCGTAATTTTTAATCGTCTATATCTTCGTTGTTATTGATGCTAGCTTAAAAATTCTTGCGTTGGGGTGACGAGTGATGAAATGCCTATCTCTCGTCTGCTTTACGTAATCTCAATTACTTTATTGCATAGTCCCTTTAACCTGGTCAGATGACCGCCACGGTCGATGGAAAACTATGATGGCACGATGGTCAACTTCGAACTACTTCAACTTCAAACTTCAAACTACCTAACGGAAATCGTTTATTAGGGACGGGGGACAAGGTACAAGGCAGTTAAGAAAAATTGCTGATGGCCTAGTTCTGTTAGGCCAGGACATGCGTAGCGAAAACGCGGCGATTTCTGCATCGAAATAGTGCATTCACTAGATGCGCATCTATTGGTCATTTTACCCTGACACGTCGTGGCGGAGTGGTAGCGTCTCCGACTTAAACAGGTAAGGCTCTGGTTCGATTCCGAGTCTCGGCGCAGGGTTTTTTTTTATTCAGTGAGTGGGCGGGGGGCTTTAGTGGCTCCCATAGATGCCACCACCGTATACGTTGGTTAGCGGTTAAGCGTAGGCTCTGTTAAGGCGCGTTTATGCTCCGGCATAGCGCGCGCGCGCGCGCAGCACGACGACGTCACGTCGGCCAAAGCGAGACCCTCTATACTCAAACTGCGCTTGACCGCCGACGTTTTCGGCGGCTTCGGCGCACTCTGGCCGCACTGGCGGAGACTTGGGGCATGTCTATATTTTGCGCCGAGTGCGCCAGCCGCCGCAAGCCCGACCAGATGATTCGGCTCCGCGGCGAGGTGCGCGTTGTGACGTATTTCAATAGCTTTGGCAGTTGGGCGGAGCTGTTCTTTTCGAGCTCTCGGCTAATTTAATCCATTCATAGTACACATTTGAAGATACATGCAAGTGGGCGAGAGAGCCCGATCCAATGGACCCGTTGGATCTAGCGGAAGCCGTTGAAGCGTCGTGCGTTGGCTTTCGTTTCAAGCCGCCAACTTTAAACGCGACCACCCTTGAGCGCCAATCCGTTTTTTTGTGGCAAAAAAATAAATAAATAACCTGGCCCTTGCAACCGTGGGAGACCTCGACGCCGCCTGCTGCACCGTGCGACCGCCCCGTTCAAGGAATCACAATCCGTTGGCCCCAAGGCCCCGGCCAGCCGTCGATGGGCGCAGCGCACCGACCTTGTCCTGGCCCCTCGCGACTCCCCGCACAGGGGTTATGATATTTAGTTTGCAACGGCTGCACACGGCGGAAGGGGAAACGACCCGCCGGTGCCTAAACTAACCGTGTTCCCTCAAACGCATCGCACGCTCTGTGGGGCTGAGCTCGCTGCAATGCAGGCCGGAGTTTTTGCGAGAACTATGTCGTCGGGTTTGGGAACGGGATCCATCGTAACGCTGGCAAGACGCCGGTGCAAACTAAACGAAACGACGGTAGTGACCCCCGAAAGATGTCTTTAACGTGCGGCGGTGGTATCTTTTATTTCGGCTGCTGGACCACACCGCTAGCTGCGATAAATCATGAAGTCTGCTTTTACGTCACGTTTCACGTCAATAAGTCCTATGACGTCATAAGAGTTCTCCGCGACGTCATAATAGTTCTCGTGTTTGAATCGGGGCGGCGGGAAAAACTTTTTCAACTTCAAATCCAAATTCCTTTGAAATAAATGCGGCTTTCGCTCCCGTACAAGCGGTAACAAAGCCATGAAATGCTGAATTATCAGATTTTGCTAACAAAAAAAAAAATTGATAGCGTTCTCCTCACTGTCCTTTTAACATTCAGAGCATTCATACCGCTCCTGGCGCAGTGGTGCCGCAGTTAAGTGGTGTGCCAGTGTCCTGGAATCGCAGGTTCTGCAAACGGTGGCACTTGTGCCATCCTGCTTGCTCCTCTGGAGAAACCTCGCGATATCAATCAAAAATTTTACCGCCACCTGGCAGTCCCCTAAGGTGGCAGCTGCTGCTACCGGTGGGACTTGTGCGATCCAGGGTCTCATGACTCACTCTTCCATGAACGGCATCCTCGCCCCTATGGCCATCACAACTGTCCAAATTGCTCCGCAGCTGCCGTCGTCAGCGTTTTCTGCGGTTCTGGCCAATGGGTGTGCCATCACGAATCCCAGCAACCTCGACCTTGCGGTCCGCCATGCCGTCATGCATCATATAGTCACTATGGGTCCACCAGTGTTATGCCGGCCGCACCCTCTTTCCGGTGACCGCCTCGTAATTGCCCGCCGCGAATTCGACCAGCAGCTGTTCTTCGGCGCTGTATATGGTTCTAAAATGTGACCCCGGCTGTTAAGGCCCCTGTGGTGGCTATCGTGCCTTGAACGCCCGCACCATCCCGCATCGATATCCCCTCCCTTATATTGTCGCCGACAAACGTAGCACGACTCAAAAGGGGGTTTTGATCGCATGGCAAGCATAACAGCAACGCTCACCGGAACGGAAGAGTTGCCTTCCTCTCCGTCACGAGCCTAGTGATGCCGCTCGGCCGCATGGCGGCGCCCGCAGAATGTGAGCAGGGTGGTATTGCCCCCCTCCTTTCAAGAGGCATCGCCGCGATGCCCCTTGAAATTATAGAGGCACAGTATAGAGGCACCGTTTAGAGGAAATGAAAGTGCAAAGGCGCGTGTTGCATCGGCACTGAATGTGAACCCCGACAGGGGCTAACTGGCGTAATACGGTTTCATGTTAATAATAATAAGGCGTAATACGATTTCAGACTTGGGCGGTCGAGAAGAGCGGACAACTCCTTGCGGGAACATTTAGTTCACCTCGCTCATTAGAAGTAGCACCTCGTAGGAGCCGAAGTAGCAGTGCAGAAGCTTTTCAGAGCGCCCACGCAAACGTATTGGGCTCCATACCCAGACGTGCTCGCGGGTTTTGTAAATCACCTCCCTGTGGCGGAGGTTGTAACGTCGGGCCTCAGTTTCCTACTGCTGTCAAAGCCGATGTCTAGCAACATCGCGAACGGCTTCTGCGTCACGAAAGAATTGATCAGCGCCCGTGACAAACCAGGGGGCACAATCCGGGAGCAGCAAGGCGCACTTACCATTATGGTGAGGGCGTCCCGACCATACACCAAACGGAACGGAGTGCAGCGCGTCGTTTCTTTGAGGGCGGTGCTATACGCAAACGTGATGCAAGGGATTATTTCGTCCCAGTTGTGATGATCAGCGTCGACATAGACATCATATCTGCAATGGTCATGTTCAGTCTCAGTCAGTCCATTCGTTTGAGGATGGTAAGCTGCCGTTTTTCTATGGCTGGTGCCACTGAGGCGCATGACCTCATGTGTAAGAGCCGACGTAAACGCGGTTCCCCGGTAAGTTAATACGACAGTGGGGGGGGGGGGGGTGCCTTGGTGAAGCACATTGTGGTGAACAAAGAACTGCGCAATTTCAGCCGTGGTGCCACGGAGAAAAGCCGTTTTCTCACAGTAGCGGCTGTGGTAGTCAGTGGCAACAACAATATACCCGTTACCCATGGAGGACACCAAGAATGGGACTGGTAAGTCCAATCAAGTTTATTTTTCTTTTCGTTGAAAAGTCCATGCCTACTTGTTGGAATTGGATTTGCGGTGGATCAATTGGCTTCAGAAGGCCGGCGGCTTTTGTCGGCGCTATCCTCCGTCGTTGACACTCACGACAGGTTCTAACGTAGCGTTGGAAAACCTCAGCAAGCCGAGGCCCGTAGTACTTGTTGCGGAAGCGCCCCAATGTTCTTGAAAAACCGAGGTGGCCAAAAGAAAGGTCGTCGTGGCTAGCACTGAGAACTTCCTGACGAAGCACGGATGGGACAACGAGGAGATGCACAGTTTCGGTGGGGCCGTAGTTGTCCGCGCGTGAAGAGTCGGGGCGGAGACGGAGCGGTTCCTTCGCGGTACTCGATGAGAGGCAGCAGTTCGCAGTCGGCCCTCTGGTGTTGGTCAAGGGCGTTGGGTGGCAGCGCCGAAGAAAGCAGCATCGTCCTCGAACTCTTTCGGTGGGCACGGAGGAGGAGCTCTGGAAGGCAGTCAGCATCTCTATGTTGCTGACCTGACTTGTACACGATTGTGACGTCGAACTGTTGCAACCGAAGGCTCTAGCAAGCAAGCCGCCTCGATGGATCTTTCAGGTTCGCATGCCAACACAAGGAGTGATGATCGCTGACGACTCGAAACGGGCGGCCGTAGCGGTACGGAAGAAATTTCGTGCCTGCCCACACAATAGCTAGACACTCCTTTTCCGTGGTGGAATAATTCACTTCGGAAAGGGACAAAGTGCGACTTGCGTGTGCGATCACGCGTTCTAGCTACACCGTCTTGCCACTGCACAATCACTGCACCGTGTCCATCCTTGATGGCATCTGTGTGTAGTTCTTTGTCATATCACCCCTCGGCAAACGGCATGGCTGAACGCTTACCCCGCCAGCTTAAGGCCGCCCTTGTTCACCGCGAAGCTCGAACTTCTTGGCCCGATGAACTTCCACTAGTTCTCGTCGGCCTTCGATCAGCATCTACAGATGACCTCCAGTGCACGATGGCTTAGCTGGTCTACGGAACTGCCCTCCGTTTGCCAGGCGAGTTCTCTGTTTCGGCGCAAACCGAGGACATCTCTCCATCCGCTTACGTGGAGCAACTATGGCTGCTCTTCAGGCGCCTGCAACCCGCCCCGACGCGCCGATCACCTCTCGAAGTCTTTGTCAGCAGAGACGTCGTCACGTCCACACACGTCTTTATGCGTCGGGACAACGTCAAGCATTCCCTGACCCCTGCTTACGATGGGCCTTATCTTGTCCAAGCCCACAGTGACGGGATTTGAAGGTGCAGGTTCCTTCGCCAAGCTATGCGACCCTAGCAAGCCGAGCACCAGGACGGGGCATGGCTTGTACCCATTTTGAGGAAACCAGTGGGTAACCGGCCGGCAGCGAGAATCGAACCCACCACCTCCCGAAGCCGAGGAGGGTGCTTTACCACGAGGCCACGGCTGCCCGTCCCGTCTCCGAGCGCAGTCAGAAAACTGAAGCTGACGATCGATGGGAGAGAAGAAATCAACGCTACGGACCGCGTGAAACCCGCCTACATAGCGCATGTTTGTGTTTCGGCCCGCCCCCCAGAAATATCAAGGTCAAGTCCTTCGGCTGACTCGGTCCGTGCAGTCGACAAGTATGCCCCTCGCAACCACGCCGCTGACCTCCATTCTTTTTATCCTTCCTCTCTGCGCCGCGGTGGGGGAGCCCTGTAGGGGTGCTATCGCCATTATCAATGATGCGCAGCAGCGGCTTTGAACACACCGGCCGCGCTGAGCCACATGCCAAGGAGAATAAAATAGTCTACACCTGATTCTTGGCCTGCCTACGTCATCTGCGTCGCACTCCGTGCAATTTATAGGGGATCAAGTTCCTGTCCCTCTACAAATCAATAATACAAGCGCCACCTGCCAGTGCTCTCGAATGACAGGTGCTGCCACCGGCGCGACTTGTGCGATCCCGGTTGCTCTTCCAGGGCAACCTCGCGCGATCAATCAGTAATTTAACCGCCACCTGCCATCACCCTGGTGCGCCCAGTGCTGCCACCGATTGGACTAGTGTTATCCAGCTTTAGTAAGGTGGAAAGTTGAGTTAGTTGAATCTGATTCACTATGTACTTAGTGTCAAAAACGAGGACCAAGGTGGGAGAAAGACGCCACACGAGCGCAAGTTCGCAACTAAAACTTTAACAGAAAAACACATGATATGCACCCATCTCGTGAAAATAAGTCAAAGGAAACATACATGATAGCATCAAGAAAAAAGTAGGGTATTCGATACATCTGACGGAGGTGCTGAGTAACATGAAACATGTATGTTTCTTTTGATTTACTTTCACGAAATGAGTATATATCATGTGTTTTTCCATTCAAGTTTTAGTGGACAAATAGCGCTCGTGTTGTGTCTTTCTCCCGCCTTCCTGCTCGTTTTTGAGTCTAACTACATTATGATCCAGCTTGCTCTTCCAGAGTAATCTTGCGCGATCAATTATTAATTTAACCCCCACCTTCCTGTGCCCTTGGGTGGCAGGTGCTGCAACCGGTGCGGCTAGTTTAATTCAGCTTGCCCTTCCCGAGCAACCTCGCTTCACGAATCATTAATTTAGGCAGCACCTACCTGGTTGCACGAGGCCGCTATCCTCTACCGGTACCACCGATTGTCACCATACACAGAGAGGGGCTTTTGGCTCACTAGATAAAGGCTTACGCCTTAAATAACCACGCGAAAGGAAAAAGTTATGAGTACGCGGCTACACTTCATATGTTTATATAAGTCTATAAGGTTTGTTAAATAGTAATTTCCATGGTACAAGTATTTCATCTCGACCTAATGAAGACAGATATATTTGTCCAGCTTATTCGATATGTAGCACCGGTTAATTTTTAATGGCAGATCTTCATCTTTAAAAAATCCTCCTCAACAACTGCACAACACACTGGCAGTCTCCCCCTTTTTCTGGTTTCTGTTTTTATTAGCCTGCATAATATGGCTTTACTCCTTGCAGTTCCTCTTTTTATCTGTAATTCATACATATTTTTAAATTATAACTGTTGCCTTCTCCATGCGGGCAACACAAGATTAAAAAAGGTAGCATCTATGTTTAATATTGTGGCTGTGTTTTCTGCGCCCTGCAAGCTGGCTGCTTTATGGCCTCGAATTAGGAAGAGAAAGTAAAGGATCAAAGCAGTGAAACAGAATATGCTCCACGGTGTTCTGAATGCAATGAGGGAGGTGTTTATCAGACTCCACTCGGATGTGGTCAAACCTACATTGGTCAAAATGGGCTGTATTTGAATGAGCGCTTCAAATTATCTGGCACGACTTCGAAATGGCACGGGATCAAATGCGCCATTTTACCCTAAATATTTCGAAGACTGCATTTTCGCACCATTTTCCGAGTAAACCTGTCGTTCACAGATGCCGTGCCTTTGCTGCCAATGAATTAAATGACGCTTTTTTTGCCTTGCTGTGAATTCAAGTTCTTAAATTTGAAATATTTGAATAACATTGTCACGATAAGTTTGCCGTAAAGAGAATATCACGCAATGTGCCGAAATTCGTGCAGGTGTTTGCCCCATTTTTTCTATCGCCTTGGGAAATGGAGAAAGTACAGTGCACTAGGTTAGGGTTAGTGGGTTGAGGGTAGGCTTTGCATCAGGCCGCTTGCGCAGAGGTCAACAGATGGCGGTCCCGCTGCAGTTGACAGCCGTCCGTTGCGCAAGCATGTTTCGGGGCTCTTCGGATTACGCGTGGTGACCGGGACCGGACGGACGGACGACTGCGAGAGCGCCGTGACTACGACAAATAGATGAGTTCTTTCCTTTCACATTACGAGAGTTTAGATTTAGGCTAGTTTTAGATCTAGGCTAGTCAGGTGAAGTTCTCGCGAAAGAGCAGGATAGGGACCTAACGGCCGGATCTATTCAGGCCGGAAGATGCAGATCTGTAGCGCTCATCTGTGAGTTAACTAGTTTAGACGGGTAGTTATTCGTTTTTTTTTATGTGATCGGCTTTTGCGGTAGGCAGAAATTTATTTCAGCACGTGCTTGCGGGTGTTTCTTTTTTAGCCTGTAGATATACTAGCAATTCTTGGTAGCAATAATGGAGTGCTGCGAAAATGGTCAAGTAACTAAAGGTTAAATGCAAGGAGTGTGAGGCATCGATGAATTTGTGGGAAACGCTGTAGGCCAACAGTAGGCCAACAGGCGGAAACGGCAGCTCGTAGTAGCGATGAGGTTCACACACGTCAAGATCGGAGCATGGTTATTTGCTGAAGACAGAACAGAGCTCAATGTAGAAGAATTATATAGCAGCGAGACTTTAGTTGGAGCTAGTTGGGTAATAGACATCGTAAATGACATAGGTGCCGACTGCGGAGAGGGGCTAGGCCGCTCGCCTCTCGGGGTCGACCCGCTGTTCGACAAGCCCACAGATCTGCGAGGGAGTGGCGCACGTCTACGCGACGGCAACAACATGACTCTCCAGACGTAGGTCTGTGACAGTGGCCTATCAATAATTTTGGTGTCTATTTGTTCTGACTCTATCGTGCATTCTTAAGTGTTGTTAAAGCTGCCTTTATAATAGAGCCTCTTTCGTTGCATGCTCTGCAATGGTTTTGAGAACCTTGGGTATTAGTGTGAATGGCTCTGTGTCGTCTCTAGCTCTATAAAGTTTGTTTTGCTTGTTAACTCTGGCTCCAAGCATCTCTCTGGCTTGAACCGGCGAAAGCAGGGCAGCAAACGGCCACCCCCTTCTCTCAATACAGGTAGCTAGGTTCCGGCTGAACTTGTCACGCGAGTCGAGGGCATCTCATTTGAGACCGAAGAACGTGCACTAATTCTAAGGGTGTCCGGGACAGTGCTCACCAACGAGTGGCACATCGTTAATAAATATAATTATTAACTGGGGACATCGTGTAATAATAGCACAGGGCTGAAACTTGGGCGCATTCTTCGGGTAACTGTTATTGCAGCGAAAGCTTCAGTATGCCATGTATCTGCCAAGGTCAACCTGCCGGCCGCTTGACCTTCAAAAAGGTGGTGGGACCTTTACCTGATTAAGTGCAGGTCGCCACCATTTCATGGTGTTCACCCAAAAGTATACTGCGCCTTCCTTTCCCCAAAACCTAACTTAAAGAAAGAATATCAAAAAGTGCCCTTGACCTCTTTAAGTGTAGGTGTCCACACAAAAGTATACTGCACCTTCCTTTCGCCAACACTTCACATAAAGAATAAAATATACATAATGGCGACTGAAAAGGTAGTGTTACCGAGGCTATCGCGGCTAGCCTAAAGGCGCAGCTTGAGCGTTACCCCTAATTCAAACTGTCATGTTTAACCATGTTTAAACCCCCCCATTTTTATACATATCTCCAAAGCATTTTCTCTACGTGCTGTTCTTGATATTTGAGGGGTTTTTTTGCACCCCATCCGATTCAGTTATGCCCCTGTCAACGCCACTAGCTGGTAGGTGGCGCAAGTAGCACATGTCCTGGAAAGCTGGGCCTGTCAGAATCGCTGAGAATTGGCAAGCGACTGCTACATATTCCGCGGATGTATAACGTCTCTTGTGCTCTGCTCACGGAAAGGTACGGCAACGCTGTCGCTGGGACTATTTGTTCGATGTCCGTGCAGACCGCACCACTTAGCACTTGCGGAATTTTTCTAAAGACACAAACAAGAAGGGGACAAAACTAAGCTCGTGTTTGACAAACTATACGTCAATAAAGATGCATATCAGTGGGGTCACAACACCAGCAGTGCAGTTTGTATCTCCCGCGCCGCAAGTAAATGAAATATTTTAAGCGGTCCTTCAACTCGCTTTCTTTCACCATCCTTTCCACCCTGTTCCGAGCGTTCAAGTTCAAGCGTTAAGTTCACTTCTTTTCTTTACAGCAACATCAGAATCGTCGTTCTTAAAGCCACTGCTCTTTCTTCCTTCATTGACTCTAATTCTGCCTCGATTGTTGCCTTAACGGAAACACGGTTACACGATGCTATTCCAAACAGTAGTGTTCTGTTGAGTGAATCTTGCTTTAATCTTTTTCGTTGCGACAGAGAGTTCCGGAGAGGAGGCGGTGTCCTCATTGCAATAAAGAAGGAAATTGTAGCTATACCCGTAATATTCACCTCTTTCATTGAATGCGTGTTTGTTTTTTTAGAAATGCGGGAATACGAACCTTATAATTGGAGTGTTTTACCGATTTCTGGAGATGTGTGATGGTTTTGCGGAAGAATTACACCGGCTATTAGGCGAAGTGTGTGCGCATTTCTCGAATTCTGGTTTTCTTATTCTCGTTGACTTCAATTTTTCTAACATCAAGTGGGATATGTGTTCTGCCCCTCCTAGTGACAAAGAAGTTCATGCCTTCATACAGACGTGTCTTGACTTTTCTTTATGTCAAATTATTTATAAACCTACTCGATCATCGGTGCTTTCCTCAAACATTCTTGACCTCTTCCTAACCAGTGACCTAAATATTTGTTCAGATGTCGTTCATTATGAAGGGCTTTCCGATCGCTAAATTGTCACCGGGCACATCAACTATCTCATGTCAAGTCAAGTTTATTTTAAGTCTGTTTAGAGAACGTAAAACTGTTTCAAAAAAGATAAGATGTTACAATAGGGCTAACGTTCTCAAAATGGACTCCGAATTAACCACTTTCTCAGTGCAATACCTTTCCGATTGGTCCTCTTTTTCTTTTGAGGAGAACTGGATGTCGTTCGACACTGCACTTACTGACCTTATCAATCAGTGCATTCCACTTATATCGATAATGTGCAACGCAAGTGCACCCTGGTTTAATAAAAGGCTTCGTAGAGCTAATAATAAGAAAGAAAAAACCTCTGTACAGACAAGCCAAAGCTCATAGAACTACTCATTAACTTGACAAGTATAAGCAAAGCAATAAAGAATGCCAAGTTTTACTTAAAAAAACCACAGGGAATTCTTCAGCAATGTTTTGCCAACAATCGTTACCAATAACCCACGAAAATTTTGGTGCGTTACTATTACCCGCAGTTGTGATGACATTATCCTTAATGATTCGAATAACACTCCAATTCCTGCCTCCGAATGTGCACAGATGTTTCTTTCAGCATTCTCATCTGTATTTACTTTTGAAGGCATCACTTCAGCTCTCAGCATAGCTCCTTTTATTGAGGTTTCTATGCCCCGAATGGTTATTAATGATGCAGGAAATAAATCCTTCCTGAATAATGTGAAACTCACTTCTAGCTCTGATCCTCCCGGGTTTTAAAAAGATTCTTAAAGACATCTCTGAGAACATTTATCCAGTTTTGACATCACTCTTTTCTCAATCATTATCATCTGGATGATTCCTAGCGATTGGCGCGCAGATAAAGTAATACCCATATTCAAATCTGGTGATCAGTCTAATCCGCTCAACTATCGTTGAATATTCTTAACTAGCTCCATATCTTGCTCATGGAACACGTTGTTCACACCAATATTATCAGCTATCTTGAGCAACACAACATAATATTCAAATACCAGCAGGGATTTCGAAAGGGTTTCTCATGTGACACTGAACTTTCCGGAATCACTCACGACCTTTTTTTCATCAGCGGACGCAGGCAATGAAGTCGAAGCGCTATTCCTTGACTTTTCTACAGCATTCGGCCGGGTCACGCATCACAGACTTTTGCTCAAACATACCCACTTGAGCATTCATTTTGACGTTATTTCCTGGGTTAAAACTTTTCTTGCCTGCCGATCTCAGTTCATTTCTGTCAAAAGTCATCTTTGCCGCCGCGGTGGCTGAGTGGTTATGGCACTCGACTGCTGGCCCGCAAGACGCGGGTTCGATCCCGGCTGCGGCCGTCGAATTTCGATTGAGGCAAAATTCTAGAGGCCGATGTGCTGTGCGATGTCAGTGCACGTTAAAGAACCCCAGGTGATCGAAATTTCCGGAGTCCTTCACTACGGCGTCTCTCATGGCCTGAGTCGCTTTGGGACGTTAAACCCCCATAAACCAATGATCATCTTTCTTCCTCCTCACCTGTTTCATTTAGTGTTCCCCAGGGAAGCGTTCTGGGACCTTTACGTTTTCTAATCTTCATAAATGACTTAACCGCTTGCGTATCATCCATATTCAGATTAATCGCTGATTATTGTGTTATATACCGTAACATCATAAATGACTTAACCGCTTGCGTATCATCCATATTCAGATTAATCGCTGTTTATTGTGTTATATACCGTAACAGCTCTATTGATTCTGAGCGCGAATCTTTGCAAACTGATTTAGATTCTATTAGCAAGCGGTGTTCAACTTGGTTAATGACCCTTAATTCGTCTAAAGCAAGACTTCTCTTTTACTCACAAGTCATGCCCCATCCCGACATCTTACACTCTCCTTAATAGCCCGGTTGAACTTTCTACTTCCTTCATGTGTTTGGGACTAAGTCTTCAGTCTATTTTAACATTAAATTACCATCTTAGCCATCTTCTGGCTACTGCTAACCGCTCTATTGGTCTTCTAAAACGTAACCTTAAACAAGCGCCTTTCCACCTATATATACTAGCATACGTCACCTTACTACGGTCTAAAATCGAATATGCGTCGGCCATATGGGACCCGGATCAAGCATACCTTGTAGATGAGTTAGAATCTTTGCAAAACCGCGCCGTTAGATTCATATTTTCGGATTATTCTCTTCATACTAGCGTCACCGCAATAAAGGCTCGCGCCGAACTTGATGCGTTATCACATCGTCGCAAACTAGCACTCATGGCTCTTTTCCAGGAACTTTACCACGATGTTCTGCTGCATGACGGCTTTTTCAATCACCTGAATCTTTTTTCCGCGTCGCGACCACCCGCTGAAAGTTCAACGCATATCATGCCACACTTCTTGTTTTGCGAGCTATTTCATTCCTCGTACAGTAGTCGACTGGAATAATCTACCATCACACAACGCTTCAGAAAGAACCCTAAACAAGTTTCAGGATCTGCTAACCCAAATGTCTGCCTAGCATTACTCATTGATTGTACCATGTGCTCCATGCAGCTGTTTTGTTATCTTGTTTTTTCCAGCGGTTATGTTAACCCTCTAATGCACTATCTGTTCTCTTTTCGTGTGAATTATAATGTATATTACTGGATACTTTTGTTTTCTTTTTGTGCTTTGTTCTGTATTTATGTATTGCACCTTGGTGCTTGCACAATTTTTGTTTTGCATCCTTTTCTATCAATGCTCCCCCAATGTAATACTTTCGACTGACGGCTTTTTAGGGGTTTATTAGATAAATGAATAAATAAATAATAAGCGATCGGTGTTTCTGCTTTTGCTTTCGGCACTCTATTTCTTTGTCGCCTTACATTCCTGGTATTGCACTTTAAGTAAGGCGTGAATAACACTGAACAATAGACAGATATCTCATCAAGAAGGCCAACCCTCCCAAAGAGAGTGAGAAAAGGCGCGGGACCCTCAACGAGCAAGTTTTAACAAACCGAGGCTTGCCTTAGCGGCCCAGGCTGGACACCTCCCCACTGTGATCACTGCCTCCTCACGCATGCAAATTGTTCTTGAGGCGGCAGCCCCTACTGCTAATCACAAGAAGCCGAATTTACCAAAGAACGTGGAAAAAGGCGTACGAATGCCCTGTTTATGATGCCTCAGTGGACAAGGTATTCTGTACGACTTGTCGCGTTGCCTGTGCTATGAACATCTATCTGCCAAATATTTCCAGGGATGAGCACTCTCAATTGACGTACTCGAAGAAATCGCTTATAAGATATAAGTCATGAGGCGTCGAATCTGAATCGTGCGGCCATGAGCGGAACCGCAGCTATAAAAGCGGGGGTGAACGCAGAATCTACTTGTGTAATTGAAATGCGAAAGGAAATCAAAAGCCGCTATGAAAGGACTGATAATGACACTATCTTCATTGCAGTACTTACCGTGCCAAGGACAGACAGTGCGTGGTCATGATGATGCAGAAAGTAATCTAAGACAACTTCGGGAACCTCGCGCCAATGACATTCCAGAACTGCAATCATGGATTTCTCGAACAAAGTACACGTGACTCCCCTATGGTATTTTAAACGAAATGTTGGAAATATTGACTCAGGATGTCCTCCAGTCACTCATAAATAAGGTTAGTGAAGCAGGGCACTATGCCTTGATCATAGACCAAAAATCGGACCTATCTGCCAAGGAACAAGTGTCGTTATGCTTCCGTATTGTTCAAAAGAACTTCGAAACACGAGAGTTGTTCTGTAAAATTTATAACACTGCTGACACCAGAGCGACCACTTTGGTGTTCTTTTTGATGTTCTTAAGGACGTGCACTTTTTTTAAATCTGAGTGTTGGCAATTGTCGTGGACAGTGCTATGATGGCGCTGCAAACCTGAAAGGGCAACACAGTTTGCTGCAAGCCCTAATACAGCAGGCGGAGCCGCGAGCATTGTACGTACACTCCCATGCGCACATACTAAACCTTGTGCTTCAGCACATGCCTCAGAAAATGGGGAATATTTCGCGATTTCCCAGGTATGATATCAGAAATGATAAAATTTGCTACGTGCTCCCCATAAAGTCTAAATTTGGTCGAGGCATTTCAGAACGAAGGTGAAAGCATAAACTTGCGAATGGTTTGTCCCAAGAGGAGGAGGCTCAGGGCCACTTGAATGATGTCGGTTGTTTAGAATTATAGCCACCTAGTCTCGTTTCTTCATGGCCTATAGCATTACAAGAATGGTACGATGCCGGAGCCAAAGGCAGCGAATTTTTGAAGACGCTGTCAAACTTCGACACATACTTCATGCTCAAGCTTCTGACACTCGTATTTTTGCTATTAGAGACCATAAGCACCGTTTCAGAAGGCAGCATTGAGATTTGATCAAGCGGAAAAATGGTTAAGGCGGTCAGGGAGAGTCTCAGTGAACTCAGGAAGTAAGGGGTTTGACGATTTTGGAACCAGACTGACGGAGAGGCTTGTGAATTGGTACTGCATGTTAAAGAAAAAGAAGCTCCTGCGCCAAGGCGAAGGAAGGCTCCACGTCGATATGACAGATCTCTACCCCATGTGTTTCCTTCGTTCGAGGACATCTGCCGTCAGTGGTTCCACGAGGTGGTGGACGTGGTACATTCCTCGCTAAACGGCAGGTATCCACCATATATGTGGTAGCACGTGGCAGAGTTTGAGCAGGTTTTGACAGTAAATGTTGACAGCATGCACCTTTTGAAATACTACAGGCAAGATCCTTGAACCTTATCGGTTCAACCTTCACCATGTATGCTCACAGATATTGCAAGCCAGCGCAATGTACCCTTGAAGGCTTTTGAGAACGTTGTTGAGATGCTTTCTGGAGGTAACGGTGAGCAGCTGCAAGATCTTCTGCCCGAGGTGGCTAAGCATGTCTAAATTATTTTGACTATTCCAGTCATGTCATGCACATCTGATAAGATCGTTTTTGCGCCTCCGTCGCGTCAAAACGTATCTCAAATCAACAATGTTGCATGCTCAATTTAATAACAGAGCATTTCCCCATGGGCACAAAGAGCTCGCTCACAGAATAAATCTCAGTGACATCGCGGACGTCTTTACTGAGAGGTATCCTGTGCGAAGATGCGCATTCTAGATTATGCTGTAGCCTTTGTACAAAGTGTAGGACAGTGAATTTCATCACAGTAAATTACGCCGGCTTTCTTCACGCTGCCTCTGTCCATGAGCTAAATTTAGTCCCTTCCATAAAATCGGCTCTCAATTCCTTGTGTTGCCGCTTCGCCATTACAACTTCTGCTCTTTGATTCCTGCTGATGTCTTCATTTATATTTTTGAAAGATGCATGAAGAGTTCATATTCCTTCCTTAAATTTTAATTTTTTAGTTTGTTGTGAGAATGTTTGTATGATCCATTGTTTCTTAGACACGAAGAGTTTAAAACATGTTTCTATTGAAATTGAGACGCTGTCGTTTAATTTGTTTCGCAAACTGCTTTTTGTCTATCCGGAATAAACCAGTGTTTTTAGAAGACTGGATTTGTCGCTCGTCTAGCGGAACCATGGCTCGCAGACACGTTATTTATAAGGCAGGGCCTTTAATACATAACTAAAATTTGAGTTTGGGCTAGTTGGTTCATGCTTGAAACATTGAAGGCTCAGGAGTAATTCCTCAAAGTAAAAAACAGATCCGGAGGACATCTTTCAGACCACTGCAGCCAGCCTAACCACACCTGTAAGCCTTTACGAGTACGAGGTTCATGGCGACGCCGAAGAACAAAATTGAAAGGGAAGTGATCGAGGCATATCACGTTCCGAAGGCAGGTGACTCGTGTGTGAACAAACCGTCAGTTTCGTTGCACTAAAAAGAAAATTGTTTTTTTTATCATGCCTAAAATCCTTCTGTTGTCTCTGTTGCACATGTTTAGCTCAATGCACTTAGATGTTTTCTTTGCTTTTTTCTTCATGGCCGTTTTAAAGCTTTTACCTGTTTGAATCTGCCTTAGCTGTGATACGTTTAGCCAATTCTAGTTCTGTTTTGGTTCGCCTCCTGATTAAGCTTTTTTGTTTTAGCCGCCCTATGTTTTGGCCACGAAGTATATCAGCTTTTATATGTTCTTAGTATATGACACGGCCTTTTCATTAGTTGTTTTTTACTGCCTCCTAATCAAGGTTTTTGTTGTTGTTTTTTACTGTTTAGCTGCGTTTCTTGTTGGCCTCCAGTATTGTATAAGCTTTATCTGTTTTTATCTTGTGGCTGAGCTTTTGCTTCGATGTGGTTTAGTGCTTATTGTATGATCACCTGCTACGACTTTTGGCTTAGGACCTCCTCCTTTGGTAGTGTACCGAACTTCTTTTTTTCCCGCTTTTTTGCTTCGTGCATCATTGGCTCCCTGACTGTGACGTGGCTTATTATGGCTTTATAATGCGCGGTGTGGCTTCGAAATAAACAGTTGCTATTGAGCGCCCGTCCTGTGTTCCTATGTTTCTGCTGCTTTCTCTGCAGTTCTTTTGCGCTGCTCTGTAATGTATCTTTAATATGTAGCCTTTCCGCCTGCCTACATCTTATACTAACATGATTTGACGATACCATTTCTCACGTAATATGCCCTGCTTGAGCAATCGCGACATCTTGCACTTCACGGTGTTTTATCAGCGCAAGAAGACGCAGACGAAGGAACACAGAACAAAGACAAACGGGCTTTGTTCTGTGTTGTTTCGTCCGCGTCTTCTTGAGCTGGTAAAACACAATAGAAAACCAACTTGCCCGGCAATTGTTGTTGTTCTTGCATTTCGCGTTCGATTTATCACATGAACCTTAGTTAAAACGCTCCAAGACCATTAACGACTATAAAAAAGCTCGTTTTTGTAGCCCTTAATAACTGGGTCTTTCTTATAGATATCTTCTTATGAGGCTTTCTAACGTTCAGTAGAAACAAACTGGTGCTTGTACCCAAATAAAGTATCTTAACTGATTAATCGTCTGATCTCTCCTAGGCGTGTGCACTCCAATAGACGTGCTCCATGGCATAACAGATATTTACAACTATTTTCTAACAAAATGAACCCACTTTTTCGAACTGCTATGTATTGATTGAAACCTGCCGATTGGACAGCATACAAGAAGCTGCATCAGCATATTAACGAGCACTGAAGTCTACTAAAGCCACCTTCTTTAAAGCAACCCTCCTGAACATTCTGAAGACTAATCCAAAACGCTTCTGGGATATATGAAACCTGGAAACACCAATAAAGCCTCATTCTTGCACCCACCGGCGAACCTGCTCCCGACCACCTGTGTGCTAATCTGCAAAATGATAATTTCGTTAAGTCTTGACAGCGCTAGATCCATACCATGAAAAGCTAGACTGGTATACGAAGTTCTTAATGATTTTTCTAAGGCTACCAAAAAGCAGCATACTGTAGTTTTCGAGCGGATGACGGAACATTGCTTTGTTCCTGCAAACACCGATGCGTATGCAGCGGCTAGGCCAGCACACTTCAATACCCTCACTTCATGCCTTCCGTTATCGAGAGGCGCATTGCGCCGTTTCTTGAAGATGCATGCCTAATGAAGTGAACGAAAAGATGTACAGGTTATATTCTGCATTTCATCGATCTGTTGCTGCGGTTTAATATTTCAATCTCTATCATCTATCATCATTATCTATCAGCAGAAGCTTAGAAACGTTCCTTCACCAATGGCATTTAGGAACGGCTTACACGAAGCACTTTCTTCATGAACTGGCCTCGCAGACAGCCCACGGTGTGCATGTGACCAAGAAAATGAGGATGTGGCTCACCTGTTATTAGATTGCCGAGTTCACGACAACCTCAGGTCACGATTGAACGAGACTTGAGCGCTTTTGACTTAAGACCCTTAAGTCTACAAAAGGTTTTAGGCCCCTGGCCAAAATATGAACTGCAAAGGTGAGCACTTGTGGCGTTGATAGCATTCCTTGAGGACAGCGGTATCCTTGTGAAATACTAGCTTAGTAGAATTCGAGTCAATTCTACAGCTCTCACCTCTCTTTGCTTAAGTGTTTCAATATGTTTGTTATTTGCTTTTGCTGTATTTGCTGTAAACAAGCTTATTTTTTTCTGTTTAATGTGAGTGAGTGCTTCAATTGCATTATTATTTACTTTCGCTGTGTGTAATGCAAGTAACGTTATTTTTATCTGTCCTCGTTTATTCATATCATTTATATATATATTGTATTATGTACTGTTCTCTTAAAATTCAAGGCGTTTTAGTTCGCTCGATATTGTTATTTCTCTTGAAGCTTGAAATTCGTTTTACATGTCGTGTACTGTTTGTGTTATGTTATGTTGAACAGTTCATCGTCGGACCACGTGTTTGCTATGAATTAGTGAAAATAGTAGCCGGAGCCGCTAAGCTGTAGACTCCACTCCTTTATTGTTCATGTAAATAAAAAAAAGTCGCTTTCTTCATGCAGTGTTGTCCGACGTCTCGATCACCCTCTGTGCGATTATTTTGCGAAGGGTCCCACAATGTTCGACTAGCAAGGCATCATACCAATTATAGATTTGAAACTAGCATCTTTCTAGCGGAATTGATGGTATAAAATGGGAAATTTGTACGGATTGCTAAAGAGTATAGTTCTATTATCAAGAAATCTATACTCTCACAATCGTATCATCATGGTGTACAAGTGAAGACTGGAAGACTGCTGTTGTCGTACCAGTACATATAGCCGGAGAGAACACAATCGACCTAACCAGCGACACAGATCTTTGAGATTAATAGTATTATGCAAAATAATGGGACATATTTTTAGGCATCATGTTAATTTTCTTGAGGATAAGAATTTTTTCTCTTTAACGGAGCATATGGCTTCCGAAAGTTTTTCTCTTAAGACATTCAACCACTTTCCTTCACTTACGGCTGTCACTTCTGTTCGGACTCCGCTTTTTCATCTGACTGCATATTTCTTCATTTGCTAAAGCATTCGATAAAGTTAATGGCTCATTGCTATGACATAAACTAAGAGTGCAGAACATTGACCCTTCAATTCTTAACTGGATCCGTGGATTCCCTTCTTCTCGTGTTGAATTTGTCAGCATTAACGACTCTGATTCCTCTACTGTAGCACTTGGTTCTGAGGTTCCTCAAGGATCAGTACTTGGCCCCCTTACCTTTCTTTATCTTCTATATTGCGGTGGATTGCCGTTCCCCTCTTTAATATACCCTGTGTCCTGAGAGTAATATATATATATATATATATATATATATATATATATATATATATATATATATATATATATATATATGTGAAGGGAGCCAACAGTCACCGAAACCAAGGTGCATAGGGGAACGTTAATCTTTTTTTTTATGTGTTATGCTTATCATTGGGATAATAATACTTAGATTAATAAATCGCTTGAAGAAAATTACTTATAAAGCAGCAGAAAAAACAACCATGCCGCCGGTGGGATCCGAACCCACGACCTCCGAATATCGCGTCCGGTGCTCTTACCAACTGAGCTACGGCGACGGCTGTCCAATCTGCTGCTCTCGTGGGTATTTATGTTTACAGGGTGTAAGCGAGCCTTGAGAGTGTTCACCAGCGCCACCCTAAGTAATTTTCTTCAAGCGATTTATTAATCTAAGTATTATTATCCCAATGATAAGCATAACACATAAAAAAAAAATTAACGTTCCCCTATGCACCCTATGCACCTTGGTTTCGGTGACTGTTGGCTCCCTTCATAAATTTGTCAAACGGGCCCCTCATTTCATTTAACTTGTCTGCTTATATATATATATATATATATATATATATATATATATATATATATATATATATATATATATATATATATATATATATATATATATATATATATATATATATATATCTTGCCAATGAGCGTGCCCGGAGGAAGGGAAAGGGCGAATGAAAAAGACAGAGGGTGCTAACTCGGCTCCAGCCACGGCAGATAGAAAACTCATCGCCTTTGTACTGCTGTGGACGTAGTTAGGCTGATGCTGGTGATGAATGAACACAGTGCTGGCAGGTTCGAAGTGGCAGATTTGTCTTGTTTTCTTTTTCTATTTATTAGATGTACCTACAGAGCGCATCAGCCATTATTTTGAGGGGATTAATGATATATAATATCACACGCAGAGAAGATATTGGTAACTTGTCATCAAAGTAACACACAATAAGAAAGCAAGAAGAAATGAATTTACAACTAGTTAGTACCAACGATAACATAAAATAATCAATTTATTTCAATTTATATTCTGTACCTCATCATAGTGCTAGGAGCGCGCAAAAAATCCAACAAAAATCGATGGCTTGACGGGAACCGCGCCCCCGTTACAGACAATGGCGGCGGCAGCGGGGCCGTATTTTGTTACACTGAACAGAAACTAAAGCAAAATTTTGATGTGAACTGACATGCAGCAACATACACTGCAAAGAAACTGTAGTTACAAAAATACAAGAATTAATGAAAAATGTAAAGAAATGCATGAGAGAAATTTGACATCAAAAAGTGAAATTTGTTTGAGGCATTGCAGTTTCTATTTTTCAGCCGTAAAGGAATGGGGATGGATGTTTAAGGAGAGCGTTTTGTCAGAATATACGATACCTGCTGTTCGATCCCTTGCTGTCCATAGTTCGTACGGCTGGGTGGGATGTACCAGGGCGGGATGTGGCGAAGTGGCCTCTTTTTTTGCATTACGCCTCGAGTATGCAATGTCTTGTAGTGATGTGGTGTGTGTCTTTCTTTCTGTTGTATACTGAAGCACGAGCATGTATTCATACGTCCGTTTCGCTGGCACAATTTTGAGTTCAGCGAATAGATGTGTAGCATGGGAGTCATATGGCAGGTTAGTTATAATCCGAACGGCTTTCTTTTGTAACATTTGTATCTTGTTGATATTCGCATCTGTTGTGGTTTTCCTTGCTGAATGAGTGCAGGTTACATGACAAGTCAAAATTGAGTTATATATTAGTAGTTTTATATTCTGAGGGAAGACGTGTCTAAACATTAAAACTCCGCATGCTTTTGGGACCTTGACTTTTACTTGATCGATATGAGTGTCCCAGGAAAGGCATTCATTTAAGGTTATGCTCCAAGAAATTTGATGTCTTTTATCTTTTACGTAGGGTATGTTTGTGTTATCTAGAAACAATTCTGGTACAGACTGTACAACATTAGCTTTAGTCCTTAACAGAATTGCTTTTGTCTTTTCAGTATTTATGATTAATGAGTTACTTATGCTTCATTCATGCAACTTTTTTAATATGAAGTGGCCACCTTCGGAAAGCTAGTGAGCAGTGGATGGAGTGACAAAGACGGTAGTGCCATCGGCGTATACGGCAAGTCTTATGTCTAGGTTTATCAAGGCAATGTCGTTGTTGTATAGATTAAAGAGTTGTGGCCAAAGTATGCTGCCTTGCGGTTCACCTGCCTTGATTGGAAGAAATGTCGATTGTGCATAATTTATTGCTGCGGATTGGCGGCGGTATTTAAAATAACTTTTCACTAGGTGGAGGGCGGTTCCTCGGATACCGTATCGCTCTAGTTTTGTTAACAATGTCGCATGGTTTATACTATCGAACGCCTTGGAAAAATTGATGTAGATCCCAAGTGTTAGTAATTTAACCTCAAAATTTTTGGTATTATTTCCTTTTGCTGAAGCAATGCATGCGCTGTTGATCTCCCACGGCGAAAACCATACTGTGCGTCGGACATAACGGAATACTTTTTCGCAAAATGAGATAATTCTTGAATGAATTATCTTTTCTATGCCTTTAGAAAAAATGGAGAGCACTGATATTAGCCTATAGTTTGAAAAATTGTTATTATCTCCACTTTTGTACATAACAGTAAATTTTGCAACCTGGAGTCGCTTGGGAGATTCTCCAGAAAATAGACAGAGGTTGCAAATAAACGTTAACACGGGCACTAGCTTTCACTGGTCTGAGCTGTAAGCCATCAACATCAGTACAATTTGTGTGTTGCGAAGAGATCGGAACGCTAAGAAGACCTCTGTTTCTGTAGCAGACTCAAGGTATCTGTATCTGATACCGGCAGGTAGTTTGCTCCTTACTGAGATTCACCCGTTTGTGGTAGCGAAGTAAAATATCCATTAAACGATTTGGCAAGTTCTAAATCAGACAAAATTTCGTCATTCATTTCTATTTATGGCTCTATGTGACGTGATTTGGGGTTGTTCAACAGTAAACTTATTTGTTTCCATGTTTTGTCTGGTCTTGATACATTTGTAGCAGAAAAAAGGTTGTTAAGGTACCGTTTCTTTGACGTACGGATTGTTTTAACCAACTGGTTTCTTAACTTTTTAAACCTTTGCAGATCAGGTGTTTCCTTAGTCAGTATAAAGCTTGCAAAAAGTTCATCCTTCTTTCGCATCACAGGCAAGCATTCTTTAGTAATCCACGGCGTTTGTGTCTTCGTGTTAGGTTTTTATGTTTAAATTTAAAGCAGTCATTATGCAACCCAAGGAATTAAAAAAAAATGTGTTGTGTTGTATGCGTCATCAGCAGTATTCTTTTCTTAGATATCTTCTTAAGATATGACAGCTAGATTATTTCGAAAATGCTCCATTGTAGCTTTGCTTATATTTCGGAAGGATAACGTTTGTTGTTTTCGATTCAGTGATGTTTTTAACGACCATGTAAATGGGTAAGTGATCACTGATCGCTCTGTTTACCGCTCCTGCCGATAGATTGTTGCAGTCTGCATTTGTGATGAAAAGGTCAAGTATAGATGATTAAGAATGTGTGACATATGTAGGACAGTTTATCACATTGTGCATACTGTTTGCTTGCAACAAGTTAACAAAATCAGTTCTTATAGTTGTAGACATGAGAAGATTTATATTGTAGTCTCCTCCCATAAACAGCGTATAGCTATTACAGGAGACCCAGTAGAATTTCAAAGGTCGTTCGTTTCTTCGAGGAAGGTTCACGAACCCTTCCTCTAGTGTCGTTCGGCTTGGAAGATGGACAGGAGGCGAGCTTGTAGATGATGACAGCAGAGCATATATTTACAGCATACATATACATAGCTAAACTGGAAAAAGCAAAACTGAAATTACAAAAGAACAAACTTTGCGCTACTTCACTCATCGACCGGGCAGATTACAGCCTAAGTAGCATCACGTTACATGCTAAGCATGGAGCCCCAGCTCAGACTGGACTCCATCCGTTTACATGCGCTTTTAAGCACTTAACGCTCAGAAAACCGTATTTATGAGATTAACAAAAAAGAAAAACAGCCTTTTATACCCTTACGCTCTTCCATCATTTCCACTTTCGGAGGTAACTGAATATAAATATCTTGGCGTGACGATAACTAATAATCTAAGCTGGAACAAACATATAGGTAACGTATGTGCATCAGGTTTTCGTAAACTTTGTGTCCTCAAGCACAAATTGAAGCATGCTCCTGCAGACTTGAAATTTTTAGCCTATTCATCATTAATCAGACCCAAGTTAGAATACGCTTGCATTGTCTGGGACCCATTTACTAAAACTAACATTCAAGCGCTTGAAATGATCCAGCGCAAGGCCATTCGATTCATCTTTTCAAAATACCGTTCAACCGATTCACCTACTGCCATAATGCGAGCACACCGAATTCAAACATTGCAGGTACGACGTAAAATTCTCAGATTAAAATTTCTTTTCCTTCTCAAACATAACAAGTTGTCAATGTGCCCGGATCCCTACGTCAAGCCATTTTCCGCTCCACGACCAACAAGACATCGCCACTCTGATTCACTAACTCCATTCACCGCCAGAACTAACCTATTTAAATACTCCTTCTTCCCTCGCACCGTAACTGAATGGAATGCTTTACCTTTAACAGCACTATGCGACATAGATTCCATTGAAAAAATAGAAGATTGACGCCATCAAACTTATTTTGCTTTGTGTTTTAAATCTTCGTTCAGTGTTTTTTGTATATTCATGTTGCACTGTATTGCCCCTCCTGCTAGGGCCCAGAAGGGCCTGCAGTATTCTGTAAATAAATAAAATAAATTAACAAAGGACTAAGGGCGGTCTTTCTGAGTGGCCCGCCCTAAGCATCAATTCTCGAATCAAAAATAATATGAGAGATGGGGACAACCAATTGGGTTGAGCTTAGCCTCGAACTCAAGGACTTGTTAACAACACAAACTAAATAAAAACAAATACGCCCCCACACTCTCTCAAGTGAGAGTATCCACACGCTCCCGCTTCGGAGCTAATACTTGCCTCAGACATACCGCCACCCATCATCGGTCAGCGTCGCCCGTCAGCAACAGAGGAGGGGGCGAAAGGGCCCACGATGCTGCCGCGCTACCGACAACGGGACACAGCTAATAAGCATGAAGTGGTTTGTCTGTCGCTCCGGGAAACCAGATTAAGGATCGCCCCTGTCTTCCCACATTCTTGGTGAGCACTGCCTGTCCGCCATGACAGGTGTCCGTCACGGCCCTCCTGGGAATATGCTTTTGTTCACGAGCCATGGCGGAACGCTGCGGGTGCCTTCCCGGCGATAGCCCACGTCGTTAGGGGGGGGGGGGGGGAGGGGGGGGGGGTCCGTGCGTCAAGATACCATTTTGTTCCCCGTATGCACTCGGGGGCTCTCGCTTATACTGGGGAGCGGTTTCCGCGTGTGCAAGCGTCTTGCTTCCTGCAAGGGTATGCAGCTGGAAGAGAGGGGCAGCCTTACATGCCCCTTCTAAGAGTATAAACCGAGCTTGCTATCAGTTCGTTTATGCTTCCTAAGAAAGTGGCCGCAACACTTTCACATTAAAAATGTCAGCCCTCCCGGGGCACAGTTTTTCCTGGGTACTCGACACTTCAAGAACCAAATCAAAGCAATAATCAATAAAAAAACAACTAAACCGCAACATTGGTGCATGCTGCTGTACAGTTCACTGAACCGGCAGCAACATCATGCACTGTGCAGAGTCCACATTAGAAGCACACACAACTATTACACTGTTCGCAGCAGTTCACAAGTCCGCACACAACACTCACGAAACACAGGCTGAGTGTCCTCATATAATAGTCTCTTCGTAAGTGCCCGGCTTCAACACACGGCATCCCGCTCACAGAGCGACGGTTGAGTGGGAACATTCACGCCTTGTCTGGGCTAGCATGGTTGCGCCACTTGACCTGGCACAAAAGCTGACCGTTGGGCTCTTGCTGCAACGATATCGAGCCATGGAAGGGTAACTTCCATGGCGGTTTAGGGGGCGGAGATGGCACAAAACCTATTCGATCCAGTTTGGCGGTGATTGGCAGACTACAATCCCCGATGCTCAACTGATCCTGATTACCGCAGGAAAACGCGCCGCGACAGCAGGATTTCTAATAGGAAACATTGGTTGCGCTTTCTAGACAATCACATGTAAGAAGACAGGACAGGCGCAAACTAACAGGCGCAAACTAGAAAGCGCAACCAATGTTTCCTATTGCAATGAACCAACTTGCCCAACAACGCATCCAGCAGGATTTCTGTGGGCCGCATTTCAGCATTTGGGCTGAGACACTCTGTGTTACAAACTCTGTCGCCGAATCAGCCCACTCTTCAAGGTCATTGCGTCTGACTGTGGAATCGCTACCGCTGTACTTCAGAACAAACGCCCATTGGCGGGCAATCATTTGCCCGAGCTCTCCATGAAGACCTCATCTTGAGCACACCTGGTCTCACTCGATTGGTGAACATTTTCTCTCACCAGCACTAGCTCAAAATTAGCTCTGTCCGGAAACAACCGCTGCAACTGTGTTTCTAGCCGCTCTGAAAGTGCACTGTATCTAGCGTTCGTGTTTTCGCATATCCTCTCTCCTCATTTCACTCTCAGTACCCTTCAATAGATCAATCTGGAGCGCTGATTTCCCTGACAGTTGTTTTTCAATCTGAATTGATAGGGCCTCTGAGGATTCTGCTATCTTGATCTCAGTGACCTCTTCGTTATTCTGGCCTAGTGCCTCAGTCACAATTCCAGGGAAATCGTTGTGAACCTCTCCAGTGCTCCGAGCATCAGGGCCTAGGTCCGCATGGTGTCTGTCCTTTAACTCGGACGTAGTGTCATCCTGCCCGCCGCCCATATACCTCAGCTGAAGCTTTTTTAGCTCTTCTTTTTTATTTCGCTCAATCTGTCGCATTCGCTCTCGGAAATTCAATTCAAGGTGACGAATAGTATACCGCCCTGCTTCTGATAGGGCAACACCTCGAAGAGTTTTTCATTCGGGGACAAACTCATTACTGAAGGCGCTTTCATCAATGAAATGTCCGTTCACGGCAGTCCACAGTTCCTGCACCTATGAATCCGTTCCTTTTCCTTCGTTCCGGCTCTCTGCTTCCGCCAAAGATTTAGGTAGGTCGTTAGTAACCTCACCAACACTCTGAGCTTCAGGGCCTAGGTCTGCATGGTCTCTGCGCTTTCCGTCGGACGCATTGCCATGCTGCCCGCCGCCCGTATAAATCAGCTCATTATTAACCGCACCAACACTCTGAGCTTTACGCCCTAGGTCTGCATCGCCTCTGAGCTTTTCATCGGATGCATTGCCGTGCTGCCCGCCGCCCGTATAAATCACCTCGAGCATTTTTAGCTGTTCCTGCTCCTCCATTTCTATCTGTCTCATCCGTTCCTGAAATTTCAACTCAAGGCGGCGAATAGTCATTTGTCCTGCCTCTGAGAGAACAACTTGAAGCGTATTAAATTCTATGCCGAATTTAGAACAGAAAGAGTTCTTAAGACTGAAATTTTTCTCCATGCTGGTCACGTGTTCCACACCTGTACCCTAAGCCTTCAGAGTAGCAACCATGCCAACCTCGACAAAACGCAAGAAATCCCACTCACCCGGCGCAGATCTGATGTCTGCGACCAGATCCCGGATGATGCGTCCGCTCTACCAGCTTCGGTAGCAGCCGAGATGGAGTCGTCCTTTGAGAGCTCCTCGCTGCTCCGTGTCGGATGGCCTGTGGTTGTCACTGCGATGCCTGCCCTTGGTGATGAGGTGTGCCGAATCCTGTCGTGCTGCGCCAGTAGAATTTCTAAGGTCGTTCGTTTCTTCGAAGAAGGTTCACGAACCCTTCCTCTAGTGTCGTTCGGCTTGGAAGATGGACAGGAGGCGAGCTTGTAGATGATAAAAGCAGAGCATATATTTACAGCATACATATACAGAGAGCTAAACTGGAAAAAGCAAAACTGTATTTACAAAAGAACAAACTTTGCGCTACTTTACTCATCGACCGGACAGGTTAGAGCCTAAGTAGCATCACGTTACATGCTAAGCATGGAGCCCCAGCTCAGACTGGACTCCATCCGTTTACACGCGCTTTTAAGCACTTAATTAACAAAGGACTAATAGCGGTCTTTCTCAGTGGCCCACCCTAAGCATCAATTCTCGAATCAAAAATAACATGAGAGATGGGGACAACCAATTGGGTTGGGCTTAGCCTCGAACACAGGGTCTTGTCAACAACACAAACTAAATAAAAAACAAATACGCCACCACTCTCTCTCAAGTGAGAGTATCCACACGCTTTCCCTTCGGAGCTAATACTTGCCTCAGGCATACCACCACCCATCGTCGGTCAGCGTCGCCCGTCAGCAACAGAGGAGGGGGCGAAAGGGCTCACGATGCAGCCGCGCTACCGACGGCGGGACACAGCTAATAAGCATGAAGTGGTTTGTCTGTCGCTCCGGGAAACCAGATTAAGGATCGCCCCTGTCTTCCCACATTCTTGGTGAGCACTGCCTGTCCGCCATGACAGGTTTCCGTGACGGCCCTCCTGGGAATACGCTTTTGTTCACGAGGCACGGCGGAACGCTGCGGATGCCTTCCCGGCGATAGCCCACGTCGTCAGGGGGGGGGGGGGGGGGGGGAGGGATACGTGCGTCAAGCGACCATTTTCGTTCCCCGTATGTACTCGGGGGCTCTCGCTTATACTGGGGAGCGGTTTTTCCTGCAAAAGTATGCAGCTGGAAGAGAGAAGCGGCCTTACGGACACAATCAAACACAAGTTTTAAGAATTCAAAAAAGGTAGCAACACATCCATGGCGAGGGCGGTAGACCAGGGATATAACATTTGCCCGTGTTTGACCGTAAGTAATTCTAAGTCACAGGTCATCCTCGACAGCTCATCTATAATATTGCAGAAAAGAACACTTCGAATAGCAATGAAAACAACACCGCCTCTCTTTTCAGAGCGGTTGAGGTAAAATGAGGAATAACCCGGTATTGTTACAACATCAGTAATGCCTGTAAACCAAGTTTTCGTGACCATAATAGCATCAAAGTTAAATTCAAGCTTCCCTATCAAACCCATCAGAAATTCGTACTTGCATCATGCGGATTGCGTGTTCGTATGAAAGAGTGCAAGTGTGGAATCATCCCTACTCACTTTCACGTCCGAAGGAAAAGGTGCTCTCGGGAACTGAGACATGCTAGTGAAGTAACTATAAATAACAAGCATTAGGTCAGCTTCTCAAGATCCTCTGCATTCCGCACCACGCAAGCCGAATTACCATCTGGTCGACGATGGGGAACCTTTCCGTTTGTATGTCATACATATTTGTACTCTTTTTTTCATTGGCCCATCTCTTAGCGGCAAAGAGCAGCTCCCTGCTTGCATGAGTTGGATTTTCCGTGCTGTGACACCTGCCTAAGTGCCTTTCTCTTAGAAACCAGTTGTCACGTACAGACTGCTGCTGGAAGCGCAGAAGAATTCCTGGTACCTTGCCTGCTTTGCAGGGAAGCCTGTGTAGGGTCTCAATCGATGCATGAATTTATCATTTCCATAACTGCATGAAAATTGGTTGCGCGAACCACATTATTCTGGATATTCTTCCAGTAAACACGGCTGCAAAATCCTGGCACGAAACAAGTGCACAATAACAAGGGAAATTATCGAGGCTAGGGCGATAGCAAAAGCGGAGGACTCATGTGTCAGCACCCCATCTATCCTTCTTTCAACAAAAGAGATGGAATTCTTGGATATGCGACGTTAAGTGATGAGTTTGGATGCTGGCTTCTTATCCGCCTTTTATGTGCTGTTTATATGTTTTTTGAATGCTGTATGCTGTGCTGTATATATTTCGCCATGCTTCTCAATAAAACCTCAGTTGCTAGTTCAGCGCTTGTCCCCTTCTTTCTGTCTGTGTTTGCTTGTCCGCTGTTTTTCACTAAGATGCAAAACCAACTAGCCCATTCAGCTGCTTTACTGACAATGATTTCTTGTACATCGGGCTCTTTTATGTGTAGCAAGTTGGACCCAAGCTTCCTTATTTCACTCATCGCCGACGCAGCATGCAGAGCAAGAATTCTGTCTTTCTGCATCAGAAAAAAGGTTTTGCCACCAGACATACGATCACTTTTCGGGTGCCTAAATCCCTCCTGAGGGCACGCTGCCAGAATCTGCAAGCTTCTTCGTTCTGAATGGCAACGACAAGCACGTAAGTACAAGGATTGCCGATACGCAAAATTAAGCACTCATGGGTCGCCGTCTACGAGGAAGATATTGTGGTGACAGTGGAAGAAATGCCTGGACTGTACTACTGAATTCTTGTGGCAAACAGTCCTTCGCGGGCTTCCGGACTCATTGGCTCCAAGGAACACCACAACACGAAACCAGGTCCACACAGAGGACGGCGTCCGCCTTCCGGAAGGAGTTCGTTGAGTGCTAGAAAGAGGGCCGAAATTCGCCATAGAACCAAAACTAACCGCCTCCGAACAGTTGGCCTTAGTGAGACGGATTTCTCGACGGGCAACGGACCGCAACATCGATGGGTGTATTTGGAGTGGCGTAGATGTGCTCGGCCAACACAAGCAATCAAACTCCAGGGTGCCATTTCGAAAGACGCTATCCTTTCTTCAAAAAGATGCACTGTGTGTTCTGCCTGCCGATAAAGAAGGTGGGTTTGCAGTGTTTTCTGTGGGGACCTTCTCCCGTAAAGCATCACAGGCTGTGAATGCTGCGTTTGACAGCAAAAACGTTTCACTAAAGAGAGCGAAATCAAAGGCAAAAAAACTATGTAACAAGCTCAATCTAACAGGACTTGTAACCCACATAGACAAGAGTGAGAATTTGTCATTACAAATGTTGTTTGCCGCCAAAACGCACAAGCCAGAGTGCCCTTTCAGGGTCATAGTGTCGGAACATGGGACGTGGCAAAAGAGCATTGGAATTTTCTTGCAGGACCAGCTGAGAAAGCTTACCTTTGATGACCGGTTCCTAATCAGAAATTCCAATGAAGTTGCTAACTATCTCAATTCTGTAAAAGGAAAATCAGTGACGGCCTTTTCTATTGACATCAAGGATTTGTTTTATTCACTCCCGCATGATAGATTAATGTCGTGTGTAGAAACGTGTATTGATAAGGCAGGAGCTGTTGCATTCCAGAATGAGTCGGGTATAGATGTAGGGGGCTTTTTGGAACTATTGCATCTTTATCTGACATCTACATATGTAGACTGGGGAAAAAACACGTAGCTACAAAAGCAAGGTGTGTGTATAGGCTCATGCATAGCGCCCTTGTTGAGCGATTTATTTCTGGCTGAGTGTGACAATGTGTTGTTATCACGTCTGGACGGCTGCAAAGTTTTAAACGTGGCACGATATGTTGACGACTTTCTGATTATAATAGAAAGGACAGACCGACCTCTTGACGAAACATTCGGGAGCATTCTAAGAATATTCGAGGAGTGTTTAAACCCCCTAACATTGACCAATGAATTGCCTCTGGATGAAAGCATCCGTTTCTTGGACTTAAGCCTCCGGTTTACGAACAACCATGCCTGTTGGATTTATGATCCTAGGGGAAAAAAGCCGATACTTCCGTACGATTCGGCACACTCGTAATTGGTGAAATGGGGTATAGCTAAGCTTTGCTTTCGTAATGCATTAAACAAGTCGTGTTTTCACACAGTTGAGGAAAGCCTAATGAAACAAACTGCCCGTCTAGGTGCGGCTGGCTACCCCAGTGAATTGCTAGTATCAGTGGCGGAAGGTGTTCTAAAAGAGAAAAAAGCGGAAAGGCAGACGGGATGCAATCAACAAAAGGGACAGAGAGATGATAAACAAAAAGTTGTGGTCATCCCTTATATGCATAAGATCTCGCACAACCTTAAGAAAATAGCCAAGAAGGCCGATGTTAAGGTTGTGTTTTCTGCCCCAGAAAAACTAATAAAACTGTGTAAAGCGACAATTCCAATGAAAAAGCCTCGTCCTGGATGCAAAATCAACCACCAGAATCCTTTTGTTGCATGTGATCAGGGTGTTGTTTATGAAATTAAGTTAACGTGTGGAAGCAGATACACCGGCCAGACCGATCGGTGTCTTAACGAAAGATTACTGGAGCATAACAACAATGTAAGATCCATTGCTTCATCAGGTTTTCTGGCTAAGCACTGTCACCGTTGCAATCATAAACCTGCCTGCATACCCGACCTTCACAGCTGCAAAATCCTGGCACGAAACAAGTGCACAATAACAAGGGAAATTATCGAGGCTAGGGCGATAGCAAAAGCGGAGGACTCATGTGTCAGCACCCCGTCTATCCTTCTTTCAACAAAAGAGATGGAATTCTTGGATATGCGACGTTAAGCGATGAGTTTGGATGCTGGCTTCTTATCCGTCTTTTATGTGCTGTTTATATGTTTTTTGAATGCTGTATGCTGTGCTGTATATATTTCGCCATGCTTCTCAATAAAACCTCAGTTGCTAGTTCAGCGCTTGTCCCCTTCTTTCTGTCTGTGTTTGCTTGTCCGCTGTTTTTCACTAAGATGCAAAACCAACTAGCCCATTCAGCTGCTTTACTGACAATGATTTCTTGTACATCGGGCTCTTTTATGTGTAGCAAGTTGGACCCAAGCTTCCTTATTTCACTCATCGCCGACGCAGCATGCAGAGCAAGAATTCTGTCTTTCTGCATCAGAAAAAAGGTTTTGCCACCAGACATACGATCACTTTTCGGGTGCCTAAATCCCTCCTGAGGGCACGCTGCCAGAATCTGCAAGCTTCTTCGTTCTGAATGGCAACGACAAGCACGTAAGTACAAGGATTGCCGATACGCAAAATTAAGCACTCATGGGTCGCCGTCTACGAGGAAGATATTGTGGTGACAGTGGAAGAAATGCCTGGACTGTACTACTGAATTCTTGTGGCAAACAGTCCTTCGCGGGCTTCCGGACTCATTGGCTCCAAGGAACACCACAACACGAAACCAGGTCCACACAGAGGACGGCGTCCGCCTTCCGGAAGGAGTTCGTTGAGTGCTAGAAAGAGGGCCGAAATTCGCCATAGAACCAAAACTAACCGCCTCCGAACAGTTGGCCTTAGTGAGACGGATTTCTCGACGGGCAACGGACCGCAACATCGATGGGTGTATTTGGAGTGGCGTAGATGTGCTCGGCCAACACAAGCAATCAAACTCCAGGGTGCCATTTCGAAAGACGCTATCCTTTCTTCAAAAAGATGCACTGTGTGTTCTGCCTGCCGATAAAGAAGGTGGGTTTGCAGTGTTTTCTGTGGGGACCTTCTCCCGTAAAGCATCACAGGCTGTGAATGCTGCGTTTGACAGCAAAAACGTTTCACTAAAGAGAGCGAAATCAAAGGCAAAAAAACTATGTAACAAGCTCAATCTAACAGGACTTGTAACCCACATAGACAAGAGTGAGAATTTGTCATTACAAATGTTGTTTGCCGCCAAAACGCACAAGCCAGAGTGCCCTTTCAGGGTCATAGTGTCGGAACATGGGACGTGGCAAAAGAGCATTGGAATTTTCTTGCAGGACCAGCTGAGAAAGCTTACCTTTGATGACCGGTTCCTAATCAGAAATTCCAATGAAGTTGCTAACTATCTCAATTCTGTAGAAGGAAAATCAGTGACGGCCTTTTCTATTGACATCAAGGATTTGTTTTATTCACTCCCGCATGATAGATTAATGTCGTGTGTAGAAACGTGTATTGATAAGGCAGGAGCTGTTGCATTCCAGAATGAGTCGGGTATAGATGTAGGGGGCTTTTTGGAACTATTGCATCTTTATCTGACATCTACATATGTAGACTGGGGAAAAAACACGTAGCTACAAAAGCAAGGTGTGTGTATAGGCTCATGCATAGCGCCCTTGTTGAGCGATTTATTTCTGGCTGAGTGTGACAATGTGTTGTTATCACGTCTGGACGGCTGCAAAGTTTTAAACGTGGCACGATATGTTGACGACTTTCTGATTATAATAGAAAGGACAGACCGACCTCTTGACGAAACATTCGGGAGCATTCTAAGAATATTCGAGGAGTGTTTAAACCCCCTAACATTGACCAATGAATTGCCTCTGGATGAAAGCATCCGTTTCTTGGACTTAAGCCTCCGGTTTACGAACAACCATGCCTGTTGGATTTATGATCCTAGGGGAAAAAAGCCGATACTTCCGTACGATTCGGCACACTCGTAATTGGTGAAATGGGGTATAGCTAAGCTTTGCTTTCGTAATGCATTAAACAAGTCGTGTTTTCACACAGTTGAGGAAAGCCTAATGAAACAAACTGCCCGTCTAGGTGCGGCTGGCTACCCCAGTGAATTGCTAGTATCAGTGGCGGAAGGTGTTCTAAAAGAGAAAAAAGCGGAAAGGCAGACGGGATGCAATCAACAAAAGGGACAGAGAGATGATAAACAAAAAGTTGTGGTCATCCCTTATATGCATAAGATCTCGCACAACCTTAAGAAAATAGCCAAGAAGGCCGATGTTAAGGTTGTGTTTTCTGCCCCAGAAAAACTAATAAAACTGTGTAAAGCGACAATTCCAATGAAAAAGCCTCGTCCTGGATGCAAAATCAACCACCAGAATCCTTTTGTTGCATGTGATCAGGGTGTTGTTTATGAAATTAAGTTAACGTGTGGAAGCAGATACACCGGCCAGACCGATCGGTGTCTTAACGAAAGATTACTGGAGCATAACAACAATGTAAGATCCATTGCTTCATCAGGTTTTCTGGCTAAGCACTGTCACCGTTGCAATCATAAACCTGCCTGCATACCCGACCTTCACAGCTGCAAAATCCTGGCACGAAACAAGTGCACAATAACAAGGGAAATTATCGAGGCTAGGGCGATAGCAAAAGCGGAGGACTCATGTGTCAGCACCCCGTCTATCCTTCTTTCAACAAAAGAGATGGAATTCTTGGATATGCGACGTTAAGCGATGAGTTTGGATGCTGGCTTCTTATCCGTCTTTTATGTGCTGTTTATATGTTTTTTGAATGCTGTATGCTGTGCTGTATATATTTCGCCATGCTTCTCAATAAAACCTCAGTTGCTAGTTCAGCGCTTGTCCCCTTCTTTCTGTCTGTGTTTGCTTGTGCGCTGTTTTTCACTAAGACTCTTCATTCCGCACCACGCAAACCGAATTACCATCTGGTCGACGAAGGAGAACTTTTCCGTTTGCATGTCATATATATTTGTACTCTTTTTTCATTGGGCCATCTCTTAGCGGCAAAGAGCAGCTCAATATTTGCATGAGTTGGATTTTCCGTGATGTATACAGAAGACTCATCCTGCTTGAGTGCCTTACTCTTTCAAACCAGTTGTCATGAACACACTGCTGGAAGCGCAGCAGAACAATTCCTCGTACCTTGCCTGCTTTGCAGGGAAGCCTCTGTAGGGTCTCAATCGGTGCATGAAGCTATTTCCATAACTGCGTGAAAATTGGGTGCGCGAACCACATCATTCTGAAGATTCTTCCAGTAAACAAATGTGTTAGGAAAAAATGAATGCTTGAATACATTATTGCGGCATTGATAACCCATAATCTATTCTTGTGTTCTCTACTCGCTCCTATATCTAATGTGGCTGCTTAAAAAAATGTTTTCATTATTACCGGTGCTGTCATTGCATATACTATGTAAGAACTTCAAAAGTTGAAATAACATGAGAAGGAATTAAGAATACGACAATTGTCAAGGTACACAAAGAATTAAGGCAAGGTTGTCCGCTATCACCGCTGCTTTTCCTACTTTATACGATAAGTATGGAAAGAAGGCTACAAGGAACCAATCTAGGTTATGATCTGTCGTACAGATTAGGCGGAAGGGTTGTTGAGCAAGGACTACCGGGTTTAAGGTATGCAGACGATATTGTTCTGTTAGCAGAGAGCCAGGAAGATTTGCAAACTTTGGTTAATTCCTGTGGAGACGAAGGAGACAGTCTATGCTTCAGTTTTAGCGCAACTAAGTCCGGTTTGATGGTTTTCAATGGTGCAACAGATCAGGAACTTACAATACAAGGCCACGAAATACCCGAAGTGGCCGAATACAAATATCTCGGGGTATGGGTAAACGAAGGGCATATGTACATGCAAAAGCGCGAACAGTCTCTCATAGCAAAAGATGCCGTGATAATGAAACACAGAGCATGGGGGGGAGTTACAACAGGTGTGAAGTACTGAGAGGTATTTGGAAGGGAATAGTGGTGCCGGAAAATACTTTTGGGACATCGGTTCCGTGCTTTAGGGCAGAAGTTCGGTCGAGATTAGAAGTAAATAAATCAGAGAGCTGTTATAATGTTAGCACTAGGTGCCCACGGGAAAACCACAAACGAGGCAGTACAGGGGGACATGGGCTTGGCATGGTTCGAAGCACGGGAAGGAGTAAAATACTATACGAAGAACGCCTGAGAAATTTGGACGATAACAGGTGAACTGCTAAGGTATCTAAATGCCTATACAGAAAGAGCGTTGACTCACACTGGCGGAAAAGAACTAAAAAGCTATCCAGTAAGTATGCCAGACACGAGGTCGGAGATAGAAAGGACGTTAACCGACAGGTTAAAAACACGGAAGGTAAAAATTGGATAGATTCAATGAAAAAGAAGCGTAGTGTTGAATTATATCGATACTGGAAAAGGCAGATCAGGAAGGAAGCGTTTTATGATAACTCAAGAGGCAGTGCCCTACTCTTTAAAGCTAGGTAAGGATGTCTTAAAACGCGCAGCTACAAAAATAAATTCTACGAAGATGATGACACATGTGCTGTGTGGGGTAAATCTGTAGAAACCTCATACTAAAATGCGATGTTATCCATTCCGATGTCGATGCAGGCAGTCACTCTTCCTGAGGCCGTAGTGTTTAGAGATAACAATAGTCATGTAAATAAATCTGCGGTGGAGATTAGGAAAAAATAATTCGAAGTTTTGCGGCTAAAAATCAGAGAGGTGACATCAGGTTAAAAGTGTAGGAGAACGCATTTTAAAAAAAAAGTGGTGAATTTTAATAACTTACAACACAGTTAAACAAAATAAAGGGAAAAAGAGAACGGTGGCAACTGCCATCACACCATTTCAAAAGGGGCGCTCCATCCATGATCCATCCATCCATCCATCCATCCATCCATCCATCCATCCATCCATCCATCCATCCATCCATCCATCCATCCATCCATCCATTCATCCATTCATCCATCCACCCATTCATTCATTCATTCATTCATTCATTCATTCATTCATTCATTCATTCATTCATTCATTCATTCATTCATCCATCCATCCATCCATACATCCATCCATCCATCCATCCGTCCGTCCGTCCGTCCGTCCATCCATCCATCAATCCATCCATCCATCCATCCATCCATCCATCCATCCATCCATCCATCCATCCATCCATTCACCCGTCCAACGATACTTTCGTCCGTCCGTCCGTCCGTCCGTCCGTGTCCTGTCTCTTCACGTGGCCTTGACTCTGCACGCCCACTGTTCGCACCCGGCTTTCGGCAGCTTTTCATCACCATGTACGCACCTCCCATCACATCCGGTGAGCTCCTTTAGCCGTATCACCGCCCCTTCCTTCCTCGGCTGCCCGGGCTGCCCGCTTTTTATGCCAAGAACCCCGTTCTGTGGCTGGCGCTGCTGGACTCGCACTTTCATGTCAACAACGAGTCCAGCCAGCTGCTGCGCTATCAGCACGCCAGCCGCGAACTCCCACCCAGTCTCCTGGCACAGCTGAGGTTGCCCCCTCCTGGCGCCGACATATACGCCGAATTCAAGAAGGGCCTGACGGCGTATTTTGGCTTGGAGCTCCCACCGACTCTCTACGCTCCTGTTCCCGACTCCACTGCGGCGCCACTGGACCCACCACCCCTAGCCGCATTCCCTTCGGCTTTCCCCCCGACCGCTCCTCCGTCGGCGCCCCTCCAGCCACCGGTTTCTCCACTATCGTCGCCACCGTATGTGCCCCCACTCACGGTTCGGCAAGTGCCACGCGAGGACGCGTCAGTCTCTTGCCAACCTTCTCAACCAGCTGCCTCAAACTACACCCCGATCTCTCAACTTTGCTTCACCGGCCTCTATGGACGGCCATCCACCTGTGATCTCCCGTCCCACGGTGCCTCCTGCCCAGCCCTACTTCCCAGCTGTGGCGCCTACCCTTCGTCTATCACCGGCAGCACCCTCTCTCGACCTGCGCTCGGACTCTTCTAGTCCCATGTTCGCCTGCTCCCTCAAGCCCGACCACAGTAAGCACAACTGTCCTTCCTGTCGCGAGGCCCGCATGCACTCCATCCGAGGACCTTGTCGCATCTCACGCGCCACCCACATATCGCCTGCTCCACATCCCTGTCTACCTGGCACCTTCACCAGTGCCACTGCCTCCGCGACAAGCGAGACAGCCCTACCGTATGCTTGCAATTCCGACAAATACTCCCCGGATTTGCTTCTTGTGCCCCCAACAACCGGTCCCAACGCCACGGTGAGTCCATTTTGCAGCCATCCGGTACACCCCGTCGCCCGTTTTGACTACTACCTAACAAGGCAGCACGTGCCTCACGCCGCAGACCTCACGCTCAGTGCCGTCCGCCGTTGTTTCGCCATTGCCCGCGGCCGAGGCATCGGCTCCACATCTATGTCTTCCCCACGCCATATCTTCGTCCGTACCAACTGAGTCAGCGCAAAACTGCCCCCAACCACCGGCCCCACCAGTAGGCTATCCGACTGAAGAACGCCTACCTCGCCCGCCATTCCTCGCTTACTTTTCCCGCCTTGTTCTTCCGTCATCCTCATCTTTTGGCTCCCCTCGCCCTTTGCGAGGCAGCCAGGCTCTACCGCCAGTGCTCTTTTCTTCCGCCCGACAGCCTTCCCCAGCTCTGACCCGGCCTTCACGAAGCTAACTGTGCCCTCGACTTGAGAACCTGTACAAACTTTTACATACTGTTTTTTTCTCTTTTATCGCGCATCGCGCTAGGGGGGCAGCATCTGTAGCGGCGCTGGTATCGCCTGCGGCGCTGATGAAGACGAAGCTTGGAGCGCGACCTGGCTCGCGCAGTTCAGAACGTTTTCCCCAACCGGCCTGGCCAGCAACGTCAACAGCCCTCTCCACCGTCTCAGCCGCCGTGGCTACCGGGACGTCAAATGTGGTTCGCCTACCACACATTCATCCATCCTTGCATCCATCCATCGATCCATCCATTAATCCATCCATCCATCCATCCATCCATCCATCCGTCCGTCCGTCCGTCCATTCATTCATTCATTCATTCATTCATTCATTCATTCATTCATTCATTCATTCATTCATCCATCCATCCGTCCGTCCGTCCGTCCATCCATCCATCCATCCATCCATCCATCCATCCGTCCATCTATCCATCCATTTGTCCGCCCGTCCATCCATTCATCCGTACGTCCGTCCGTCCGCCCGTCCATCCATCTATTCATCCATCCATCCATCCATCCATCCATCCATCCATCCATCCATCCATCCATCCATCCATCCATCCATCCATCCATCCATCCATCCATCCATCCATCCATCCATCCATTCATCCATACATCCATGCATCAATCCATCTATCCGTCCGTCTATCCATCCATCCATCCATCCATCCATCCATCCATCCATCCATCCATCCATCCATCCATACATCCGTCCATCATTCCATCCATCCGTCCGTCCATCCATCCATCCATCCGTCCACCCATCCATCCGTCTGTCCATCCATCCATCCATCCATCCACCGTCCTTCCGTCCGTCCGTCCGTGCATCCATCCATCCATCCATCTGTAAGATTCAGGTTTATCGCAATTTTGTCAGGCATGATGGTCTTCAATGACTCTACTGAAAAGATACTTAAAATAAAAAGCCATGAATTACACCAGTGGAAAAATGCAATAAAAAAGTGTCAAAAGTTTACAAAGTAAACGGAGCCGAGGTATACATTAAAAAAGAACAAATCAGGCTGTTAAATCGAAAGGCCGAAGATATGCTGCGATAATGGAACATAGGATATTATGGGGGAGAACTAGTATGTTAGTACTAAGAGGCATCTGGAAAGGACTCATGGTGCCAGGGCTTGCTTTTGGTAATGCGGGTCTGAGCCTAAGGTCAGATGTTCAGTCTGGGATAGAAATAAATCGGAGAGCTGTAAGAAGATTAATACTAGGTTGCCACGAGAAAACCACGAAGGAGGCAGTATAGGCGGCTTATACCCCTGTCATACGGGCACTTGTAAGGCCTTAGAAATTAAGGTCCTTTGCCCCAAAGGCGCGTGACGCGCATCTACACGGCAAAGCGTCGAGACCTTTGCGATAAAGTTTCATAGCAATAAAGGCGGCCGTCAGCGGCCTTAAAGTTGCTTAAAGGAGCAACCCAGACGGCAGCGCCAGCTAGCGAGCTCAAAGATTAAAAAATTGACGCAATTCTTAGTTTTGAAACCGCAAAAAATATCTAATTTTTCTTATTCAATGGGTAATTTTGCGTTACAGTGCACTTGACCGTAGAGGAGGCTATGACTAAAGACATCCACACTGCTAAGAAAGGACTTGAACGCTTTTCAGCAGCCGCATCGACACACACGTGCTTGCGCATCTCGCTTTGCTCTTTTTTCTTCGTTTGCTCTTTGTTGTGTGCGTGTTTTGAGTTTGCTTGTGTGCACAAAGACACAAGCAACAAAGTACGCTTCTCGAACACAACGAGGAGCCGAACGGATAAGTGCGCCTACCATGGTCGGACCGAGAACGATGAAAAAAAAAGAAACTTTGTTTCAAAATATCCGCTTCTCACCGTCAGAACGCTCGTTTATTATCGTGATAGCTACTTTCTCCAACATAAACGAATGCACTCTTAGCTGAAGTGCTACCGTCTCCTTTAATTTCATGATGTTACTAGCGCCGCTTCACACACAGCGGTGACTTTTGGCATTCACGGAGGCCGCGTTCTAGCTCCTTTGGATTTGCCGTGTAGCAGCGTCGCTACTCCTTTTCGGTTTTCCTCCTTTAGTGCAATAAAACAACTTTACGGCAAAGGCTGAGAAGATGTCCCGTGTGACAGGGGTATTAGACTGGTTATCGTACTAGCACGGCCGCTGGATCTCCTGTAGGAGCGGCCCGCCGAGTCCGTTGCGCCGCCAGTGATCGCGAAAGTTCGTTTGCGTCGTCGCGGCGGCCGTGGGGCTGGCTATCGGCGAAGTTTCAAAGGGGACGCTCCTCATCCTCCGTCCGTCCGTCCGTCCGTCCGTCCGTCCGTCCGTCCGTCCGTCCGTCCGTCCGTCCGTCCGTCCGTCCGTCCATCCATCCATCCATCCATCCATCCATCCATCCATCCATCCATCCATCCATCCATCCATCCATCCATCCATCCATCCATCCATCCATCCATCCATCGGAGTTGAAGCTTTTGAATTTTTAACATTAAGAGAAGTGCCACCATTACGCACAGGAATAACCGCTGACACCTTCCAGTTTTCCGGGAATATCATTTGCGATACGCATAGATTGAAAAAAAATTGCTGCGGTTCAACTACTGCTAAATCATCGTTAGAGAGCGAAACCTGTGGTGCATCGGGAAACTAGACCCGGCTTGGCGTTTGTAACGTTGAGTGGTTTCGCACACTGGATAGGCTGTGCGCCCACCCTACCACCGTGGCAGGTGGCAGCTAATGGTTGATCGCGAGAGGTTAGTCACCCAGTGAACGCTGCGGCCTACTGCTGCAGTGCCGCGTGTCTGCCACAACGTTGTCAGCGCTAATGCATGCAGCCCACAACACCGCCACATACCTCAAAGCGCGATTGAGGCGTCCACTGTCCCTACCCGCCGCGGTGGCTCAGTGGTTAGGGCGCTCGGCTACTGATACGGAGTCCCCGGGCTCGAACCCGACCGCGGCGGCCGCGTTTCGATGGAGGCGAAACGCAAATGCACCCGTGTGCTGTGCGATGCCAGTGCACGTTAAATATCCCCAGGTGGTCGACATTATTCTGAAGCCCTCCCCAATGCAGCCCTTTCTTCCTTCTCTGCGTCCCTCCTTTATCCATTCTCTTAGGCGCCGTTCAGGTGTTCGCCGAGATGTGAGAGAGATGCTGCGCCATTTCCTTTCCCCAGGAGCCAATTTCCATTGCACTGTATAGAGAGTCAGTTGTGTGCCATCCTTTTCTTAAAATTGTCGGAGTCTAGAACGGTGTCAACGCCAATGAACACAAAGAACGCCGACGGCCAATAGCTTCAGTGCCGCATTGAACGCGAATGTCCGGACCCTGTAGAGTATCTGTTACGGGTCCAATTGGACTTATTTTTGGAAATGTGGCGGAGAGTTTGAAGGATGCTTCACTCCCGCCACCGGTTGGCCCGGTATTGCACTACCTCCGGGATCGGCCTTGTCTTTAGCGGGTCTTTACTATCCTGTCTTCCTATCCCATCTTTCAACTCTCCTACTATCTGCACGTGGTAGCGATCGTGGGTCGCCTTGAGCCAGCGAGCAGGCCTGTGCACTTTCCTTTTCTTTCTTCCTGGCAACAACAGAGACAGACGCATTTCTGCCACAACGTTGTCAGTTGCAACGCATGCAACGCGCATTTGTAACTACCGGCACGTAGGTTAAAGCGCGAGTAAGGTGTTCAGTGTCCCAGGGAGCCAGTTTTGCACCTTTTCTTTGCTTTCGATGAAAATTGAAGATTGGTTTTGAAAATTGATTTTGAGGAAAGGAAATGGCGTAGTCACTGTCTCACATATATCGGTGGACACCCGAACCGCGCCGTAAGGAAGAAAGTAGAAAGAGAATTTTATTTTCCACCAATGTAGGAAGGAAGGGATAAACGTGGTTGGGCTGAAGGCAGTTCAAGGTCATTCTGAGGCCTACGCGGTGACTGCTTTACCTAGCTTAGTGAAGCTTTTCGCTTCAATATGTAGGCCAGCACATCAACAAGGAACAACGCGCAACTTCATACAATGAAAGCTGCATGTTGTCATTGCCAAAATACAGTTTTGGCTTTATCAGACGAATGGCTAAGCCGATTCATCTAATGAAATAGATGATAATGTAATCTAATCGTCGCCAAACTCGTCACAAATGTTCTGCGTAATGCTGGGCGCTAGAAAGTATGCGTGTGAAAAATTATCTGGGAAAGCCTGGAGAGTACAGCCCAGATCAGACATTTTCTGGCCAGAAGGATCGATTGCATTATGTGACGTTCCTTGTGTGTGCTACGAGGTTCCGCGTTCGACGGCGCGGCGTAGACGGAGCCCCCAGTAGCGGCGAAAGCACAACCGGACCCCCTTTCATGTTTCTACTGTATATGGCAGCAAGCAACTTGAGTGGGATTGCTTTCGGGCCTGCCGCCGTGGACCGCACGGAGACGACCCCGGTGACAGCGGCATCATCAATTACCGAGCCATACTCGTTGAGAGTGACGACAAGAACGAAGGGGTTTAAGCCCAACCGGACCCCCTTTCCATAGTGTCGGCACGAGTCGAACGCCGCCGCCGCCGCCGCCGCCGCGGGGAGACGGGCGTTACCTTCCCCAATTGCCGTGGCCGTTCCAGGGCGGCCTCGTTTCGGCGGGCCTGGCCCCGTGGCAAGACGGCGGGCCTCATCAATCAACCCTCCCGAGCACATCCCAGGACAAGGGACCACTTTCCCGGCCTTTTAGTGACCTCGCGTTCCGGCCTTGAGGGGCGAGTGTCATTTGATGGAGAACGGAGGCCGGTGACCCGCGGGAACCGACAGCGGGCCAGAGCGCGCCTTACCACAGCGGACGCTATGCGCTACCTCGAAGACAACCTTCTTTCCCTCGGACTCAACACGTGAGGGGGGCGAGACCATAAGTGCGGTGGGGTGCTTGTGCGCCCAAGTGAAAGCCCTAGGCCCCCCCCCCCACTCCAGCGTGGGCGTCCTCACCCTAGGGAGTGGGGGGATAAGAGGATATAAAATCGACAAGGAGTACCGAAGGAGGCACGCTCAGGACGACATCGTTCGCCAAGGGGGGCCTTCAGCGCCGAAGCCCGACGGCGCGCAGCTTCTGCCAGCAACCGTGCGAGCTCAACTCCGGAGCCCCTGCATCGTCCCCATGAAGTCGTCGGCACGTAAGCTCGGACGCCCCAGCCTCTGATGTATAATCTTAATCATGTGTAATTATTGAATATATCTGTTTGTTTAAACTGAGCCATACGGTGTCTCTTTGCCTCTCCGTCCCGTGTGGACCTGCGCATTATGGGCGGTCATCACAATTAGCAGTCGCACCTTGCGATCTACTGCGACTTGCATATTTCAAATATCCGCAATACAGAATGAAATTTACTTTAAGCGCTAACGAATAGCCAGAGTAGCCTTCAGCATCCGTGTGGAGCTGGACACACAATTTGTCTTTCACCCTGAATTATTAGCAACGAAAATGGGCAGTAGGCTTTCATCCAGAGCTAAGAACAATTAATTACGCTTCAAAAACACTTCGTTTCACAGCGCACAGAGGTAACAAGGGAAACCAGAAAAAAAAGGTGCCCCGGGAACATGCCTACTCCCCGTTTTAATTACCTCTGCGTTTTGCTGTCGGTGTTCCGCAAGACGCCACACGACAGGAAAAAAAACTCCACTGCAGCGCCCTGACCACCACTGGGGCTACTTTCGGAGGCTGGCCGGCAGGGGAAGCTGCCAAACTGATATAGTTCTTGTGACGTTGGTTCATGTCCCGAAACTTGCTCAGAGACATGAACCAGTTGGATTGGGACCATGCCTTTTTAGTGCGAAAGCATTAAAATCGGCAGGCTGGTAAAAACCGTCCCGCATTAGCTGAAACCTCCGAGAACCACCCGCCTCTCGAAATGGTTATCAGATGAAAAAGTGGAGAGAAAGAAATTCTGTCTTCCATTTCTAAAGGAGAGGAAGGACATATCAGAAGGTGACCACCCTAGGAAGCACCCAGAAGGTGGCTGCCGGGGACGGAGGAGGTTTTATGGTAGGGTGGTTTCTACGGAGATAACCCAGCGGTATGTGGAGGGTGAGGAGGAATGTGAGCCGGAAAGAGGAGCGTAGATAGCAGAGCGGTGCGCGCGTGCCGGGTGCTACTCTTCTGTTGAAGTTTCTGTGCCATTAAACTCAATATAACTACCTTGGTTTGAAATTCTTGTGTGCGAGGCACCTCCTAAAATGAGTGGTGAGGAAAACCGGAGGTCAGACATGCAATAAAAGTGTCTCTGTGGATTAAAGAGGACGTAAAGAAATGTCGCGTCATAGAAGAGAGAACGTGAATCTAATGCTACTCATTTCCGTCAGACCGGCCCACGAATCGCCTGTTAATTTCTTAAAGAACCACAGAGCTGGTACGCAGTAGAGTTTCTCTGCTTACCGCGTTCACGAAACAAGCCAAAACAGATGTGCAACTTCCAGGATATCAATCTAGATGGAAAGGAATATTAATTGAATGCTTATGCAGTCTCACGAAACAACTCATGTGAAGACATCATTATCGTCGCCATACCGATACCAACATAAGAGCAATCGCTAAAGTGCACGAAAAAAAAAGCATTTCAGGAGTGCATGTTGTTGTGCGAGTCGAAAGTACATGGTTGAGTAAAGGTACTGCGCAAAATAATACAAACATGGACGAGAAGGGCACAAGGACGGGCGCAGACTCGCGACTGGGTTTATTCGGAAGCACTACGCATACTTATAACTTCCACACCGCCATGTCAGTCCCTAAGCGCAAGCCAGAAATCTGCATTCTGTCTGATAAAGTCTTATCGAGGTATCACTCACGCATTCATCTCTTTTGTTCCTAATGAAAAAAGCCTCAGCAAGTTCACGCGCCATCTGGTCACGGCTACGCCTCAAAATCCTCAGTAGATTCAGTTCTTGGGCTAGTTGGTATTCTTGAGTCAAAATCATGGTATTCCAGGGCAACGGCACATAGCCAAAGAGAGGAAGACGGAAAATAGAGGATGAACGCAGCGCTGACTGACAACTGTTTAATCAGAGACGCACACACAGTTTAAATACTCTTAGACCAGCGCAAGCGCACACCGTAAAAGAACCAAGAAAGGAAAAAATAGGAAAGCAGAATCTCATCACATCTTTTATCGCAAAAACTTTGAAAGGAACGCCTTTTCTGCATTATACAAAATGACTGAGGTATCGCTGACACGTCCTGACCCAGCTTTTTTAGTATAGTAGGCCTCTATCGTTTCACGGGTTGTTTTTAATTTGCTTCTGCTCAGAATCCTTACTCCCGAAAACATCGGTGTGCAATCCTTGCAAGTTGCGCAGTGCTCGAGGGGGGCGCTGCGTTCGCCGTGGTGAGCAGACGTGCTCATATCGGCTCCGTCGTTAATGCCCGCTTTGGCAGTGCTGATTAGTTTGGATTACGAAGATTTTATTACCACTGTGTTCGTGAAGGTATCCGCTATCATCCGATACCCGACTTTCCATCCAAGGTGCGTTTTTCATCGATTCATCGGACTTTTCCTGGTTCACCGCCAAGAGGAGACGCTAGGCCGAAGCGAACCCAGGGCTCGCTAGGCCTAGCCAGCTGTTCTTCAGCCACAACATGGAGGGTTCCGCCGCCGCTTTGACGCACGGTTCCCAGGTTTCCCAAATGTGCGTGCAAGTAGAAGGAGAAGAAATTACGCCCGAGAAATTCCGACGTTCGCCCGGATGGCTGCACATCGGCGGGCACACGAGCCGAACACGCTTGCAAGGAACGCAGGGTGAGTCGACTTCTCGTGCCGATACTCCGAGCTCTCGACAGAAGCCTAAATTCAACAAGAACGTTAGGAGCGCAGTTATTCGGGCGGCTCGCATGCCCGCCATGCCTGTAGAAGAAATTAAGATCGTCGTGCGGCCCCGCGATGGGCTCGATATTCTCAAGGCAGGAGCTGCATGCGTGGCTAATGCCATCATGGCGGCAGCGGGAATTGAGACGGCAGACCGAGCTGAGGATATGGCGTGTCCCAATACCCAGCAGAACATTATGGTGCTCAGCACTCCGAGCGAGGAACGAGCGGAGAAGTATGCTCGAATTCAAGCTATCAACGTCCGAGGCAAAATATACGAGGTGCGCGCGTACGGAACGACCGCCCACGACACAGTCAAGCGCGTGATCAGGGGCATAGCAGTCGAGGACAGCGAAGCCGAAATAATGCAGCAGATTGTTACCAAGTACAACCCCCTCGCCGCGGGGGCGAAGCGTATCGGAAACACGACGACAGTAATCGTAGTGTTCAACGGTATCAAGGTTCCCAAGTATGTGCGTTACGGATCCACGCTCTACCCGTGCAGTCTCTACAGGAAGCAAATAGAAGTTTGCAAGGTATGCGGCAAGGTCGGCCACAGGCGCGACCTGTGCCCCACACCGGACGTTCGCGTTTGCCTTGCCTGCGGTGTTTCTAATCCAAGAGAGGGCCACAAGTGTGTCCCCAAGTGCAAGCTCTGCGGCGAAGAACACCCCACCGGGGATCGCCTCTGCAGAGCCAAATGCAAGGTTCCATACGTCGTACGGCGACGGCGATGGGAACGCCGTAACGCCGAAGAAGAGCAAAAGCAAGCACTCGAATCAAGCTCGTGTCCACGCCTCGGACGCTCCCGCTCGCGCAGTGCGTCCCGTAGTGGATCCCGCAGCACGTCGCGCAGCGCGTCGCGCCATGCCTCACGCCACGCTTCCCGTCATGCCTCGCGCAGCGCATCCCGCGGCCGTGACTCATCTGACGGGAACAGCTTCGGCGTTCAGCGATCGCGCTCCCGTGACAGAGTCAACTGGGCCGACGCCGCAAAGGGCGGAGTTAAAAGCAGCAGCGCTAGCTCCAGCAGCGCCACTAGTGGCCGAACCACGCCGAGCAGCTGGCAGGCGTGGATTAGCAGCCCCTACTACAAGGAACTCGAACAACTCCGCGCAACCAACGCGACGCTGGTAGAAACCACGCGCCGGCTCGCCCAAGAACTAGCCGAGGCCAAGAAAGAACTCCAAGCACAGCGAGCCCAGCCAGCCACTGTCCCAGCTCAGTCATCCGAGACACGTACACCCGTCGTTATCACCGAGCAGAAAACCGACACGCCATCACACCAAGGCACACAATCAATGGATACAACCCAAGACGAGCCCCAGCCGGAGCAGACCACTGACCCAACCCCCAAGAAACGAGCACGCACCTCATCACGACAGTACAAGGACCTGACCCAATTGGAAACTCAGCTCGAAGCAAAAATCGAAGCGTTCGCCAACACCTACGCCAGCACGGCTGCCGTCACCGACCAACGCCTGGCGCGGCTGGAGGAGCTGATCACCACGTCCTTCTGCACCATACAAGAGCGTTTCGCCTTCATTGAACAGACCCTTAAGCCCATAGTACGCAGCCCCACCTTTGTGGCGCAATATTCCAACCACCCATACCTTCAAGAAGAGACGCAAGCCCCAACTCCGACACAATCATGTCCCAGCCCCAAGCCACAATAGGATCGCTACCGGGCCTTACGGTCTGGCAGTGGAACTGCAACAGTTACAACAGCAAGAGAGCAGTGCTGCAACAACACATCACCACAGTAACCATGAAACCCGACATCATCCTGCTGCAAGAAACGGTGACGGTGACCCCCACCCTCCCTGGGTATCGCGCTCATGTTAGCCCGGCGGAGGGACGGGGCGTCTGCACGTTCGTCCGCAAAGGGCTCACGTTCATCGAGCACCAACTCAAACACGGCCGCAGCAGGGTGGAATATACCTTCACCGAAATCATCCCAAACAAACAACGGAAAGGCAGCCTGTTCATCGCCAACATCTACAGTAACCCCAAGCACCAAACACAGAAATTCAAGACCCTACTACACACAGCCAGCACCCAAGCCAAAGACAACACGTTGCTGATCGAAGGGGACTTCAACGCCGCCCATCGAGCGTGGGGTTACGTGAAGGATACGGCCAAGGGACGGGACCTATTACAAGATATCCTGGACCACAACTGTGCCCTGATCACGGACCCCGCTCATCCCACCCGCATCGGCAACTCCGTAGCACGAGACACCACACCAGACCTTACGTTCATCAAGAACGACCACACGGGCAAAGTAACGTGGCACAACACCGGCGTCGACCTGGGCAGCGACCACTACATCCTCGAAATTACGATACCGAACCAATTCCGGGGCAACACCATTATGCACAAGTGGACGGACTGGGACGGCTTCCGTAAGGGACGTCCCACCACAGCACAAGACATCACAGACATCGAAACCTGGACGGAAGAGCTTTGCGATGCTGTGCACTCGGCCACCAAAACCATCGAAACGGACGAGGACGTCATCGCCATGGATAGCCGCCTGGCCCATCTGTTCGAGGCCAAACGTTCGATACAGGCGCGCTGGAAGCGGCAACGGTGGAATCGCAAATTGAGAAAGAAGGTAGCCGACTTAAAGAGGGCCATTGAACACCACTGCAAGGTCCTGTGCCGTCAGCAATGGAACGAAATCTGCAACCGAGCTGACAGGCAACTGCATCGCGGTTGCACCTGGAATCTATTTCGCCACCTCCTAAACGAAACCAAGACCAAGTCACACCAGTGCGACCGCCTCGCCCGCCTCCTGCACACCACCACACAACAACAAGGAAAAGACGCCGTTATCAAGAGCCTGGAAGCCAAGTATCTGCCGGACACGCTAACGGAAATCCACCCGCCGTACGGGGGGCTGCCCAACGCGTGGCTCCACCGAGACATTACCGTGTCAGAGGTACGAGTAGCGCTGCACGAGCTCAACACCCGCTCAGCAGCCGGCCCCGATCTCGTTACCAACAAGATGCTACGAAACCTCGACAATGCATCGATCGAGGCACTAACCCGTTACTTCAACGAATGCTGGCGTTCGGGCAAGCTCCCTGGACAGTGGAAAACGGCAAGAACAATCCTGATCTCGAAACCGGGCAAACCACCGGACATCGGCAACCTGCGTCCCATCTCGCTTACATCCTGCGTGGGCAAGGTGCTGGAGCACGTGGTGGCCAACCGGTGGCAGGAATACCTGGAGAAGGAAGGCCTCTATCCGGACACGATGATCGGCTTCCGACACAGACTCAGCACACAAGACGCCATGCTACAACAAAAACAAGAAATCATCGACAACAAGACACAAGACAGCAAAGTAATTCTGGGGCTCGATCTACAAAGCGCATTCGACAAAGTCAAACACTCAGCCATATTAGCACAAGTATCACGACTCAACATGGGGGTAACGAGCTACAATTACATCCAAGACTTCTTGACCAACCGCACGGTGGAACTGCACGCCGGAGACCTCAGACTCCCCGAACGCAAGCTCGGTAGCACGGGTACCCCGCAGGGTTCGGTCATCTCGCCGTTGCTCTTCAACCTCGTTATGATCGGGGTAGCGAGGGCAGTAGCGGGGACCGGCGTCCGGCATACGATCTACGCCGACGACATTACCCTGTGGGCGGCCGGCGGCACCGACGCCAGCATCGAGCAACAGCTACAAGCCGCGGTTACCGCCATCGAGCAGCACCTTGACGGCACCGGCCTAGAGTGCTCGCCCGCCAAATCCGAGCTGTTCGTCCTCACACCATTACGACCGGGACGGAAACGCGCTCCCCCTCGGGAGTGCGATCACATCAAGATCATGACCGCATCGGGGCAACGCATCCCCGAAGTTCCCAAGATCAGAGTCCTGGGCCTGCTGCTAAACAAGAGCGGACGCAACGACGAGACCATCAACAAACTTACCACCAAGGCAATGGACGCCATCCGGCTCATACACCGAGTCTCGACACGACGGGCGGGCATGCGTGAAGACAGTCTCGTGCGCCTCGTCCAGTCATTCGTGATCAGTCACATCGCCTACGTTGCGGCCTACCTCAACTGGCAGGTCACTGACAGGAACAAGATCAACACGCTGATCAGACGGGCTTACAAGACGGCGCTGGGCTTAACGGAGACCACGAGTACGGCTCGGCTCCTGCAGCTCGGCGTCCATAACACCCTAGAAGAAATAGCCGAGGCGCAGCTCACCGCGCAAATGGAGCGCCTCTCTACCACCAAGACGGGGCGCAGAATACTGACATCCCTGGGTTACAACCCCCGAACCCCCAGCCGGCAACCATGCGAGATCAGCGAGGAGGCGCGGGCTCACATCCATGTGGACCCCATCCCGAAGAACGTGCACCCCGAATACAACCAAGAACGGCGGCAGGCACGGGCCCAGGCCCTCATCGAGAAACACGCCCAAGACCCGCACGCCCGGTACGTGGACGCAGCGGAATACAAACGAGAAGGCTTCGCGGCAGTGGTCGTTGCGGCGGCTACCGGCACCACGACAACGGCAGCGAGCGTGCGGTGCACGGACGCCACAGACGCCGAGGAGGTTGCCATCGCTCTGGCGATCTCCGAGGCCGAGTGTCACACCGTGCTCAGTGACTCGAGGAACGCCGTGCGCAACTTTGCCAAGGGGCGAGTGAGCGCGCCGGCGGCCGCCATCATCGGCAAGCTCCAGCCCCAAGACCGCCGCAGCACCATCCGTATCAAGTGGTTCCCGGCGCACGCGGGCGAGTGTGCATCCTCGCCGAACCACAACGAGACGGCCCATTCGGCGGCGCGAGCGCTTACCCTCCGCGCCCCCGAGAGTGACCGTTCCGTGTGGTGGTTCGAAACCAAGGACCGCGTAACCAGTTATGGCGAAGTTACCATGTGTTACCGCCTAGCTCGACGGACAATGCCGCCTCCCCACCCGGCACTCAGTCGGGAGGAGGCCGTCATCCTAAGACAGATACAGACCGGGTCACTCCTCGCCCCGGCAGTGCTACACGTACTTCACCCAGAACTCTATCCGAGCGATGTGTGCAATGTTTGTGCAGCTGGTCCGGCGGACCAATGGCACATCATGTGGGACTGTGCCAGGTTCCCGACCGAGGCTACCTCCAGGATATACCCGCCCGAACTTCAAAGTGCAGTGCAGTCTGCAGACAAGGACATTCAACTATGGGCCGTCCAGCAGGCCCGGGGTGCGCTCGAAAAGCACAAGCCTCACGACCCACCACAAACGGGCCGAACGGGGGTAGTGCAGAGGAGGGCATAACCCCGGGTCGACGCTTGGCCAACGTCACGACGCGTCAAACCGTCGGTTGCCGGCATTTTCAATAAAGTTTTTCCTACCTACCTACCTGCGCAGTGCTCGACAAGGTTAGCACCTTCCCTATTCCTTAGGTCTCTTGCGTGTTCCCTAAGGCGGTCGTTGACGCAGCGCCCCGTTTGCCCTATGTACGACCTGCCACACGTCAAGGGGATTTCGTACACAACGCCTGTGGCGCATTCCGCAAAGCGGTTCCCGTGCCTCTTATTACACCCAGGTTTTTGGTTTTGACCTGTGATCCGTCGGGCAAACTGGGCAAGCTTCCGAGGGGCTGAAAAGCCCAACGGCACATTGTGCCGGTTTGCCACCTTTTTGAGGCCATGGGATAATGTGTGCGCGTAGGGCATCACTTCAGGCTTTAATTTAGCCTGCGGAGGGGTTATTGCCTCCTTCCGAGTTCCGGCTTCAACTTCTTCAATAGCGCTTCTGCAACAGCGACAACAACCGAGTCAGGGAAACCGGCTGCCTGAAGCCTAGCTAATTGATTCTCAAAACTATCTTGCATATCATGCACACAAGATTTTCGGAGTGCAGACTCCAAGCAGAGTTTTGCGATCCCTCTGTTCACAATTTTTGAGTGGGCTGAATTATAAGGCAATAGCCGTTTTTGAGCTCTGGGCAAGTAAGACCAACACACATGCTTATTCATGAACCTAATTCTTACATCCATGAACTGCGGGCTGTCTTCAACCGGGAGCTCATACGCGAAAGTGAGCCCCCTTCCATGCTTTTTGAAAAGATGAAGTACACTCATAAGTGTACCCTCATTGGGCATGGCACAATGTTTGTCTAAAACAAGTAAAAAGTCATCGAAGTAGCGAAACTCTTTTCGAACATAGTCAATCTTAGATTGCTTAAAATGATCGCTCAAATGGCGATCAATGCATGCTAAAAATATATCGCATAAAACCGGTGCGACACAAGACCCAATGCATATCCTCTTCTTTTGCAGATAAAACTCCTTCTCAAAGACGATAAACGTACTACACAAATAAAATTCTAAAAGCGCTAAAACGTTTTCTACGGTCATCCCCGACGTATTTTAAAACTAAACGGGTCCGTTATCGTCAATACATTCTTTGACAGCAGCAAACAGTTCTTGGTGCGGAACGGAACAAAAAAGGTCGTCAACATCAACCGAAAAGGCATATCTTACATCTTGGTTGTCCTTTAGGAACTGAATTACATCTATAGACCTCCTGCATGTTTGTAAACAAACGAGGTGGCGCTGTAGTCGCTAGCGAGCTCGTGGTAGGAAAAAGGTCGGGGAGTGGCGTCGCGGATAGGTGTTGAGCGCGGGTTTTCAAGGCTTGTAGGCGCGTTTCCAGTTTCTGCGAATCACAGCAATGGTCGATGCTTCCAACTTTGTAATTTGTTGAAGTACACGAGCTCACGTTGGCCACGTGCGGCCATAAAGAGAAATAGTTTGCCACTGTATTGTATATATGGTTAGTAGTAAACATGTAGAAAGCGTTCATGCCATTTATGCGCAAGGCATTGAATAAAACAAGTTTTGACACTCTGCACTAGCCGGAATGATTTTACTTCGGGACAATAGTGAGGGGAAGTGCTGGCCTTGTTTCGTCGGAGCTGACATGCGCTCATCGTCTGCTGACATGCGCACGTGTCGCGCTGTCCGAAAAGTGGGGACAGCGTCATGTCCCTGATATCCTGTCTCGCTTAGCGCTGTTCTTAGTCGCATGACCACGCACCAGCCAGACCGACTTGTCCTCTTAATAAGCTGGTCGATTAGGTGAAAATTTTTGATTTCTAGAATTATTTTCTTTCCAAGCTCTGAAGTCTAGTTTCGTGACGAAAAATTATAGCAAATTATTGAGCACAAATTTATAAATCACGCTCTTTAGAAGTGTGGTCGTCAAAAATTGTGAGGTAATTTCTTTGATATCAGTGCCGCATTTCTTTGACCAAAGCGAAAGCGAAGATGCCATAAACGAGGGAATAAACTTTAATATTCGTTTTGTGACCTCTCACATTTTCTGCGACTGGATCACTCCCCTTCGTAACTCGCATTAAAATCAAATGATTCCATTTGTCGCAAACTATTCCTGAGACGTTGAGGAGCGTAATAAATCTCTCTATTTTTTTCCCTACACGTGCAGTACTGTGTTAGTTATTTCTTGTAAGAAACGTTTTCATGTAACTATGCATGCATAAGTATTGATCATATAGAAAAAGAACTAATCACGTCATCGTTATGAACATGGCTTTATGTTCATGCTGGCATAAAAAAACCGCACTATCTACTAAATTATTTGAGACCTTGGGGGGACTTGACGACGGTGTTAATTATAATTACTCATGACTGCACCAGGTATAGCTATAAATAAAGGGAATTAGTGAAACTAGCGTAGGAATTTCATATTTGCACCAAGTTTAGTTACACATCGCATGCATGAATAACGAAAACACTTTTCATTGCCGCGTCCCCTCTCAATCTCGCCACGTGTCGTACGCTATTCTAAGCACACCAACGTGACGGCGCAAGATTGACACAACTTACCAGACTTCTTTCTACTCGAATGAAATAATTACGTCATCATATCAAGAAACAGTTTCAAGTAAATATTGAATGTCATAAAACGCGCCATTAAAACATGGTGCGCTATTAACAAAAAAACGCATTACTTGGGGGCGAGTGAACCTGTCGGCGCCCCGTGCACTCCGGCTCAAGGTGATAAGTACGTGTGCAGCTGCATATGTCTTTTTTTTCCTTGAGCAATTATCAGCCTACTATCCTCAAGTTCAGGTGAATGAACGCAGTAACTTGCATGCTATTAAGTGCATTGAGTGGCAGTGCCTATGGACTCCCAGACTTCGCGCTTTACTACCGTGGCCCAATGCCTGTTAGCCAGTTTCCGAATGCGGCATTTATGCGCGAGAAACCTATCGAGGCTAATTTAATATTTTTTATGCTATTACGCGGATCCAGCAGTGACGCAGCTGGTCAATACATGTTGCTTCTGCAGTGCACAGGCTTGAAGCAGCCGCCGGTAGCTGCGGCAGCTGCGGTAGGCATGGGCAAGCGGAACCTGTTTTGCCTACCATGCGAAAGTCGCTGCTAACATCAGCGCCACCGCATCTTCGTGACGTCGCGGGGTGAAGGAGGTCCATAGAACTCCTCGCCAAAAAGGAATCATTTATTATCAGGCCACTCAGCACTTTTGGTAGGAATCTGCTGACATTATTCTGCCAAGTTCCCCAATCCCTTACAATTGTACGAAGCGGGGCATCAGGTTTATGTGATATATATGTTATATATATGTGATACTTATACGATATCTTTTTAGCATGCATTGATCACCATTTGAGCAATAATTTTAAGCAATCTAAGATTGACTGTGTTCGAAAAGTGTTTCGTTACGTAGATGACTTTTTAGCTGTTTTAGACAAACATTGTGCCATTCCCAATGAGGGTACACTTATGAGTGTACTTCATCTTTTCAAAAAGCATGGAAGGGGGCTCACTTTCACGTATGAACTCCCAGTTGAAGACAGCCTGCAGTCCTTGGATGTAAAATTAGGTTCATGAATAACCATGTGTGTTGGTCTTGCTTGCCCAGAGCACAAAAAGAGCTATTGCCTTATTCAGCCCACTCAAAAATTGTGAAGAGAGGGATCGCAAAACTCTGCTTAGAGTCTGCACTCCGAAAATCTCGTGTGCATGATATGCAAGATAGTTTTGAGAATTAATTGGCTAGGCTTCAGGCAGCCGGTTTCCCTGACTCGGTTGTTGTCACTGTTGCAGAAGCGCTATTGAAGAAGTTGAAGCCCGGAACTCGGAAGGAGGCAATAGCCTCCGCAGGCTAAAGTAAAGCCTGAAGTGATGCCCTACGTGCACAAATTATCCTATGGCCTCAAAAAGGTGGCAAACCGGCACAATGTGTCGTCGGTCTTTTCAGCCAGTCGGAAGCTTGGCCAGCTGGCCTGACGCGTCACAGGTGAAAACCAAAAACCTGGGTGTAATAAGAGGCACGGGAACCGCTTTGCGGAATGCGCCACAGGCGTTGTGTACGAAATCCCCTTGACGTGTGGCAGGTCGTACATAGGGTAAACGGGGCACTGCGTCAACGACCGCCTAACGGAACACACCAGAGACCTAAGGAATAGAGAAGGTGCTAACCTTGTCGAGCACTGCGCAACTTGCAAGGATTGCACACCGATGTTTTCGGGAGTAAGGATTCTGAGCAGAAGCAAATTAAAAACAACCCGTGAAACGATAGAGGCCTACTATACTAAAAAAAGCTGGGTCAGGATGTGTCAGCGATACCTCAGTCATTTTGTATAATGCAGAAAAGGCGTTCCTTTCAAAGCTTTTGCGATAAAGATGTTATCAGATTCTGTTTTACTATTTTTTCCTTTTTTGGTTCCTTTACGGCGTGCGCTTGCGCTGGTCTAAGAGTATTTAAGCTGTGTGTGCGTCTCTGATTAAACAGTTTTCAGTCAGCGCTGTGTTCGTCCTCTTCTTTTCCGTCTTGCTTTCTTTGGCTATGTGCCGTTGCGCTGGAATACCATGAATGTGACTCAAAATCCTCGTTTTCGGCAGCAAAAGCAGGCATGGGTTATCACGCGTAGCCGAAGGATATGCGCTACAGTGTAAGGGCAGATTAGATCCTTTTCCGGTCTTAATTGAAAGCTGTTATTCCCTCAGCTGGTCGTTTACTCGGTCGTTTACTCAGCTCGGAGGGGGTTGTTTACGAGATCCCTCTGACAAGTGGAATAGCTTACATCGGTCAAACGGGCGGATGCGCAAACGACCGGCTAAGGGAACACTAGCTTTCAATTAAGAGAGACCAATTTTGAGTGAAGTAGTGAGACCAATTTAGGTAATTATAGACCAATTTCAGTTCTAACAGTTTTTTCGAAGGCATTTGAAAACGTCGTCAACCACAGGTTAAGCGATTTTTTCAAGAAACATCGCGTGATAACAGAATCCCAATACTGATTTCAATCAAACTAATCAGCAGAGCAAGCGCTAATTGACATCAAGGATAAGATAATTTAAAATATGGAAACAAAATTGCTCACTCTTGGCCTATTTCTTGATCTAAGGAAAACCTTTGATACTGTTCAACACAATATTGTAACAGTTGTTACACTGAAAAGGAACTGCAGCGGTTGAACGAGAGCACCAGAGAAACGGACCTACACTTCAGCGTCGTCTACTTCTAGAGGCCGCGATCTCTTTCTTCTTCTACTTCCAATCCTCGTGTCAATATTCTGCTAAGAAAACTAGAAATATATGGCATTAGAGGAGTGGCGCTAGAACTGATTCGCAGCTATCTGGAGAAACGTTATCAATATGTGTGCATCCATAACTGGTCCTCAAACAAACTTGAAGTGCAACATGGCGTTCCGCAGGGCTCCATTTTGGGACCCCTCCTTTTCCTTATTTATATAAATGATATTGCAGTAATACCTGGATCCCTACAAATATTTGTGTATGCAGACGATACTAATGTTTTTTTCACCGGAGAGAATGCTCAGGATCTGCAGAACTCTGCTAATGATTATTTAAAACAGTTATCAAAATGGCTTCAAAGTAACCGCTTGAGTCTAAATATAAATAAAACTAAGTCCTTAATATTTAAACCAATAAATAAACCAGACTGCAACTCAGTCAGCATTAGATTTGAAGGACGCTCGCTGGAGCAAGTTACTGAACAAAAATTTCTTGGTGTCTGGTTCAGCCACGACCTCTCATGGAATACCCATGTTAATCATCTTAAATTAACCCTGTCTCGCACCATTGGATGTATAGATAGAGTACAACATCTGATACCCAGACGCTTAAAACAAACCTTATACTATTCCCTGTTATACTCCAAAATGAGCTATGGCGTCTTAATTTGGGGTACGACGACAAAAAGTACTAACTACTACAAACTTAACCTATTACAAAAACGAATGTTACGCATACTGGAAAATTACAAAGGTCATAAGCAGTCTTTGAGAACACAACCCTATTTATCAAATATAATATGTTAAAGGCTGACCAAGTGAACCTCTTCAAACTATTTCAATGGATTCATAGACACAAGCTACATAGTTACCCAGTATATAGTTCCAGTTCTTACAACATTCGTAACCCAAAACGGAAAATGTCACAAGTTAGAACTAACTACGGAAGGCAAACATTGGGTTTTCAAATAACTAATGCGTTGAACAGCAAAGATTTACAGTTGAACTTCGATACAGGTCTCCAGGCTTTTAAAAAATACTGCAGGAAGCTTCTTGTGAACAGTGATAATAAATTTTCATTAACGTAAATTACTGAAAAAGTTTGTACATGCGTTCTCGTATTCTCTCTTGCCATGTCCCTGTCATTACCCGCAATTTTCTTGACTGTCTAAAAGACTGCCATAGTATCTCGGCTGCCCAATCAATGTCATGGTTGCGCGTGATTGTGCGGTGACTGTTGGTTTGAAACCAATTTGTTGTGCTTTATGTTCCTGTTGCAGACATGTTGCTATTTACCATTGAATTATTGCATTGTTTTATACTTATTATTGTATTGCTAACAAAAGTGTTTGTGATGACATGCTATTCTCGCAAAGACTAGTCCCTTACAATTGCAACATCGACTGCCTGTCCGAACATTATTATCTTTTTTGTTCACATTGTATAAGGGGGCCGAGGCCTTTGTCAGGTGCGTCGACGCCTTTAGCCTCGAGCCCCTCTTAGACAGTGTCTAAGGAAACAATAAAGAAAGAAAGACAGAATGAAAGACCGGAAAAGGATCTAATCTGCCCTTACACTGTAGCGCATGCCCTTCGGCTACGCGTGATAACCCATGCCTGCCTTTGCTGCCGAAAACGAGGATTTTGAGGCGTAGCCGTGACCAGATGGCGTGTAAACTTGCTGAGGCTTTTTTCATTAGGAACAATTAAGATGATTGCGTGAGTGATACCTTGATAAGATTTCATCAGACAGAACGCAGATTTCTGGCTTGCGCTTAGTGACTGACATGGTGGTGTGGAAGTTGTAAGTATGAGTTGTTGTTCTGAATAAACTCAGTCGCGAGTCTGCGTCCGTCCTTGTGCCCTTCTCGTCCATGTTTGTATTATTTTACGCAGTACCTTTACTCAACCAAAAATAAGCATATTTCAAGCGAGGCTTTTCGGCACAAAGGGAGCATGTCTATATATCTTTGAAGGCAAAGCAGTACCATGGTTGTCTACCTCAGCGGCATAGAATGCAGGTGCAAATCATTCCGACCTGTAATGTAGGTCTGCGGGTGCTGCCTAAAAGCAGGACAACGTGGTGATATTTGTCCCACTCCGCACGAGAAAAGATGCTAAAATTGCTCAATACGCAATCCTCCACCAGGACATGTCGATTGCAAAAAGCACTGCATCGTCTGCGACACATCCAACCACTCCACCATTGACACGACCTGTCCGGCAAAACAGAAGAATTACACGAAAAGAGGGAAAAAGACAGGCAGAACTGATGAGGCCGCAGCCCAAACCCGTCCTTATGGAGACTGAGCTGGAGCAAAAGACTAAGCTGGAGCACAAGACTGAACATTTACCCAGGACTGAGCATCAGTCCAAACTGAACCAAACTCAAGTCGACCGGGTGGGAGAACCGCATAGATATAGCAGCAACACAACACTGCCCACGCTCCGAACTTAGCCCGCATACCGCTGCTCGTCTGGCAACCCAGCGCTTCATCGACGTCTTCAATCACCGGACCCGCCCGCGTGGCATATATACCGCGTCCCGCCGCAACTCACCTGGGGCACGACACCAAACGGTGCACCATACTCAACCGCTGCTGACATTACAGGTTCTGCTGTTCGGCGTCTGGCAGGGGTGCGCAGCACGGAAGCACACTAAGGGGAGTAGAGACCCTGCCTGTCCGAAGTTTGTGGATTGGACCCACACACGGCCAACGAGATGGCAGTAGCCGACCGGTTCGCCAAGCTCGCTGGGACGGCTTTCGAGGCCGAGGATGACCAAACCTGAAGTGGTACAAGATCAGTCTCTGGTGTGGGGGTCCAGCAGTTATTGAGCTTCGGTCTCTTACTGATGGGACTAACTCTTGGGAAGTGGTCTGGCCCTGGCCTATTCCGTGAGTGGCTGGGGGATACTGTTTGGCAGACGGAATACTTCTCCGAGATGGAGATTGTGTTGCATAAGTTCTTTATCTCTTCAGCCGGGCACGGTTGGCGTGAGCCTGTAAAGTAAGCCAAAACCTGGCTGATATTGGGTTCCTAAGAACACGGGTGAGCTCTCACCCGAGGCGACTCTATTGAAAATAGGGCTAATGTGTGCTCCCTAAAGGAGGGTATGGCACCTCTGTGCGACGGTTGTTTGGAAATGGTGAACCGCGGTCTCAACTAGAAGATTAGCAGTTTCACTGATGATTGGCTGGATTGTCTGGTGCACAGTTGTCGCCTGTCGACCGGAGGGTTGGCTACCTGGACAAACTAAGTCTCTAAGCGAGGCTGTGGAGTACTAGGTTTGCTCCCAGGACGGGTAACGCTGAGAGGGGTAGCGTCCTCCTGCTACATAGCGGGGTGCTGGCACTGGCGATGAAGGCCCTAGGTGTAACGCTGGGAGTAGTTGCGTGCCCCTGTAATACCCGCTGGAGATCCCCTGGCGCCGACACCGCACGCTGCACCACACTCAACCCGCTGCTGACATTACAGGTTCTGCTGTTCTGGCTGCCTGCTCCTGAATGCCCCTTCCCTCAAGTCCCGTCAACCGTTCGCAGTGAGGAGTGCGGAGTAAACGACCGTACTCAGTGACGCTCCGAACCTAGCCCGGATACTGCTGCTCGCCTGGCAACTCAGCCCTTCATCGACGCAATCAATCAGTGGACCCGCCCGCGAGGAATATATACCGCGACCCACCGCAGATCACCCGGGGCCCGACATCGCACGCTGCACCATGCTCAACCCGCTGCTGACATTACAGGTTGGTTACATGAACAATTCCAATGAATGTAAAACTAGCAACCGCTGCATTGTAGCGGTGTCTTGCCCCTGTGTGTTCAAGTGGCGTAACGCTATGCAAATGTGCTGCTACTGTATATTATCCCATCTGTTATCCTAACTGATGTTATACCTGTCAGGTGACGTTGAGCTCAACCCAGCGCCACCGACATTATTTGACAATTCATCCATTCAAGACACACTCAAACGTTTTGAGGACGCAGAAGTCATCATATCTATTGAGCTAAATAAACTTAAGGCTACGCAAGACAGCCACGAAAAGCTAATATCCGATCTAAACAACCACATTCCTTTGTTCGAATTTGCTCGCAAGAAGAACCAGGTGATTCGTACTAGATGAAACTAAAGAAATGAAACGTGAACTTGCAGTCTTTCATGCCACCAATTTTGACGCAAGCAATCGTATGCGAAGAAACAAGTGACTTTTTTAGCCTTAAAAACTTCGAAAAAGAAACTTAAGAAGAATCTGAAAACTAGGCAAGACCCTTGGCTCTACTAAGCTCGGTGTGCAACTAGACACAGGCAGTAGTGAGCGTGCACATCGACTAAGAAAATACTGTACAGATAAAAAGCGCCCAATCATTTTTAAAATATCCCATTGTAAGCTAATAGGAAACAGTCTTTCGTGCGGGCCCAAACTGAGACACTGACTACGCAATCAGATAATATTTTGCCCCTGAAACTCGTCTTGCTCATTCCAAACTTCTGCAGTTCATCCGCCAGCAAAAATGTGCCTTCAAACTACGGCTAGATAAACTGCACCTTGGAAAAAAGTGCTTTAACTACAACGGCACCATTGACATGGAATCTACTGCACGTGTCCCTAACGCCGATGGTAGCGAATGACGCGCAACAAATCATGCTCACAACAGACGTCCTCCTTCATACCTCGACATCAATATCGCATTCACCAACTTAAGGAGCCTAATTCCAAAGTGTTACCAGCTTCTTAGCTTCATCGACGGCATAGACGCGCACAGTATCATTCTAATTGAATCCTGGTTAAGTGAAGATATCCTCGATAACTAAGTACTTACCGCTAATCTTAACTTCATCATGTACCGTCGTGATCGCAGTAACCGTAGAGGGTGTGGGGTTCTAATAGCTATAAGAAATACATTGTCATCATCCTAGAATCTGAAATCTTAGATTCCGAAATCGTGTCAAACTTCCTGACTTTGATATATTCCGGAAAGACAGACCTGATGGCTGCCGTGGCGGCGGCGTTCTTATCGCTGCCAAGCGCCTTCTAAATTGTTCATTGTTAACGTAGTAACCTCGTTGCAAATGATTTGGGTGTGCTGTAATGCTTCATCCCCTCGCGTACTCACCTTTATATGCTATCGACCGCCTGATATGGACAGTTCATTTAAAACGGTCTTCCATGGCACGCTCGATTCGCTTATCTCCTCTTACCCCCGCACCCCCATTTTGCTTTTCGGCGATTTCAACTTTCCGTCCATAGATTCGAATGATATGTTGCACACGTGACAAAAAGTCAGGCCTCTAGTGAATTCCTAAATACATGCTTTACTGTCGGCCTGTCTCAAATTGTTTCTGAGCCCACCCGCACGACTGACCATTGATCAAACATTCTTGACCTTATTTTTACTATTCACCCTGACGAATTCTGTGCTCCTTCATACATTACGGGCCTTAGTGACCAGGTTCTACTTCACACTGGCTTTTCTACCAGCGTTGCCAAAAGTCCTAAATCCAAAAAAGTACTAACGCTTTACGACAAAGGAGACTACATTAGCATGAATCATGTACTTCTTGCTCTCCATATTGATTTTGCTTCTACCTAGCACTTACGTTATTCTGAGTCGAACTGGTCTCTCTTCAAATCAGAATTACTGCGTTTGATTCGACTTAACATCCCTACCATCGGTATAACTGAGCGAAAACGTTGTCCATGGTTTAACATGACACTACATTGTTTAAATAACAAGAAAAAGCGCCTTTTTCGTTATGCCAAGTTATTAACACCAAATGCGCTTGGAACAAATACGACACAACTGCTGAGTAATATTCCGATCTCGCTACCCAAACTAAACGCCGATCTTTTTATTATCCTCCTGAAATGTTACAAAGCAACCCTAAGCGCTTCTGTAAAACAATCATCCCTGATGCAGATAATACTATTTCTCTCATTGACAGTACTGGCTCACCAGTACGCGTATCCGACGTACCCCATGCCTTGAACCATGCATTCTCTTCAGTTTTTACTAATAAAACAACTCATGATGTTCCTGATCCTCCGCCAGTGCCGCATCCACGAATGGACGGCATCACCTTCGACGCACATGCTATTGTTAATATTATAGGCTCGCTAAAATTTTCATCTTCCTGCGGTATCGACGGAATTAATTCCAAAGTCTTAAAGAATACTAAATATGTTTGCAGTCTTATTCTTTCCCTCATTTTTCAACAGTCGCTTGATATTCGCTCCGTTCCTTATGTATGGCGAATTGGGAAGGTCATTTTAGTTTTCAAGAAAGGTGACAGATCATCCCCAGGTAATTACCGACCCATTTAGCTACTCACTGTACGCTCTAAGACCATGGAACTCTATCTACTCTTGCCACATTTCCAACATCGGTCAACTTTTTTCATCCAAGCCAACACGGATTCCGGAAAGATCACTCATGTGAAACCCAATTACCTTTGTTCCTGCATGACATTCATTCCTATCTTTACCGCAATATCCCAACTGACGCGCAATTTCTAGACTTCGAGAGAGCTTTCGATTCCCCATTCCCGCCTTTTACTTAAAATGTTTCTGTTAAACCTTCATCCTAGTTTCTTGAACTGGATTCGAAGCTTTCTAACCGACCGCATGCAATTTATTTCCGCTAATGGCTTCTCATCATCTTACTCACACGTTCTTTCAGGAGTACCCCAAGGCACAGTTCTTGGCCCCTTGCTCTTCCTAATACACATTAATGATTTGCCTTCCACAGTAACATCTAGCATCCGCCTTTTCACGGATGACTGCGTACTCTACCGCCCCATAACTAAATTCGAAGATGCTTACATCCTGCAAAATGACCTGGATAACATACAGCATTAGTGCACTACGTGGCTAATGTCCCTGAATACTGCAACGACTGTACGAATCTCTTTTCACCGCCGCCGAAATTATACTCCGCCTACTTATCAAGTTAACGATACTGCCATTATTTGCACTGACTCTTTTAAGTATTTTGGTATTAACCTCGCTAGTGACTTATCATGGCCTTGCCACATTAACCACATAATGAATTAATCTAACAGAGCAGTTGGCTTTCTCCGTCGTAACCTGCGCATGACACCTTCTTCCTTCAAAATACTAACTTATAAAATATTTGTGCAACCTAAACTTGAATACGCTTGCACAATATTTGACTTCTATTAGTCTGACCTTATCTCAGCCCTTGAATCTATTCAGAATCCTTCCTTCTCTCGCTTCCCGTCAACGAATTTCACGTCTCTGCCTTTATCACAGGTTTTTCTATTGTTCACCCCGTGACAGCAAGCTCATTCTACTAGTACGTCAATCACTCCGCCCAGGCCATCCCGAGCTCAGGCCATCCAGCATCGTGCTCGCACTACTACATTCCAGAAGTCATTTTTGGGCACACAGCTCGCGACTGGAATCACTTTCCTTGCGTTAATCCCTTATTCTGCAAATTTCTGGACTGCCATCGAGGAAGCCATGTCATCGTCATGATTCCGACGTAACATTCATTGTTAACCGCCGTTCTTGCGTTCTTGCCAGGCACCCTTGAGGTTCTAATAAATAAATAAATAAATAAATAAATGAATAAATAAATAAATAAATAAATAAATAAATAAATAAACAAATAAATAAATAAATAAATAAATAAAATATTTAGTGTACCACGACGACGTACTCGAATTACGATGGGTTTGTGTTCATATCTCAACTGTGAAAGCTATATTTGGCAATTGTTACCGGCCACCCAATTATATGGTCCATCTTTCAGCAACCTACTCTACCTTAGTTTATAATATATTAGGGATAACTTCTTCAACTCACCTATTTTTCCATTTGGCGATTTTAATTTCCCCCACAATTAACTTGCGTCTACTTAGCGTACATGGTAAATTGTATCCCAAGTCATTGAGCCCCAGCAAATTCTCGACCTAACCTTTGATTTTAGTCTCCATCAAGCCATAACACTTCCGACGAGAGGGAATAGCATACTTGATATCTAGGTGACGTGCAGTTCTGAAGACACAAAAGGCGTGACTCAGTGACCATGCACTTCTACACATTTCCATATCACTACTGCTGAAAGTTAAATCAACCGCTGAAAAGATGATCTTCAATTACAATAAAGCGAACTTCGATGCCATCAACGCGGAACATACACGGTTTTATGAGCATTTCTGTGAGTCTTATCTATCACGAACTGTTAATCATAACTTCGAATTATACAAAACAACAATAATAAACCTGAGAAACAAATATACCCTAAAAATAAATATTAGGTCCGATCATATCAACGAGTGGTTTACCGTAAGCCTGAAACGTCTCCTATACAGAAAAAAACGCCTCTATCGATAAGCAAATGCGTCTAACTCCCCTACTGCATGGGACAGATATTATCAGTGCACAAAAACAATATTGAAAGCCTAGCTGCTGCTGCTCCAAAAAAAATTATTTTCCATCCATCTACTTATAATCCTACAATCGAACCCCGAAAAATTCTGGCGCATCCTATCCCCTAGGTCTCGTCCGAACCAAACAGCGCTTATGGGAACTGATGGTGAACCAGTCGAACCAGATCAGTGTACCAGCGTTTTGAACCGCTATGTAGTCTCGGCGTTTTCTCCCGCAAAGAACTCTACCGCCAAAACGTTACCACAATCCTCAGCAGTTACGATGCCTATGATGTGGGTTGATGTCAACGGTATCAGTAACCTCATTGCTTCACAAAAATTTCCTTCGTCAGCAGGCTGAACCATATCAATAGTAAACTACTAAAAACACATCAGCGAGCTCGGCCCTGATACTATAATTAATATTTACCCGGTGTTTTACAATCGGAGGAAGTTCCGGATGATTGGAAAACTGCCCAAATCATCCTAGTCATTAAATCCGGTCACCGCAAATCAGTCGCTAACTACCGTCCTGTTTCTCTAACCAGTGTCCCATCAAAACTACTCGAACGCATTATATCCACGAACCTAATGACACATCTTGAATCTAAAGACTTCTTTTACCCTCACCAGCATGGTTTTAAGAAACACATTTCATGTGAAACCCAGTTTTCCGAGTTCATGAACGATTTTCTCGAATCAATGGATGACAACCTTCAAATAGATGCTATTTTCCTCGATTACTCCAAAGCATTTGACCGGGTCTCCTAGAATCGTTTATTTAAAAAGCTTTCATCACTAGGAATTCCCGTTAACCTAATACATGGATTGGATAGAAAATTTTCTTTCAGGCCACAAGCAGTTCACTTCTACAATTGATAGCCACTATCTTTTTTCTAGTGTAACATCAGGAGTCCCTCAGGGCACCGGACTGCCACCACTACTATTCCTAATTTGCATTAATGACCTTTCTTGCAATACAAAATCTGAATTACGGCTTTTTGCGGATGATTTCGTCATATATATAGAGTAATATGGGCAACCAACTATTCATCCTTGCTTCAGTCCGATCTTGACACACTCGCCTCTTAGTGTGATAAATCTCTCCTCCCCTTAAACATTAAAAAATGCAAATCCATGTCACTCACCAGAAAATGCACCATGAATCAGCATCAATACAGTATTGGCTCATTTTCCATTGACCCCGCATTATCCTACAAATATCTTGGCTACCATCTAACACCATCGCTATCATGGGTAACTCATGTTCAAAACATCTGCGCTGAAGCCTCACGCACACTCGGATACCTGCGTCGTAACTTGAAGGCTGCATCTCCTGACATAAAATAGCTAGCATATATAACATTCATTCGCCCAAAACTAGAATATGTGTCATCCATTTGGCACCCATCACAAGCGTACCTCGCCGCTGACCTTGAAGCCGTACAGAACCGCGCCATACGATTTATAACATCTTGCTATTCAAGAAAAACCAGTATCACCGCACTGAAAGAGTCCCTTGCCATTCCATCACTCGAGTCACGACGGGTCATATCTCGCCTCTGTCTTCATCATTTCTATTATCACCCACGCACGAGACACGAAAATCTACAACCCCGCTCAGGACGTCTAGCCACCTAAGTCATGACCATGCATTGCACTCTTCAACTGTCGTGTCTTAGCACTAAAGTCTTCATTTTTTATGTGCGCGATAGCTCTATAAAATGGCCTACCAAATTCCATCACATCATATCCTAAGCAAAAATCGTTGCGTGAAAAACTAAACAACTATTTTTCATGAGGACAAAAAGTTTATCATATTCCCCTCGGCACTTCGAACAGCTGTTTGTTGTCACTTTTCTTTTTGATGTCATGCCTTTTGCAATGTGTTTTTCTCTAGTATTGATCGAGTGGTGCATATTTAAATTGAGTTCTTGTTTCTATCCCGTGCATTCCACTTATCATTGTACACCCGTCACAAAATCGTTTAACTTTTGCATACTGTTATTTTCGTCATTGTTTTCTATTATCCAATTATACTTTCTCTGTTCTGATATGTTGTTATTGTCACAAAAATATTGATTTTGCTCTCTCTTATGTAATGCCTTCAGGCCTTTAAGGGAAAAAATAAATGAAATGAAATGAAATTTAAAGTGAATCAGAACAAGGGTCCAAGCAAGCCATTCACCGTCCATCCAAATAAACCCTGGAATCGGCGCACAGAAGAATGGCCTCCCCTCCCGCCGCTGAGGAAGGAGAACCCGGTGGACACCACGGCCCCCCAGGCACCTTAGGAGCAGGCCGTGAAGACCGGGAATCCGGAACCGTCGCACACACAAGATAACAAAAACCACACGAAAAAACACAGTGTGAACCCCGTGAACGCCGGACATAAAACTTTGGAACGCGTTTTCGTACAATTTCAACCTCTTCGGTGGCCAGTGGTACCAAGACGGACGCCACCGAGCGACGGGCCTCTACCACGAAAGCCAGCGATTCCGCAGCTCGCATCCAGGAGACGCAGTCACTCCGGAACGGTACACCCGAGAAAGGAGCGGGCCCTGCTAAAAGAAGGCTGCACTACTTCCGCTTATGCAACCCCTGAGCCTTCTATTACACCTGAAGAGGCGATAAAGCAATACATACGTTCCGCAGAATTTCGCTCAGAAATCACTAGCATAATGAACACTGTAGCTGCCGAACAAAACAAAGCGATGTAGCAACAGCTCATACAAGCCCAGGTGCAGCTCATACAGACCATGACTGACAGTATACAAACCACGATCGACACACGCTTCAACAAGCTTTCAAACTTGTACCCCATGCCTCGCAAGCAGCGCGTAGTTCAACTCGCTGCCTATCCTCATTCAATATCCCCTGACCAGCAAAAAGATACAGAACAACAGCATGCGAAAAGGTCGGTGGCGACGCCAATCCACTAAACCAACAGAAACAAGTACATGGCGTTGGAACTGCCGCAGCATACGCTAAAAACAAGCACAGCTATCAGCATATACCGCAAAGTCCTCTAATCCCTCCACTTAATCGCTCTACAAGACACGGAAAACAAATCGCATTCATATCCGCGGTCATCAAACGGCCGCACTTGCACCACGTACGGCAATACTAACACTCGCATCAAAGCCGCTCTTAGACCGCCCACCGACAAGCACGCCAGACAGCAAAGGCACTCAGTATACCGCTATAGATCTCAGCTGACCCGGGCACACATATAGCCTCACTGTTCTTAGCATGTACAGCAATCGCAAAGATAAAGGCAGAGCTATTCCGGGCATGCTGGGATCCTTTCGCTTCTCAAAGCTCTTTGTGGTGGGTGGTTTTAACGCACGTTACACGCACTGGGGATACACTTCGGATATCCCCAAAGGTAACCTCATTTCTACCGCAATGGCTGATTAAAACCATGGCCTGAACACAAACCACACCGTACCCACTCCCATTGGGACAAGTGTAACACGCGACACCACACCCGACCTCACATGGGCCACACCAAATATAATCACTAAATTTCACATGGTGCTGCAAGACAGCGTTGGAAGTGACTACATTCCAGTCTCCCCTACTATAGCTTACGATTCAAAGTTTGTGAACCCTCGTTCTCAGCTTCTCAATGAGTGGGATAAATTGCGCTCATAATTGGCAGCTGATCCTACTGAACCCCGTACAGTCACTGACTAGAAAGACCGCCTAGTGCAGGCCATTCAGGCGAACAGCAAACGCATTAAAAATACCCCTACAGCACCGCAGGTTAATCTGCATCTGGCTCATTAATGGGAAGCCCGAAAGGAATTTCTGAAGCGCTGGAGTCACCAGCGACACCATCGTAAATTGAGACTCCGCATAGCCCCTCTCACTTGTGAGGCAGAATACGCAAACGCGCTAGCCCGCGCAAACTGAGCAACCTTTCATAACGACCGCAAGGGTACATTAAGCACTAAACGCACGTGGGCCCTCCTACGCGCTCTCTCAGATCCAAAACCCTCTAAGTCTCAGACACATGCGAACACAACGTCTAATACAAGTACAGCTCCAAAAGGGCATCGACCTAACTGGCCAACTACGTTACATCTATATGCTCACATCCCTTCAGTCATCAGATCCACCCAATCTACCTCCACCGAACCCGGAAGTGGATGCCGACATCACCCTAAATGAAGACTGCCAAGCACTCTTTACTATTCGCCGCTGTACAGCGCCGGCGCCGGACGGCATAACGCACAAGGTACTCTCAATCTGGACGAAGTCTCCCTCCAGGAACTCATGGAGCTCTTTAATATCCACTGGCACGATTGGACGCTCCCATCAGACTGGACTAATGCCAGCATGCAATTTATACCCAAACCGGGCAAACCCCTCACCCTTCAAAATTGGCGCCATATCTCCTTAACGAGCTGCGTCGGCAAGCTCTTCGAGCAGGTCATTCTTAATCATCTGCAACCGTTGCTAGAAACAACCGGCTTTATCTCCCACGTTCCGTTTGGCTTCCGTCCAAACATCTCGGCGCAAGACGTACTTCTCGCCAATAAAGAGTCTCTCTTTTACACTAAGAGCCGTACAGCCGCTACTCGAGCCATACTGGTCATGGATATTCATAAGGCTTTCGACCCAATAAGCCATGACCATGATGCCGCGAATATTTGCAGTGTTTGTTCGTTTTTCAAATCGGCCGCCACGCCACTTTATCGCTTTGTTTGCGACGCAAGACGCGGCTAGATTTTTCTCGATTGATCGCAGCCAGGCAGAGCTGATTCTACGTTGTTCCGGAATGTTCTAGTAACTTTGCGCTCTTTATCTCGAAAGTTCGCTATCAGCTTTAAATCGAGCACGGCCGACAGCGGCCCAAGGTAGATGTACACTGGTAGCGAAGGCTCCATAGACGCCCATTGGTCCAAAAAATGGCGGCTCGTGGGCACTCCAGCGCCCCCTGGATTTTGAGGGGCAAACTACGCAAACGTGACGTAGAATGACGTCACGCATACGTATGTTTTTGGCGCGAATTATAAAGCGGTCTTTCTGTAGAATCCGCGTTTTCGAGCCTGTACCTCTCGAAGGTTGCTGCCTTTCAGCGCGCCCCAACCTTTGCCAGTCAAATGTGCTCGAGTTCCTGCTAGTTATGGCCTTGTTAATGTGCAATTGGGAACGCAATGAAAGTGACTGGTAAAGGAGGGGCAGCATAGAAAGGCAGCAACACTTCCAGACACTGGCGAAGCATGCATGATTCGTAGTGCAAATACTGGTGCTAGTACTTTTGAGAGCTTTTGAGTACAGCAAGGTATAATGCAAGGTATGATGCACAAAGCACTGGCTCAAGTGCACAGTTCGCAATAGAGTGTACGGCAAGTATGGTTTTCACAGTTTCATATTCAGTGTTTATTGCAGCAACCAAACAAATACAGTCACAAAGCACACCCTTGGCACACAAACAAAAAATATATGTCACAGGCAGCACAAGCAGTATTGTTTAAGTTGGCTAATCATCTCAATAGTCACAGTGCAGATAGGAAAAAGCCCTGAAGTGCCACTAACGTTGTCAGTTAGGAAATTGAAAAGTATAGAAAACAATGCTACGACAGCTTCAATTGAAGCAAACATAACATGACATAAGTAGGCGCATCAACACAGACCATAGAGCACACTGGGAGTATTCTTCACATTTAATTTCTTCAGCTGAAAGAATATAGCAGGTGCGTTTACATCTGCAAGGCAATGTTAAACCCAGCTTTAGCACCCTCAAACGTGCTCAACGTAGGAGCAAATACCATACATTGAAAAAGACATGAAGCCAAGTACGCACGAACGGGTTACAGCTATGAAACACGAGCGAACAGCCCGGCGAAACCATATCGAAGCTATCGCGCATACCTAGAGCAGACGACACACCTGTGAAAGTCCAGCGGGAATCGGTGTAGCGTGACACCAATGGTACTATCCACGCTGTCGCAGTGTACCGCCTTGGTGTACCACGGAGCATCGTTTCTTCACATGCCGCAAGCTCATCTTGAAATGAAGCGCTAAGCGCTTCAAAAGAAGAGCGCGAAGCGTGCAAAGACAGAAAAAGACTTCGCACTGGCCGCACGCCGAAGGAAACGACAAAACCGAGAAAACTGCCGCAGCGGTGCAGCGGGGTGCAAATCTTACCGAACGGTGGCAAAGAAGCGACGTGCAAGGACGACGAAAACTTCGCAAAAGGAGCATTTTGAGACCGGCGAGCTAAATTTATACGCTTTACCAGGCGCGCCACCGCAGACAGCTGGCGATAAGAAATCGCCACTGTGGCCGGGTTAGCCGGGTATCGAAACAAGGCCTGCAAAGACGCACTGTAATGCACCGCACGCTCATGAATAGGGGGCAGGTCAAGAGTGTTGAAAAAATACAAAATTTGCCAGGTTTTAATAAAATGACTTACCTCTTTCATAATACAAGGTGCTAATATATTTTTTTCTTTTCTATTGGCAGATTACATTCCAATTTTGTAGCTTTATCATTTCTTTATATGAGTGTTTTGCCCCCCATCCTCTGGTTGTGCTGCAGTCGCGCTAAACCACTTTTCGGCCCAGCCTTCGCCACCACTTTAAATCTGCCTTGAGCGGCCGGCATTCTGTTCGACGACTGCCGAGCACGCTTGTCGCTTCGCCACCGCCGAGTGATTCAGTCCATTTTGGGTGCAAGTCAGCCAATAAACAGTTCTTTTAGAAGACCCTTTCGTCCGTCTTCATCGCTGCTTCGACTGCCGTCACCACTACGTGACATCTGGCGGAGGTGCGGGGTAGCCTTCCATGTTCCGGACGCCTCCTTCAAGTCGTGAAGCCAGCCCTCTGCGATTCGCACCCGAGGACGAGCCAGCAGCTTAGCGAGCCAGCCGACGTCTCCAGGGAGAGGAGCCTGAGTTCGGGAAACTGCCGGACCGCACCATACAGCGAAAAGACGCTTCTACGAGCACCGCAACCTCGCCGAAGATGTCGACACCGATCATACTATAGCAGCCACGGGTGCCGCCAACTTTCAATGGATCCCTAGGCGAAGACCCTGAAGAATGGTTGGATCAATTTGAGCGCGTGGCGTCATTCAACAAGTGGGATGATGTGGCAAAAATTGAACACGTGTTCTTCTCACTGGATGGCTCCGCACGCACGTGGTACGAAAACCACGAGTCGTCCCTTACGACATGGGAGCTATTCAAGAGAGAACTATTCAAGGTATTCACCAGTGTCGTGAGGAAAGAAAGAGCCGAACGACTCCTCGAGTCCAGGATCCAGCTTCCGAATGAGCCCGTCCGCGGTTACATCGAGGAGATGAAGCGCCTATTTCGCCGCGCCGACACCGAGATGACCGAGGAAAAGAAAGTTTAGTTTTTATTGCGCGGCGTAAAAGAACAACTCTTTGGCAGCCTCGTCCGCCAGCCGCCAAAAACAGTCGAAGAATTCATGCAAGAAGCCTGCACGATTGAGAAGACCCTCGACGTCCGAGCTCGGCAGTACAATCGCCCTTCCTCTGTCTGTGCAATCCGTTCGGACACGACGGCCACCACCAACGACAGCTTGCGGGAAGTTATCCGCGAAATCGTCCGAGAGGAGCTACGCCGATTACAGCCATCCTCTCCACAGCCACAAGCAGAAACTCTGATGGATGTGGTACGGGAAGAAGTGCAACAGGCACTTGGCACCCCGACGGCCACAGAACCCCAGGCCATGACCTACACCGCTGCAGTAAGGACTGCTCAGCCCCACCGACAACCCCTACGTCCTCCTCGAGATGAGCCACTTGTTCCACAACGCCGCCTCCCAGCCCCCGACCGCCCAGCCTATGGCCGACGCTCAAACCCCAAGAAATGCGACACCTGGAGGAATTCCGACAACCGGCCGTTGTGCTTCCATTGGGGTGAGGCCGGCCATATTCTTCGTCATTGCCCATACCGACCGTCTTCGAGGATTTGCCGTTAACGCCCCACGACCACGCTTCGGATAACGTCCGCTGGAAATCGCCGAGTACCTTCGTCGAGAGGAGTACATGCCGAACCGTTTTTCGCGCTCACCATCGCCGTCAAACTCGCGCTTTGCGTCGCCACGCCGCAGCTACGCAGCCGCGGTACGAGGGGTCTCCCAGCCCCCGTAGGGGAAGCTAAAGGCAGCAACCTCTGGAGGTGAGGATGCTCACGAGCGAAACGCCGAAGATCCTCCACCGACCACGCCTCATGAAGACGCTGCACCCGCGACACCGCATGAAGAACCGACACTCGCTGCACCGACGCCGCACACAATGAGAACCCCGACCACGACGCAGGCTGCCTTGAAAACGACGCCGCCACCCAAAAGAGCCTCGACCACACGCCCCACCGGCGACTCGCATACGCGACGAAGCCGTGACCCGACGTCGAGAGCGCCATGCAATGCAGGAGCCAGGACATCCGACTTAGAAGTCACTATCGACGGCCGGAAAGTTACCGCTCTTCTATACAGGAGCCGATTACTTGGTGATGAATGGAACGTTCGCTGCGCAGCTAAGAAAAGTCACAACGGCTTGGGACGGCCCACAAATTCGCACCACAGGGGGCCACCTCATTGCGCCACCAGGACGATGCACAGCGCGAGTGACTGTCAAAGGACATACCTATCCTGCGACCTTTGTTTTGTGCTACCGCAATGCTCACGCAAAGTGATCTTGGGTATGGATTTCCTTAAGGAGCATCAGGCGATCATAGACCTGCGACCCAAGCTGATCACGCTTTCGACGGACGAAGCCATCGCTTCGATGAAATCTCGGGAAAATCACGTTGCCCTGAGTATCCTGGAGGAAGAAGTGAGCGTCCCACCACGTTCTAGCGTTATCGTGACCGTAGGCGCCACGAAAGCCATTAACGCTGAAGTCATCATCGAGGGCAACACACAGTTGCTTCTAGACCGAGGAATCAGCATCACACATTTCCGCAATGGCCAGGCCGAAGTACTGCTGGCTAACTTCAGCGAAGAATACCGGACCATTAACACAGGAACGGCGATTGCTTTCTTCGACGAAATATCCGACGTACGAGACTCCTTCGCCCTGTCGGACCCCTCCGCAGCAGATTCGCCTGACCAAGAGATCTCGCCCACTTTCGACATCAACCCAGCCCTGCACCGGAACAAACAAGACCATTCATCTTTAAGCAGCGCGAAACACAGGACAAGAGGAAGAAACATGAGACGACACGAGCGCTTTTCTAACAACTGAACTTTTATTTTAGAAAGGTTAGATATATAGGCACCAAAATAATAACCGAAAAAACAAAAAATCCAGAACAAAAAATTGCGATAGTCCGTCAACCGTACGTGCACGCAGTGGGATGTTAATCGCCTCATTTTAACGAAGCACAACAGCAACCTTAACCCATGACATGCACCCAGCTATCACCCTGTCGCCACACATTCCCCTAGAGCGTGATTCTCATTTTCCACCAGATTGATGAATGGCGAAGCGACACAAGATTCAGACTCCTGCCTTATCAGAAATGCTTCTACTAACTCCCTGCAGGTCTGGTCTGGGTGACTGTTTAAACAAGATATTTGTCCTGCCCAAATGGGGGAAACAGTCTTTACGTTTTCGGCAGTGCACAGCAAGGTTCGACGAAACTGCCCTTTTTACTGACCTTCGATGTTCAAACAGCCGCTCGTTTATACAGCGGCCTGTGTGGCCGATGTGCATCTTGCCACAGGAAAGCGGGATAGAATAAACCACTCCAGTGTCGCAGTCGACGAGCGGTTTTTTATGTGTAACTGTGCATCTGATCTTCCATCGGTCATCCCGGCCCTCAAGCTTCTTTCTTACTGCACTGCAGACTCTGCTCAGCTTATTCGTAGCTGTGAAAACTACTTTTACCCCGTATCTTGCCCCTACCTTCTTCAACCGGTGTGACAGTCCTTGTAGGTACGGAATCCCGACTAATCTTGTTAGCGCGCCGCCTTTCCTTTTTATTTTGCGAGACTATCGCCCCTAGTCAATATTCTTTCTGATATTTGAGCTAGAGCCACATAAGGAAAACCAGCGTCCCTAAGCCTCTGAACCTGGCCCTGGAAGCTAGTCTCAACCCTGTGGGAGCACGATTTACGCAATGAAGCCTTGAGACACGAAGTCGCTATCCCCGCCTTGACTAATTTTGAGTGCTCTGAATTGTAACTTAGGTGCGGCTTAGCTGTTCTAGGGTTATATTCCCAACACGTTCCTGTTTCATGGCTGATGACTTTGAAGTCAAGAAACCGAATAAAACCCGAGTCTGGTAATTCAAACGTGAAACCCAGACCCTAGATCCTCTCTTTGAAAATCTTAATGATATTGGTATCACTCCTTGGCGACCCATCGTTCAGAAACACTAAAAAATCATCTACATAGCGAAACACTTTCACAGCGAAGGCCTTAAGATCTTCTTTCAGTCTTATGTCCAACCTGCTGAGGAAAATGTCACTCAACACAGGGGCGACTCGAGACCGAATACACACACCAGACCGTTGGACGAAAACTTTTTCACCCCATCCAACGAAGGTCGAATGTAAGTAAAAGGACAAAGGTTCAAGAAAACATTCCACGGAAGTGCCACAGTTGGCAATGAAGCTCGTTTCGTCGTTATCGTTGACAATACATTCCTTGACGTTCTTCAACAAATGAGCGTGGGGTAGGGAGTAAAATAGATCCTCCACATCCCTTCCGACGTCCAAATTTCGTGCGGTTGGCTGTAGCCCTCCCTGGGCACACAAGACGGTTGTGCCGTATCCTTTGCTCTGAGTGGTGGAGACAGGCCCGTTTCTACAGGGTTTGCCTTCGCGTCCACCGCGGGCATGCAAGGAATGAGCAACACCAACTCCGGCTTTACGCGGACTGGTCCAAGACTGCGGACTGCGTAACCGAGTTTTTGTAGAACACCGTGCGGCCTACGTTACCCACTAGGAAGAAAGCTTCAACAACGAGAGGAAGGGTTTGTCTTCTTGGCAACGGTGAGATTGAAAATCGTCACCGACGCACTCTAGAGCTTCGTCCCAAGTTCTGCTTTGAGGCAGCCTTACGACCTCTCGAGAACGTAGCGCTCGCGCGGACTGTGTCTGCGTACCCGAAGGAGACAGAGGTGTGTCAGTGAGTGCTCAGAAGTCGTCTGCAACTACAAGGGCAAAAAGGCGTCAAGACGTATGAAGGGATTGATCAACTACTTGGCAGCTGAAGGCTTGAGGCCTCTCCTTTCGGACAAAGAGAGATTCTTTGTTCTCGCACCAGAGAATGTGTTCACCAAGAAGGCAGAGGAAGCTGTTAATACCAGCAAGCCGCCGCCAAGGGTACAACCAGATATTCTGTCAAACTGATATGATACTCCATAACAATCAAAACATAAAACCAAAAAAGAGAAACTGAAGAATCATGAGATGAACAATGAACGCGGGGAATATGAGATATCTTAGCAAAGCAGTGTCAAAAAAGCCATAACAAAAGCAGTCACACAAAAGTGATACATGTCAACGGGTAACTATCCTCGTTGCAAAAGCAGTGTCAAAAAAGCGAGTGTGAAACGCTAAACACATTAAGTCACAGAGATAACAGCACCGAGTTTTACCGAAGTAAAGCAACCTAGAGGGCATCGAAGTTACGCATGTCCATCTAAGAATGTTATCTCTTTGTCGAGCAGAACTGAAGCAGTACTAAAGCATTCGTCACCGGTGTTAGCAATATGAACAGCCTCAATTATTTCTCTCCGAAGTTTGGTCTTAGCATGGGCCAGAATCGTGGTATTGGTAAATATCGGCTTGCAACCATGATCCACAGTATGCTCTGGTAGGCGGCGTCTTTCATTTTTTTTATTGTCCTCTCATGCTCCCGCAGTCTCTCGTTGACGCACTTTCCCGTTTGTCCGATATATACGCAACCACAGGTTAACGGAATTCGATACACGACGTTGGTGGCGCATTGGACGTAATGATAATCATGCTTCTTTTCACATGACTCTCGCTTCTTAAACAGGACATTACAAATACTAGAAAGCTTACTGGGGGCGGAAAAAAGAACCTTTACGTCGTATCTATGGCCTATCTTTTTCAATTGTGGGAAATTCTATGGATATATGGTATGAGCATGAGACGGAAATGAATCAAACAGCTCGCGTATCTGCCAATCTCTGGCTGCAGTCAAATGCTGCGTCGCGCTGGCGGGCAGACCTCCACTAAGCTGCTCTACAGGCCGCGGAGCTCACTCAATTTCTCCGAACTCAGTATCCTCACCAAAAATAACGCTTGTGTGGCCTACTCTTGCATGATAGGGTCGAAGATGGTTGCCATGCACAACACTCTTTTTGCCGCCTTCTACTATTATTTCGTAGGAATTTTGGCGGTGTTTCGAGCTGACCTTATAGGTGCCGCACTATCTCGCGTCGAGCTTTCCATGGCTGTCCGTGCGAAACAAAATCACCTCATCGCCGATGTTGAAAGTTTTTCCTCGCGCACGGCGGTTGTAGTGCGTGGCGTATGCCCCCTGCTTCTCGGTGGCGGTCAGACCCGCCACTTCAGCCGCCGATTGCAACTGCCCCCGCAGTTTCTCCAAGTATCGAGCTGCCGGTTCTCTCAGCGTGTTGGGAATATCTACCTCTACTGCTCATGTTTTGTTTAGTATAGACAGGTGTCCGGTTGGGCGTCTCCCGTATAGCATTTGGAATGGAGAAACTCCCGTCGTGTCATGCGGCACCTGCCGGTATGCCCAGAGCAGGAAACGTATGCATTTGTCCCAGTTGCGCCTGTCATTGTCGATTACATGATACAGGATGTTTTTGAAAACGCGGTTCCGGTTTTCTATGGAACCGTTGTTCTCGGGGTGCTCCGCCGTAGAGAACCGCGGCGAGCTGCCGATTTTCTCACAGAACAATTGCGTCATCTGCGCCGCAAAATTAGTGCCCTGGTCACTGCATATCGTCTCTGGTACGCCAGTGCGTGAGAAAATCTCGAGGAGCGCGTCACACATTTTGCGTATTGTAAGCGCCGTTAGGCACACGACCTCTGGCCATCGTGTGTGCAGGTCAGTGATGCAAAGTGCGTATTTGTGCCCCCTTGCTGATGGAGGTCCGACCACATCGACGTTCACTACCTGAAAGGAGTAACTAGGCCGCGTGAGTGGTGCGATAGGGACTCGGTCTGTTGTTCGGCGGTCGGACCTCATTTGGCACCCATGACAAAACCGACAATGCTCGTCGACATCCGCATTGACTCCTGGCCAGTAGAAGCTCATCTTAATTCTGTTTGCCGTTTTCCTCTTCCCGAGGTGCCTTCCCCACGGGGACTCATTCGCCAGAATTATTACTTCCCTTCTCCTGTCCCTCGGCAGCACTAGCTGCTCATAGAGTATGCCTGCGATTTTGTCTTTGTGATAGAGCAGCCCGTCCCGCACGAACATCCTGTGACTGGCCGCTTTGCCCTGTCGCCAGGCATCGGTCAGACTCTCGTCCGACCGCTGCGCATCGCGGAATACCTCATTCTCATGCGCTCTTGTTTCCTAGGGACACATCTCGCTCGCGGCCACGAGTACCTCCTCCGTCGTCTGGTCAGCCTCGGCGTTTGCCGGTGACTGAGGTTCCTCCTCCCCCCCGCTAGCTGCGGCCCGTGCGTCGGCCACCTCCATTCTCTCGCCGGGGATCTCGTAAGAGTTGCTGCGCGCCTGTTCTAGCATGTGCCAAGCCTCGGCGGAGAGCAAGCAGTCAGCTTCTTTGGACGCCAGCTCCTTCGTCACGGCGCACAGCAGTGACGCGCTCTCTCTAACGTGCCGATCCCGGCCTGCGGCTATGCTGAGTGGCCCCCGAGCTTGTCTCGCCACCACTCTAGCACCAAATGCGGCAACAAGCGTGGCGTTTCCGATCTCCCCCACTAAGTTACTGGGTATAGCGCCCTCTTTAATCACCGTTATTTTTGCGCCGGTGTCAATTAGCGCCCTGAGAACCACCTCGCCGCATCTCAAGTCGACGTACTCCACAGAGGCCAGTCCTTCCGTATTCATGGGCCCCGCACTGGACTGAACGTCCACGGTAGCCCTCTGCCCGGGTGTATCTATACCTACGTCTCCGTAGCTGTCAGCGGCGCTATCTTTGCCTTCAGCTACCCTGTTTACGCTTTTCTTCGGCGTGTTCCCATTTCCCTGGTTTTTAGGGCACAGCCGGGCGAAATGTGGGCCATTGCAAATAAAGCATGCCGAGGGCCTCGAAACATGCGGCTTTTCCCGGAAGCTGGGACCGACTTTTGAAAAGGTGCTGGTTGGTGGGCCGCAAAGAGGCTTTTGACCGCCAAAATTTGCTTCTTTCCCGAGCCTTTACCCCCACCGTCCTCGAACGCCTCCACTAGCTTCGCTATTTCGTGAGGCTTCACCCAGCTGTCTCCTTCCTCTCGCTTGACATATTTGTATGCCTCGGAGCTCAACGCCTGCTTCATCTGATCTGCCACGTTCAGGGAAACTCGGTCCTCGAGCGTCTTAATTCCCCGCGCCGACATGTAAAAAGCATGGTAGCTCTCAATGCGCGACGCGAAGTGTAGCCAGGTCTCGTTTCGCCCTAACGGGGCACTACGGAACTGCCTGAGGTAGTCGCCTGGGGACAGTCGGAGCTCGGACACAATGGTCTGTTTGACCCGATCGTAGCTGTCGAGCTCTTCGGTAGCGACTTTTGAGAAAAGGTGCGGGATTCTTGCGCTTACTTGAGGCAAAAGTAAATGGCTGTTAACCTCGTCCGGCACCTCATAGGAGCGAAAAATGCCCTCGACTCCCTCAAGCCATACCGGCACTTCTGGTTCCGTCGGATTGGGAGTCAGCAAGCTCTTTAGACGTTTAGCGAAATACGCTAACGTTTCTTTGCGCATCTGCCGCCCACCCGCCTGCGAGCCCTGTAGTGAACCGGCTTGCAGCTCCAACTGCCGGGTTCTTTCTCGCATGATAAGTAGCGTGGTTTTACTCAACTCCAGCTCCATCTCCAGCCGCCGCATGGCCGCATTTAAATCTGCGGCATCACCTGCCCCCTTCGCTGCTCCCGTCGCATTTTCTGTTCCCGGCACTTGATCCATACTCGAATCTGTGGTGTGACTCTCAGTCTCGTCCGTACTCATTTTTGCCACAACTGCACCGCTACGCAGTATCATGCAAAAGGCCCGTGACTCGCCATGACGCCTTAATTCCGCGTCAGTGGGTTCCGAGGACCAGCAGAAAAACCACCCACCTTACTACAGGAGTAGCATGCCCTGTCGTCCCCGACACCCGCGTCTGATGCGCTTGCGTCTCGCTCTCAGGTCGATTTTAGGCACAGTCCCCGTCCTTTGCCGTCCGTAGCTCTCGTTGCTTTCCGTTGCCGCCGCTTGATGTGAGGCTCGGCAACCGTGAAAGTGCACCGCTAGTCCGTCAGCGGCCAATGTTCCTCTTGTGGTATGATGGCACCGCTGCTCGATCCGTTGAGCTGAAACTCTGCGGCTGCTTTAACGCTAGTCCGTCAGCGCTGATGTGTCAATCCGTTGACACACAAAGAGCCGGTTGTTCCGTCCGTCGACCGCTGCTCTAAGAGTCGACCAGCTGCTGCGAAGTAGGTCGCTAGGCACTGATCTGCCTTTCCGTTGACGCGTTCAGCACCGCTGGCTAGGTTCGTTGGCCGCAATGCTGGACGACTTTTGGTGCTGTCCTCTTCCGGCGGAGACGTTTCTCAGGCACGGTCCATCGGCCCGGTCGTCTTCGTTCTCGAAAGGTTTGAAGGTCACCGAAGTCTGACAGAAAACGGTGATCCTGTCGTAGGCGGCGCCAGTAAAGATTTTTCTTCTTTCTTGCTCTCCTTCGCTTTCTTCTCTCTCTTCTTCTTCGTAGGTCCCGTTTCCCTTGCTTCGCCAAATAAACCTCTCGAATTGGCCGGATTAACTGAGAAAACTGATTTAATTACACACTTGATGAGAACAATAAAAAAGTACAGTCCAGTTAAAATGATGACAGCAGCATAGATACAGAATAACTGAGCTGGGCCGCCCTTGGACTTAGGACAGTCCGTCGTCCAAAGCGAGCATGCGGGAGGAAGTCCGTCTCCTACCGAGCTCCGGCCTCCACTGCCGCCTCGCTCAGAGCTCGCGGCTGTCACAGGGTTTCTTCCCAAAAGAAATCATTCTTTCGGCACTCCCACATTCTCAACGTCACTTTCCCCCAGATTTCTGGGAATGGATGTATCGCAGGCGGGGCTGGGACGCCGACGCGTCTGGGTCTCGGTCCTCCATGTCAGGAAACCCTTTCCCGCGGAGAAGCGCAAATTTACGACCAGTGGCTCCGAGGTTCAGCAAAGAAAAGCGCAAACCCAGCCACCTAACTAACCCGTGGTGTGTGGTTCGCCGAAGGCGTTCGGAGACCCGTGCCCTAAATGATGCGAAGAGCCGTCTATGAGGACACATGATGCATCCCATGTCAGTGCGAGAACAAGAGCCGGAACACTCATGCTCTCTCGACGCAAACTCGGAGTTGACCCGCGTTAACAAACACATCGAAATCAGGGTGATGAACGCGCGCACCGTGTCGCCTAAGGGCCCGTTCACACTTGTCCAAAAATCCGATGAGCGAAGCGGATTCGGCCGCTTTTGACGCTGAGCCAGGCGGAAAGCAGCGCGGCGAGGGCGATCGGGCTGGACACAAATTTTCCGCGTTCGCCGCCGCGGCGAGAAACATGGCGGCGCCCTTCGACGCAGGGCCCCTCGCCTCGGAATGAATTCGTCGTTATTGCGGCCTTTTTCAGCGCTTTCACTGGCCATAATTCGGACACCGGTACATCGCTTCGTCTCACATCACCTATAAACAAAAGTATAAGTGATAAATTTGCTTTATTTTTATATTTTGAGTGACGATTCTGCCGCCACTAGGCTTACGAGGAGCGCCTGTTTCGTTGGCAGTACTAGTTCCCGTCCTGACAAGCAGATGGCGCCACTAGGCTGGGCTTTTCGTTGCGAGTCTGCATACGCTCAACTAAAAATGGGAATGTGCTTGCGTTTACAAACGCAAGCGTGCATACGGTTATGGTACACAGACAGCATCGATTTATGCTCTTTTCTAACCATATCTGTGTACGCCGCGAGCGGTGACGTGGTGGCCGGGAAGTGTGTGGAAAAGCGAGAAACAGCAGCGGCGCGGCGGTTCCGCCTCGCCCGGGCGTCAACAGATGAGAACAGGTCCAAGTTTTCCCGGCGAGCGAATCCGCTTCGCTCGCCGGATTTTTGGACAAGTATGAAAGCGCCCTTACCCGGCCTCCGCTCGGACCGACAAACAAAAGACAAATTGAAGTCTCCCCGCGCAGGCGCGCGGCCTCTCGGCCACGACTGCTCGGGGGTGCAACTCTACAGAACGGGACTGCGAACCACGAACCAAAGGCAAACAAAAGTTTCCCCCCAAGACGCCTGGCGTCTTAAGCCCCAACTCGATGGACACATCCTACGAGTACCAGCGGAGCGCCTACGCGCACGGGCGTACGCTGGATCCTGTCTGCGCATGCGCAAAGCGCGACGCGCACGCAGGCGCGAGCAGGGGCAGATATCTGTCCATGTCAGATATCCGCGCCTGAGCGCGCGCGCTTGCGCGCGCGTCGGAAGTGGGGTCCGGTTTACAACAATAGGAGGACGGCGGGGGCTCTCGGGGACTCTTTTCTTTATGGCTTGAACCTATCCCAGGTTCCTGGAACGTTTCTTCGCGGTTTAAGTTGTCCTTTCAGCGCCCCCCCAAATCCCCTTACTTCACGCTTGAAATTCTTTTGGTCGGCTCGAGAGGGAGAACGCCCCAGCACAGGGTGCATGGAGGTGTATGACTTTTTTCGACGCTTGGCATGGCGCGGCGCTGGGCGCGTAGGCGCTCCGCCGTACGCCTAGGATGTGTGCATCGAGTTGGGGCTTTAGCGACGCGGCCTCGAGGGTGCAAATGCAAAAAAACAAACATACAAGCAAAAGAGACGCGAACAAGCTGAAGCGCATGACGACCGCGCATTAAGGGAAGGGGTAAAGGAGGGTTTGGTTTATGGTTTAAGGGGGTTTAACGTCCCAAAGCGACTCAGTCTATGAGAGACGCCGTAGTGAAGGGCTCCGGGAGTTTCTACCTCCTGGGGTTCTTTAACGTGCACTGACATAGCACAGTACACGGGCCTCTAGAATTTCGCCTCCATCGAAATTCGACCGCCGCGGCCGGGATCGAACCCGCGTCTTTCGGGCCAGCAGCCGAGCGCCATAACCCCTCAGCCACCGCGGCGGCCACCCACAGAAGTGTCTTTCATATGCACCACTGGTACCTTGTGCAAGCTTTTTTCCTCTTACAACGGAAACTGTGGTGTCTGCGATGGTTACACAAATGTGCACATTGAGCCAATGCTGTTTTTGTCATACCGCTGATTATGAATGCTTTTATGTACTGCTCCCCAGTATGCATGTCAACAGCCTTCTGAGATATTGCACCAGACAGTCAGGTTACTGCACATCGTGCACCACTATATGACAAATGTGCTACATTCAGTCACACTCTCCTTTTGACAGCTACACAGGAGCAGCTAGCTGTGGTGCCGGGCCGTCCGAATCAGCAGCATGGGAGCACGCGGACGGAGGAGGTGCGCCAGCTGCTGGTGGAGACCCGGCGAAACAATGACCTTCTTGAAGCTCGCAATGTTGAGGACACTGTGTTTCACGCATGCCTTCTGAAGGTATGTGCAGACAGCACCCACCACATTTAGTGAAGTAGAAGCAGCTGCATGCAGCTTGTTATATCTACACAGTCACATTCATTATATCTACATTCACAGTTCGAAACCACTGCCTAGCCTTTATATGACAGCGTGTTGAGGGACATAGTCCATATTTCAGTAGGTGATCTTTAATGTGACACGAGCCCTCCATGTCCGTTAAGTTTCAAATGAAGCTCCTTTTATGTGCAGCACCACAGCCAGACAGCAGGAGATGTCCGCAGCATCACTGCTGCGGTGATGGACCTCACTGGTGCCCTGAGAAAAACTGGTGCAGCGATGGCGCGGGCAGCAGAGGCAGCCAGGGCCGATTCTGTGCGCCTCACCGAACAAGCCGTGCTTGCGGTGGCTTTGATAATGCGTATCCTTCAAAACCAGCTACAGCCACAGCAGTAACTTGTTCGGTGGGACTTTTTTTGTCCTTCTCTACCTGTTTTTTTTTTCTGTTTTTTCCCTTTTGCAAGGTGCAGAATATTTTTTAATTCCCTACCAGGTGCAAGCGTTATGTATATATTTGTTTCCCTTCTGCAAGGTGCACAATATATTTTCTTAATTCCCTGCCAGGTGCAGGCTTTATGTATATATTTGTTTCCTTTCTGCAAGGTGCACAATATTTTTTTTAATTCCCTGCCAGGTGCAGGTTTTATGTATATATTTGTTTCCCTTCTGCAAAGTGCAGAATATCTTTTTAATCCCCTACCAGGTGCAGGTGTTATGTATATATTTGTTTCCCTTCTGCAAGGTGCACAATATTTTTTTAAATCCCTGCCAGGTGCAGGGGGCTTATATATGAATGTTTTTTTTCATATTGTACTTTTTAACTTGTGTGAAGTGTACAGGCTGTGCAATATTCGTTGTCCACTTTGGTTTCGTGTTTCAATGTGGAAGCATTGCTAGTCCAATTACGAGAAACCTGGACGGCATTTATGAGCACTCGCAGACGGTATAGAAAATCCCAGTCATGTCAGGATAATTTTGCTGTCATCAACTGGTCGCATGGCGCACACAGCAAGTAAGTTGAGGACCGCCTTTCCTGACGGTCTTATACATGACATTCGCCTTATACAACCCCTCGTATTAAGAACCAGCGCTAAAAACACACACAGAGGACGAGACGAGACACACGAAGGCGCTGAGCTTACAACTTAATGCGATGGACCACAACCAACTCGCCCAATCCTTAGTTCTTCTACAGTTTATACAACCCCCACTGCCTGAGTTCAATATGGCGCAACTTTTCCCTGCTACATTCGTGTCAAAATTGCAACCAACCATTTCTCTGCTGCAGCGTTCCAGGTAATGTCATACGCACGTGCTTTCGCATTCCCGCACATAATCAGTCTGAAGTGTTGTGTCAATTTTTTGTGATGGTACCTTGCAACCTTTTGCAAGACGCACAAGCTGAGTGATATGCACTATTTACTTTGATTTCGTTTTTAGATGTTACCTCTTTTACCTTCTGCAAGGCACACAAGGTATGCTATATCTAGTCAGTGTTCGGTTTTTCATATGTTCATTAATTTTCGTCATTCGCGCATTCACTTAATTGTGTGCTTTAACGACCCGATGTGACACACGTGCTTATAGGGTCAATGTTTTTTGGAGGGCTCCGGGTTAATTTACACAACGGGGTTCTTGAACGTGTCTACACATTGCACAGCACACGCGCACTGCTTGTCCATCGCAATGTGACCGTCATGGCTGACAGTTAACCTGCTCCAGATCGGTAGCAGAATATTTCAAACACTGAGGTGCCACGATGGGGCTTAGCATACCTGATGCCAAAATATTGGAAGATATATATAGGAACTGCACAGCTACCATAGCCCTCCACAAAGCCAGCAATAAAATTCCAATAAGGAAGGGCGTCAAGCAAGGAAACACGATCTCGCCAATGCTATTCACCGCCTGTTTACAGGAGGTATTCCGAGGCCTTAATAGGGAACAGTTGGGAATAAGAATAAATGAAGAATACCTAAATAGTGTTCGATTCGCTGATGACATTGCCTTGCTGAGTCACTCAAGTGATGAACGAGTTAGGGAGAGCAGAACTATGGGTCTAAAAATTAACGTGCAGCAAGCCAAAGTAATGTTCTAGCAAGGGAACAGCAGTTCACAATTGGCAGTGACACCTGATCCGGATCATGAGACGGAAAAAACTAGGCGGAGGATAAGAATGGGGTGGAGCGGATATGGCCGGTTCTCTCAGATCATGAATGGCAGTTTACCAATATCCCTTGGGCAGGGCATGTAATTGGAAGGCAAGATAACTGCTGCTCCTTAAGGGTAAGGGAGTGTATTCCAAGAGAAGGCAAGCATAGCAGGGGGGTGGAACAAAGCTAGGGGGGCGGATGAGAGAAGTTTGCGGGCACACTGTGGACGCAGCTGGCAAAGGACAGGGTTAATTAGAGAGACATGGAAGACGCCTTTGCCCTGTAATAGGTGTAGTCAGGCTGATGATGATGATGAATGAGAATTTTATCATGTTAAAGTCATTCTGACAGTACAACTAGCCATATTCATGATGCGTTCCGTTGTGCGTCGATCTTCTCAGAATTGCTAGGGTTTGCCATTGCGCAGAACTTCATCACACGTCGTCGTATTGATATTCATGTATTTTGTGGGTGATAAACATTTTGTAGTCAGGCGAAATGTATTACACACTTATAGAGCATTGCTTTAGATGTGTACCATGATTTAAGACGTGTGCTGAAGTGCGTTTTCTGTTTGCATAACTGACGTAGAAGCTGTGCTAACACATAGGCCACTAGTCTTGTCATGTTTGTTTATCATGTTTGTGTGTTGCAATTTGTGTACCACACGTGAAGGTGTTACTTATTCATGGTATTGCAAGCAGTGCATTTTGCACCAATCTGTTCAAATAAAAACACTTGTGATAAATGCTGCTAAAAAAATGCATAATGAAAGGAACCCTGAAATGAGCTGTATGGGCATATTTTAGTGTAAGAGATGTGTACAGGTGCTCTTTGTTGGTATTTCAGTTAAATTTGGAAGGTGTGCTTGCACCCTGTAATTTAGGAATAAATAAAAACCCTCCTCAACGTAGGACATAACCAAAGAGGACAAAACACCTCACCGCGCGTCCCCTAACTCGATGACGCTAGTGGGCAGACCGGGTGAGTTTCAAGGATGGCCCTTCTCCCCAGTGATGTCGTCACGGCAGAGGATGTGCTATGAGGTGTGTTGACCTCTTTGGTTGTGTCTTTTTTATTTATTCTAAATTACAGGGTGCAAGCACACCTTTGAAATTTAACTGAAATACCGACAAAGAGCACCTGACAGTACAATATGTCCATCGAAATCATTCCAGCCCTTGAATGCATATCGAGCAAAAAAAAATTGACTTCCTCATTTCAGTGAGCATCACAAACATTCGGTGCTTTGTTTTAACAATACACTCTTTATTCACACACACACACACACACACACACACACACACACACACACACACACACACACACACACACACACACACACACACACACACACACACACACACACACACACACACACACACACACACACACACACACACACACACACACACACACACACACACACACACACACACACACACACACACACACACACACACACACACACACACACACACACACACACACACACACACACACACACACACACGAACGCACACGCACACACACGGCGTAGGAGGGTGCACGAAGACGGTTTTGACTTGCCAGACGAGCTGTTTCGATGCCAATTTCGACTCAGGCAGGAGACTGCACAGTGTCTGTGCGACCAACTCGCCAATGAACAGGGAGGTGCGCAAGCGGGTGCGCTGTCAGTGCACCAACAGGTGTTTTGCACGCTGCGCCTCTTCAGCGCTGGCAGCTTGTAGGCACACACAGGAAACAAAAAAAAAATAAAAGTCGGCCCTTTTCGGACGGCGGCTAAGGGCACAGCGACAATGCAGAGTTGCTCACACACAAGTGTACACTGACACGAGGGGATGACGCTACCAACAGTAACCGTGGCTGCTGTGTTGCACAAATGAACACCTTGGCCAGCTACCCTGCGAGGTGGTGTCGATGGGCTCAGTGCTAGCGACGCTGGAGTTGCCGCCGTAACTGACGACGCACCGTGCGCAGGTATGTCAGCCTCTGGAGACGGGTTCTTCGAAAAAGCTCAACAATACCGTTGCGCACGGCTCTCCCCCGCAAGTAGGTAAGGCGGCCTGCAGCGCCTTGCGTGTGGACTGCAGCCAGAGGTGGCTCGTTGTCGTCCAGGTCAGTGGCATCCACGTCTCCTTCTTCTGGCAGGGGGTCATCCAAACAGGTTGTGCAGCGCAGCACATGCTCCGATTATGAAGGCCGCTCGCTCCGGCTCGTATTGAAGCCTCCGGTACCTTTGCAGGCACTGGAAGCGGTTCTTCAACACGCCGATGGCGCGCTCCACGACGGATCGCATGGAGCTATGCGCTGAGTTGTATAACCCCTCTGGAGACGCCAGAATTGGATGCCCTGGTACAGGTGTTAAAAGCCAGGGCTCCAAAGGGTAGCCAGTGTGTCCTTCATAACAGAAATGATGTGCAGTTAAGCGTGGCCTCTGTCATCCTCAATCTCAACACTCTTGATACAATGGCAGCAGATTCATAGCAATGTTAAAAAAACATGCTCGAAGACGACCGGTCAACAAGAGACACAAATACGCACACACAAGGCGCAGAACTTGCAACTGACTATTTTGTGGAAACAGGGACACTTATGAAGGAGGAGGAAACAAGGTACACACGCAAACACACCGTGTGCAGTGCTAATATATTATCGACGGGGCCATGTGTGATTAGTAGGAATGGAAAGCCCCAATGTACCCATGTAAGATTTGAGATGGTTCTTTGCTAGACATAACTCAGACAAACCGAGACAGTTGTCACCCCTTTTGGAGGTGATGTAAGCCTCGATAACCTCTCTTTCGGTTTTCATTTTTGCCTCACCACGCAATTTGTAACCGATGTGGGGATTTCTTATTGCTTACCCAGAAGAAGCTCGCCACCTTGCAGCAGTCCTTGCTCTATCTCGTGGCGCAGCCACGAATAACGCCACGAAAAGGCGTCGTGGTCCGATCCCGAGCAGCGGGGGTCAACAGCTATAATTTTCATGTTGGAGTCGCACACCTGAGAGAAAGCACACCACAAGCTTAGTTGTGAACTTCCGCCGTCAAGGCCCGAGCTTGCAGCCGAACATGCAGTCAAAAACGGAGAGCGAAGCCTACTCGCTATCATTGTGTTGAGGGCGTAGTAGCCCTTACGACTCCAAAAGACGGCCTTGTGTGCAGCATCGCCCCGTGGCGCCTTGATGGCGTTAAGTGTGCCATCCACACACCCAACGACGCCGGGGATGCTGCCGTGGCGAAGGAAGCCCTCCTTCGCCGCTGCCTTCTCTTCCGGGCTCGCCGGGAACCGCACCCAACCGTCCCGCGACCCGACTTTGACAATTGCTGCTGACACCCGCCGCACACACTTGCTGACAGTGGGCTGAGCTATAGCGACGTTGCCCTCATTGCCCACGGCGCCTTGAAATCCGCCGGTGCCGAAGAAGCGCAGTGCGCACAACACCTGTCGCTGCACTGACAGCGCACTCGGCCGTGCACCTCCCAGTTCATCGGCGAGCTGGTCGCACAGCCACTGTGCTGTCTCTTTCCTGAGTCGAAATTGGCGACGAAACAGCTCGTCTGGCAAGTCAAAACTGTCTTCGTGCACTCTCCTACGGCGTTGCTCGCGCGGCCAGCCGCGTATGGCGAAGTAAGCCGCCGCCATTTTGCGTCTCAAACGCGTTGAGACTACATTTCCCTGTCTCAAAAAATCGTCTCAATTTGCCCGCATAATTAGGTGGCCAACGTCAACACTTCTGGGCCATCTACAACGTCAGTGAGTGACGCAAAAAAGCAAAATGGCCGCCGCCCACGGCCGACCAATAGGAGAGGGGCAAATGAGACACTTTTTGAGACAGTTTCGATTGAGAGCGATCCGTAATTCTGTCCCAGCTCAGCACTACCACGCACCTGCCTCGACTGGTAAGCAATCCTATTTCTTCATGCATGCTGGTTCCCATTTTAAGAAGGATATGTTTGGAAGAGCGGTCTCAGGGCTTGCCGTTTCTAAGTACCTAAGTGCCAAGATCTGCAATGCGACAGGCCGCTCTTTCCTGGTATCCTATGAAGGGAAGCAGCGCTGAACAGAGTTCGCCGAGAATCATTGTGTACACAGCTGTTTTTGTTTTGACGAGACGATTGTTGCAGAGTACTGCCGCATGCTGCTTAAGAGCTGTAATACGTGTGTTCTGTCAAATTTGACGCCATTTAACGCTATTTCGTCAAATTTCTTGCCCTACAATTTATTCGCGAGTGGCAAATTTTGCAGGTGTGGGTGGGGACGGTACCGTATCTCTGCGTAAAATGCATTGCGTAAGCGTGACGTCTGAGATAAAGATTTATTTTGTTTGCTCCACAGGCGCTGACCGCAGGTCGTTTCGTGCATCAGGCCGGTTTCAAATTTGTTGACGCTGCCATCTATTTTGGTTTTTAGTTGTCTTAAGAACGGTACCTAGATTAAGGACTGTTGTGCTGTTGAAGCTGTGTATATTTAGCTTGCTTTCTCAAGTTTTTAAAAGCTTCATAATTGACCAGAGTGAGCTAATTAATAAATTTTGGCGGTCTTTAATCATAACGGTATTAAATAGATGTCTGCAGGGGAAACATCCAAATGGGAGCCCACAGCTTTCACCTTGTTGCCACTGGGAAATATTCATGAGCAGTATGGAAGCAAAGGTGCGTTGAAGTTTTTCAGCGGGCTTTTTTTATGTTGTATGTTAGGTTCCCTTTTGGGCCTGTTTCACTTTTCTTCATCAAGCGGCTTCATGAAATAGGGTACATAGCCTACCGTGCCCTCCTTTTTTTTTATTGTATATCCTTGCTAGCTCGTAGTCAGCACAGGATTATTGCAAACCAATTTGCGTGTTGTTGAACATAATTTTCTGAAACCCTGCATTAAACGAATAAGTGGCAAATATGTGGATGATTTTTTACATTTCTATAATATTCAGCAAAAAACTTTTCCAATACCTTGTGTTTGGCGCATGATGGCCTCAGTTGCCTATGTGTCATAAAACCCAACACAATAGCAAAAGGCAAAGAAGTTGATAAAATTTCCTGAGATGAAAAAAAATGTAACGCATGTCAGCAAACAATTATATTTTTGAGGCATATTCAGCGATCTGCTGCAAGGTGACATGATCCTCATTTGTTTTCTAATGGTAGTGGGATTTATTTTGAAAAGTTTACTGGGAACAATTTTTGTTTTAAGCGAGAAATAAATTTGCAGTTTGTCCCTGCATTCAATCCCAGCATTGCTCGCTGCACGGTGCTCCAGGTGCATGCTCCTCATATTTGCATATTTGGGTTCTGAAAGGTCCGCTGGCATGTTAGTTCCCATTTTTTCACTTTCAACTCGAGCATGATGTAAGTCCAGCATGCACCATTGAGGGAGAGATAGAGGCTCGATATGCTGAAACTTGCGTATTCCTCTTAATGGTAGTGCTCTTTTAAACCGCCTAGTGAGTTCGCGTTCGTTTTCGTCAGTGATTTGTTGGAGCACCCAGAGGGCTACAACACACTTGATAGTTTTGTTCACTCATGTAAACAGCTCATAGGGGGTCAGTACTGGACCTTTGTATATCCTGCCAAGGGCCTCACAGTTCCTCCAGTTCAGTCACAAGCACTCTTCGCATGTGACGAGGTGTAAAAGTCCATTCTACTGAAAAATTTAAATCATTTTCAAGGCAGTAGAGGTTTTTAAGTCTGGTTGGTCAGACCGCAAAATGTGCTTGCCGGCTCAGTACTGTTTGTGTTGAGGAACAAAAGCAGTTCTGCCATCCAGCCACTTCATTTTTACTTTTTGTAAATGTACCCTTCACCAGGTTTCTGCATTGCCGAACCTGGTGGCATTGAAGCCACGAACACCATTGTATTCGAGCAGTGGAGTGCTGGTTTTGTCTATATTTGCAACCGGCGGCAAAATGTGTCGCGTTGAGGAGAAAGCACGCAGCAATGTCAGATATTGACCGCAGTGACTAAGCTTGCAAAATTGTTTTCTGACTTGAAACAAAAATGCTCCGATTAAACTTCTAGAAATAAACGCCATTAAATGGCATTGTGCAACTTCCTATCTTTCATATTTAATTAAGATCACCTCAATATGGAATAGACTGCTCAATGTCTCGAAAAGAAAATTTTGTCAACTTTAGAATTCTTTTGCTGACATGCCTTATGCTTTTTGCTTTATGAAACATATTTATCGCCTTTTTGGCTTCTGGACAGCTTAGAAAAATAGTTGGAATAACTGCTGTAAGAACATAAAATTTGATATACGATTGCAAATTTTCATATTTCGTACCTTCTTCCATGTTTTGTTCAAAACCAAATAAATTCAATTTACTCCATATGGAAGTGCAATACTTTTTATTTATATAAAAGAAGTTTCATAGTCATGCGTAAGAATTTTTTTTACAAAGTTTTTGCAGAGCTAGGTTTTGCCACCGCTTTCAGACGTGACATGGCGCCACGGCCACGACACAAAAAAAAATTTGTTCTGCGAAAAAGAAGCTGGGCTAATGCTTGTCATAGTAATGCAATAAGGCTTTATTTTTTTAAAGAAATCGAAGATGGTTGAGTACTAAGTCTGGATCAGTTGGCGTGGAATGACCCAATGACATTTAAATGCCAACTGTATGATGGTTGAAGGAGCCTTTATGATATTTTTGTAGATTGATTAATGTTGGTGTGTAGGTAGACTGCAATTTTTTCTGCTTGCATAATTGTAATGGTTCCATATCATGCCGTTTACTTTGCCTCTGGTGTGCAAATTTGTATTGATTTGTAACTAATTTTTGGTGCAGACATTCGCCCCATATGGATATTGCTGCTCCAGAGGAGTACACTCAACTGGACCAGTGGAGAGGTATGACTGTATGTACCTTTGCTAAATTTTCGAGAAAATTTTATTCATTCATCTGGCTGCTTGGTATTATCATGTTTCATATGTAACGGCAGATAAATGCTGGTCTGTCCTAAGGATGAATGTAGCCATTTGTTAACACCATTTACAGTAGCGATGTTTGCAAAATGATTTATTCCATTTATCTACTTTGTACTTTTGTTCACTACATGGTGCATGTTTGCCTTAAAGAAAGGGAGCCAGAACTCAGGGAGTAAAAAATTTGCCTGACTTGTTTGTTGTGAACATTGTGATGTCATAGCTAGCATTTTGTGATCTCCAAATGCACACGTTTATGGGTATGTATTTCTTCAAAAGTGGGGGCAGAAAGCAAACATCTGCTTGAAGCCCCTTGTGGTGGTTTTCAAGAGCTAGACTTCATCTCTTAAGAATGTGCGACAGTATTTTAGTCTCGGCAAAACAGCAGACAGGGTAACAGGACACAGGCAAGACACAGATACAACGCTAACAACAGAGTAATTTATTGCTTTGATCGAAATAAATACTCGAAGCATCAAACAAAATGCAGAGGAGCAGTCATGGAATCGTCATTTTGTCACATTTGTTGTGATTATTTAACCGGATAATCAAATTATTTTTCGTTAATATCACTGAAGATGTGCTTACACAGGTTGAAGAATTCTTATTTATTTATTTATTTATTTATTTATTTATTTATTTATTTATTTATTTATTTATTTATTTATACAGAATACCCCTAAAGGCCCTCGAGAGGGTATTACATAGGGGGCACAGGCAAATGAACAGAATAAAACAAAACCACAAATATAAAACAACAAAAGCAAAAATAAGACACTTAGCATGACATAAGTAAGCAAAAGAATCAAAAGAATGGCAGCGCGGCAAAGAACGAAGATTACTGCAGTATTAGAATTATACAAACAGAACACTAATGCAATGAATCATTTAATTACATACCCTGCAATAACATACCCTGTAAAGGAAGCCATGAAAAAATAACAATGTATGCGAAGAGTTAAGCAGTAGTTATTGAAGATATAAGAGTAAAATATTTATCAGGATCAGTGGTGGTTGCGATATGTGAAGGCAGAGTGTTCCAGTAAGATATTGTGCGTGGTAAAAATGAATGCGCATAGTTCAATGTTCTGCACGTTAAACGCTTAATTTTAAGGGGTGATCGCGGCGGTCAAAAATCGAAGGAGGCAAAGAAAAAAAAGTCGTTATGAAGTGATGGATGATGATAAAGTTTATGAAAAAGTGATAGTCGTGCAATTTTGCTGCGGAGACATAAATCCTGGAGACCTGCGCGTTTCATTAAGGCTGTGATGCTGGTGTTATGTGAATAATCGGAGTAAATAAAACCAACGGCGCGGTTCTGCAATGATTCAATGTTATTTATTAGGTAAGATTGGTAAGGGTCCCAAATAGCCGAGGCATATTCGATTTTAGGTCGAATTAGAGTGGTATAGGCATGGGCATGGAGGTGAGGAGGAGCATGCTTTAGGTTATGTTTTAAGAAACCTAATGACCGATTAGCAGATGCAAGCATAATGTTATTATGATGGTTCCATGCTAAGTCTGAATGAAGGTGAAGTCCTAAGTACTTATACGTGGTGACTAGTTCGAGTGAGCTAATATTTAAGGAGTATGCTGTTTGAATTCGAGACATTCGGTTAGTAAAAGACATCAATTTAGTTTTTGAATGATCAAGTTGCATAAGCCAGGTTGAGCAGCATGCTGTTACTGAATCCAGGTCAAATTGAAGGGATTGGCAATCGGTGTTAGAATAAATTTTGCTATAAATTACACAACCATCAGCAAAAAGTCTGATATGGGAAGAAATGTAATCCGGGAAATTGTTGATAAATATTAGGAAAAGTAAGGGGCCAAGCACACTTCCTTGTGGGACGCCAGAGTGTACTTGACTGAAAGACGAATTGTGGTTATTGACAGCTGTAAATTGAGACCTGGAAAAGTGAAAAACTTTAACCCATGCAATGACAAGAGGGTGAATATTAAGCAGTGCTAGTTTCATTAATAACCGGTTGTGAGGTACTCTGTCGAAAGCTTTAGAAAAATCAAGAAATATGGAGTCTACTTGAATGCCAGCATCAATCGATGAATGTATGCCTTGAATGAATCCGGCAAGTTGCGTTTCGCATGAGTAGCCTTTACGGAGCCCATGTTGATATTTAAAGATAATGTTATGTTCTTCAAGATAGTTAATTACCTGCGAGTGAATTACGTGTCCAAGAAGTTTGCAAACAGTGCTAGTTAATGAAATGGGTCGGTAATTTTGTGGTGAGGAACGATCACCAGACTTGAAAATTGGCACAACTTTAGCTAGGCGCCAGTCTAGCGGAATCATGCCTGATGATAGAGATTGTGGAAAAATAGCGGACAAGATGCGATGAATGCCATCAGATGAATTTTTGAGTATTTTGTTATTCAAGCCAAGGTGATCTGATGCTGATGTTGTTTTAAGCTTCTCTAGTAAGGATAAGATACACGTCTCACTGATACATATTTCGGACATTGACGTATTAGAAGTGCTGACAGAAATAGGAGGTAGAGGGAGATCTTCACGGGTAAAAACGGATGTGAATGCGTTATTGAAAAGTTCGGCGCATTCGGCCACTGGAACACTGCTGCCTTCCGCGTTGGTAAGAGTAATGTCAGGATGATTAGCGGGGTTTATTATCTGCCAGAACTTCCGTGGATTGTTTGTTAGCATTGCCGGTAGATCGTGTGTGAAGAAGTGCCTACGTACAGATATCAGCTCAGACTGATATTGCTTATCACATAGTTTGTACCGTTGCCAAGATTCGGAGTGTCTGTTCTTGTCGACTTGTCTGTAAAGGCGCTTTTTCTTGTTATTAAGGCGACGTAGATGCCTATTAAACCAAGGCGCTGTGTTAGTGCATGGGATACTGATGACTGGTATGAATCTGTGAATGAGAGTAGCAAGTTTCACGTTGAAAAGGTTCCAGTTCGTTTCCACGGAGCGTCACGAAAAATCGTGAAGAAAATGATCGGCAAAGATTGACAACTGAGCGTTTATTTCACCGAGGTTTGCTCGGTTGTAGCACCTTATTTGTTTAGTGCGAGTTACCTTTTTATGGGGCACAAAATTCAGGTTACCCGTGATTATGGAATGGTCGGAAAAGCCTTCTAAGAGCGCAATGTTGGAGCAAAGGTAAGGATCACTTGTCAAGATAAGATCGAGAATATTAGCTGTAGTGGCGAAACGGCGCGTAGGTTCAAAAAAAAGTTGTTGCAAAGAAAAATCGAGACAGGACTGGAGGAAAGCCTGAGCTTCAGGATCATTGAAAGGAGCTGTTAATGACGACCAGTTAATAGCCGGAAAGTTAAAGTCACCAAGTTAAAGTAAGCTTGAATTCGGGAAACGACAAGTAAGATCGCTTAGTAAATTAGAAAACTGACTTGCGAATGAAGAATTCATGTCCGGAGGGCGGTAAATGACGGCAATGATGGCGACCGTGGGACCACAACTCAACTGGACCCATACCGATTCTAGGTACGACGTGACCTCGATAGGCACAGCAGTGAGCACTTTATTGACAGCCAGAAGGACACCGCCACCTCTACGGCCCGTGTGGTCACAACGAAATATGTTGAATTCGGAGTCACAGGCGAAAACAAAATCATCAGGAACAATGTCATTTAACCAAGTCTCGGTAAGCGCGATGACCGAGGAGCAGCACGAATCAATTAAAGAAGAAAGTGCTACGTTTTTAGAAAGAACACTCGTTATGTTAGTGTACAGAAAACTGACCTCGTAATTGGAGCAACGCTGCGCGTTTGACCGCACGGGTAGTTTGCCAGCCACTGTACGGGAACTGGAAGGGATGCGTCAGGCAAGGGACACGCGCACTGCGCTACTGGTTTGATCGTGCCAGAAATACGCGACACCATTGATAAGCAGTTTATCAAAATACAAACGGACCTTGTCACCTTCTTTTTTTACTGATTTGGCATACTTCCACAGTTGGCTGCATTTCTCACAAACCGTTTTCGAGTAATCTCGCGAAATGCTGAAATCGGTATTTTTGAGTTTATAGCCCTTACTCATAAGCGTTTCGACATCTTTTTCGTTGAACAGCTTTGCAATAATGGGTCTCTTTTTTTCCTGAGAAAAACGGCCTATGCGGTGAACACGGGCTAAGGAAGACAACGTGATACCAAGTTTGCTAGAACAGAATTCGTTCACATAACGCTCAGAGTCTTCCCAAGTTTCAGACTCATCAGTGTCCTGAACACCATAAAAAAGAATGTTAGACCGGCGGGAACGATTTTCCAGGTCGTCAAGATTGACTTGAATGTTGGATACATCGTGTGTACAACTCGTGGCAGATACTGTGGTAGGCACTGACTGCTATGTATGATATGTATGATATGATGTATGATATACGTCTGGTATACCTCGCGCATGAACTATCGATTATATTTTTCAGAATTTTACATTCTCTAAATTGTGGAATGCACCTATAGTCCGATAAGTGTCATGCTACCATGCTGCCATATCCTGTTTGTGTTGCGGACATGTTCCATTAGATGTTTGTTGACACACCGACCTTATTTCCCAACATATGACGCTCCTCACGACAGAGGGATTTGTACACTACGCCACTGCCGCATACTGTTAAATTGTCTCTGTGCTTCGTCTTACACGGGGCTGTCTTTGAATCAATCACCTTTGCTGGGCGTGTTTCATACTAATTGTGGCCACCTTCTGTGAAAACAATTGAAGCCATTGCAAAGAAATTCTACACGCTGCAAAGAAACTCAAGTGCCAAACATTGAAGAACAAAGCCCAAAAACTTTTGTGAAGGCATCAACTTGACCAAACTAGGGCCTGCTGTGAAGAAGGGTGAGGACCTGTGGCTTCTTTACGGCAGAAATACAAAAGGATAACTGGCCTTTTGGTATAATTGTCTCTGAACAAGGATCGTGGGAGCAACCCTAAGGGTGGTATCTGCAAGAACTGCTCTCCTTGCTCACCGTGGAAGACCTCTTCATGGCAAAGAAGCCAGAAATGTCTGCATTCCTCTCGAACAGCTGTCCAGAAGAAGGTTCTACTCCATTGTAATAAAGAACTTAGGTGCATTACACGCTGCCACATACCGCCTTGTTTGAGATGGTAAGAAAAGGCATTGATTCCTTGTGAGCAGTACGATTCGAGAACTAAAGCGGATGGATTCCTGGAGTTGTTAACCATCTATTTGTCTTCTACCTATGGAATGTTTAATGATAATCTGTACATTCAGTGGAAAGGAGTATGCACCGGTTCCTGTGTTTCACCAATTCTCAGTGACCTTCTGCTGACCAGCCTGTCAAGATCGTCAACTAATAGAAACTGTTCGTGGCACAAATATGACAACGGCCTTCCGATTTGTGTACAACTTCGTAGGGACACTAAGGCGAAATTGAAGTTGGCTTGCATCGCTAGAATACCAGCTTCTGATCACAAAAACATCGCTCTTACTGAAAAATAAGCTCCTGTAAGGTAGAAAATAGGAAGAACCAAAATACAGGTATCGTCACCACAGGCCAATCTCGCAAGTACAAGCGTGGCAACGTCATACGACAAGAGAGGCCACCTTGGAGGAATTTTCCTTTCTACATAAATTTCGCGAATCTCTGAGGCTGACAAAGAAAGGTTGCGCGGTTCAATATTGAAGTAAGTTTTCTTTTAAAACCTATTGTGCACTTTTATCACACAAGAAAGACCGACAAAAGACAACCTGAATGTTGGAAGAAAAGAAAACCGATGCTTGGCGGCGCCACAGGCGGCCAGGAGAGTTTCGATTTGTTATGGCGCTTTGCGTCTGTCAGCTTTGGGTGCCCCGTGGTATTGTTTTTGACGCGCCTCGATTTACAAGCGCCGAACAGCAGAGAAACTCCAAGTGCCGTTTCAAGTGCTAGTTAACATTTGAAGGAGCCTGTTAAGGCTGGTCAGATGATCGCCACGGTCAATGAAAAACTATGATGGCACGGCGGTGGGCAATTGTACAAGGCAGTTCGCAGTATAAAGAGCACTTGTGTTTTCGCACGCTCACCCGGCGAAACATTCTCGGCTGTGCCAGTCAACTTCAAATTACTTAACGGAAATCCTTTATTAGGGACGGGAGCCAGGGTACAAGGCAGTTAAGAAAAATTGCTGATGACCTAGCTCTGTTAGGCCAGGATATACGTTGCGAAAGCGCGGAGATTTCTGCATCGGGAGAGTGCATTCACTAGATGCGTATTTATTGATCATTTTACCCTGACACGTCGTGGCGGAGTGGTAGTGTATCCGACTTAAACAGGCAAAGTTCTGGTTCGATTCCGAGCCTCGGCGCAGGGTTTTTTTTTATTCAGTGAGTGGACGGGGGGTTTCAGTGGCTCCCATAGATGCCGCCTCCGAATACGTTGGTTAGCGGTTAAGCGCATGCTCTGTTAAGGCGCGTTTATGCTCCGGCGTAACGCGCGCGTGCGCGCTGCACGGCGACGTCACGTCAGCCAAAGCGAGACCCTCTATACTACAACTGCGCTTGACCGCCGACGCGTTCGGCGGCTTCAGCGCTCTCGGACCGCACTCACGGAGATTGGAGCATGTCTATTTCGCGCCGAGTTCGCCAACCGCTGCCGGCCCGGCCAGACTGATTCGGCTCCGCGGCGAGGTGCGCGTTGTGACGTAATTCAATAGCTTCGACAGTTGGGCGGAGCTGTTCTTTTCGAGCTCTAGGCTAATTTAATCCACTCACAGTACACATCTGAAGGCACATGCAAGTGGACGAGAGAGACCGATACAATGGACCCATTGGATCTAGCGGAAGCCGTTGAAGCTTCGTGCGCCGGCTTTAGTTTCAAGCCGTCAACTTCAAACGCGACCGTACTTGAGCACCCACCAGTTTTTTGTCGCAAAAACTAAATAACTTGGCCCTTCCGCGACGTACAAGGAATCACAAACCGTTGGCCTCAAAGTCTCGGCGAGCCTCCGATGGGTGCAACGCGCCGACCTTGTCCTGGCCCCTCGCGACTCCCCGAACTGGGGCTATGATATTCAGTTTGCAGCGGCTGTTCACTGAGGAAGGGAGCAACGACCACCGGCGCCTAGCCTAACCGTGCTCCCTCAAAAGCATCGCACGCTTTGTGGGGCTGAGGTGGCTTAAATGCAGGCCGGAGTTTTTGCGAGAACTACGTCGTCGTGTTCGGGAACGGGATCCATCGTAACGCTGGCAAGACGCCGGTGCAAACGTAAACGAAGTGACGGCAGCAACCACCGATAGATGCATTCAACGTGCAGCAGCGGTAGCTTTCATTTCGGCAGCTGGTAGACCGCACCGCTAGCCACCAGAAATCACGGAGTCTGCGTTTACGTCACTTTCACGTCACTCCGTCCTACGACGTCATAAGAGTTCTCCTTGACGTCATAAGAGTTCTCGAGTTTGAATCGGCGCGACGGGAAAAACTTTTTCAACTTCGAATCCAAATTTCTTTGAAATAAATGCATCTTTCGCTCCTAGACAAGCGGCAATGAAACCATGAAATGCTGAACTATAAGAGTTTGCTAACGAAAAAAATCCGATAGAGTTCTCCTCAGTGTCCATTTAAGCAAACCAAGAGTAACACAAGGACATTGTTGACATCTTTCAGACCTCCGAAGTTCTTGCCAACTTGGAGCTGACCAAAGAAATGCCAGTAGAGGTACGGTTTTAGTTTCTAGATCTATGACTGTATATCGGAGAGGCCCATATCTGCTTGTGTTGTATTCCGCAGTCGAGAACATTGCTGTGGCTACAGACGCGCTGAAAAATGCCGGAAACAGATTGTGTATTGACTGTCAGCAGGAATGTGTCGAGGCCCAACTGGCACGGTTACGTAAATCTAATTTCGCACTTGACCTCATCTGCAGCATTGGCTTCAAGGTAATGAAAGAAATTTGCCGATCTACCCCAACCAGGCTTTAAAAAGAAGACAGAAGTTAGCTGTCATGCCACATTTGCACGCCATCAGGCACGCACCAAAGAAAGTGGTCGGGCGGGCTGCTGTGAATTTAGTATGCAACGCATCCAGCTAAGGTGCTTCAAAGACACCCGTGTAAGACGAAGGAAAGAGGCAAATTCACAGCATGCGACAGTGACTTGATTTACAAAATTCCTTTGTCGTGCAGAGAATAATATGTTGGGAAAAAAGGCCGGCGTGTCAACATTAGTCTAATGGAGCATTTCCCCAACACAGACAGGATATGGCAGCAAGAAAGCAATACACGTGTGGTACAGTGGATGCATTCCGCACTTTCGATGTTTTAAAACTTCGAGGAAATATAATCGATAGCTCATGTGCAAGGTATATGAGGTGTTCATCATATATGCGAATTGTTCAACCTGCGTAAGCACATCACCCCGAATGTTAATGAAAAAAGAAATTTACTGGATATATAATCCAATCACGGATATAATTCGTGATTATATCCGCAAAATATTGATTCTATGACCTTCGTTCTCGGTATTTTTGATGATGCTTAGTGTATTTATTGCGAGCAAATCAATAAATTTCTTAGTTCTTAGTCAGCACTGTATCTGTGTCATCTTGTCGGTGTCATGTTACCTTGCGCGGTTTTTCTAAGAATCATACACCAACTGGTCTGGCGGCTTTCTGTGAAGCAGTTTAGTGACCTCGTGCAATTTTTTCTTAATGGCTTTTGAGTTTACTGGCTGCAGACACAGTAGATATGCTAACTTTACACTGTTGCCGGCCTTTCAAGATGTCACGTACTTGGTATAATAATGAATGCATGCTTTGTGTTAAGTTGAAGCGGACACTGTTATGGAAGGGGTTGCATCACTGACTTTGACACAGATTCTATATTTTCTTCTGTCACAGTGAATGATGCACCTGACTTGACTTTGGTGTGATTTTAAAGCATTAGGAAGTGCGCTATATTTTCGTTTGTTGTCGTTGTGTTTTGGGACTTTTACAGCCAGTTTACTCTCTAGCATGGCCATTGGTTTGCACTAGCTTGTAGCAATTCATGCAGAATTAATTTCATCGCCTGACCACTTTCACTCCATTTCCTAACAGGTAGCTTTATAGCTCAAACATTGTTTTTATAATGCCGTATAGAGCTATTTTCTCTGAAACCACAATGGCCTCATTGGAATGGTTCAGGGAATAAGAGGTGAAGCTTGCTCGCCATATGGGCAGATTTTATTCTCTCTGTTAACGTTAGCATGCATAGTGTCACACATCATTAATGAGAAGTATGTTGGCATTTTATAAGGACCATTCAGCACTGTAAACTGATAATAATAATAATAACAATAATAATTGGTTTTTTGGGAAAAGGAAATGGCGCAGTATCTGTCTCATATATCTTTGGACACCTGAACCGCGCCGTAAGGGAAGGGATAAGGAAGGGAGTGAAATGTACTTTTTTCGTGTAAAATGCAGACTCGCACCATGCATGCCGTTCTGAGAAGGAAATCCTGAGGTGGCTGAGAACCTGTTCGTCGAGGGAGGATGACTACTCAGCAGGCTCACCACTGTGGTTCACTCTACTACTGCCATACTGTCAAGATTATGGATGTTCAGCATAAGCTGCCTTATGTTTGTGTACAAGCTATTCCTTGGAGTTAGTGTCACTGTCCAAGCCTTCCTCAAGTTGTTTTATAATGAGGCACGGGCATGGATTTTTGATTGTTTCCTCTAAAAAAATTAGGAGGTCGATGTAACTGCACTTGAATCTTGTTTTTGCAGCACCACAAAACCAATAAATCAGGCATGGTGCAGTCGTTCCTTGCATAGCAGTATGGAATTCATTGCCGAAGCTTCTTGCACTTTATGGATGTCTTCGTTCTGACAATAAAAATTTTCCACATTTCTACAGTATTATGTTTTCCGAGTCAATAAATGTATTTTTGTTGGCGCACAGCCTGTGCACTGCTATGAAGAGCTCCAGTAATACAGGTATATTACATTATGAAAGGATTATAATGGTAAATTTAAAGAACTTTTAAGAAAAGCAATAAAAGTGGGTACCAAATATGAACCCATTGCCTGTATTTTTCCTGAAGGGTGTAGGGGTGTAAGAGGCAGTAAAACGCGAATGGCTAAGCAGCAATAGCGCGCAAGTCGCCCCAACACCTTTAGGCCACTTTTTTCATTGTCAGGCTGGTTAATTCGCGAAACATTCTGCGTGCAAGGTGTATGAAAATACCAAGAGTCCCTTCAGGGCTGGATGCGAGTTATAGACACCTGAATACTCCTTTAAAGGTGTGTTATTTTTTACAGTGTACGCATAACAATTTTTATGAGCTGATAACTTACAGACGCTAGTATTGCATATATTTCAGAACAGTCATCGGCATCCACAACATTTACCGGCAGATCCACTCTTCAAAAAATATTCATTGCTGAAGCGTAACCAACTATAACTGCTATAAGCTCTTGCAACATGTCCAAAACAACTAACTACAGCATAGCAAACTCCTCGCCGAATATTGCTTCCGTGCATTAAAGCAAAAAAATCTATAATTAGCGCAAGTTACGGAAAGCAACGCGTACAGTTTAAAATGCGGTCTGTACTAAATCGCACTGAGAAACTACTAGATTTCAACACGCCAATTCACGAAGTTTTCTGAAGAATATAGTATTGGAAGTAAATGCTGAGTTGGTGTGATTTCTTTTTTTATTGTTTTGCTTGCATATATAGCGTCTTTTTGTTGCTTCTTTTAGCCCGTTTATCGTTACAAAAAATAGAACAGAACTTGTCACCTGTATAATACCTTCGATGCATGACCGTGCAGATTTACAATGGCGTAACCAGTGAAAATTATGGTTTATGTGAGGCACTTTTTCATGTTTCGGTTCTCTGAGAATGTTTCTGGATATGCATTCTTTCAGGGTTTTCAATCTAGATGCCTTGAAGCAAAGGACTTTTCAAATGCGCAGCATCGGCGTTTGACATTGTGTGAGCACAAGTGTTCTGTGTTCACAGCCGTGGTTTTCATTACGCCCACTGCAGGGCGTAATTCCTGTGACGAACTGCGCAGAGTCCACAGGCCTTTGTCAGGCTTCTTGCCGTTTCACCAGAGTGAAACGAATAAAGTGAGATTAAATGAAAACCCTTCATCCAGAGAACTTCCGTCATGTTGGCGGCTTCACGAGTGAACATGCGATACACATTCTTCTTGGTAGGCTGGCACTCCGCTTGCAGAGAAGCAAACACACGTAGGCACGGCGCCACAGCTCAGACTGGAGGATCTTCGCCACTGTCCTGGCATCTGTTGCGGAAGTAAGGAACGGGGTAAAGACCACTTGAACTTTGAGCGTAACCAGTCGGTTGTTTAGGGCGAACGAGCACACCTTCGCACGAAATGAGGTGCTGGCAAAAAGATTGACCAGCGCAACAGAGGGGTTTCCTGCATTGTTGCAGGGAAGTGCGACGTCCCAGTCGTGTTCTCTGCTCCTGAAAAGTTTTTGCGGCTATGCCTTAAGGTAAACGGGCAAAAGGCTAGCATTAATTGTCACTTGCAAGAAGAAGCACGATACCTGCTTCGTGCCTCTGTAGAACGGGGGTCGCCTATAAGATACGTCTGAAATGAAATGAAAAAACTATCTTTAGCCAGGCTTGAAAAAAACTGGCATTCTGATGAGAAGCAAAGACACGCTTGCGGTTAAACTGAGTGAGGTGAGAGGCGTGCCACATTAGAAAAAAAATGGAAGTGCTTGTGCTAGCATCCCATCACTGATAGTTCATAGAAATTAAAGTGCATTCCTTGATCAGTTCTAGAAATTGTTTACTCACATGTATAACTTGCTATGCATTTTTCGTGTTCTTCGTGGGCTTACTCATATGGTTGTTTTTCTCCTCCCCTCTCCCCTCCACTAGCGCCATGGCTATAGCGGGTGTTTCAGCGAACAGTTTCAAATATTTTCAAAAACAAGCTTTTTGGGCTTCAAATATGGCTTTTGCGGCGCATTGTTACCAGTGTTGGCGGACACCAGAAAAATGGTGATTCGTCTTGGTAGTAGGCTGGTTAACTAATTTTTGATAATTAACTTTTTAACTACAAGAGTTAGGCGCCCAGTTGCAAATAGAAATTTGTTGCCGGTAGTTAGTAACAGCAATATATGTTTTTAGAATTTCGAAAACTCGATTACCCTTTGCGCTGTGGTTCGACAAAATTTGGCTTTTCGACTAGTTAAGTCTCAATTTTAGAGGTTCGCACCGCCTCTGCCAGTTCTACCACGTGGACAGGAAGAGCCATTCTGACAAAAGTTGGAATAAAACCGGATAGGGGTCTCACGCAAAAGGTGGACGTAAATAGGGAAGTCAGACAAAATCTGATGATTCCCCCCTGCTAAAAAAACATGCACCCGGAATATAACAAACACATGAGGTAACAACGAGCGGAGGCATTAGAAATTAGATTCAGCAAAATTTCGGAACATAAGGTGGCCTATGTAGACGCGGCGGGAGTTGGTGGTGGTTTTACGGTGGCAATGGTCGTCAGCGGCCGGGGCATTCCCGTGACAGCTGCCACTTTGCGCGGGTGGAGCATAGAAGTTTGCATAGAAGTTTGGTGGAAGCGAAGTTTGCAATCAGTGACAGCAAAACTGCCATACAAAATTTTAGCAAGGGAAGGGTCTCTCCCTTAGCGGCCAGAATTTTAGGCCAGAGAAAGTTGGATAGGCAAATTCAAATAATTTGGACTCCGGCGCACGAAGCCCTCCCCGGCAATTAATGAGGCGGCCCACGAGCTGGCTCGAGATCTCTACCGGCGAGCCGCTACAGGGCCACTCGATGACCGAGGGAGCGGAGAGCGCACGTTAAAATATGGGGAGATCACGCAGCATTATAGATTGGAGCTTAGACTGGTACCCCCGCCAGACCCGAAATTAGACAACAGACAAGCAGTCACGTGGAGGCGACTGCGAACTTATACCTACCCGCACCCGGTTATTGAGAACCACATGTTCCCCGAGGCCAGGAGCGATAAATGCAATCTTTGTGCCGCGATAGGGACCCTCGACGACATAATATGGGAATGCCCGTACTCTCCCGTGGGGACGCACAATATAGACAGCAGAGACACCCGGGAAACACTGCTGCGCAGCTCGGACCCTGAGCTCCAGCTCCTGCTCGTCCAGCTGGCTGAAGAGCCTGCTGGGACCCAAGACCTCCCAGCCTGCATCTGAGGCGGCCGCACCCGCCTCCTGACCTGAGTGTTGGGGGGTGGGTAGAGCACCTTATTCGTTGTCCATTAAAGTTTATTCCAACCATCCATTTTCGACTAGTTACGTGCACTGGAGGAGTTAGTTTGCCTGAGTACTTTCGAAAGCGCATGTATGCACTTGCGCACGATTCAGCCAAATTTTGTCGAGCCACAGCGGCGAGGGTAATAGCGTGTTCAAAATTATAGAAACTGATATTACTAGTACTAACGAGCGGCTACAAGCATATCATTGCAACCAGTTGCCTATCTGTGATAGTAAAAAAGTTAGGCATCAGAAATTAGTCAACCAACTTACTACTTAAGACAGTTCACCGGTTTTCCGGTGTCCGCAATACTTTGCCGCGAAACCCGCATGTTTACACAAAAAAGTCTATTTTTGAAAATTTTAAGTCTTCCCTGAAACACCTGGGATAATCAACCGCATACGAAACAAAGAATTGCAATTACCGCATGTCTCGCCGTTCCTTTTAGCGTGTGCTGTCGTTTCGTTGTGATTCATTTCCTTAAAACTGCAGAATCAGCAACGTCCACCTGTTATGAAGGGGAAAGATTTATCTCCTATCCAATTCCATCCAATCGACTGCTTATCGTAAGGGATCACAGTATACTCCAGTGTTTATATCATCAGAGCTCTCTTCCAACGTTCGTTCCACTGAATGTTTTTTTTCCACGAATTGACATCTTCGAAACTACGCGTCCGTAAATTTTCGGTTGCCTTTGCCATATACTTGACCGCACTTTACTTTTAGTCAACTGCAGTGCTCTACTTATAATTGCGCTTGTACTCAAGCTTGGTCCGAGGCGTACAGTGGTCACTCTGACAGATAGTGGCCTGCCCGTGGTCGCGGGTGAAAAAGCTGTCGGGAAGTGCACTCGCTTCCTTCTCTCCCCTAGGGGCCTCTCCCTGGGCCGGCTGCTGGAGGCGGGCAGCAGACGGCAGTGCGCCGTCGTTTCGCGATCAATCTCCGTCGCCGTCTGAGCGGGCTGTGCCAGCGGCAGACTGCTGTGACGTAACAGGGCAGAGAGCGAGACGCGCGCAAAACACACGTATTTTTGGGTCGGCTGGCATTGCACCAACGAGAGTAACGGCTTCAGCGAATGGCCTTCAACACATTTCCACATTTCACGCCTTCAGTGGAGCTTCACACTTTGCCAACAAAAAATACATAGTGTCGTCTATTCCAGCACGCACTTCCTCAAGAAATACATGCGAGCGCGTGCCTCGTTTTAACTTTCCTTATCTGCAATACCATGATTTTAGTTAAACTGCTGTGTAGGCCGCTCCTAACTTTCGATAAATAAATAGGACTCCTGCAGTAAAACTCCTGCAGTAAGCGAGCCAATACCAAGGTCTCGTGGTCATTGTGCTATGGGCGGTTGTATTTAAGAATTGACTCTCATAGAAATATTGCCTCTAGTTTGTATCTTCCTTCCCTGCAGCTCTGGGCTTTGTGACGCATGTCGTTACACTCCCCTGGATAAATGATGTGCCCTGCATGAGAGGCTACTGTGCTGATAACAATAAACATAAATGGCTGTTGTAGATGGACCATCATACATATATTCCATCTGGAAGCATCTGGGGTCGCACAAGTAGTCAAGAAGCGATGTTAATACGTGCCTGCAGCCGAAGCTTAAGATTCTGTGCGATTCGTGTCGATTTTTCTCAAGAGCCAAGTTATCGACGATTGCATTGTCGCTGCTGAGGAGACGGGCATAGCGTGAAAACCGGCTAGGTGACGCCAGCGCCGAATTTCCTCGACTACGACCCGCCGTCCGTCATGCTCGCGCCAGTGTTGACTGTTAAACCCCGTCCAGGAGCAGCTGCGATTGTTTCCGTTTTATTTTTTGTCCCGCAACAATCCCACTGAAGTGAGCAGGCAGAGTAGAATAGGTGAAAGTTCAACTGATGCGCCTGTCTATTATTCTGATGTTCCATGCAGTTTTCACTTTACGACCTCCAATGAATGTCACATTGTACCATCAGTCTTCTCGTACAAAAATATCTTTTCATCGCTGCCGACAGCAGCTTTCGGGAAGCGTGCAACGAAGAGAAGCACACACGAGGTTTTCAAACACTTACTATTTTGCATTTCATCTCAGCTCCAATCTTGCCACCGCGGCAGGAATCTAACCCACTGACTCACGCTGGGCACCTGGACGCGATGGCTATAGTTATGTTGACAAGGTCGTGTCCGCAAACACGTGTCCGCAGCAGTTGCAGGGAACTCAGTAGCGGTGGCGTCAAACGAGTGGTTCGAAAGGTAGGTAGGTTGGTAGGTAGGTAGGCCTCAAACAATGCTGGCACAGACCCACTGCGTGGGAGTGGCCAAGACACAGGCGGTTAATTGCTGAATACAGGAAAGCTTTTACGGGAAAATGAGTGGTAATAGCATGTAGGCTGATAGATTGGACGACGCAAGGACAGGGGTCCTGTTAACTCGGAGACCGAAGACGGGACAATGGCTTAATGTGCATAATAGTATACAATGCCTGTAATGTTTCAGTGTCGTTCTGACCGAGAGCGAAAAACAATTAGAATGGAAGTCACTGCGTTTCTTGAAAGAAATTTTGCACAGCAGAGTGAACACTCCTGTCGCTTCGTCCAAGCAAGGAAGCGCCAATGGAAAAAACAACCGCAGAGGACACAGGCAAACCCAGTTGATGAAATGGAATTCGCAAAAGACGTTTCGTCAAATGAGAGAAGCGATGGCAGAACAGCAGGAACTGATCTATTGTCTCAGGTTCGGCACAAAAAGGGCACAATGGGTAAACCGCCAGGCCAGATCTGTGAAGGTAGAAATTTAGAAGGGGAACCCGGCAACGCAAACGCGTGAAAGAGACCTCTAGTCTGCATGAGCGCCAGTCTTTGCTACTCCAAGGATGCAGAAGATGCTGATATTCGGGAGATGATGTAAGAGCCGAAGCAGCAAATTCCCAAATATTGTGTAGCTGCGAAACCTCACCGCAGCTGTATATGCACCGGTTGGCAGGACAGCAATAATTGGGCTGCAGACAGAGGCGCATGCTAAGGAATCTTCAACCTCGTTTAAGTGAAAGCCCATGTAACCTGGTACCCACAGCAAACTTACCTAATTTAGGTGCAGCGGTATCAGGAAATTAAAGAGGCGTAATGCTCAAGACTCAGTGGGTGAGGATAACGAAGAGCAAATGGACAGAGAGTTCATCATAATCACGACCTGGGAAACGGTAGTTTCTAATTTTCGTAAGGCAAAGATTACTGCTAATAATTCAGACAGATAAATTGGAGTGAGGTCAGGAATACAGAGAGAAAAAGACCAGCCCAGTGAAGGCGAAAAAAATTCCACACCTGCCTTTTCGCGATCCTGCGAGGCATCCGTAGCAATAAGAACATGAGAGGGAAAGGACCCTAGGTGGTCCTGCAACAAACCGTTAAGAAGAGGAAAGGGCTGCCGCTTTGCATTCGATGGGAAAATGTCACCGAATTAAATCTGGACAGAATGTGAGCAGTTATACACTTGGCGAACATCTGTGAAATGAATGGTTATGGGATCAAGAAAAGACTGCACGGAACATATCTGCGAGTATGAAAACGAGACCAGGCGGCACTAAAAAAGGCGGAAGGTTGACTAAGAAATATTATACTGGAGGCGTGGAGAGGTGACTCGCACAATTTTAAAAATGTTTGAACTGTTAAAAGGCGAAACCTAGCTGATAACGATGGGGTTCGTGCCTCAAGGTGCAGAAAAGCATTGGCGACATATTTTGGAAGCCCCAGACAGAGGCGCAGCGCATCACGCTCCAGGAGCACAAAAGGACGAAGTTTATAGGCAGGAGCTCCTGAGAATTAAACGGAGCAGAACTCCAAAATTGAGAGGACGTACATTTTAAAAATTATCAGAAGTGTATGCCTTCTCATGCCTGACATAGCACTGCAAAGCCTGCGCAGGAGGTCAATGGCCCGAACTCCTTCTGCAGAAACTTGTTCAATGTGTGGCCGCCAGGATAGAGTAGAGCCGTATATTGCCGCGAGATACTTCACCGTCAGAACTTGAGGAATTATGTTATTTCTATAGACCAGGCAGATATTTACAGGAACAGAAGCAGGAATTACTAGGATGATAAGAGGATGATGTGAAAGAATGCTGTGAAAGGAGATGTGAAGAGGAGAATGTGAAAGGATCGAAAGAGGATGATGTGAGGATGCTGCGCAAAGAATGATTTTTGAAATCGGATGAATAGTAAATTAATGAGAGCTAAAAGTGTCCAAAAAGTGAGCGGGGACAGAGCACAAGCGGCGCCAAATTTTAAAACGCTTGAAGTGTGGGACCTCGTACCTGTAAGTGTGGGCGGAGCCAACGCGTGGCGCCAAGTTTGAACACCCGAAATGTTTAGGGGATTCCCCTGTTGGTGGAAAAACGTCAAGGACGCAAAGTGGGTCAACACCGGGAAAAATTTTGGTAGTGATCACTTCATCCTTTGCATCACCTTCCCCACGACAAAACTCAAAAACAAAGCTAAAGAAATACGAACGACGGATGCGGATAAGTTCAAGCAACTTCGCTACAAAACAGCTGCAAAGGTGATCCCTAACCTTAGCGACTAGGTTATCTCGCTGAATGAGGATGTCAGCACCACACCGTTGTGGTGCCAGTTGAGAAAGCGGAGCATATTGTAAACTCAAAGCTGTTGCACCTGTGGCAGGCACAAAAAGGCCTCCACAAACGCTAGAAGAAGCAAAAATACAACAAGCGACTCCGCAAAAAGATCGCTGGGAACCATGCATGAGTGCAACGGAGCTGGGCACTGACGCTAGGCTTAGTGCCTCCGCTGCCACGCTGGCGGAGGTAGCTATGCCGGCGTCTCTCGTGGCATGACCTGCCACGCAGTCGACACCTGATCCGCGGCGCCAGGTCCAGCTTTGTGCTCCCGGTTCATCGGCAGATGCACCCCTCCTGCCTTCCCGAAATGCCGGACTGCTCGTGAGTGATCTGCCACCAGAGCACATGGCCATCAACTCTGCACCACCGGATGGGCCTCAAACCACACGGCATAATGAACAGGGCATTCCAATGGACTTATCGGCACCTCTACCCGTGCAAAAGTGCCCTCGCGCAAATCACAAGCATCCCTCGAACGACAGCCAACCGATTCCACCTTCAGCAAGTGATGGCTGCCAAGGTAGGCGCACTTGTCTTACGATCGAGAACTCGGTGGAGCCTACACCCGGATCGTCTTCTTACAAAGTGACCATTAAATCACTGGCCAACAAAAGCCTCACGGATATATAGAACAAGATTTTACAAGCTAAATTGGACGCGTGCCTCGGTACCAAAGGTTTTCGGGGCTTCACAGCCAGGACAAACACCATTGCAGTGTGGCTTCCGACTCTGACTACCGTAGAACGGCTGCAAACGCTCACCAGTATTTCACTGACAAGAGAAATCTCAGTGCCAGTACAAGTGTATTTAGTTGAAGGCTCCGGCTTGCAGCGCTGCGTCATCTACAACGTCGATATCACTGAGGATCAAACTGCCCTCCAGCGTGAGCTGTACTGTCCCACGTACCGTGTCATCCAGGCCCGACGCATGGGAAAGGGGCGCTCTTGCATAGTCACCTTGCAAGGCCCTCTGACACTACCAGCACGTCTGTACTATTATGGCTGTATTTTACGGCCTCGGCCATGTAAACCGACTGCGATATATTGCTATAACTGCTTCCGTGCTGAACGTATGCGCAAATCCTGCCCCTTCACTGCTGCCGGTGAAAGTACATCGGAAGGGAAAGTGGCTTATCGATGCGGCCTTTGTAAATCCGACGACCACGAGATAACATCTCCAAGCTGTCCGACAAAGCAAAAGGCAACACAACAGGCTCGTCGTCGAATGACTAATGGCCAATACAAGACTGTATAACTTCCTTGCAGACATCCAATCGGTTCGCAGCTCTCCAGTGGGATGACGACGAGTGACCGGAGCTCCCTGAGCACACCTCGCATTATCCTACAGCTCAGCAGTCTTCTAACGGTACTGTGCGAAAAGAACGCATCCGAAAACAGCCATCAAAGCAGCGCAGTGTGTCTGAACTCCCGCAGGACGATGTGGCCGCAGTAGAGGAACAAATCGCTCGTCTTTTAGCGGAGGTCACCAAGCTCCGGCAACACCGTGAACTGCTCGCTCGGTGTAGACGGGCAGCGGAATCATCTGCCGCATCTATCAATGGCGCACAACATTGTCTTCCTGCCGCCCACCAGTGTCATTTCCTGCTGCCTCTTCCCAGATTACCGCAAAGCCACTGGACAACTCTGCGACTTCTTTGCTCCGGTTTATGGTCAACCAGTTGTCCAACCTGCCGTCCGTGATTCTACAGCGCTTGGGCTAGTAACTAGAAATGGCAAGTTCCAGTCGTGCTGGTGTGCTGCAGTGGAACTGCAGAGCTCAAGACCCGACTACAAATTCACAAGCTCCAGGTATGGGTCATGCTGCTACAGGAAACAAACGCCTTGCCATCGATTGCAGGCTTCAGTGCCTACATGTCTCCTTCAATGATAGACCGTCGTGTAAAAACTGCTGCTACCCCGGGAAAGGCGGCGGTGTATGTGGACTCACGTTTTCCGCATGTACGTCTTGCTCTCGAAAACTGGTGCACGCCGTATCAAGAGGTAGTGGCAGTGGCTGCGAAACTTAAGAAGGGAACCGTTGTGGTCGTTTCATTTTACGTTAGACCAGCCGATAGTGCTTCCTCCCGTATTAATCTTGGCTGGTTAACAAGTGTTCGTCGACAGTATCCCGGGTGTCCGAATTTAGTCGGAGGCGACTTTAACGTCCCTCACCAGGATTGGCGGTACCCCACTTCAAGCCCTCGTGGCAGGCGTGTGTGGGACGCCTTCACGGATGCCCAATTTGTGCTGTTCAACCATCCTGGGACAGCAACACGGCCAGTGCGTCAAACTCGCAGTGCTTCCTATGCTCCAGACTTGACGTGGTGGTCGGGACCGGGTACTCCCTCCTGGCACATGGAGCCAGACTGCTGGGGAAGTGATCATCACCCTATCATCATCGGTCTTCACACCTCACATTTCCGACCTTTACGCTACAAATGTTCTGTGATCAACGGGGACAGTTTCCGCTCCTGTATGGACAATCTCTCCTCAGATTCTTCGCCAATCCTTGCTGAGCGCATACAAACAGCGCTCAACAGTGCTACTACTACCACCTGGACTGATGTTGGTCGACCGGCACCAGACCTCGGCGTTCTTAACTTGTGGGCGGCACGCCGTCAAGCCGAGCTGGCTGCTACGAGAGACCATACTTCGTCGCAGGCACGTATGAGATTGCAGTATCTTACAGCTAAGGCACGCAAATATGAACGCGTCCTCTTTCGGCGGCAGTGGCATGCGTGGTGCGAACAATTTTCTGCAAAATTCTCGAATGCCTTTCTCTGGCGAACATTCCGTACAATGGAACGCGGTCGCCGTACGACTGACGCAGCGGCAACCGCATGCTTCGCGGCTAACTTGTCGCCAAATGATTTCGCCAAAGAAGCAGCGCGAAAGCTTTTCCCGAAATACGATGCTGCGCCTTCTTCATCCGCTAGTTTAAATATGGCAGGCATCCCAGCGCATATATATCAAATGCCGTCTGATGTCGACGTAGATGGAATTGCGTGTCCATTCTCTATGCCTGAGTTGCTGGCTGCGATAGATGATGCGAAACGGAAAACAGCGCCTGGCCCGGATAATATTCAGTACGAGGCGTACAAGAACCAGAGTAGCGATGCACTCCCTCAACTACTTGACACCATAAACAAAGTATGGTTGGATGGCGTAGTGCCCGAGAGCTGGAAATCCGCTGTCGTGATTCCTATCCCGAAACCAGGAAAGCCTCCGACGGACCTCGCCAACTTGCGACCTATCTCCTTAACTCCTACGCTGTGAAAGCTGGCGGAGAAAATTCTAGCCACATGACTGTCATGGTGGCTAGAGCAGCACGGTCTTTATGACCCAGCACAATTAGGTTTTCGTCCATATATTGGTCCAGAGGACGGGTTGGCTGTCTTAGCATTTGCAGTTTTGTCATCTACCCGCAGCCGCAATGTGCGTACTGTTTTAGCAATGGACGTTGAAAAGGCATATGATAACATCAGTCATGCAGCCATTCTGAACTCCAATGACATGCTTCATCTCCCTCTGAGAGTGCGTAGTTTTGTACAATCATTTTTGGAAGGCAGAAAATTTGCAATACGCCTCAGCGACGAAGCGGTAGGATCATTTGTTCCTCTCTGCGGCGTGCCCCAGGGATCAGTATTGTCGCCGACGTTATTTAATTTTGCTTTCTTGCCGCTGTCTTGGCGCTTACATGACATCCGTGACATGAACTTTCTTCACTACGCTGACGACATCACGGTGTGGAGTACTCACCAAGATCTCCGTACTCAGGAGGCTGCCCTTCAATCTGCCTTGGATGTTACCTGTAATTACGCATCATCCATCGGACTTCTGCTATCCATGCATAAAACAACATACACGTCAGTCGCCAACCGCTGGGGACGCCGTAAACTTGCTGCAAGTCCAATCCGTCTTTGTCTATCAGGAACCCCACTACAGGAAAGTCTGAGTGTAAAAATTCTTGGCTTAATGATTCACCAATCAGGATCAGCGACTGCATGGCTTTCTCAGGCAAAAAGGCAAGCTATTCAGACTTTGGGTTTGATTAGAAGTATTGCCCGTAAAACTGGTGGAGCAGGCTCGTTCGTTGCACGGCAATTGGTGAGGGCAATTCTGCAGCCACGTATTTCTGCAATTCTGCAGCCACGTTTCAACATCTTACAAGAGCCCAATGAGATCGCCTTGAAGCCGTGATTCGAGAGGCTATGAGGACCATTACGTGCCTTCCACGCATCACACCGGTCATAGCTTTGCAAGAGAATGCGCAGCTCAATACCATTGATGAGCTGGTGCAGCAGCGCCGTGAAGCGCGCAGCCTTAAGTCCAGTCTATCGCACTCCACGCATGCACTGAGGACTTATGCAACGTCACACTCCATTCTTCAGCCGCCAACGCCAGTTCTTCCCCCATGGAAGTTTGTACAGCTCAGCGACAACAAGCCAACAGATAATCGCCGGCCAACATCTGCTCCTTCGGCATCATTGTTTCGCCAGAAATTTGAGTAACAAGATGCTTGCCTGCCTGAAGGATCTATTGTTGTCTACGTAGACGCAAGCATACAAGACTACAAAGCAACAACAGCTATCTACTGCCCGTGCAGACCTGCCCTGAATCAAACCTCTTGATTTCAGCTTACGGAACCCCCTTCGTCCTTTCGTGCTGAGCTCGTTGCAGTTCAAGAAGCACTCTGCTCTGTGGCCGACTTAACTATGCTCCCTGCGGCCCGCGCTGTCATCCGCACTGACGCCCTTCAAGTTGTCCGGTTGCTACGACGTGTTAGCCGCTGTCCCACGATATGTCAGGACATCCACCGGCTCGCGGCACGCATCCCGCAGCCAGTACGTATTGAGTGGGTTCCACGGGATTCTGACCTATCAAAGGCAGGCAGATTTAGCGACCCACCTTGCGAATCCATACTCATCACCGCCTCGGCTCCTTCATTTGGACAATTTTACACTCCTTTCATCAAGATAGGAACTCCTCTGGCGCCGAACACGTGCTCTCATCCCTCCGTGTGCGGTAACCCTCCCCCGCGGTCTTACCCGTGCAGCGGAGGTTGCGCTTAGGAGGATCCGGATCAAGGCTGCCCTCACACCAGCTATCACTCGGAAGTGGCCTCAGTACCGAGAATTGTTTCCTCGGCCAGGGTGTGCGGTATGTAAACACGAGGACATTGAGGCGGACATTCATCACTGACTGTGGGACTGCCCAGCTCTCAAGCCTACAAGGATCCGGCACCTGATGGCAGCAGGTCTTTCACCAAGAAACCCTTCTTCATACATTGCCTGGACGCAGGGACCGTACCATCGTTCTCTACTGGACCTCATCAAATCAGCTAACCTTTTTCCATTCATTAAGTTCATTCATCACACCTTCACCCATAATTGATGCCCTGGAGCAATAAATTTCGCCTTTAAAAAATAGATCGCTGCAATCGAGAGGCGAATCGAGGAATATACACTTGCACTCCAAACAAAGCAATGCAACCAAGTATGTGAAAGCATCAACGGAGAGCTCGGAAATAAGAAGATATACCATCTTCTGAGACATCTGCTTGACCCAGTACAAACACGTCCCATGCAACAAAGTCAACTGTACAGACTCATACGTAAATGTAAGGGCACAAGTAAATTTCTAATCAAAGAGCTAACAGAACGCTATCTAAACACGGATGAGGGTACCATACTACCAGACTACCGGGGGTCTCCTAATCGAAATTTAGACGTGGACATCACAGACGCAGAGGTCTGGCACGGAATTGGAAAACGGCGGACGATATCTGCGGGAGGACCAAACAAAGTAACAAATAAGACTCTCAGGAACCTAGACAAAACGTCAATCGCGGTGGTTACAGGCCTTATGAGCAGGCAACATACTGGCATGCAGGCAACATACCACAAGAGTGGAATCACACTAAAATCAATTTTATTCCTAATGCGGGTAAGGAACCCAGCACTGATAATCTACACCCAATTTCATTTACATCATGCCTAGGCAAACTAATGTAGCATGTCGTCCTCAGCAGGGTCCAAAATTATGCGGAGGACATGAACCTCCAACCTGAAACAATGTTAGGATTCAGGGCCCAACTATCCATCCAGGACATACTCTTCAAGCTCAACAAGGTCATAATTGAAGCTGACGAAGGAACAGGAACGAAAGCAATATTGGGTTTAGACCTTATTAGAGCTATCGACAACGTGAGCCACAAATCCTTTTTGACAAACTTGTCAGAAATATACCCCGGAAAAAGGACACACAACTACATCCGATCCTTCCTCACTAACAGAAGAGCTGTGATAACGGTCAGAACAATAGAGTCCGCCCCAGTCACACTAGGAACCAAAGTAACACCAGAGGGCTCCGTCCTGTCCTTTTCTTTATAACCTGCCCCTCTTAAAAATTCCCCCAAACATGCACAAACACCAGACCTACATTTCACGTTCTATGCAGATGACATCACGCTTTGGGAAACCAAAGGATGCGAACGTTACATAGAAGACACACTCCAAGAAGCAGTGGACAACACTGAGGCACTACATGTTCAGAGAAAAAATTCAGCTCTTCGTGATCCGCCATGAACAAATAGGTAGGAGAACTACAACCCCCCCCCCCCCCACATCCGGCAAAAAAGCGTCTATGTCAATGGACGATCCGTCAAAGAGGTACCATCCATGAGAATACTGGAGTTGTAGTTACAAACAAGTGGAAAAAATGACACACTCACTAAGCGAAAGCGCACGGTAGAAGCGACGGCGCGATTTATCCGCCGCATCCGTAACAGAAGGCAAGCGGTGTGGGAAAGAGATTTATGCCGACTACTGCAGGCCTTTGCGCTAAGCAGGATACTCTATGCCACCCCTTATCTTAAATTTACTAAAGAAGAAAAGGACAAATTGGATAGCGTGATACGGCAGGTCTACAAAGCTGCCTTAGGACTCCCAATAAATGCCTCAAAAGGAGAGGCTTATGAGGTTAGAAATACACAACACCTACAATGAACGGAAAGAAGCACATTTAATAGCTCAAACAACGAGATTATCCAATTTGAGAACTGGCAGGAGGATTCTTACCAGGCTTAGAATGAACTTTCAACCTACGAATAAAGACGCTAAAGTAGCGGCCCTACTAATCAAACATCTTTCCAAAAGCATGCACCCCATACACCATAAGAGTAAAGACAAGCACGAGCCAAAGCCTTACGTAATAAATACGAAAAGTGCGCTGGAACAATTTATGTAGATGCGGCGGACTACAAACATACGAATGCCTATGCAATTGTGGCTGTTAAAGAGAATGGTGACCACATGGTCTCGGCAACAATCAAAACGAAATCCTCTGAAACGGCAGAAGAGGGGGCTATAGCCTTCGCACTAGCGCATACCCAAGAGAGCATCATTCTCAGCGACTCAAAAATGGCTATCATTAATTTCGCAAAAGCGCGAATTACAAACACCTCCCTTAGAATTCTTAACGCCACCAAATTATTCCGAACTGACATGGGTTCCAGCCCATTCGGGGGATCCGCGAAACGAGGCAGCCCACAATAGAGCCCGCGGTTTCGTCAACCGGGCAGTGGATGAGTCTGGTTCTCTGAATTTCACGAAGGACTCCATGATCACATTTCGTGGTCTCGCCAATCATTTTAAACTAGAAAGGAAAACTTTCCCCCCTCCGGACAAAAGCCTGACTAAAGAACAAGAGGTTACGTGGCGTCGTCTACAGACAAGATTGGTACGCACCCCATCATTTCTCGCTCACATTTATCCGAATCTATACAACCCGAACTGCAAACACTGTGGCCAACGAGCCAACTACGATCACACCCTTTATGGTTGTAAAATAGAGCCACCTCCGGGTGATCTAGTTACCGCTCCTTCTCTCGAGCGGTGGAAGGCCGTGCTGGCTAGCTCTGACCCCAGAACGCAAGTTCTGGCGGTGGATTGGGCTGACAAAGTCGTCGAGGGTTATGTACTCTCGACCACTTAACGCGACCTCGTACCAAGCTCTTTCCGGCGAATAAAATGTTTTAAAATCAATCAATCCCTTGCTGGCTAGCTCTGACCCCAGAACATAAGTTCTGGCGTTAGAGTGGGCTGAAAAAGTCGTCGAGGGCTATGTACTCTCGACCACTTATCGGGACCTCTTACCAAGGTCTTTCCGGCGAATAAAATGTTTTACAATCAATCAATCGCCTAAGCATTTAACTGAGATGATCACTGATATGAAACGAGCGAAAATGCGCATTTAATCGACACTCAAATAATAATGAATAATGAAAAGTGCTAAGCGTGAAATAAGGTGAATTAATGATGATTTAACGGTGTTAGTGGTGAATTAATGTTAATAACCTTAATTAAGGGGAATTAATAGTGTAACTGTGCGGTGCGGAGCGATGCCAGGCCAAACGTGAAATGCGTATACGGCCCCATCCTCTTCGACGCGTTGCTCCTACGCCATTGGCGGTTTGCTGCAGTGACGTCACGATCACGTGAGACACACGGAGCGACGGCGCACCAAAAAACAGCTTTAAATTTTTATATGGCCCCTTCCGCTTCTGCGTGCCGCTTGTACTCCAGTCGCTCTCTCGCTGTTGCCGCGTGCAGATGCTGATGCCGTGGTGCTTAATTGCGCGTTGTGTGGGCGTGTGGCGTCATGTTTAGGCCGTCTGGTGTCATCGCATAGTGCACCTTCAACGTCCAGACCACATGTAAAGAGAGGCAAAGAGGGGCAAAGAGAATCAAACAGAAGCAAAGAGAGGCGACGAGTGCCCAGAAGGCTTCAAATCTTTCGCATTACTCCAATGCGGGTTGCATCAGTGATCTCGAATTTTTTGTTATTTTACAGATACAGGGCAATTCAAAATTGATCAAGAATGAAGAAAGGTGATCAAGAATCGTTCAAATTCGTTTACTTGAAACGCCGCGTGTTTCGAATGTGTTCTTTATCGTAGATAAATCTTGCGTTTGCTCTCCCATTATCCATTACCATCCACCTAAAGGGAAAGATAAATGAAGTAACAGTAAACTAAAAATGCATCCTCCCACCCGTCAGTTTAACAGCACTACAATGCACTTCTTTCACAAACAGATATTGACAGAGTGCAATTTCCAGAACAGTTCAAGTTTTAAGCCGAAAAAAAAACGGTTAAAAATGCGGTGAGAGACTTCGAATCAAAAAGGTGGCTGGTGATATCTTCACGTCCGTTCCTTCGTTCTTCGGGTCACAGAAAAACTCCAGTAAAGTTTAATAACTGCTTTAATTGGCTAATTGCGAAAGCAAGAAAAACCGTAAAAAGAGAAAATCACAAAGTGAGCAAGGGAGGGAAAACCTCAGGGTGGTTGCCAACTTTTCGACAAGTGAACTTGTCTTCGTCTGGAGAGAGCGTTCATCATTGGAGGGGTTTAAACAGGGTCATCCCTCCGAGGAGGAAGGCGCAGTGAGGGGGAGTGAGAGACAGGAGAGTGTGAAGTGCGAATGGCATTAGGATGCGGAGGAGAAATCATTCCCAGACATGATAGCTCCTAAAGGTTATTAACCAGTTGACCTGCAAAACTGTGAAAAGAAAAAGCCAGCTCAGCATAAAGGAATCTCTGAGTGAGGAGCGTGGAGAGATAGCGGGCATGGGCTTGAAAGGCTGTGTGTCAAGCTGCGACAGGTGGCTTGGTATGACTGGCTGTGTTGACCTGAAAAACTCATATAAAAGATTTAGTCAGCAAGGCGGAACAAAATACCAGAAAAAACATAAAACAGAAAAGAGAAAGCATGAAAAGATAGGTAGGTGGTGAGGGCTTGAAGCGAGGAGAGTTGGAAAGAAAATAAGAAAAATTGTACTCAAAATAGTTCAGCGTGAGTACTAATTGAAGTAGCGAGAGATTGGTACTCACGCTGAACTATTTTGAGTTCGATTCTTATTACCTTCAAGTGTTTGGAACAAGAATGGGCACCCCCTTCGCACAGGATTATGCAAACTTTCTTATGGGGCTCCTGGAGTCTAAACTTCTAAATTAGTTTTCAGAAAAACCGCTCATATTCTTGCGTTACATAGAAGATATTTTTATTATATAGAAATACGGATCTGTTACTCTAAAACATTTGCCTCGCACCATAACTTGTTCCGCTTTGGCATTAAATTTACCGTCCATTACTCTACAACGGAAACAAATTTTCTCGACTATACCCTCCGTTTAGAAAATAGCCAGCTTAAAACCGCGCTCTACAGGAAACCTACAGAACAACAGCAATACTTGGATTTCACAAGCCGTCATCCAAAACACTGTACGCAAGGTATATTTGTATGACAGGCAATATGCCTGAAAAGAATATGTTCTCTTGACAATTTTAAACACCTCCACTCACTTAAAAACACCCTAATTGGTAGGATTCATCCTCAGAACTCCATTAACAATCTTTTCCAACGAGCAACCGCTCTGAAACGAGGTGAGCTACTTAAAAACAAAAAAAAAGCTAACAGTGAGCGGCCTCCTGCACTTATAAGAAGATACCCGAACGCCCTTCCGAACATAAACAATAATCTGCGGAAATACCACCCTATATTAGCTGGCAACGATTGTCTCAGGAAATTATTTCCCGACGCACGAAGGGTAACGCACAGACGCAACGCAAACCTAAAAGACATCCAAGTACACGCTAGGCTTGATAAGAAACCCCCGCCGACAGAAAGGCCAAGCTGTTGACGTAGATGCAAGACATGCGAGCATTTACAAAGCGACACTGCTGTTAGAAGCACGGCAAGCGACTTCAGCTTCAAAGACTAAACTACGCGTTGCCTAACGTTATCTACGTGCTTCAATGCTCCTCTTGTCAGAAATAATATATCACAGAAAACGGGCAAAATCAATGAGCGATACACTAAATTGTCGTAGAGCTGACACAGCAAGGAACCTACGGAAGGCAGAGGCGGAACACTAATCAACGCGGTCACAAATTTAAGGAGCTTAGACTTTTCATCCCTCAAACAGGGTTCAAATATGCAAGGGAGAGAAAATAGAGAGAGGCGTTCCTCATCGGCGCTGTCTGAGCGGGCGGCTGCAAGGCCCGAGCCTCCCTCGAAATTTTTCTCCTCCCCCCCCCCCCCCCCCGGAGTCTGAGCGATGGGGTCGGGGGGCAGCATATCTTCTGCTACAGGCTGACACTTTCCCACGGGCGATGGGGAGTCTCCGAGCGCGATGTAGCTGTTTCCAGCCGCACGCTTCGCGACAGGAATGGCGAAGTGCACTGCAGCGAAAAAAGCGCGCAGCAAAGCAAAATAAACAAATTTGTCCTATAAGCCTCTTTATATCAGCGCCACCATATCGTTAGTCACTTGCTGACCACCAACAGAAATGTCACGTGAGTCACTGCCACACAAACAATTTTTTTATTCGATCATGCCACGTGCGTTAAATGACTAGAACCACCTTCCCCTAGACATTCTGTAAATAAGAGATTTTGTTTTCCCTGTGTTGCCGCTTCGCCATTAAACTTCTGCTCTCTGACTCCGGTTTGTGTCTTCGTTTATATTTTTGAAAGATGCATGCAGAGTTCATGTTCCGTCTTTGAATTTTAAATTGTTAGATTGTTGTAAGAATCTTTGTATGGTCCACTGTTTCTTAGACACGAAGAGTTTAAAATACATTTATACTAAAATTGAAAATATTGCCGTCCAATGTTGTGTCATTGCAAAGTGCTTTTTGTGTATCGGGAATAAAGCGGTGTTTTTGCAAGACTGGATTTGTCACTCGTCGGGCAAAACCATGGCTCTCGGACCCGTTCTTTAGAACGTGGGACCTTTAATATATAGCCTCTCCGCCAGTCTACATCTTGCGCTAACATCATCTGTAGATACCCGTAACACGTAATAATAGCCCTGGCCTGAGAGATCATGATATCTTGCACTTAAGGTTCGATTTATCGCACGCACCATAGCTAAAACGCTCGAAGACAATTAGCGACGATAGCAAAGCTCATATCGTAGATCTTAGTAACTGGGCTCATTTTTAGATATTTTCATGCCAGGTTATCTCGAGGGCTCAGTAGAACCAGACTGGTGAATGTACCCATATAAAGTATCTTAACTGATTCATCGTCTTATCCCTCTTCGGCCTGCGTACTCTAATAGCCATGCTCCATGGTATAACAGATATTTAAAACGATTCTCTTACAAAAAGAAAATACTTTTTCGAATTGCTAAGTATTCATTAAAACCAACCCATTGAACAGCCTACAATTAAGAGAGCTGCATCAGCATATTAACGACCACTGAAGTGTACTTAATCCAGATTCTTTAAAGTAACACTCCAGAATATTATGGACCAATCCAAAACGCTTGTGGAACGTAATCAAACCTGGAAACGCCAATAAAGTGTCATTAATGCACCAACTGGTGACCCTGCTCCCATCCACGTGTTTTCTACTGTACTAAATGATACTTTCATTAAGTTTTTTCTATTTTTATCCAATGTTATCCAATGTCCCGGTCTCCAACTGTGCGATCATTTCGCGAGGGATTGCACCATGTTCGATTTGCATGGTATTGTACTGATTATAGATTTGAAACTAGCATCTTTATAGCGGAATTGATGGTATAAGTAACAAATTTGTACGGAATGCTTAAGAGTATAGTTCTATTATCAAGAAATGCATATTCACACAATCGTATCGTCATAGTGTACTTCTTAAGACTTGAAGACTCCTGTGGTCATAGCAGTACATAAAGCCGGAGATAAACAGAATCCATCTAACCATTCACCAATATATTTGATACCAATAGCATGCAAAATAAGGGTACATATATTACACATCTTATTAATTTTCCGGAGGATAACAATTTCTTTTCTCTAGCAGAGCAAAGTGTCCTTTAGTTTTTCTCTTGTGACATTCAACTACTTTCCTCCACTTACGGGTTATGACTTAAATAACTCACTGATATTACATAAACTAAGTGTACTGAATATTGACCATGCAGTTCTTAACTCGATCCGTGTATTTCCTTCTTCTCGTGTTGAATTTGTCAGCATTAATGACGCTCAATCCTCTACTGTACCACTTGGTTCTGGGGTTCCTGAACGATCACTACTTAGCCCCTTACCTTTTTTTATCTTCTGCATTGCTGTGAATTGCCGCTTCCCTCTGTATTGCACTCTCCATCCTGTGGAAATATGGGGGGACAACCTTCCCCCCTGAACTACCACTCCACGGATGCAGCGTTCCCGCTCGCTAACCCTGGAGGGGTCCGTGCTCGAGGGAACAAAAGGAGGGACGACAAAGCGTGAACAGTCATATGCTATTTATTACACTTGCAATTAATACACAGAGCAGGCCAGCTAGCTACAAAACTTCAACGAGGCATTCCTCGGAAACAGAAAGCGACGTAAGAAGGGCTTCCGACTTACCAGCTGGGGCAGGGCCGGGACATCGGTGGTATCGGCGGCGAACGTTTGTATGCGCCGACAATGGCGGCCGGGTTTTCCCGTGCGCGCCACATTCTTGGGGCAAAGCCATCCCCGAGCATTTGCTGGGAAAGGTGCTGAGAGCGCTCGTTTGCTGCGCTCGCTTCGCTGCCTGTAACCAGAAGTACAGCGGGAAGGCACTACGGTTTTCCGTGCGCCTGCCGCGGAAGGTGACGAGAGCGTGCGGCTGCAACCGCTCGCGACGCTGGCCGGATCCCGAAGAGACCCTCTCCAGCTCGGCAGAATTCCGCGTAACTTTCGGGGTGATGCTCCTACCACTGCTTCCGGTTCCCCGATGTGGGAGACTTCCCTCCTCGGCCCGCCGGTGGTGTCCTGACGCCCGATGGTGCAGATAGGCCGCGTCGAAATAGGGGGGAGGGGGGGGGGGTAGAAAAACAGGATCTCCAGAATCCTGAGAGTAAAATGAATAAATAAATATCTCTTGCCAAGGAGCACGCCCGGAGGAGGGGGGGGGGGAGGCGAGCGAAAAATAGAGAGTGTGCTAAGTGACCCCTCCCACCCCCCCCCCCCCTCCCGGCCTATTGAAAACTCGGCGCCTATGGCATTCCTAATCCGCAAGTTTAAAACCTTACAACCAGCAGGGATTAACATATCCAGTGGAAAATTAGAAGCTCTCAGGTACATTCCCTACTCTGGCGTAATTTTGTAAACAGGTATTGCACATGATCAGAGCATTTACCAGCACTTCATACTGCTGCTCAATCGGTTCTTTCACCCTGCGCTTCCACCCAGACCTACTCTTTACCCCCTCACTGACAATCTCTTTTTCTCTATTATTGTTCAATGTTATCTTTACTTTGTGCCCTGCTTCTCTTTTCATCACCAGTAAGGAAGGCACCTTCCGCATTGCTTTCCATTACTTTCTCTTACCACCTTTCAAGCCAATTCCCGCTATCTCTCCACGCTCGACACCCCCGAATTCTTTCTGCTGAGCTGACTTTTTCATTTCACAATTTTACAGGTCAGCCGGTTAATCAACTTCAGCAGCCATCATGCCTGGACAAGATTCACCCTCCCCTTCCTAACGCCATTCCCACTTCACACCCTCCTGCCCCTCACCGGGCCTTCCTTCTCGGAGGGATGACCCTATTTAAAGCCCTCCAATAATGAACGCTTTCCCCAGGCGAAGACAAGTTCGCTTGTCGAAACGTTAGCAAGCACCCTGAGGTTTTCCTTCCCTTGTTGACGTTGCCATTATCAAGAACCATCTGCCCAACCTCTCTCTACCACTTACAAAGAGAATGGCAGACACGACTGGTCATTCGGGCTCCTCGCAAGCGACTGCCACCGGAGCCAAGCATCCAGTCATATGCGGTTGACCGCTGGAGTGATCAGAGGCGTGCTTTGGACGTGCGCCCTTTTGGTTCGTACGGCTCAGGGTCAATGCTCCTCTTGGCTGTGCTCTTATTTTCTTTTGCTTTATTTATCTTGGCGATTCGTCTCCTATCTACTTCTCTGTCCTCGACACATTCACCGCCGAAATGACGTAATTATTTGTTAATCAAGCAGTTCTAGAGAATATACCAGCTGAACTGGCCGACGAAGGCTCGACCCCCCTGGCATTAGGATTTTAAAGGCTCTTGAACGATGGTCTAGTCCAGTGAATGCCTTTTCTATTATTTCAGTCTTCCATATTTGTCGTGGCGGCAGAGATTGCTTCAGCAGGACCGGATCTCTAATGCTAACTTGTTTCAAACGTTGATGACATTGGCAATAGCTCAGCTGTAACTCCTTCAGGTATTTTGTGGACCAGAGGCTGCAGAACTATTACAATGCCTCCTGTAATAAACCTAGCGGGACAAAGCGGCTCCGGTTCGTTCGGTTCTGTGTACACGTGCGTGAGTGGACGTGAATTCAGCACCGCTCCACTTCAGTTAGCGTTGCTAACATTTCTTTGGCGTCAAGTAGCTTGCTCCGAGAGTTTTATTAAAACCTTGCTTCGTTAGTCTGACGACACTCATAGAAGCCACCTCACCAGGGTCCGCGTTCAGCAGTGGATTTACACTGAACACGAGAGTTTGCAAAGTAGTCTCGCGCCTAGCCACTTCGCATCGCATCCCACAGGCAACTCAATTCCTTGTCCGCCTTCTTGAATGTGAGAGCGTTGTCACTGTAGACAGTGCCAGGAAGTCCCCGTCTAGCGAGGAATCTTCGAAACGCGAGAAGAAATGAGCTTATTGGCATATCGGCAACCGGTTCGAGATGAATAACATAACCTAACCTTATACTGTAAGATACAATTTTATTACATTTATGAATTACAACCTGCTGGGCGAAGTCGCCGTCGTGTGTAATTAATATTTGCATTGCTGTGAGGCAGCACAAATAGGATTGCGGTCTACGTAGAGCCAGTGCTGCTGCGCGCGGTAGTGTTAGCTGTCGCGGCTGCAAAGATGCAGCACCGTGGCGGCCATACTGTGTTCTCGTAATGGGAGCATACGAACGGGCAGAAAAGCTGTTTTCTCTTAGCAGCTCAAGAACAGCAGTTATGTTAAAGCCGTGAATTCGGACTCGCACATTTAACTGCAAATTCACAAAAATTCCGTGACAATAAAAAGCCTGTGCTTCGTTCGGTGTCGACTGCTCCGACTAATATCTTATCTCTGGAATGCCATTCCTGATATTAGCTACTAAAACTTTATTGATACAACGAAACGTATAGTCACAACGATCTCCAGGTTAACGATTTTTTTATGCTTGACGAATATTTCTAAGATCCCGGGCTGAGCACATTTTCTTTTGATGTAAATACAGTTCAATACTGCGAATTTCAAAATAGTGATTTTCATGACACCCGCCGCGGTGGCTCAGTGGTTAGGGCGCTCAACTACTGATGCGGAGTACCCGGGTTCGAACCCGACCGCGGCGGCTGCGTTTTTATGGAGGAAAAACGCTAAGGCGCCCGTGTGCTGTGCGATGTCAGTGCACGTTAAAGATCCCCAGGTGGTCGAAATTATTCCGGAGCCCTCCACTACGGGCACCTCTTTCTTTCTTTTTTCACTCCCTCCTTTATCCCTTCCCATACGGCGCGGTTCAGGTGTTCAACGATATATGAGACAGATACTGCGCCATTTCCTTTCCCTAAAAAACCAATTATTATTATTATTATTATTTCATGACAATCATCTGAACAATTTTCGACCTTTTTTAGTTTTTCTTGCGCGTCAAGAACTCTCCTATACCACAAATTTATAATTATGAACCGATATGTTTATAACCTTCGATTGCACCGTCCTCAGCAAGCCACATGATAAGCTATTGTAAGAGCGGGCTACAAGAGCACAAACCGACACCTCATTTCTGCAACAGAGCAGAGGTGAAGAAAAAATGGCTGTGGTTTAGCTCTGGTTAAACCTGGAGTGACGCGACCGCTACAGCTGGCCGAGAGGAACTCGCTCAGTCGAACTGCTAAGTCCGTCTTTCGCCGCTCTGTTTCGCTGGGCGTTCCTTCTTCATCTTCGTCCCTGGACGTGACTCGCTCTCTCCCCCCTCCCCTCCCCCTCCCACTCGGTTTCGCTAGTGCGCCGCGCCACCGGCAGGTGCTCCGCACCGCGCCACCAACCACGTGACCAGCCACGTGACCACGTGCGGCGCCACCACGGTGAAGGCTCGAAATGCTAGCGTAATGTAGCTATCGCTACAAAACTAGAACGGCTCCCTGCAGCGTAAGCTTGGAATGGATGGTAGTATATATCGTAATTTATGCTCAGTAAGAAGTTTGCGTCTCGACTTATATTGGTGTTGTAATCCTGTGAGGCACTGCGTCCTTAAACGATTCAAATGTGTGCCTTAGAAACAGACGTACGATCTGGCGTTCTTTGTAGACAGTAAATTCATTGCAGGTTGAATAAATCAACGATATATCATATACCTGGTGCGCACAAAACAACTCCTCGTTGTGCGTAACTGTAGAAGACGATAGCGGGCGATCATAAGCATTTATAAACAAAAATCGATAACGAACAAAACTAATGTACTGTTTTTTTCAGACTAATCTGCACCACCTGCTGCAAAATGCGACCAACAGGGTCCAGAGTCCACGGCGTGTGATGATTACTGGGAAGCAACCACAATGGCTGTTGATGTTAAGTTTCCATACGTCGGCATTTAGCCAGCTTTTTCAACAGTACCTCTTCTTAACGGAGCTAAGCGCTCTCTTCGCAGATGACTATTAAAGTTATAAAAACAGTCCTGTGAAGTGGAACTCATTACACACAAGCTAATGCGCTCGGGACTAAGAACGGATTCTGCAAGGGAGCGCTGTGTGCTGAGCCATGAAACGAAGCAGCGGCGAAACTAGATGTCGTACACATGGCTTGACACTTAGCTGCGGCTAATGCTCGCATCAACTGCCCCAATATCAACAGCGAGTAAAATCATCTATCATAGCCGAAGTTTCATGCGAAATTTTAAATATGTTCATTCTTTCAACACTACTCATTTTGGAGCCGTTTATAACGGATTTAACGCCGCTATCGCAATGTAAGCCTGCGTCGTTGAAACAGTTTTTAGAAATTTGTAGTTACTTCACTAATTGAGATTTGTCAACGGTTCACTCCATCAGCTACCACTTTATTTTGATAATTTTATCTTTGCCAAGTTACACCCGCAGTCATCGTTGGCCCGTAGACTTCGTGGGGCGAAAGGAAGCAGCTGGTATGCTGCAGGGAGCCCCGTGCAATCGTCAACTTGCAACACGACACATCACAGAAAAGTCCTCAATGCTTTGCTTGGGCGAATATTACGTATAGGGCATTACGTATACGGCACATTTATTCAAGCAGTGGTAGGATGCGCGCAAAACAGGGCTGCAGAATTTCGTTAGCTTCACTTTGAGAGAAGTATACAGTCAGGCCGGAATGAACGGCCAACAGCGCTTGCCAACAAAGCTAAATATTTTGCATGTGTACTTGCGGACAACTAGCCTGATTCATGTTCAAGGGCTTAAGGTCTTCCGAAGTATATACTCATAAAATGGTTATAAAGAAATATAACGAAATATAAAAAAAATCAACGACACTCAAATCGAATCAAATCAAATCAAATCAAAGTTTATTTCCCATCTAGCACTACAGATGGAGGAATCGTAAAAAAAGCTGCCCTGCTAAGCGTGAAAAATTTTAGATAGTATAGTGACTGCACAAGTGAACAGCGCTATATAGCACTTCATAAGAGCGGTGCCTTTAACAAGAAGAAACCCGGCAAAGAATACCTCCTTCACCTGGAAATGTTGGGCCTCTGTTATTCGGTCTGTCCGTAGCGGAACAGACACTGCGCACTTTAAGAAAAAAAGGTGTAAAAAAGGTGCATCCTCACGACTGATGCCATCTGAAGACGCATGGACTAAAGATGCACTCTCCTAAAACCAACGTTGAGGTCGTTATTCTGTTTCGGAAAACTTGCACCCCTTTTTATTTACTCTCTTAAAACCCGCTCTGTTCCCTGTGCGCGAAGACGCCGTACAACAAAGTATGCAGCGATGCAGCCCGCACCCCATCCCTTCTCGAAAATGGCCCTCTCCTGGAAGTAGGCGTGGGTCACCGGTGGACACACGGTCCACCCTGCATTGATCCTTTTCATCATTGACTATAGGACGGTGGCGAAACTGACCGCGCCTCCTCGCTTCTGCAAGGGCACAGAAGGTGCTAGCACTAAAGCCCGGAAGCGTCTTTCTTAGAAGAACACGTACAGCGATCTCCTCTCCATATTCGCCTAACATAGTCGGCAAAAATGGCGGAGGAGGAGGCTTGGCGCATGCGCAGAACGTTACTGGAGAAAGGTGCATTGGCTGCGATCGGCCACGACCACTATCAGGCATGCAAACATACTCTTGGCTGCTAACGATCAAAACAATAACGAATATTCAGCGCAAGCGCTTTCATACTTATTGGGTATCGTTATGAAAGAGCAGTAAGTCGGCAAAGACCGACAGCATGATGGGTTCTGTCTCACTCCGTTGACCAATTGCAGCTTTGAATGAAATCAACATTCCAACGCCTCACTCTAATAATGATACCAGAGGCATGAACATTATTTCACTTATAATTTCGACTTATGATTGACATTTTAATAAGAAAGTAATAAAAGCTTTAAGAAGGACCATTTTGCTTCACAGATACATTCGTTAGCGTTGTTGATCATTTTCTGATAGCGTATGATAAACACCAGGACGCTTATTTACCCCGTACAGTTGCGAATCACGTGCGCTGCTTTTCGAGGAAACCCTCGTTACTGCACGCGTTCCTTGAGCAAATAAAGCGACATAGTGTTACACGAAATCAGCACTATGCTCTCTCACCACTCATGAGACATTTAGGAGCCAAATCGTATCTTCCACCCGCCAAAAATGTCCTCGATAGTGCGTTGCTGGTTGCAGTCGCTTGGGTATTAACAGGACTATCAACAATACCAGACGATTAAAAAAAAGATTCAGGTTAACCTGCATATAAGTTATTAAATCGAAAGCTGACGAACGAGCGATATTGTTGATGGACTAATTTTATGTTAACTGAGGACGTATTGAAATGTAACTTAAATCCCAGTTAGATTGCACTCTCATATTTCTGCCCCATTTCGACAATAACGAGCCGTGCTCGCTGATAAATGCGTCACCTTCACCACTAACACTAAGAACGCTGAAAAACAGAAACTAGAGAAAAAAAGACGTTTAGACGTTTCCTTACCAACAAGTTTACGGATCCTTTCTCTCGACACTATATAGCGAAGCCAACAGTAATGAGTTTTCAAGACAGCTGCTTTTCCTGACAATGGTTTGGCGTCTAGAAGTGTTTCACTTAAAAGCAGTTCGATTTAACCTTATTCGGGATTCGCGGCCACAAGAGCATATCGGTGACTTGTGCACTTTGCTTTATAGAAACTCGTATCGCGCCGCGTGCTTACCAAGACTGGGCGCCGCGCAAGCTTCTCGCCATCGTCCCATCATCCCATCGTATCGTCGAGCGCCTTACCTGTCTACTGGTGTCTCCGTTGCGTGACACCGCGGAACGGGACCCGTCCTGTGACGTCATAGACGGAGACAGCGCCGCCTGGAGCAGACTCTTCACCAGGGACGCCTATAAAGCCACCGTCCGGCTTCGCATTTCTGGGATTCGCGGCCACAAGAGCATATCAGTGACTTGTGCACTTTGGTTTCTAGGTAGGACTTTTTACTTATTCATCAATTTTTAGCATATCCCCGTGGCCGTTGATCCCCACTGCTTTGTTTCAATGGGTGTGGATTTGTGCACGTATCGCGCTCGCATCGGCTCATTTTCTTCCTGTTACGTACATGTGTGTGAAGAAGACTATCGATTTAGACCATTGGTGGGACTAGTCCATGAACTTTGCCCGAGACTCACTTCATTCCTGCTTTCTATATAGCTGAGCCTACATTTGCTTTTTGTGGGAGACGTCGAAGCAAATCCCGGGCCAAAGGTTGACGAAGTGCTCGCACTGTTAAAAAAAAGCCATGCTGAAACATCAGAAACGCTAGAAGAAATCAAACAGGACATAAAAAAACATCCAGGACCGTGTTGCTGTGATAGAGAAAAGTATGTGCGCTGTACTTGATATGAAGGAAAACTTCGACACCGTGTCTTCTTCTGTAGAAGACGTGAAGACAATATACGCAAAACAAGCGATGAAATTTTTTTTATATATCATACTGTTAGTCCCACTGGGACTGTTACAGGAGTGGATTTATAAGCAAGATAAAAATTAACAGCCAGTAACACAAGGGTCAGCAATAAGGTTTAAAGAAACAAGATATTAAAGCATCAATAAACGGTCACATCGAGTGAGGCAAAGTTGACGGAAGATAGTTCGCAATTATGGTCTTCAAAGCATGCGTTCAAACAGATCCAATGCAGTACAGGCAATTGGCCCAACATTGGAATCCGTATTAGCAAAGGCCGGCCTTACAAAGGAGCAGGATGGAACCATCCTGTTACATTCCTTCATATAGTAATAAACTGGGTACACATCGAGCGGGCAACAACACAAAACCAATAAAGACTGAACATGATAATCAGGTCTGGCTTGTTGATAGGACCGATGAGGCTGCGAGCTCATCGAACTTTTCAAATGAAGCCTGCGCAGGTATAGATTTATCCTGGCCGTTCCATTCTCTTATGGCTCACGGGGAAAGAGGAAAATTAATACGTGTTGTTAGCACAAAAATATTCAATAATTGTAAATTCATGCTTATGACGTGTGTCTAGAATCATTAAAATTAATGTAAGTAGAAGGATCCATATTGAATGCGTTATGAAATAATTGATAAAGAAACTTTAGTCTAAAGATTGTAACGCGGCTTGATAAGGTGCCTATGCCTGCGCAGGAAAGCAGCTCTGTGTGAGAATCCGTGCGCCGGTACCTGTGGTAGATAAATCGAACAGCTTTTCGTTGAACTGATTCGAGCATGTGTGCATCTTTTTGCATATACGGAAACCAGACGACGTTCACATATTCTAAGACTGGACAGATAAGGACTTTATACGCGAGTAACTTGGTATGTGAAGTTGCAAAGCGCAAGGCGCGTTTAAGGAACTATAAACTTTTCATTGCTTTTTGGTACTGTTTTGTACTTGGGCTTTAGAGCTCAGATCATCAGAAATAATCACACCAAGGTATTTATTTTCAGTTACTGTTTTGAGAACGCCGTTGCCAGTGCCATAAAGGAAGTTAAGTTTTGTTTTCTTATTTGTGACAGACATCAATACAGTTTTTTCTATATTGATTACCATTTGCCATGTATTGCACCACTGTATGACGTTGCCCAAAGATAGATAAAGAGGAGGAGGGAAAGACAGGGATGTTAACCAAAAAGGGGTTCTGGTTGGCTACCTGCACTGGGGAAGAGGGATTAGGGGGCTAAAAGGAGAAAGAGAGAAGGGGAAAAAGGCATAACACACACACACACGCACAACGCTGTCACAATTTGTCACTCAATCCAGTCGCTCTCAAGTAGGCAAAGAGTGCCTTGTATGCCTTGAGGGCAGTCGACTGCTGTGGCCACGGACCGAGGATCTTTTGCTCTGTTAATGGGCGAGGATCGAAGCGGTCCAAGGCACAACACAGTGTATGTCTTGCACTCGTAAATGCAGGGCACTCACAGAGAAGATGAGCGTTGGTCTCCTCACAACCGCAGCTTTCACAGGCAGGACTGTCGGCCATCCCCATCCGGAAAGTGTAGTGGTTGTTAAAAGGAACGCCGATCCATGAACGGCATAACAATGTTGCGTCGCGACGTGCTAAGTTACGTGGAAGATGAAGGCGCAGTCCAGGGTCCAGTGCCTTGAGGCGGAGGATGCAAAACTCTCCCGTGTTCCACGCTAAAAGTGTGAGCTCCAGCGCCAAAGCCCACACGCTGCGTCAGGTCTTGATATTGGGATCCTCACTGGAAGTCTGTCGTTGTGAGCCGAACGCGCAGCCGAATCGACCTGGTGATTACCGTTAATACCACAGTGTCCTGGCAGCCATTGAAAAATGATGTCGTGACCTTTGGAAACGGTGCCGTGGTACAGTAGACGGATCTCAGCAACAAGTTGTTCCTGCGACCCGCGCCGTAGAGCAGCTTGCAGGGCTTGAAGGGCTGCTTTAGACTCGGTGAAAACCGTCAAGTCATGTGGAGGTTCCTGACTGATGAACTCTACTGCAGCCCGTACGGCTGCGAGTTCCGCACCAGTTGAAGATGTTGGATAGGTCGTCCTCACTTTCATGAAGATGGATCTGGCCGGTATCACCACCGACCCCGCAGAACTGGTCGAGTGAACTGATCCATCTGTGTAAACATGTATGCGGTGACTGTGGTAAGAATGCAGGTGGTTCAATGTCAGTTGTTTGAGAGCGGGTAGTGATACACCAGCTTTCTTCGTAATTCCAGGAATATAGAGGTGAACCCGAGGTTCATGAAGACTCCATAAGGGTGAGCACGGTCTTGACGCAGGTGTGAACTCCGATGAAAGATATGCGCGATGAGCTTCAATGACTTTGGCGAATGCAGTACGCGGCCTAATTATTGGGAGTGTTACGAGGTGATGACAGGGAACCCGTGTGAGGTGCCGAATATGTCTTCTCATGGTGTCAACAGCAATGTATGTAGTAACAGGAGGTCGCCGGCCAACAAGAACAGTTGCTGCTGTCGATGCACATTTAGGCAGTCCAAGGCAGATACGGAGAGCTTGCGCTTGCACACTTTGAAGAGTCTTAATATTTGTCTTTCTAATGGAATTGAATATCGGAAGACTGTACCGCATGTAGCCCAGAAATAGGGAACGGTACACTTGCAGCATAGAGCGCTCTGATGCGCCCCAGGACTTTCCCCTGAGGAAGGAGAGGATGTGGACAATCGCAATTAGTCTCTTTCTCATGTCGTAGACATGTGGACTCCACGAGAGGTTCCTGTCGATGACAGCACCAAGGAATCTGTGGGTTCTCTCAGAGGGATTGGCTTCACCATTAATGCGAATGCTGTAGCGTGACATTATTTTGCGTGTGAACGCCACAAGTGAACACTTTTCGGTCGAAATGTTCCGGCCGTGCAAGCGAAGATAAGATGTCAATATCAATGCCGCCTTTTGAAGTCTGGCACGAACTTGAGGACGGGTCACCCCTGATGCCCAAATACAGATGTCGTCTGCATGTACCGAGATCTGAGCAGACTGTGGCAATACGTCGACCAGGCCGATGAGAGCAAGGTTGAAGAGAACTGGGCTCAGCACTCCACCCCGAGGGACTCCGCGCGATTTTCGGTGTAAGGACGTTGGTCCGTCCGCAGTCATGACAAAAAACGACCTCTCTGATAAATAGCTGCGTATCCAGCTGAACGTGCGGCCTCCGATCTCAGCAGCTTCCATTGCGTCCAAAATGGCCTGATGCGTTACGTTGTCGTACGCGCCCTTGATATCCAAAAACAATGTCACGGTCAATCATTTCAAACTTTTGCTGTGGTGCACCGACGTTACAAGGTCAACCACGTTGTCGTTAGAAGAGCGGCCCCGTCGGAACCCAGACATGAAGGTTGGATAAATCTGATATCGCTCCATGTACCATTTCACGCGTGTGAGCAGCATTCTTTCCATGATTTTGCCGACGCAGCTGGCAAGTGCAATTGGACGGTATGATGAAAGGTCGAGCGGTGATTTCCCCGGCTTAAGAAGTGGAACCAGACGACTGGTCTTCCAATCATGAGGAACTATGCCAGCAGTCCATGACTTGTTATTAGTGTCCAAAAGAGCCCGTCGAGCTTCTTTGCCAAGGTTGGCAAGTGCGGAGTACGTCACACCATCGGGCCCTACTGATGGTGACCTACTACAACAAGCCAGCGCAGCATCAAGTTCTTCCATGAAGAATAGTGCAGCCATCCGAGAATCCTGTGAGGGTGGAACATTGTTGCAGTGCAGCGTTGCGCCTGGATTCAGAGGGCCTGTTCTTGCGCAGAAATCTTCAGCTACCTCAACCACACTGCGCCTTTGGTGGAGCGCTACGGATTTGACGGGTGGCGCTGTTGAGGGTACCTGTTGAGGGTACGTTGCCCAAAGCTGTGTTTAACCTTACGTGGTCTGCATGAGTGTTTATTTTTTTATAGAGCACGCAATCATACGCAAAGCGACGCACCTTCACGTCAACGTTATATGTTATGTCGTTTAAGTATAAAATAAAACAAAAATGGTGCTACAAAAGATCCCTGCGGAACGCCTGAAATGACCGGAACGATATCAGAGGCATGGTTATTGTTTTGCACATAATGTCGGCGTTCCGATAAGTAGCTGGCTATCCACCTCGTAATGGGACCATGGCCAAGTATTTTTTTTACTTTGAAATTCAGTTTACCATGTGCCACACGATCGAAAGCCTTTGAGTAATTGAGGAAAATTATATCAGTTTGACTTTGGTCATTGATTCCCTGTGCGAGGTCATGAAAAATTTCGGCCAGTTGGGAAACAGTGGACAAACCTGCTCTGAAGCCATGCTGGTTTTGGTGAATGAAATTTTGAGTCTCAGCATATTCTTTATAAAATTTTAATAAGATGTGCTCAAGAATTTTGCAACAGGTACATGTGAGGGATATAGGCCGGTAATTGGACGGGGACGTTACGTCGCCTGATTTGTGAATGGGGACAATTTTGGCTATCTTCCATTCAGCGGGCAGACAGCTGTCCTGAAGTGACTCAGAAAATATGAGATAGAGATATTCACTGATTGGTTCGGCATAACGCCTAAGAAAGCAGTTCGGAATTCCATCAGTACCACAGCTCTTCTTTTCATCAAGGTTCAGCAACAGAGAAATAATCCCAGGTACACTTATGACCGGAGCGCCAGAAAGTTGTGTTGACTCATTACTATGGTACGCTAATGTGCCTAAAACACCAGTGTCGGCGGTGAAGATCGATTGGAAGTTATTGTTAAATGAGTCAGCTTGCTGCTTTCCACCTGTAGGCGAACTAGCAGTAACAGTCTTCCTGTTTACATACATCCAGAACTTGGCCAGGAAATTTTAATGAAGTTGTTAAGTGTTGTGCCACAAAATCGTTTTCTAGCTTCGAGTTCTTTATTCTTTAATTGTTTTGTTAGCGAAATTTTAATGACCTTTAGTTCTAAGTTTGCTCGTTGCCTATTCTGTTACCTTAACCTATTAATTTTTCGTTTCATGTGCATTTTTTCTCGAGTAATCCACGGATTGTGCTTGCATGTTGCCTTCTTTTTCAAAGGGATGAAAGTTGTGATGCAGTGCATCACATGCTCTTTAAATTGTACCCACAAGGCGTCAACAGTGGTAGTACTCTGAACATACAAATAATAAAAATCATTAAATTCATGGATAAGAGAAGTCATAACAGCCGCATCATTCGCTCTGTTAAATGCACGCACACATTTCGTCGGGCCGCACTGGCGATCCAAGTTTGGCAAGTTCAGTGTACATAGTACCGTTTCATGGTCAGAAATCTCTTTTGACACTTCAACTTTACAATCAATTATAAAGTGGTTACTAACAAACACCAGATCTAGTATAGAACTGGATGTTCCTTGCGCACGAGTAGGCTCACTAACAATTTGTACAAATTCTAAAATAAACAGGTTACGATACAACGCATTACTTGTTGCATCAGTTTAACATAAAGCATTCCAGTTAACAAGCGGACAATTAAATTCGCCAACTAATATGATCATAGAGCCATAGACATATTTATTCATGTAATCGAACAGAAGATCCAGATACACAGTTTCAGCATTTGGTGGCCTGTACACCGCGCCCACGTTAACAGATTTGCATTTCAGGTGAACTTTGCACCAAACGGCTTCTATACCCGGATTGTTGGGCATTTCCGTAAACGGTAGATCACTTTTTAAGACCAAGGCCACTCCGCCGCTCCTAGTTTCCCTGTCTTTGCGAATTTTGACATAGCCCGGGGGAACGATTTCATGATTTTGAATACCAAAGTGCAGCCAAGTTTCAGTAATCACAACAATATCAGGCGCAAAGGTGAGGATAGCTTCCAAGTGGTCGATCTTATTTAGAAGGCCGCGTGCGTTTATATTTATTACGGTTATCGGCGGCTGCGTGTTCTTTTTGGTAGACTGCACGCATTTTCGTTTTTTCTACTTTCCGCTCCTCGTTTTTTTTTTTTTTCGACCAAGTCGTTTAGGTCTTCATCCCATTTGAAAAGCTGGCCATTGATGCTTACTTTGTTGTACACTAAGAATGCCTTCTCCTTTCTGTCACGATTTGTTTTCGTTTTGCCCCACAGTTGCTTTCTGATTTCCCTGAGAGGACGTGAGGGGTCATCGCTGATACAGTATCCTGAATTCTTTAGTTTTGCGCAACATTTGAAGATCTTCCCCTTATCACGATAGTCCAAAAGTTTTAATATGACTGGCCTGCTTGTTGTTCTGTCATTTCGCATTCGCCCCAGACGATGAATTTTTCAATGCCTTCGACTTCAGTATGTAGCATATCTTGAAAGTTGTTTCTAGTTACAGACTCACGGAGACTTTCAGTGGATTCATCCACTTCTTAATCCATCCCTCCAAATCAGCCCTCTAAAATCAGCCCTCCAAATCACTTCAGACCCTTGCGCTCAGACAAGTGCCGAAAGCAAGGCTGCACATCTATGTTCAGTACTGGATCATGCAAGGCAAAAATCTGAATTTTTGGTTAAGGAAACCAAGGGCGCAATCGCGAAGAATTCGTGGAATGCTGAGTGCGCGCGTGCATATAGACGACGGAAAGCAGCTTGGAAGAAACTTCTCATCAATCAATGCCCAAAAAATTGGTTGGATTATAAGTATGTTGCAGCAACATTTAAGAGCACTGTCGCCCGTACAAAAGAAAAGTATAATAAAACTTTAGAGTTTCATTTCCCAATCAGGAAATAAACGAGCTTTGTTTAATTTCATGAGGCGCAACAAGGTGATTCTACCGGCCGCCAACATTGAATCCCTCGTTCAGTCCCCTGCTGACATCGCAAATGCCTTAGAGGATATTCCGTGTGGCCTAGAGATTCGCTTTACATCTGCTCTACCTTCACCTGCTATATTCACATACGCCTCAAGTGGTTTATCTGAGGTCTCTATGCCTGAGCTGTCGCAAATTTTTCTGCGCTTATCCTCAGCGGCTCCTGGCCCCGATAAGGTCATTTCATCTATGATCAAAATTTTGTTCAATGAATCTCCTGCAGACCTGTTGGCTCTAGTTAACCATTCTATTAAAGGTCCTTGGATACCTCATGAGTGGCGTCTTGCTGAAATAGCTCCATTGCTTAAAAAGCAAGGGAAGGGCTTAAATTTAGACAACATACGCCCTATTTCATTAACAACGAACCTAGTGAAATTGGTCGAAAGGGTCCTTCTCAGCCGTGTCATGTCATTCGTTTCAGAAAATGCTCTCTTGAATCTGTGTCAAATTGGTTCCAGGCCGGGTTGTTCAATTTGGTGTGCTCATACTGACCTAGAGAGCCGTATTAAATTATCTCGCAATAGAAAACAGTTTGTGAAAGACATAAGAGCGCAAACTGGCAACACGGACAAGGAAGGGAACAGGACATAAGAGCGCAAACTGGCAACACGGACAAGGAAGGGAACAGGACGAGCGCTACACTTTCAACAGGGTTTATTCAGGGGAGGGCGTATATATAGCCTCTGACCTTATCCATGCTCTTTATCTCAATTTGATAAACATCTACCTTTCACAGATATGCCTCAAGGAACATCATTTCACTGTGCCGGATAATAACCGAGGTATCACTGATGCAATTGTCCCATCGTTTTTTTTTATATAAAAGGCTTCCACGAGCTCACGTTCGGTCTTATCACGGCTTTTCAGTAGCACTTTGCATTCAGGCAGTCGGGGCTTGCAGACTATACGTTTCTCTTTCGAGCATGCTTGGCAGTGGTCTGGAAGATGGGCTCCTTTCTTATCCAAAGAGTCACCTTGGATGTCAGTAAAGCATACGACAGCGTTGACCACTCGACTCTGTTACTAAGATTATAGGAACTGAAATTCCCAAGCTATTTTGTAGCGTGGATTTTTTTTTTTGAAAATAGAGAATTTTACTGCTGCCAAAATGGTGTTTCCTCAAGGAGATTTCCACAGACAAGAGGTGTACCCCAAGGATTAGTTCTCTCACCTGTTCTTTTTAACATTTTTCTAAACTCAATTCCATGTATTCAAAATGTGAAAACTTATGTGTACGCCGACGATATTGCATTTTATGCATCAGCAGGTAATATTCACACTCTTTACCGAACCCTGCAAAACTACCTCAATGTTCTTGACAACTGGTTAGGAAGAATTCATCTGTCTCTCAATGTGAAGAAATGCGCATTGTAAGTATTTCCTGTTTCTATTCCTGTAAATATCTGCCTGGTCTATTGGAATAACATAATACCTCAAGTTCAGACGATGAAGTGTCTCGGAGTAATATACGACTCTACTGCAAAAGGAGTTCGGGCCATTGGAATACTGCGCCGGCTTTGTAGTGCTAGGTCAGCCATGAGAAGGCATACACTTCTGATGATTTATAAAATGTACTTCCGCCCAATTTTGGAATTCGGGTGTGTTTTATTCTCAGGAGCTCCTGCCTATAAACTTCGCTCTCTTGTGCTGTTGGAGCGTGAGGCGTTGCGCCTTTGTCTGGGGCTTCCAAAATATGTCGCCAATGCTGTTCTGCACCTTGAGGCGCGAATACCATCGTTATCAGCTAGGTTTCGCCTTTTAACAGTTCAAACATTTTTAAAATTGTGCGACTCACCTCTCCACACCTCCAGTATAATACTTCTTAGTCAACCTTCCGCCTTTTTTAGTGCCGCCTAGTCTCGTTTTCATACTCCGCAGATATGTTTCGTGCAGTCTTTCCTTGATCCCATAAACATTCATTTCACAGATGTTCGCCAAATGTATAACTACTCATATTCTGTCCATATTTAATCCGGTGACATTTTCCCTTCGAATGCAAAGCGGCAGCCTTTTCCTCTTTTAACGGTTTGTTGCAGGACCACCTAAGGTCCTTTCCCTCTCATGTTCTTATTGCTACGGATGCCTCGCAGGATCGCTAAAAGGCAGGTGTGGCATTTTTTTCGCCTTCACTGGGCTGGTATTTTTCTCTCCGTCTTCCTGACTTCACACCCATTTATCTGCCTAAATTATTATCAGTAATCTCAGCCTTACGAAAATTAGAAACTACCGTTTCCCAGGTCGTGATTATGACAAACTCTCTGTCCATTTGCTCTTCCTTATCCTCACCCACTGAGTCTCGAGCATTACGCCTCTTTAAGTTCCTGATTCCGCTCCACCTAAATTCGGTAAGGTTGCTTTGCGTACCAGGTCACATGGGCCTTCACTTAAATGAGGTTGCAGATTCCTTAGCAAGAGCCTCTCTCCGCGGCCCAATTGTTGCTGTCCTGCCAACGTGTGCATATACAGCTGCTGTGAGGTTTCGCAGCTACACAATATATCAGGAATTTGCTGCCTCGGCTATTACATCATTTCCCGAATATCAGCATCTTCTGCATCCTTGGAGTAGCAATGGCTGGCGCTCACGCAGACTGGAGGCATCTTTCACGAGCTTGCGTTGCCGGGTTCCCCTTCTAAATTTCTACCTTCACAGATCTGGCCTGGCGGCTTCCTCACTGTGCCCGTTTTGTGCCGAACCTGAGAGAATAGATCACTTCCTGCTGTTCTGCCGCCGCTTCTCACATTTGATGAAGCGTCTTTTGTAAATTCTTTTTCATAAACTGGACTTGCCTGTGTCCTCCGCGGCTGTTCTTTCCATTGGAACTTCTTTGCTTCGACGAAGCGGCAGGTGTGTGCGCTCTGCTGTGCAAACTTTTCTTCAAGAAACGCAGCGACTCTCATTCTAATTTCCTTTTCCCGCTCTCAGTCAGTACAACATTGAAACATTACCGGCATTGTATACTATTATGCACATTAAACCATTGTCCCGTCTCCGATCTCCATGTTAACGGCACCCCTGTCCTTCCGTCTTCCAATCTATGAGACAATGCAATATATTACCACCCCTTTTCCCGTCAAAATTTTCCTCTATCCCGCAATTAACCGGCTGTTTCTTGGGCACTCCCCAGTGGTGGGTATGTGCGAGCAACGTCTGAGGCCTTCCTTCCTTCCATAGATAATGAGTTTCGACCGGCGAGTTCTATTTTCGATTTCGTCAACCTTTCTTGCCAGAAAAGACATTCTGTTCGATTGCAGGTATTTTTTCATTACCTTCAGAAAGTTGTCTCTCAAGCATTCCGATCCTTTCCAACTTTTTGTCGATCATATCAAGCTTTTGGTTAGCCGCTGTTTTACCTTTCTTTATTTCTTGGATATCTTTCGCAATAGCCTTTAGCTGTTCTGCAATGGTCACATCAACAGGACCCGGATTTGGTTCAACGTCGCCGCTTAGTAGTAAAAGAGTTTGAAAAAGAGCATGCAAAGAGTACAAAAGATCGATCAAGTGCCGTGGGCACGGCAGCAGGAGCAGACAGACGCTGTTACTACGGTAAGCTTCCCATAACGTTTTCTTACCTGCAGAAGGTTGAGAAACGGGTTGGTCTGCATAGTAGCACCGCTGCCGCGCCCACTGGTTGACGGTTTGTTGCAGCTTGTATTTATAGTGTGGCAGTATGACGTCGACGATGATCTAATTTCCGTTCCCGAAGTTGATAGCGTGGCTCTCGATGGCACCGCAATGCTGATGTGAAGCAGGGATTTATCATTCTGGCTCCCAGTTGTCGATCCGAAGATTGGAGGCAGCAGATCCAGCGACTACAGGTGTAGTCGAAGACACGAACAACAGAATGAGAAGGAACAGCTTGATTATTAAAGGGCTCGCTGAAGAAGAACACGAAGGTTATGCAGAAACAGAAAAACTAGTTAAGGACTTCTTTAGCGAGGAGGGGGGTACTGCGCACAAAAAGGCAAGGACAAGAAGATAACACAACAGGCGCCTGCGCCTGTTGTGTTATCTTCTTGTCCTTGTCTTTTTGTGCGCAGTACCCCCCTCCTTGTATTTACCATGATTGACCGACTAGCCCAACAACGTACGTTCTTTAGCGAGCATCTTAACATACAGTGCGGTGACATCGAACGTGCCCATCGCCTTGGCCAGCCGCGTTCCGATCAAGCTCGACCAATTATAGTTAAATTTATGAACTTTAAATCTAAACTCGAAGCATTTCAAAATGCACATAAATTAAAAGATCTCACGGAACCAAAAGTTTGGATAGACGAAGACTTCTCTCCGAAGGTTTTGCATGCAAGGAAAAAGGTGCGCGACATCGCCAAAGCGAATATCAGAGAAAACGAGCGTTATTCTGTAAGACTTGATAAACTTCACATGAAAAATGGTGTTTACCGGTATGACTCGGCAGCAGCTAGCGTGAAAAAACTTACTTTCAGGCACACGCATCCTGAGAATTGACAGTCTGCTGCAAATAAAGCCAACCGTAACGAAACCAAACCAATCTCCTTGGTCTTGGCAAACTTCCGCAGCATACATAACAAAGTAGACGCGCTTAAAGCTATTGCACATACCTGCTCAGCTGATATAATTGTGGGTACGGAAACGTGGATAACCGAAGACGTTGCATGCCACGACATCGCGCTTCCATCATCTTTCGTTTTTTTAGGAAAGATAGGGCTGATTCTCGACGAGGAGGAGGAGTGCCCATAGCGATTAACAGACTTCCATGCATATCTTACCCCTATCGACTCCCCCTTAGAAATAGTCTGGGTGTGTGCTCAACTTGATCATGTGTTTTGCATTAGAGGCGCCTGTGATAGGCCACCAAGTAGCCAACCTGAATTCATTGAACTGTTGAATGACGCTATCGAGCAGATCCTTGTAGAGCACCCGAATTGCCTCCTATTTTTAACAGGTGACTTTAATTTTCGCGCCATTAACTGGATGACGCTAACTCTTGGCTCTGATGGTAACCGACAGAAGAACATTAACTCTCTTCATTTACTTCAATATCACCAGCTCATCCAAATTGTTCACGAGCCTACTCGCGGCAAACATATCCTGGAACTCAACCTAACAACCCATCCTGGGCTCTCAGACATCCGCGTCTTGGATGAAATAAGTGACCGAAAAGTTGTGCACTGTTCTCTTCTACTTCAACGGACCGAAAAAACAAAAACCAAAGAACTTATCTACAACTGCGCTCGTGCGGATGTTAAAAAAATGAACCTTTTGCTGGAAACTTTCACAAATAGTTTTCAGGCCAATTTTCATAATCGTACGACTAATGAAAATTTCAAGTTGCTTCGTGACAAACTCAAAGAATATGAAGATTCCTGTGTGCTAAAAAGAATGATAAGCACTCGAACTAATGATCCTTAATTTACCACAGATGTAACAGGGCACTAAATAGGAAAAAAAGAGAGCATTTAGGAAAGCGGTTCGATCAGAGGAAGAAGCTGCAGACTAGGGAAATTACAAAAGCATTTCCAAGATAGCTGAACAACAAATTTCTGAAGCAAAATACAAATATTTTAAATTTACACTTCCTAGTTTGATAAAAAAACCAACTCTAAGAAATTTTGGAACACTTTTAATCCTAAATGTGCTATTACGGTTCCTGTTCTTTTGGTGTAAACGGCAGCACCCTAGCTATAGAACAGTGTGCAGAACAATTCAGTAGCCACTTCTCACACGTTTTTACGGACGAATTGCCATATACAACTCACTGCTGATTCCTAAGCCCGATATCCAGATTCGCTTTTCACCCATTCACATGTCTGCGCTTGGCGTGGCTCATGCAATTGAACGCCTACCTCACCACACTAGCCCAGGACCCGATGGTACCAACGCGAAACTGTTAAAAATTACCTGCCAGCACACAGCATTCTTGCTATCTCCATTTTCCAACAGTCACTCGATACGACATGTGCGCCAGAAGATTAAAGGTCCGCTTGTGTCATCCCGGTATTTAAATCTGGAGAAAGAACCGTTCCTATCAATTAGAAGCCATTTTCTCTAACCTCGATATGTTGCAAGGTACTCGAACACATAATATACACTAACATTATGACTCATCTTAACCAGAACAACTTGCTTCATAACAACCAACATGGCTTCCGCAAACATTTATTGTGTCAGACACAGCTATTTGAGTTAATAACGGACCTTCATCAAGCAATCGACTCTTATGCTACGAACCGAAACCAGTCGCTGAAGCCTTTAATACATCCTTTGTGTCGGTATTTACTCCTAAACAGCATTTATATCCAAAGAAATCACCAAGCACCCAGCAGCATGATGGCACAGTCATATCACGAGAAGGTATTCTTTCATTACCCTTAAAACTGGATTTCAAGAAGCCACCTGGTCCTGATAACATACCTAACGAATTTTTGAAGCGTTACTGCGAATGGGTTTCATATGTTTTAGAGATAATATTTATAGCATCATTACGTGACAGCTCTGTACCGGGTGACTGGCTTTTAGCAAGAGTTGTGCCAGTTTTTAAATCTGGTGATAAATTTGATGTTTCAAATTACCGTCCTATATCTATCTCATGTTCTGTGTGCAAAATGTTAGAGCATATAATATCTAAATACCCTGTAGAATACATTGAAATTAATCACCTTTTTATAGTAAACAGCATGGCTTCCGTAGCCGTCTCTCGACAATAACTCAACTTGTTGAAATTACTCATGTTTTTGCTACAGCCATAAACTCAAAAGAGCAAATTGATGTCATTGCGATAGATCTCTCCAAAGCATTCGACAGAGTGTGTCCTGGCAAGCTTTTACACAAGTAGCATGAGATGGGTATTGATGTACAAATAATTAATTGGATTCAGGCTTACTTAAATAACAGAGAAAAATTTATACAAATAGATGAAGAACGCTCATCGACTTTACCAATATCATCTGGTGTTCCGCAAGGGTCCGTTCTGGGTCCGATATTGCTTTTATTATATATTAATGATATTGCGAAAGACGTACACCCTCTCGTCGAAGCGCGCTTGTTTGCTGACGACATTGTGTTATTTTGTCGCATAAAATGCCTCCAAGACTAGGTTCTCTTGAATGACTCTTTGAAGCTTGTGTATGATTAGTGTGTAAACTGGGACATGAAAATTAATTACCAAAAGTCAACTTGTATGATTGTGTCGAACAAGAAGAAGTCATTAGCGTTCCCGTACATAATTCATGACAGAGCACTAAAGCGTACTAGTAAATTAAAATATTTAAATATCACGATTAGTCATGAATTAAACTGGAGTGATTATGTACAAAACATTTGTGGAGCAGCTGAACGGAAACTTGGATTCCTAAGGCGGAAGCTAAAAGATGCACCATCGGATGTCAAACTACAAGCCTATAAATCAATAGTAAGACCAACTCTGGAATATGCAAGTATAATTTGGGATCCAAATCAGCAATATCTTGTAGACAAAATTGAACGTGTTCAAAGATTGGCAGTAAGGTTTATATTTTCGTCTTACCAAAGAACGCAGTCCGTATCTGAACTTCTTTTACGAGCCCAGTTACCAACTTTGGCTATTCGCAGAAAAATTGTTAGGCTAAAGTGTTTTTATCAGCTTTATCACAAAATGTTCAATCTGGATTCCAGCTTGTACTTGCGGCCACCCGGAAGATTGTCATCGCGTTTTAAGCATCCTTTTGCAGTTATGCCGTACGTGCCGAGAGTTGATGTGCATAAGTTTTCGTTTCAACCTAAAACATCTATAGAATGGAATAACCTTGACCGACGCATATTTGACAAAACATATTCACTTGAAACCTTTGTAAAACAGCTGGAACTGTGTTGTATTGACTGATTTTCCCATTCCCACCTTGTAACAGCCCGCAAGGGCTAACAATATTTGTAAAATAAATTTGCAGACGACTGTGTAATTTACCGAGTAATGTCAAACCCTTGCAACAACATTGCTCTCTAGACTGATCTTGATGAGCTAACTCATTGGTGCGGCAGGTGGCAAATGGTAATTAACGTAGATAAAACTAAACATCCCAAGTTTACTTCCGCTGCTAGCACTAGTCCTAATTCCTACACAGTTAATAACACTATCAATGAAAATGAAGCGTCGGTAATACCTCGGTGTTAATTTTAGCTCTAATTTATCCCGGAGCTCTCACATTGAACTGATCACTACCAAAGCCTTAAAAAAACATGGTCTTAAACGCCGACTACACCAAACCAACCAGAACACAAAACTACACGCATTCAACATGCTAATCAGGCCTGCAATAGAATACGCGTCAGTGATCTGGAACCCTCATTATACCTATCTTATTAACATGTTGGAATCTGTGCAAAACAAGGCTGCTCGATTCATCCTTTCCCGTTACTCTCGTTATCAAAGTGTAACAGCACTGAAAATATCGCTCCATCTCCCGCCTCTAGTCATGCGCTGAAAATTCAGCCGTTTATCTTTTTTTTTTCATACTCTCTACCACAGTAACACACCATTTGCAAGTTCACATCTTCTCCCGGCATGCGCACACATCGGCTCGTGTAGAACATATGAAGAAGGCTAAACCCATTTTTGCTCGGACAGAACGACACAAATACTTCTTTGGTACTAGCTATTGAAGAGAGGAATTCGCTTCTTTCTAGCATTGCGGCTATCGCTGGAACATCATGATTTCGATCAGCTTTTTGGTCATACTTAAAAAATTCCAATGTAGAATGATGTGCGTTTTTTTTTTTTGCTTCGATGTGTGCGTGTTGGCCGTAACGTTCCATGAAATCTTAGATGCCATGTTTTGTAACTTTTGAAGGTGCGATTTTTGTTTTCTTTTGTTGTGTTTGCAACATGTGCATTTTTTCAGTACCTGCTCCTAGCCGTCCCCGCCCCTCCCCCCCCCCCCCCCCCCCCTATTAACTTGTACCTGGCTTCTTAACTTTTTTTATCTCTGTCTTCAGCCGTTTATATGCTGTGTTGTATATTTGTCAAGTTTTCATTGATGAATCCCCCCTCCCCCCCCATGTAATGCCCGCATTGGACCTTTAGGATATTGAAATAAATAAAAAATAAATAAATAATAAATTGCATAAAGGGAGCGAGGCGACCAACGCAATTTAAGTCTATTCGAAAATCTCGTGCGGCTGAAATTGTGCTGCAAGCTTACAAGAGCAGAAATTGGCTTAAACTCAGTGTACGTGTACGTCATTTTTAGGTTTTCAGTTGTTTCGCGCAGCCTTAATGCAGTCGAGTAGTAGAGATAGGCAGAAATGGAATTCTGTCCAATTTTTTTTCGAATAGGAGTGCTATGAAAGCACTGAATTCAGCAACAAGCCGGGTGCTACAGGAAACAGTAACCAAGGCGCTAATATTACGGCAGTGCACTGTGAATTCTGATGGAATCGCTCATGGGTCAGGAAATAACTTTTGCTTTTGAAGGGCAACGATAAGCACTAAACAATACAGTGCACAGGATAGACGGAACACGAAGACACAAACTCGAAAATAAATTAAGCTTTTGCGTATAAACAGACAGGGTTTCCTTGATCACCGTAAGTTGCTTCGGGTGAGTGACACTTTTCTCTTGTACGCACAAATTTAACTGAACTAAAAGACACATTGTGTCGAACTGATGAACCCATCTTTAACAAAAACATAAATTTAGTGGTCGTAGTTGCCTATCTTGATAAAAATGAAAGCGCGTATAATAGACAGAATCGCCCGAACCGCCTGTCGCTTGAAGCGTCTAGCACATGCTCGGGCGTGGAGAGCGCTGGCCGCGCTCTATTTCTGCTCAGTAGACGCTCCCTTGAAAATATTTCGAGAACTCCGCGTGCACTCGAGCGATGAGTGGTGACAACTGATGATCAACAGTGGTCGACTGTTGTTTGAAACCCTCTTCTCCGCCATGTTCCTCAAAAGTTGAATTGTCTTGAATCCTCTTCGTTTGCCTGAAAATTCTGAACACTCGGTACGGATTTACTAAACTACTGTGGAGCAGAGCCGGTTTTTTTTCTTTCTTCGGAATCTCCTGAAGCGTGCGGCCCGTAAGCAACGAAGAAAGTTGAAATTTCATATCAGTATTACAAAATGTTACTGTATCTGACATGCAATCAATGATGATCTAGCATTTACTTCATTTTCAGCTAGTTCTATGAATAACTACGGAGTACAGGAAGAGGAATTTATTGATAGTTATCTCGCAGTGCCTTCCGTATGCGACAGTAAATGAGATTTACGGCAGCATACGCAGATGCTGCCGTAATAGCTCGCTGCCAGAAAACCTTAAAACGCATGCTGCAAAGCATAGGAGGAACAGCCGAGACAAAAAAACCCGCGCCGCGCTCGTTGCCCTGAGGGCGAAAGAGCCGTGGACGCGCCGAGAGAGCGGAAAAATACGTGCCACATGGGCAGAGGGATGCACGCAAAAAGAATGCAACCAACCCGCACATTGCAAGCGCTGAAGCCTGTCGCCCCGCACGCGGGCGGCGTGACCTTGGAACACTGCTGGGAAATATGTTGAGTGACGTTCCCTCAGTCAGAGGAGAAAAGGGAAAGAGGGCAAGCGCGGTTCCCTGCCGATCGAAAGTAAGACGCGAAATAGTGTTTTTTTTACATTTTGTACTTTTTCAATTCGCTGTTTAGGTCATGTGCCTGAGTCGAAGACGAAGCCGCTGTTGCCGCTGTTTTACCCAAGCCCTCGCTGCCTAGCTGTTTACCACGCTTGTAGTTGTTGCAGTGTGCTGCGCATGCGTGCGTGTGTACGGGCCCGCGTGCATTTTGAATTCGGGTGTGCTCAGCGATTACTTCATTGTGCACACTTCATCGATGTCAGCGCATAAATGATCCTCAGGGGGGGGCGCTGCAAGCAGCCGTCTCGAACTGACGCACGTTCGCATCGCTCCGACTTTTCGAAGCTTTTTGGCCCAGACGTTTTTGGGCTAGGCTCCCAAAATAGATGGGAAAGTGCCATCGTGTTCCTTGTCACCTGTGGACAACAGTTTCAACGCTTCCATGTCGAAGACTACCACAGGAAAGCATCCGGATACATCCGATACGCCCACCGCCGATGCCGCCAAAATGGCTCCCGGGGAGCCGCAGCAAGCCGCCGAGGCAACATCGCTTCGTAGCGGCACAGATAACGCGGCGCAATCTGTAGCTGTGCTTGACGCCGACGCAAGCATGACGGACGACGAATCCAGCCAAGTGGTTGCGGCTATACCTGTCTCCAATCCCTTCTCTGTTCTTTCCACGGAAAACATGCCTGGAAATAACCATTGTCAGGTAGGATCTTGCACTTTTCCATTTTCGAAATTTGCCAAGCAGCCTAGGATGGGGTTAGGCACTTCTCAGATAACTCAAGAAAACGCTCGCTTGGTGAACAAACGACACGGCGTAAAATTTGGCCGCTCGCAGACAGCAATAAATGGTTCCTACGCGGATACGCATTTTCAATCGCGGGGCCCTTCCTCGGCCCCCATGGTCACCACATTCGGCAGAACCGATCACTCGGCTGATAATGACCACTCTGAAGAGGATGACTGGCAGCCTGTTAGGCGAAAGAACAAAGCTACAGCTGCCGATCCAACCTGTGTTAAACATACTCTGATAATGAAGCTAACTTCACCTGGACAACAAGGCTCACTCCCCGCACACTGGCTGCACATTGCCGATGAGCTTCAAAAAATCCATTTTCACTCAGGCTTTCAAGTACGGCCTCTTGAAAGAAGCAATCAGTTTGCGGTCGACGTATCGCATACGCATGCCAGGGACCATCTTCTCGGACTGCAGTTTGTCTTAATTTCTGGAAAGCCTACATCTATACAAGCCTATGAAACCATTCGCTCCGGCCAGATCCGCGGGGTCATATATCGGGCCAACGGGCTAACAAGCGAACAGCTCATACCCAATCTCACGTGCTACTCGTGCAAGGTAATCAGTGCCAGACCAATGGGCAAGAACGGAGCAGCTCTCATAACATTTGAGGGCTCCAGCCTTCCCCGCAAAATCCATCTATACAGCATACTCCTGCCGGTCATACCTTATCACCTGAAATCTGTCATATGTGAGACCTGTCATAAAATCGGACATAGGACAAATTCGTGTCCACTAGTCGACTAACGTGGATGCTCGTTCTGCGGTCGCCCCGCACATGGCAACCTCGAGGTATGCCCGACAGAACCACTATGCCGTAATTGCGGAGGTCAACACGTAGCTACAGACCCGAAGTGCCCTGTTCGGCGACAGGCTACCAAAACCCTGAGGAATGGCATTGTGCGTCGAATCCGAGTATCGCGACGAAAGGAGCGCAAGCAACAAGCCGAGCTTCTACATGGCAACGAAACGTTTTTGACGGCTGCGCACAAGAGCCCTGCCAGCGCACAGCGATCACCCTCGGAGCAAATTGTGCTTGTTAAGGAGGACTTCCCTCCAATACAAAGTCAGCCGTTACCAAAGGAACGAGGCAGTGAACATAAAACTAGAGGAAAAAATGCGCACGGCCGCTCTACACAAACTGAGAGCACTAGTCTAAGGAATGCCACACCTCTATCCCTAACGAGACCTCTTGAGCATTCCGCGACGGCGCCAAAGCAAGCACACATACACCGTGCTTATGCTGAAACTCTCCGTGCTGCACAGCGCGGTGCAGAAACGCATCTGGCGCAAGATCGCTCACGCACGGTGCACTTAGAGGAAGACCTACTCAAGCACATTATCGAAATGGTCACTGCTGAGGTGATCAAGCGCATGCTTCCACTCTTAGGACTGTCGCAGGCTTCTCCGAATCAAGAGCCCGGAATTGGGCACACATCATCTTCTCTACCGCGCACCTTCCAGTTTCAAAATGGCGGGCACTAGCGCGAAACCTCATGACATTTTTGCTTCGGACTCTCCTATATGGTTCTTACAATGGAACTGCCGGGGAATCCGTCGCAAACAAGCAGAACTTCAAAGGAGACTGTCCATCACGCCGACGCTTCCTCTAGCTATCCTGCTTCAGGAGACTGGTACTAATAGGCCCAATCTAATAGGGTACAAACCTTACTGCACCCCTTCCATAGTGCACCGACGTCCTGGGCCAGGATCGCGATCCGCGAATCCAGTAGCCTATGGGCAGGCATGCGTACTTGTTCTCTCTCGCGCTGCCCACACCGAGCTTGATACGTCCGCGTGGTGCACGCAGACGCAAGAGGTAGCGGGAGTGCGCCTTACATTAGAAGGGGACCAACAAGCATTGGTTTTTTCGGTTTATGCCAGATCCTTCGGTACTACGACATATCGAGTAGATATATCTTTTATAGAACACTTCTTAAGGATATATCCTCAGGATCGCGTTATAGTTGGGGGTGATTTTAATGCCATGCACACCAGCTGGGGATATCATCGCTCAGATGCTAGGGGAAGGCATCTATGGCAGCACATTGTCAAAGACAAACTGACCATCGTTAACGACCTTACGCTGCCCAGTCGCTGTGGCCAGCACAAAAGTCAACAAGACACTTCTCCAGACCTGACACTTGTTTCCCATCCTAATGAGATCATATGGTCACGGGCTGATGATGTCATGGGCAGTGATCACTATCCCGTGGTGGTGTCATGGGCCCCTCGAGGGCGAAAGTCACTAAAGCGGCAACAACGCCATCGAATAGAGGAGCACGTCTCATGGGACGATTTTCGCAGAATGCTCGGTGAGGTGAACGTTCCCACAGAATTAGACGAACTCATTACTCAGATCAACGGTGCCAAGAAGAAAGCCACAACGAAGGTTTCAGTTAAATACGATGCCCCGAAGCCGGACTCCCACCTTTTGTGTCTGTGGAATCGTAGGCTTCCTGCTCTCAAGGCGTACCGCCGCTCTGGTCGGACATCCCACCGTAGGCGCGCCCTCACCCGCATTACTCAAGAGGTCGAGCAGTATACTATGCAGCTCGCTCTCCAAGATTGGCAGCTGCTGTGCCACTCGCTCAATGGAACAGTTAACTTGTCGAAGGCCTGGCACATATTTCGAGCTGTCCTTGGACGCAAAAGGCCGATTCCCCCTTCCCAAGGCATGGCCCTGAAATTGAACGTCTCCCCGACTGATCTAGCTATACAAGCAGGGAAAGTCTTTTTTCCCCAACCTGAAAAGGTGGATGCCTTGCCTACGGACCCCGTCTCAGACACATCGAATGAGTACAACGTTCCCTTCACATTAGACGAACTGGAGGCAGCCTTGTATGACTCAAACCATAAAAGTGCCCCGGGACCGGATGGTGTACGCTATTCAACACTTCTTAACCTTCCCAAATCACATAAACTTGCCCTGTTGAAAGCATTCAACGAATGCTGGACCAACGGTGCTCTTCCCCCTGCCTGGAAGGGGTCAGTTGTCATACCAATTCCAAAACCCGGTAAGCCAAGTCGGACATTACAAGATTTCAGGCCGATGTCGCTGACGTCCAACCTTTGTAAAGTCATGGAACGTATGGCTCTGAGAAGACTGGAATGGTACTTAGACAAGTTCAGCGTCCTGTCTCCTATGCAAGTAGGGTTTCGAGGAGGACTCTGCGCGCAAGATATTCTCAGAAGACTTCATAACGACGTTCTCGCATACCCTAGCAGCGCACAGCTCCGGGTGGTTGTTGAAGTTGACGTAAAAAAGGCTTTTGATTCCGTGCCCCACTCTACCATACTTCAACGGCTCCAGGAAATGGGGATACGCGGGAACCTCTACCGCTTCGTGAAAGCGTTTCTTGCGGACAGAACTTTCTCGGTAATTTTTGGGGATACTCAGGGTGCACGGCAACCTAACCGAACCGGCGTACCCCAAGGCGCCGTCTTATCTCCGGCTCTTTTTAATATCGCGATGTCAGGTCTTCCGCCAATTCTAACGTCGATACCCGGTCTTAATATTGCCGTGTATGCGGACGACATAACGCTCTGGACCAATTCCGGGTCCCCTGCGGAGCAGGAATTAGCCTTGCAGACAGGCCTTAATACCGTCCACGACTACATCAAGAAATGTGGCATGAAAACCTCTCCGGAAAAAACCCAGTACGTGGCTGTCATAAACGGTCCGCGGCTGCGAGCCGAGGCCGAAAGAAATCTTATCTCTCTTCATTTTGGGGACTCGGTTATTTGCCAGAAACAAACAATCCGTATACTCGGAATGCTTATTGACGAGGATGGAGGAGCCAAAAGCTGGATTCATAACACGATGCTTAGTTGCCATCAGGCTTTACATCTTATGCGCCACGTCTCTGCTCGTGGGTGGGGAATCAAAAAGGTGGGACTCCGTCAGATAGCCCTGGCACTCATAACATCAAAAATACTGTATGCATATTCCTACATGCGGCTTAACGCGACCCAACGCCTTCAGCTTGAGCGAATCAATCGGAAGGCGATGCGCCTTGTTACTGGCCTACCACAGTTCTGCCCAGTAGAGGACCTACACGCATGCAGCAAAATCAATGCCCTACAGGATGTGGCAGAGCAGCACTTGCAAGCCCAGCGTGTCCGTCTCTCCACAACGGCGGCTGGCCGTCAGATCCTGCGGGCATTAGGCTACAACACTGACAAATTAGAGCTGCTGTCGTCTCCTGCCCCACCATGGGAACTAATCGATTTAGTAGAGGGTATGCCACTACCAAAGAACATGAGTTCAGCTAATCCCCAAAGGCGCAAAGCTGCCGCTAAACGTCACGAGCAGATGTCATACAAGCTAGCCCAGGAAGGGGCTATCCAACTATATACAGACGCCGCTCAGTTTCAACTTGGCGCCGCAATAGCTTGTCACGACTCTGAGTCAGATACCACAACAGTTGAACGGCTCTCCGAAGAGCACACTGTCACTAATCTCGAACTCATTGCCATACGCCTTGCCATTACTCGAATAGTAGATTGACAGGATCCGGCTCCATGCACCTACCATGTTTACACTGATTCGCAAGCAGCGTACACCGCATGCCGCGCGGGGGGGAGCAGACTATGCCGTTCTTAGCGCAATTCGAACTGAAGCCCGACGCCTGCGAGAGGAGGGCTACACTACTGTTATTAGATGAATTCCTGCACACGAAGGAATCACTGGAAACGAAAAGGCACACCAGGCAGCGCGCGCTGCCGCTCTTTCCGCACTTTTGCCTGGATGCACACTCGTTTCTGCTTCTTGGGCCCGTGATGACGTTGCACATCCGTTGTCACCTCCTATGGATAGGGCCGAGACATGGCATCGCGCACAATGCTATCGCCGCCGCATCCTCCAGCACGTGGCGAACCCTGAACAATTATACCGCCGCCCACCTAGAACTTTCCGAAGGGTAGAGGCGGTACTCCTCCGCCGCGCCCAGACTGGCCAGCTTCTGTCGCCAGCAAAGCTCAACCTCATCAACCCGCACTCACACCCGACCCCTCAATGCCCGGCATGCCCAGCCAGAGGCACGGCAGAACACCTTTTGTGGCGCTGCCCTGCTTTTGACGTGGTGCGGGAGCGAGCACTTCAGTCCCTGGGCGGGCACCGACCTGGCACCTTGCAGGAATGGGTCGATCCACCATTACACATCGGATCATCAGACGCACTCCGGCTCTGGCGGGCTTTTCTCCTATACTTCAAGGAAGAAGAAGGGCCTGGCCGTTTCTTCGCAGAGCCGACCACAGGACCACCCCACTTCGAAGAAGAAGTGGAGACCGGCCCTCCTCCCCCTCCCCTACCTCCACCCCCATGAAGCCCCTCATTTCTGCCGCAAGGCTAGGCCTATTTTATGCAGAAATAAAGACGTATAAAAAAAAGATCCTCAGAGGATTTGTGAACGCGGTGCGTCGACAGTGGATTGTGTCGTACAGGGGAGCACGTGCGCGCTTGCGAAGGGTGTGTGCGAGGCAACGGCGACAAAGAGCGTGGCGAGCACAAGGAGCGGAGAGCGGACGTGTCAAAAAACCGAGGTTTGGAGGGAGACAGGACAGCGGATATCGTGTCATTCAAGCGTGGAGGTGGCAGCCGTCGGACGTTGGGTCCGTGCTGCCGAGGACCTCCCATAGATCACCGACGTAAGCCTCCTGCGTTCTTTGCAACTGAAGGAGGTGGCAGCCGATGGACATAGGGTCCGTGCTGCTAAAAGGCACTGTTGGATAGCCTACTTGAAACCTCCGGCGTTTCGTGACGCTGTAGAAGGGACCTGGCTACGGTTCTTCCTGCTACGGCCAAGTTCTTCGGGCAGCTGACGTGAGTCCACCGGCGTCTCCCTGTGTTCCTCTCCGCTCCTACTACCACCTGGATCCCTTCCGCTGTTTTCTTCGACGCAACGTTAGCGACGCATCGCACTACATCCACCCGTGTTCGCCCTGTCTGCAAGGTATCCCCGCTTCACATGGGACGCTCCACATCTGGTGAACCCTTTCCTTTTATTCTGTAGTCTTGTACGCGTGTTGCGTGTGTGTTTTTTCTTGTTTTCGTGTTCGTTCCTTATTGGCCCCTATTCCTCTAAATTATAAATACGACTTCGTTTTGTTTTGTTTTATCTCTTTGTTCTATTGTCTTGTTCGAACCTGCACGTGATAGCGTTCCCCTTCGGAAAGTCGGGGACGCGCTACCAATTTGCTACAATTGGCGTCCGCGCGACAGGACGAAGCCGTTTTTTTTCTCTTTCGTGGGTCCGTAAACAAAAGCGATGACAACACTAAATGATTTGGTTGACTTGGGTGAACGCATGGAGTTGAAAGACGCCCAGCTGCTTTCGTGAGTTACCGCCGAACAAGAGAAGGAACGCTGCATCACGTGCAGCCGAATGTGAGGCTCAACGCGAGCACGAAAAGGCACTAGCAGAGGCTGAAGAGCGTAAAGCTCAAGCCGAACGCGAGCATGCCAAGGCGCAAGCAGAGGCAGAAGAGCGTAGACTGCAGCTCCAATTAAGGCTCGCAGAAGTTCGTGGGGGTAATCGAGAACCCGCACCCGGGCCCGCAGCAGCGGTCAGCCCACACAAGTTGTTCCCGCCTTTCGACGATCGCAGGGATGACTTATATGCATACCTCAAACGTTTTGCGCAGAAGGTTTTGCGCGTATCGCAGGTCACAGCTGGCCCAAGGAAAAATAGGCTACAGCACTGAGTATGTCTTTGACTGGGGATGCTCTCCGTGTGGTCGGCCGATTGTCTCCCACAGCTTCAATTGATTATGATAAGGCAAAATTATCCTTGCTCTAATTTTTTCGGTTCAGAGTAGAGGGTTATCGCGAAAGCTTTCGTAAAAGTAAGCTGGTAGATAAGGATACAGGCAAACAATGCGCAGCACGTTTGCTCAGTCTTTTCGATCGATGGGTTGAGATGTCGGGGACGGCCACAACGTACAATGATCTACGTGACTTTGTGGTGGCCGAACAGTTCATGAGGAACAGTCATAGTCGTCTGGCGATTTTGCTTCGAGAAAGAGAGTGCACGACGCTGGACAAAATAGCTGAGGCAGCAGACAGCTTTCTAGAGGCCCAGCGGCAAAGAAACGTGTCTTCGTTCAAAGAATCGTTCGAGGTTAGCGTCCTGAGAGAAAGGGATGTTCCATTAAATAGACACTCAGGAAGGTGCCTCTTTTGTAACCGACCTGGACGTCAGGCCGCTGACTGTCGCTCTAAGCCAAAACAGTTTTATTGCGTCTATTTTCGAAAAACAGGCATGATGTTAGTTCCTGCTCAAGGAAGCATGTAAACCAGAAGCAATTGTCCTGTTGTGTTCAGCCAGAGTGTGTTGCGCCTCGCCTGAAATGGTGCCCACAACAGCAGGTAGGCTTGAATAAGCTGCTGATAAGGTGGCGGTCGGACTTGTCCGGGAAAAGCCTGCAGACACACAACACATGCCTGTCTTAGAGGGCGAGCTCCGAGGCCCACCCGTACGTGTTTTACGGGACACGGGGAGCAATACGGTGGTTGCACGGAGGGCCCTAGTTCCTGACTCAGCTCTCACTGGTTCGACATCTACGGTGTTCCTTGTTGATGGCAGTAGGCTGAAAGTTCCCGAAGCAGAAGTATGTCGCAGGCTGGAAGTTCCCGAAGCAGAAGTCTATATCGCTTTCCCTTATTTCACTTGCACGACCCTGGTAAAGTGCATAGAGACACCATTATACGATGTCATAATTGGGAATATACCAGAGGTCCGTGAGCCGTGAAATTCAGATATTAATTGGAAGAAATCGGAGGGCGTTCCTAAATTATGCCCTGACATAGTCTTTGATGAGGTCGCCAGAAAAATGGTGAGGGCGAGGGCCCTAAAGTGGTGTTGGCTTGAAAGGAAGTTTCTGGACGAAAGAGGAAAATACTGCTGCAAGCGTTGGTCCCAGGAGGTTCACCAAGAAAATGTTATAGGCAGAACAAAGAGACGATGAGTCACTAAAGGCGTGAAAGTAGGGAAGGTTTTCCATGGCAAGCACGGAACTTCGCACTCGTATTCTGTTGAAAAGGGTTTGCTGTACCGCCTCTAGCATATCGCCTCTGGCAGAGAGGTTCGACAGGTAGTACTTCCCAAGTGTTGCCGATCACAGGTGTTAAGGCTTGCCCATGATAGCCCGTTGGCAAAGCATCAGGGCATTAAAAAGACTATAGATTGAGTTCTGGAAGAATTCTACTGGCCGAGAGTGCAGGAGGAAATTAAGAGGTATGTTAGGTCGTGCGACTCTTGTCAAAAGACGTTCCCGAAAGCAAAGTAGGGAAAGCTCCGTTGGGACGCATGCCTCGTATCGACACTCCATTTGATCGGGTCGCTGTCGATATTGTGTGTCCGCTATCGACCATATCGGTGAAAGGGAATAGATATAGTCTCACTCTCGTCGATTTTGCCACTCGGTATCCCGACGCTGTGGCTCTGCCAAAGATAGATTCAGCAATCGTGGCAGAAGTCTTGGTGGAGACGTTTTCACGAATAGGTTTTTCGAGAGAGATCCTTTGTGACCAGGGCTCCTGTTTCAGTTCCGAAATGACGAGAGAGCTCAGTGATCTCTTGGCGGTTAAACATCTAAGCACAACCCCTTACAATCCAATGTGAAATAGGTGGTGGAGAAATTTAACAGCACACTCAAGCAGATGCTGCGGAAGCTGTCAGGAGTAGCCCAAAACATGGGACCATTATATCGCTCCGCTTCTGTTCGCATACAAAGAAGTGCCGCAGGCGAGTCTTGGGTTTTCTCCACTTGAGTTGATATTTGGCCGTCACGTGCGAGGACCGCTTGAAGTTCTCAGAGAGCTCTGGACAAGGGAAGAGTTGGGAGAAGACACAAAGACGACCTATGCTTACGTTCTCTATCTAAGAGAACGCCTCGAGCATACTATGAGAGCGGCACTTAAAAATTTGTTGCGTGCCCAACAGTCTCAGAAGAAATACTATGACAGGAACAACAACAAGCGGCAGTTAAGGGTTGGAGATCGTGCCCTCATTCTTTTGCCGAGTAGCCACAATAAACTGCTAATGCAGTGGAATGGTCTATTTGCGGTTTGTGAAAAAAAGAACGACGTGGATTATTGGATCTTCTTGGACCATACTAAGAAGCTTTTTCACATCGATATACTCAACAGATACGAAGAGCGTGCGTCTTAAGAGACCATGCAGGCGTCCTCTTTTGTCGTAATCGGTGTTGCCAGGATCAGAAAACGTAGGCGCTGATTGCATGAGTGGTCTATAAATAACCGGAGGGTAATGACCAATATACAGTGCTACTATCCGGTGTGTTTGCAACGGTTACCTGTGCAAATGTAGTCTAGGAGTGTCTACGAGTTGTTCATTTCTCTTCGTTCTCCGGTTATGGGCTGTTCAGTGTGTACACTTTCACCTTCATGGTATACAGAGATGTTTAAAGTTTGTGTGACATTTTGTACTGTTTTCTTTTCCCTTTTGTCACATGTACAATGCCTGACGTGTTTCCTCTGAGCGCATTTCGATGTGCCTCCATGTGTCACTGTGTAAAGTGCCTCCGGTGACTACGGCGGCGTCTAACTTGACAGCGCTCCGCGTAAACATTAGTGTGGGTGCATCAGCGCCGTTTTTCTGCTTCCCATGTCAAAATTCCTGTTGCGTGCACCGACGGCACTTTTTTCTGTGAAAAAACTTTTTCGAAGGGGGGGGGGGTCATATGTTAGGTGCGCAAGAGATCCTCAGAGGATTTGTGAACGCGGTGCGTCGACAGTGGATTGTGTCGTACAGGGGAGCACGTGCGCGCTTGCGAAGGGTGTGTGCGAGGCAACGGCGACAAAGAGCGTGGCGAGCACGAGGAGCGGAGAGCTGACGTGTCAGAAAATCGAGGTGTGGAGGGAGACAGGACAGCGGAGATGGTGTCATTCAAGCGTGGAGGTTGCAGCCGTCTGACCTTGGGTCCGTGCTGCCGTAACCTCTCTTGGATCACCGACGTATGCCTACTGCGTTCTTTACAAGTGCGGATGTGGCAGCCGATGGACTGAGGGTCCGTGCTGCTAAAAGGCACTCTTGGATAGTCTACTTGAAACCTCCGGCGTATCGTGACACCGTGGGCGAGACCTAGCTACGGTTTTTCCTGCTACGGCGAAGTTCTTCGGGCTGCTGACGTGAGTCCACCAGCGTCTCCATGTGTTCCTCTCCGCTCCTACTACCACCTGGCTCCCTTCCGCCGTTTTCTTCGACGCATCGCACTACATCCACTCGCGTTCGCCGTGTCTGCAAGGCATCCTCGCTTCTCATCGGATGCTCCACATCTGGTGAACTCTTTCCTTTTATTCTGTAGTGTTGTACGAGTGTTGAGTGTGTGTTTTTTCTTGTTTTTGTGTCCGTTTCTTATTTGCGCCTTCTCCGCTAAATTATAAGTACGACCTCGCTTTGTTTTGTTTGATCGCTTTGTTCTCTTGTCCTTTTCGATCCTGTCCGCGATAGCTTTCCCCTTCGATAAGTCGGGGACGCGCTACCAATTGGCGACAGTGTTACTCTGCAGTGAGCGACATTTTAGCGAAGGAGTCAACGTCTGAAAGAAGCAGCCCACTCCAGATCGTCGCGCCGAGCTCATCGTATGGATTCTTTGCGCCAAATTTCAACTGTACATGTAGGTGACCTTCTCGTTTGGTCGTACGTGGTTTTTTTCACCTACCTTCAAATTATGGTGTATTGAATAACTATGTTTTATCATGGACTGTGTGCGCGAGCCGCTATGCTTGTTGCTATTTTTTTCTTTTAGGCTGCGCGGCCTGAATGAGCCGATTCGTGTACAATGCACGACTGCAGCGGCGGCGCAATGTGCAAGCACCTTTCTCATGCTTTCTTGCGCCGCAGGCTCTGATACTTTGTCTCCTCCGTGCGAGAATATTGCCTGTTGTCTCTTCAACGCAACTTATTTTTCCCTGATTACGACTATTCAGGATCATGTATGTCCAAAGCAAAGTCTCCGTTCAGAAAAGGGCGAGTAAATTACTTTGCACGCTTCTGTGGCACTTATTGCGCGCAGTGCTCACATCTACAGCAGCACTGTATCTGATTCTCATTGGACAGTAAGAATCTTATAATTTTAGCAGTAAGAAACAACTCCACCTGCCACGTCGCTTTTTTTTCTGGCTTGTGGGTGAATGGACGTCGTCAAATTTTTTTTTACCATGGAGTAGAAAGCAAACGATAAAACAGTAAACGTGGAACGTTGATAGGCAAAAAATTCGCAGCTCAATTGTTCCCTACTTTTCCTAGCGTGCGGCCATTTTCGCACACACCTTGCAAAATCTTTTCTACCCGAGAGACTGAGGTATGCCAGCAGTTTTACTGTATTCGAATGGAAGGTGCTTGTGCAGATGGTGTAAAGTTGATATGTAAATTGTTTTTTCACTCAGTCTGAGAAGTAATGGTGAAAAGCGGTCGTGTTTAGTTCTTTTGAGAAGTGAAAAGGTGTGGGCTAGTTGGTGACCAAACATTTGATTTCAAAAGCATACAGTATATGTCACCTATTTTTGTGCTCTTGTATTCTCTTCAGTTCAGTTCAGCGCGCAATCCTTGTGGGAGAGTGTAGACTTTGTAGTTTAGTTTCTAAGCTTTTCCTGTTATGAATATTTTGAATCTCGTAAGCAGCAACAATAGAGTTCTTTCTTCTGCAGTTGCTGTTGTTAGACAATATGTTAGTTATGTTAGGCGCTTAGTGACAATTCACTGGTACTCAGCGATTGTGGTGTAGAAGTTTGTCTATGCTTACTGTGCGAGCAGCTGTCCGGTATAAACTAGTGCACTGCTTCAATTACGCCTTTTATAGATACGTGGCAAGTGCTTTAATGAATAAAATTTGGGTTCAAATGTTGTAGTTTCTCATTGTCAAAATATCCCTGTTTCTGGTGCATGTGTGCTGCCATTACGGGGTATGTGTGTGTGCGTGTGTTGCCATTATGGGGTGTGTATATATATATAACCGGATAGTGCATAGATACCATTTGCAATTGAACATTTCCTTATACCCCCAGAAGGGTAACATTATTCACCATAAGAGGGTATTCGCTTGCACCATAAAGGTTCAAACATTGCTCTGCTTATGTCAGTGTAAATTTAGTCTTTGACAAAGTAACTTTTGCACCCCTAGACGTAGCATAAACTTACTTGCTGAAGGTGCAAACTTCCACCTTTCATACTAGGATATGTTTATGCTGTCTTCAGACTAACACTTTCCCCTCTCAGAAAGGCAGAAATGTTATACATAACTAGCTTAAAGTTACTCTTCCTATTGCAGTGCAAGCTTAGGCTATTGGGAGTGTAACATTACACTATGTGCAAAAGCATAAATACTTAGTCTCCAAGAAACAGCGTAAACTTACACCAAAAAAGGCGTCAGCGCAGTGACAAGTGACATACCCCCTAAAAACTCAAAGATCACGCCCTTTTTTTAGGGTGCGTTTGCTGGTCGGTCTCTGAATTATTGACATGCTACGCATTATTTTAGGGTTCTTTTCACCAGCTGCCCCTCTCCTAATAATCAATATCGTAACCTGAGTTGCGTTAGGGTATCGCGTATTCCTCCATGCAACACTTTGCGGTGGCAGTAGAGCGCCAAGAGATTTGCTAGGTAGCCTTCCTAGGGTATCACGTCAGGGTTTTCAGTGTTGTAGCCTTCCGTTGTAGCCTTTCATCAGACCTTAAGACTGCGTTCGCTTCAATCAAGAGTGACGCATTACTTAGCGGAGAGTCGACAGGAACCGCTTATTGGCTCTGAATACTTCTTAACTACGTGCTAAAGCCTTCCTTTTGCTCGCTTCGGATCCAAAACACTTCAGCTTCATCCAGTTCTTCCGTATATAGTGAGAGCACCGACTTTATAACGCTCTCGTCTCACCTTTGAGACAAAACGGAGCACGAAAGTTGTAACTCTGATCAGTATGGTGAAGGAGCTGTAGTGGTGGGTGTCTATTAATGAGGTATAAGCCACGTGAGAGGATATGGCTGGCAGCACCTTCGGTGGCTACCTCAGCACCAATTCCGCATCTGCGAACGTTATCTGTGGAAACCCTTGTGGTTACTTGTTCTCAGTTGTGTGGAGCCACGGGGGTCCCGTCAACCACATATCACTGTCGCAAGGCGGGTAACGGCAACGCCGCGTGTAAGTAGGTATGCAGTGTTCTTCCCTGTCTCCATTCATAGCCTCCGGTGTTGCTCTCTATCTCACCGACTCTCTTTCTTAGGAGCTGTTTCCAGCGTTCAGCGTCCCCACGAATCCAATGGAGAACAAATAAGTCTGTCCAAACAATGACGCATTCTCCGAGTGTGGCCAATATATAGCTGTAATAGGATGGAAAGCTGGGCTAGTTGGGTTACGTACATTTTAAAGGGAAAAATACAGCGCGAACGTAGACGACGGACGAAGAAGAGGTGCACAACACAAGCGCTGTCTCGCAACTAAAATTTTATTCAAGAGGAAAACACATATATAAAAGCGTCCGAAAAAACGGCAAAGTCAGCAATCACATGAGGCAATCAACACTTGGAACAAACTAAAAAAACAGAACAGATAGCGCAGGGCGCCCTTTTTTTTCTTCTGTGACCCATGGCAAATCAGGTGTTGCACAAGAACCATATCTTCGCATCAAATAGTGTGATAGAGTATATAGCTGCACAGACGAATATATAGCTGCACAGACGAGCTGCCAGCAAACATGCCTTGAGCTCCAGCATCTCTAGAGCGAGTTCCTTCATAGGAGAAACCGTTGCTTTGCTCTTGACGATCGTTGATGTTAGGCCGCCCTCCGAGGCGATGATGTGATAATGCGACTGCTCCATAACCCGTTGGACTGGCCTCTGCAAAGATGTGCAGACTCGTCTTGGTTGCCTACTCGCTGACGTCCGCTCCGTAGTAGCGTGGCGCTTAAATCTCTGGGAAGCGCTGCAACTCGCTGAAGCATGTTTTCCAATCTCCGGATAAGTCGTTCGGTGTGGGATCATCCCACTCGACGTTCTGACGCTGCAGTCTCTGGAATAGTATCTTAGCCGGAACAATAAAGGGTGACAACCATCTCAGTGGATCATACATCCATGCAGTGATTTACAGCATGTAGTGTTTCCTGTCTGTTTCAGCAACGGTGGAGCCTGCAATACACGGCGTGAAAGTGAGGCGAGCTGTTATGGGTCCCCGATCAGCTCTAAAGCCTTTAATACTCAGGATAAAAATCGCACAGACTTGGCTTCGTTGCAGTCTTGCCCAAATCGCAGGCGAAGCCTCTCGTTATTCGACGATCTCTTGTGCAGCTTCATAAAGCTGGAGTGGAAGATTGTGTTGGGCTCAGTGTAGAGCTCATAGGCCTAATCTTCGTAGTTCGCACCCGTTAGCAGGACATCTACATAAAGGCTTCGCTGCAACTGACTCCCGGTGTCAAGAAATTTTTCCTTGGAAGCTTTCAGGTGGCGTTGAAGAGTAGCGGAAAGCAGAAGCGGGCTTGCAGTAGTTCGAAAGGGTACCCTCTTCATACGCCATGTTTCAACGGGAGACAAATGAGCACCGTGTTGAGGGGTCTCTCGAAATCAAAAGAATCGCAGAGTGTCTCTGTCTCGCTCTTGGACTCCAATTTTAAGAAACCTGTTCGATGTAAGCGACAAGTGCACTCCAAGATTTGCGGAAATTAAGTAGAAGCCCGACGAGGTACGCTATTAAGTTAGGTCCAGTCTCTAGGTTATCATGAAGACTTCTGGAATCTTTCCAGTGGGAAGAAGCGCCAAATACGCCCCTTGGACACTCATTAGAAGGGACACTCAAGCTCCGCCTTGAGGGTATGACGCGATAGCGTAATGTGTTAATCCCATATATGCAGAAGGTCATTCTCTACATTCATAGATCCCTGGGAGTCCTCATACCGCCGAAACGCGCGGGACTCAAGTTGCAGTCGTAGTTCGTCGGTACATCGTTCTGGACAAACCCGATGCCACAAACACCAGCAGAGCTTCCGCGCCGAGCGAACGGGCAGCAAGCCGCAAGTTTGGCGGTGAACGCGCCTCGAATGTGCGCTGCATTGTTCGCTGCTCACCGCGTGATTCCTGCGTCCCCGCACGGCCCCACTGCGCCCGAACGAGACTAGCGGGAGGCGCTGCCGTCGCGCGCTATCTGTTGGGGCAGTGGCGTACATTGCGAGGAGGAGCAGGAGGGAGTGGTTTTAGTGGGCACCGCCTAATGGCGCTACGTGCGCGCCAAGCAAGGAGGAAAAGTGGCGGAAACGTACTTTGCTGCGCGCTTAACTGCACCTTCTGTAATTTCCATGCTCATAATTGCTAATATACACCACCGTACATATCTCTAAAGCACCATTCTAAGACAACATCGTATTCACTAGACGCGCCTTTGTTCATTCAATACCATCAAACTGGCGTGGCCCTTGCGTCGCGATAACCTATTTCTGTACCGTCTGGTGGAATCGGCCTTGTTCACTTCTTTGTGCATCAGCTTGTTTCGCGTTTTTTTTTCTTTTTCAAAATGGCAAAACCCCCCTTTTTTAGTAGCTGTGCTTATTTTTATTTATTTATTTACTTGAAATTCCTTACAGGCCCATTGGGCATTGTGTAAGGGGGGCGAAAAAAAGATATAATACAGTGCATTAATAACCAAAGGAAACAAAAGGAAACGTACGCGACGCAAAATAATTCACTACAATACAGGATAATGTGCTCACTGAACGTGGAAACAAAGCGCGATTAAGGCTAACACGGAAACATGGCAAGCAAACATAAGTAAGAAACATCCGAATGGCACGAGTGTAGCAGCAAAGCAAGGAACAATAATAGACTTGAACGTAGGTGTGCTAAATGACGGTTTCAGTGAAATATGTGATGAGTTTAGAAAAGAAAGATTCTAGATTAGACGCGGAAGCGATGTTGTCTGGCAGATCATTCCATAATCTGATGGCTCGTGGTAATGCAGATTAGTTGAAAGCCAATGTGTCACCATATATTCTTGCGAAACTAAACTGATTATATAATCTTTTCGACGTGCGGGATGAGACATCGAGTTGAAATGAGGTAGTTCTATTGAAGTGCGCATATTTGTGAAATAGTGTGAGGAGAGCGATGTCACGGCGCTTGCTTAATGATTGTAGAGAAAGATCTGTTTTAATCTGAGTGACGCTTGAGCGGCAGTTAAAGTTTCGTGAAATGAATCGTGCTGCCCTGTTTTGGATAGATTCAAACGCGATGATCATGTTCTTATGATAGGGAGACCAAATGGGAGACGCAAATTCAAGTTGTGGACGATCAAAAGTGAGGTATGCTAGTTTTCGAATAGTAGCTGGTGAATTTCGGAGATTATGGCGTAGGTATCCTAATGGCTTTGAGGCGACGGCACATATGGATGAGATATGGTATGACCATGAAAGATCTGAAGAAAAGTTAACGCCGAGGTATTTGTAATGTGATACGTGAGAGAGTAGATCATTTTGAATACGGTATGTATAGCTAGATTTGTTATTTTTACGGGTGAAAGAGATGACTTTGCACTTGGATACATTAAGAGTCATTAACCATGAGTTGCACCAGTCGTTAATAGTAAGGAGGTCTGATTGGAGCGCCAGGTGGTCATTAGTAGATCTAATAGGGTGGTATATAATGCAATCATCCGCGAAAATTCGCATACTAGAAGTTATATTATTAGGTAAATCATTGATATAAATAAGGAATAATAAGGGACCAAGCACACTGCCCTGCGGTACACCGGAGTTAACTGGGGAAAGGTTAGAGGACAGATTATTAACAAATACGAACTGTTGGCGATGCGAGAGGAAGTTACGAAGCCATGTTAAAGTTAGCGAGTCTAGACGGAGTGATGATAATTTCGAAATTAAGCGGCAGTGAGCTACGCGGTTGAACGCTTTGGCAAAATCAAGGAATATACAGTCAGTTTGAAGGTTATTGTTCATATTAAAATGCAAATCAGTAGTTAGTTCAAATAACTGTGTTTCGCAGGAGTGACCCTTTCTAAACCCGTGTTGATTAGTGTAAAAAAAGTTATTCTGCTCAAGATGACTAAAGACATGCGATGAAATTATATGTTCAAGCATTTTGCAGCAGATGCACGTGAGAGATATAGGACGGTAATTTTCAGCGGAGTTTTTGTTTCCAGATTTAAAAATTGGCACTATTGTAGCTATCTTCCAGTCTGAGGGTAGTATTCCTGTAGTTAATGATTGCTGAAAAATATGAAATAAAATTTTGCTTGCCACTGGAACTGTATTTTTTAAAATTTTTGAATTAATGCCATCAACACCAGCCGAAGTAGATACCTTAAGAGAATTTATGAGACACGTGATGCCTTCTTCATTTATCTGAATAGGTGTCATGTAGCGGTAATTAAGATCCGGAACTTCCGGAAGGGGGGAATGATCTTCAGAAGAGAACACAGGTGAAAACAAGGTGTTAAATATTGAGGGGCACTCGTTGTCTGAGATGGGGGTGTTGTTACTTTGTAGAGAGATGGAACTATCATTACGCTCAGGGCATACTTGTTTCCAAAACTTTTTGGGGTTAGTTTTCAAAAGGGCTGGAAGATCATGTGAAAAATATTTGTCTTTTGCAGCAGATAAGGCGGAGCAATAGAGTTTTAGTGCATCACTGTACTTGTTCCACGCAGAAATGGTGCAGGCACGCTTAGCAGTCCGGTATAGCCACTTTTTCTTGTTCCTTAGTTGTTTAAGCCTTCTAGTAAACCAGGGATTAGATTTATCTTTAGTTATTTTGATCACAGGGAGAAACCGGTTGATCAAATATGAAATCTTATCTCTAAAAAGTATCCAGTTTTCCTCAACGCATCGGTTGTTAATTGAAGGTAGAAATGTGTGATAAAAGAAGGTTTCTAGTTCTGTGTTGATAGCTGTGAAATTAGCCTTATTATAATTGTGAATCTTTTTTGTTACATAGCCCATAAACTGAACCGGGATGTCAATACTTAGCTGAAGTAAATGATGATCGCTGAATCCCTTTAAATGAGTTACTGGTCCTATCGTTTCCGGTGCTGTAGTCAGTATCAGATCTAGTATGTTAGTGTCGCGTGTAGGTTGGTTTACAACCTGGAATAGGTTGAAATCGAGCGTCAGGTTACAAAATTCTGTGGAAATATAACAAGGTGATTATAGTTGAGCCCAGTTGATTTAAGGAAAATTAAAATCTCCGATGAGATAGATGCTATGAGCAGGACATAACTCTGTTGCTTTAGTAATACTGATACGCAATTCATTAACGAAAGAATGACTAGAATCTGGCGGGCGGTAACAAGCGCCTATCAGAATCCTAGTGCAAGATAGTAGGCAGGCGGCCCAGACAATTTGCAGATTTGAATCGGTGTTAATTACGTATGATGTTATTGTTTTCTTTATGCCTAAAATAACGCCACCGCCTCTCTTTCCAATGCGATCATGCCTGTATATGTTGTATGAATGTGCACCGCGAATGATTTCGTTGTTTGTAATGTTAGGATTCAACCATATTTCTGTAAGAATGATGATGTGCGATTCACTATCGTCTAGGAAAGAAGAAAGCAGATCGCGTTTTGGCACTAGGCTTCGGATGTTGGCATATGACAAAGATAGTGATTGAATGTTACGTGCACTCGACTCATGGGTATCATTCGGGCATTTACTATTGTTTAGCTATCTGTTGGACGGCACAACACTGTCTGCAGTGGTGTTATATATGTACGTCTTGGGTCCCATGTGCAGTTTGTCAAAAGATAGTTTGAAAGGCTTGTTCAACGCCTTGGCAAATTTATAAAGCTTCTTCCTTGCCTGTCTCGTTGTGAGCGAGAAATCTTCGCCGATGGAAAACGAAGTTCCCTTCAGTTTACGTGCACATGAAAGAATGTCCACTTTATCCTTGAAAAACATCATTTTTGCTATAATTGGCCTCCGCTTATCATCGTTATGTTTGCCTAGTCTGTGAACGCGTTCGAACGCCTCAGTGCTCATTTGCCATTCCTATTCGCACACTCGGGAGGGGCCTTACTGGAAATTCGTTCAGGGAGTTGATCACACCTTCAATTCCTTCACTGTGCGCTTTTCATTCGACTACCTGCATAGCCTTTCCAGAAGGCATATGACCCAGGCACATACAGAGTATTTGTTACCTGTACCGTTGAATCGGCAAACTTTTCTGGAGTTCCTTGACACCAGTGTTTTAAAACGTGTTAGGTGAATGTGCATTTCTTCTGCGGCAAAAACATTCTTCTTTAAACTGCACACATATACGCTGCCTGTGAAGGCATGGCTTCATGCTAAGGAGATGCTTGCGTCATCGTCGGTGAAATGCCGCCTGTGCAGTACACCAGTGACAACTTACCATTTTTTTATTCTGTTCATTGATGTTTTTTTCTTTGGGGATATATTACAACGAACAATTAAGAAAGGAATTGACACCCTGCAGCATCCGTTTTTTTAGCGATAGCTACATTACGCTAGCATTTTGAGCCTTCAGCCTGGCACCCTTTGAGCTGCCTGGCAGCCCTTGAGCTCCGTGGTGGCGCCGTGGCTGGTCACTTGACCAGCCACTTGACCAGCCCCGTTGTTGGTCACGGAAAGCGAAACGGAAAGCCTTAAGCTTATGGAAGAACATAGCCAGACAGATGTAGCTCTTGCGCAACTCCAGGTTTAACCAGAGCCAAACCACAGCCAATTTTTTGCCTGTGGAGAAAAACTGTGTTGTGCCATATGATCTATTTATGTTGCTGGGACTATTTAGCCTCTGGAAGAGCGGCATGAGGTACCGCCACGCCGAATCGCAACGTTCGTCGAAATCTTTGTTTCGTGAACAATGCACTTTGGTGCGAGGAGTATATGCTGCCCTGCAAAAGGCGCCCAGCTGCTTCCCTATCTGGATGCATGTGTGTGCCTCCCAGAATTTTTGGTGTTTAGGAAGGAGGTATCATTCAGGGATGTTGTGGTCTGGTGTTTTCTGGCGTAAGCATGATTAGAGAGAGAGAGAAACCCTTTAATGAAAAAGCAGAGAATTTAGCCGACATTTAGTAATCGCTGGCGTGGGGAAGGGAATTAGGGAGGTAGAGACGGAAGAAAAGGAGTGCGGGAAAGTTTAAATTAGAGAAAGAAAAAAGGGGGAGGACATAAAATGCGGCCATTAAGTGTCTACTAAACATGTTTAGATATTATTTTTGGCACTATTTCTATGCAATAACGGCAAAAAAGCGAGCGTGGCAGAGTGGTTAGCGTGCTTATCTCGCACTGCGGAGGTCCTGGTTCGATTCACCAACTCGACGAATTTCCTACTAGTTTTTTTTTTCATTTATGCTTCTTTGACTTTTCGCTCACGGCCAACGCCGCCGACGCCCACAACGACGCGGGATTTTCTGCGACACGGGGCCCTTAACGCTATACGCCCCTCAGTTTTGTGGACTCGCGGATGACAGCTTGGTGAGGCATGTAGTATGCGCAGTGGTTGTCCTTGCCCTCATCTTCTACATGTTCTGCCATGTTCGAGCGCGCCGTATTGCTTTACGCTCGTGTCGTACTCTTGGACATGTTCGAAAGCCCGTCTGAGCAGGTACTCCAACCGTTTAAGTGGTTTTAGCGCTATTTCCCTCTTGTACTCAAATGAGATCTCGATTTCCAAGGCAGCGCCACTTCATACCAATTATCCACTCTTTTGATGTCCTCAGATAACTGCATGACCTGACACATTTTCCCCTTGTCTTCGACTTCGTTCACCCGAGTCGATTGCAAGGTCCAGAATTTTTACCAGAATATCTGTCATCTCTCGATTACTGAGGTTCGCAGGGCTACTGTTTTGAAGCAGTGTTTCTGTTCGACACTTTAGTAAATGTTGGTGCTGGGCTAGTTGGTTAAGGGCACAGGGTAAGGTAAAATTAGAAAAAAATCGTTTTTTTTTTCTTTTGGAATTTTAGAAGTTCAATTCTTTCTACACATGTTCCATGATCGCACTTTCCTCAGAAAGCCATATTTACGGCTGAAAAACGCTTTTTTCGAAACCAAGTAGTTAGCGGCCACGCCCCCTTTCAGGATTAACGTCAATTTTTTCAACCAAAAAGTCCACCACCTGATTTCAAAACTTGTCTAAAATCAGCTACATATAAAAAATTGTCTGGCAACTATTGTACAGCTCCTCTTTTTTAGCCAAGACAATCAATCCTGAGACGCTTTGCACGTTTTTTCCACGTTTCTGCAACCTTCATGCAGCTGCGTCCGAGTGCTATCCCTTTCGATCAGTATTGTAAATTGTGCCGGTGTTGGTTGCTGCTGATAAGTTGAGATGCCCAGGTCACAGAAGGCCTTCGTCAGGCGTGAATTTCACGGCAACCGCTACGCTCATCGTGAAAAAGCAAAAGGATGTCCACGACCGAATGAGATCCCGAACGCCGAACGCGCCAGCTCCCCGACATCGAAGCTTTCAAGATTTTCTCTGTGCTTCCAGGAAGAGGATGTGCTACAGAGCAGCAGCCAATATGCCTTAATGGACATGGACGGCATTTGTGCCGCAATTACACAGATTTGTGTGTGCAGAATGAGTCGTTCAACCATGTTGTTTGGGAACGCGCGCCAAAGAATGTGTTTGTTAGGCTTCGTACCCTACGGATGGCAACACTGGATGCTGTTCTTTCATTAACTGATGGTAGCATCGCACGGGCCAACGTTTTGAAGGCGTGTGGATTGAACCCAGGGAGCAACACCATCAAGTAGCTGAGGGAAGCACACCATAAGCGCATGTACTTTGCGGACCGAGCAACACGACAGCTTACAAAAGAGGCCCGTCAGTCAAAACGACTAGCCGAAAAGCAAAAAAATGACGGCGACAGTGACTACAAAGCAGGGAGCTATTAAACCAATTACTATGGAGGCATTTCTGCGAATAAAAAATGGTTTTTCACATATTTTTTCTCTTTATGCTCTATTATCACAAAACAGTGTTTTTTCTTACAAAGGTACCATTATTTCCAATGCCTTTCAAGACAGACGGCTGATTTTTTTTTTGCAAACATCTACATAAGTGTTGCCAACTACTGAGCTAGAATTAAGCAATTTCACTGAGCAGTTATTTTGTTATAAATTTTGAAATGCGCAAAGAAAGGCCAGATTTGTGTACTACCGGAAAAAGTTTTATTAAAAATCGAATTTTCAACACATTTCAAATATTGTAGTTAAGTAAAAAGAGCAAAAAATTTGGCAAACAATGATATATGTATTATTAGGCTACTGTTATTAGTTAGTGAGAAACATGTACCTCAACATGGCCTAAAATGCATGGGAAGTATAGGGCTTACCCTGTGCCCTTAAGCGTTTCCTTTGAAACAGGTCAGCGCTAAAAATAGACCAACACACGGCGAGAGAACGACGACACGACAGAGATGAGCACTACTTACAACTGGTTTTATTTTTCGCTCCAAGCTGCCGTGGTGGCTGAGTTGTTATGGCGCTCGGCTGCTGGCCCGAAAGACGTACGCGGGTTCGATCCCGGTCGCGGCGGTCGAATTTCGATGGAGGCAAAATTCTAGAGGCCCGTGTACTGTGCGATGTCAGTGCACGTTAAAGAACCCCAGATGGTCGAAATTCCCGGAGCCCTTCACTACGGCGTCTTTCATGGCCTGAGTCGCTTTGGGACGCTAAACTACTATGAACCTAATTTCGCTCCAGGGTACATATTTAAAGCCTTGTCACATCGCATCATGCGCACAACCAGGGGGCGTCAGCATTTATCATATCAAAAGTTAAGATACATATCTTGAGCATGACGTAACAGCAAGCCAAAAAAATGAAAAGGAACACCAGTAATCGACGCAATGAATCAGAGAAAAAATAAACAGAAAAAAACAACACGTGCTCAGTTCTTTCTTAAACGCATCTCAAGAAATGCCCTCTCCGCGGAATATAACGTTAACGAAGCCTCGCTTACGCTCTGGTCTCGTTCCTTACTTATGTGGAAGGCCTCCAGCAAGATTCTGGAGCCTCTACTTGCGCTTCTGCCTAGAACCTTAGCTTCGCTCAACCGTGGCATATATTTGCACTCTAATACATGCGAAGCTAAGTTCGCAAACTCGTCTTTCACCGTGAAGGTTTTGCGTGCTCCCTTAAACGATCGTTTAGGCAACGCCAGGTCTGCCCGATATAGCACCTTCCGCAGGAAAGGTGGACCTTATACACCACTCCTAGCGCACATCCGACGTAGGCTACTTCATGTTGAGTTTTGCAACCTCGCTCATGTTCGCCGCAGATGCGCGGGCACAGCTTCGCCAGCTTATTTGGCGCCGAGAACACAAGTGGCACGTTGTGCCTGCTGGCCATTTTTTGCGGTTATGCGACACCTTATGTGGATCAGGCATCATCTTCGCGCGTTCCATGACAGCCATTTTTTGTCGGGGACCAAACTTCTTTAGGAGGGTTTCAGCAATAGCCATTATGATCGAGCAAGGGAAGCCTGCAGATAAAAGGCGGTTTACCTGATTTTTAACGCTAGCATGTATTTGGTGTGGACACGACCTACGAAGCGCAGATTCCAGACAAAGCGAAGCAATAGCTCTTTTCACAGTCTTAGAATGGGATGAGTTCGCAATCGTCTTCAAGAGGCCCTATAACAGTGCATCCAGCGGATGTTTCTACTGCTCTCAATTGGTTCCCTAGTTTGAGAGATCTACCTGGCGTGAGACCCAAAATGTGGTCATATCCGACAAAAAGGTCGACACATTCCGAAGCCCCGTCGTTTGAGAAGTCGGCTGGTTTGTAGCCGAGGGACTTAAGCCATTCCATTACATATTTCGGTGGCAATGGAATCGAATCATCACAGATGACGTCTGTTTCCAGCTCTGTCACGTAAAATAGGGAGTCTAAAATAAAATTATGAAGAGAAGAGAAGAAGGAGAAGACGTCGACAACGCTTACTGATTGAGATAGATATCTCCCAGCTCTTTTGTTCGCTTACCGCGGAGTACCGCAAACGAGTCTTGGTTTCTCGTCCTTCGAGGTGTTGTATGGGAGAACCGTTAGAAGTCCACTTGCAATAAGCTGTGCGCTAATAAAGAGATTGTATCAAATCTCAAGACGACATACACGCACGTTCTTGAGTTGCGGGGTAGGTTGAAGGAAACATGCAGGCTTGTACATCAAGGCCTGGAATGGGTGCGCGGACGCTATGAGGGATATTATGACAAGAAAGCCATTCACAGAAATCTTTATACGGGCGAGAGGGTTCTCGTCCTGCTACCCACGGATCATAATATGTTATTGATGCAAAGAAACGGCTCGTACCTTGTGACGCGGAAGAAAAAGGGCGTGGATTATGAGTTATTGACAGATGACACTTGAAGGTTTTTCATGTAAACATGTTGAAGAAATACGAAGAGGTCCCGTACGGTATGCCCCCAAGGCAGCTTGTACGGCAAGGGCCGAGGAGACAGACGATGTTGCCGAGGTGCCCACGTGCAGTGGGCGGAAAAATGCAGGAGGGGTGAGGTACTAATGAAGCCCAATGTAAATGAAGACAGACGATCACAGCTCTACTCACAGCGGTGACTCAATGGTTAGGGCGCTCGGCTACTGATCCGGAGTTCCCGGGTTCGAACCCAACCGCGGCGGCTTCATTTTTATGGAGGCAAAACGCTAAGGCGCCCGTGTGCTGTGCGATCTAAGTTCACGTTAAGGATCAACAGGTGGTCGAAATTTTTCTGGAGCCCTCCACCACGGCACCTCTTTCTTCCTTTCTTCTTTCGCCTCTCTTTCTCGTGGCAATAACACAAACAGGACAAGGGACCAAGACGAGTAGCTGATAGTGCTGTGTCTTCCGTGTTCGCTTGCCATGAGGGCATTAAGGTAGCTAAAGTTAAGAGGCAAGCGTTACAATTGTGTAACAAGTTCGACTTGTGTAGCCTCTCTAAGAGCATTTCAGACGCAAAACAAGACTTCCTTCATGTTTTTTTCAGTGCAAGAACCCATAAGCCTGAGAGGCCTTTTTGACCAATCGTGTCTGAACAAGGCACGTGGCAAAGACAGGTGTCTCGTCTACTGCAATGTAAGCTCAGCCTGCTAAAAACAGAGGATCCATTTTTAGTAAAACATTCTAGCGAAGTTCTTGATTTTATGCAGTCGGGTAAATGTGATAACCTTCGCGCTTTTTCTGTCGACATCAAAGGCCTCTACTATTCACTTCCGCATGATAACTTACTAAAATGTGTTGAAGAGTGTATTGACCAGCTTGGAATCGTTGCTTTTCAAAACTCAGCAGGTATTGGCGCTAGCAGCTTTTCAGAACTTTTATCCTTTTATCTGAGGTCCACCTTTATCCGGTGGAATGATAAGCCCCATCTTCAAAAAGAAGGAACTTGTATTGGCTCCTGTATAGCCCCGATTTTAAGTGACCTCTTTTTAGCCGAACTTGACAAAGCCGTCAAAGACAGATTAGACAATATGCAGATTGCCAAAGCTTTTAGATACGTTGACGATTTCTTGACTTTTAGACAGTGACCATGACTACTTTGAATCCAAGGCCCTTAACATTCTAACTATGCTCTGACAAAGGTTTAAACCGCTTGTTCTAACTTTTCAACTGCCCTCTAATGACAAGCTAAGATTCCTTGACCTTAGCATCATCTTTCACACTGGTCATACCTGCTGGGCTTATGAACCCCGCAACAGCAAGCCTCTCCTGCCCTTCAAATCTGCCCACTCTAATCTGGTAAAAAGAGCGATAGCGAACCTGTGCTTTCAAAATGCCCTCCGAAAATCCTGTCCGCATTTAATGTATATAAGTTTGCAACAACAGTGCAGTAGGCTATCGCATGCTGGCTATCCTGGTCTTCTTCAGATTTCAGTAGCAGAAAGTGTGCTCAGAAAGCTGAAAACCGAGCTGTAACCTGGTGCGCATGTGCCCTTGGAGAGACAGAGAAAAACAATGTCCGTTATTCCATACTTGCATACCATCTCTCGCAATCTTAAGTGCATTGCTAATCGTATCGATTGGTCAGTTGTTTTTTTCTGCCCCTGAAAAGCTAAACAGCCTATGCAAGGTTAACAAATGTGCTCGTCCTGTGTCCAATCAATGCGCGAAGAAGCATCAAATTCCACTTGTTGAATGCAAGGTTGGGGTAGTGTACCAGATTCCACTCTCTTGTGGGCGCCAATATGTAGGTCAAACTGGTCGCTGCCTCAACGACCACCTCCGTGAGCATAATCGCAATGTACGCAACAAAAACGAAAATGACGGAGAGCTAGTCAAACATGGCAACGCATGTGATAAGTGCAGGCCGTTACTAGACAAGTGTTTTTTAGTAGGAAAAAGTAAGGACAAGCGCACTCGTGAGATTATAGAAGCAGAAGAGACAGTTAGATTAGGAAGTTTTTGTGTTAGCACTCCTTCAGTCAAACTATCGAAAAAAGAACTGGCCTACCTACGTTCACACTGTTTTTCCCAATAAAGTTGTTGGAAGTCAGCGCTGTGTGTGTCTACTCGTCTTGGTCCCTTGTCCTGTTTGCGCTATTGCCACGAAATATGAACCAACATGCCCGAATTTCCACGTTGCTCTTTCACCCCCTTTATTCCTTCCCTTACGGCTCGGTTCACGTGTCCAACGATATGAGCCAGATACTGCGCCATTTCCTTTCCCCCAAAACCAATTATTATTATTATTATTATTATTATTATTATTATTATTATTATTATTATTATTATTATTATTATTATTATTATTATTATTATTATTATTATTATTATCACAGCTTACTTTAAATGAAGGGGGAGATGCTTTCGGATTGGGCCAGGCAAACCGGAGGTCAAATGTTACAAATTAGACCTGTATACAGATAGAGCCAACTAAACAGCTCTAGGTATTTCTGGGATGTATCTTGTTGTTGCTTGCTGTGCAGGGATCTCTGGAATGTATCTTGTTGTTGTTGTTGATGATGATGTCGTTGTTGTTATGTGATTATACATGGGAGTGTGTTGTGGACATCAACACGTTTATTAACGACACCGTGCGGTTAACGGCAGTGGTGTGTTAATGTTTCGAAAATGCAGTTTGGTGTGCTGTGTTAATGGTGTACTTTTGGTGTGTGCTGGACATCGCGGTGTGTTGGGTGCTGTGGCAAAAACCGCCACAGACTAAGGCCCCTTTGTGCTGTGCGGTGAGAGTGAACGTTAAAGATCCCCAGGTGGTCGAAATTATTCCGGAGCCCTCCACAACGGCACCTCTCTTCCTTTCTTCTTTCCCTCCCACCGCTATCCCTTTCCATATGGCGTGGTTCAGGTGTCCAACGATATATGAGACAGATACTGCGCCATTAGCTTTCCAAAAACTAATTATTAATATTAATATTATAGTCGGTTGGCCGGATGTCCTGAAGATGAGGATGACGAGAGCAGTTTTTCATGGAAAAACTCTTGAGAGAGGGGGCCCTTGTCACATATAAGAGGGAGTCTAAAATAAAGTATGAAGAGAAGGCAAGAAGGAGAAGACGACGACAAGGCTTACGCAAACTAACGCCAAGGCTATAAAAGGGCAAGGGAGAGCGAGGCATGAGGGAAAGAACAGAGAAGCGGAGGCTCAGTCGGGTCAGGGACGCTTCGGCTGGGAGAGACGCCGGCAACTGGTCCGGTGAGCTCGCGTTCTACGGCTTTGCATCGTGGACTTCCTGCCGTTCCTGAACGCGTTCCGGGGAGTTAACTAAGGACGATACCACCTGCTACGGCCAGGGGTGTCTCCAGCGCTGTTGCCACCCATCCAGGTGGTGCCCCCAACGCCAACAACACCAGCATCACCTGCACGGGCGCTTGGACCGGGAGCTTGTACGACGCAGCCAACGACGTTGCCAGCGACGTCAGCCCAAGCACGTCGAACGCCACTTCGACGCCGGCTACAGGACCCACAAAACGCCGCAGCCGCACCGAACCGATCGTGAGCACGAACGCCGATCACTAACAGTAGAACGCTAGTAGGAGACGCTGGTAGCAGTGTTTCCTGGTCGTGTGTATTTATAGTCTTTGTGTTTTGTGTGAGTTTTGTTAGTTTTGCCTGCTAGTGTGTCTGTCACGTAGGGTGTATTAAATGTGCGTCTGTGTGGGTACACCGGCCGCCTAGTCCATTCTTTTGGTCCGAGTGTTCTCCGGGGAGATCCGTGACAAGCACTTCGAGTTGCTTTTCGAATCCTCGCTTCGTCTTCAGCATAACATTCACTCTCCAGAACGCGCGTTCTTCTTGGTAGCCTCCGGACAACCAAACAGTCAACCTTCCATGACCGAGAAGTGTGTATCCCAATTTTCGTGAGGTATCAGAAGTGATGAAAAAGCGCTGACTTCCTCCGTCGAACAGAACTCGCCCCTGGGCGTTGGATGTCGCTCCAGTGCAACACAAAGGGGCGGTCTGCATCAAGACGGTTCTTTTGAGACTGGAGCCGTTTTCCGTGGTTGTATTTTTAAGACTGCGTATGTGGGTACGCGCCATTAAGTCTGAGGACATCTTCATCATCATCAGATGTGTGGCAGTTAACCAGGAGGCATTATCGGTTGCGGCGATAGCATAAGGGTAGGCTTCCTTATGTGACTCCGTTTGCACAAGGTTGGGCATATACGCCGTCACTGCCGTACTACCCGGTGTGATGACCGTCGGCGTTTCGGCCATAATGCTGATAAGCTCCGCAATTGCACCCATGCCGTGGACGATACTCTGAAAGTCTATTGGATGGACCCGGCACAGCTTTAGAATGCTGCTAGAGGCATATCAGCTGCTCCATGTTTTGGATCAGCACCTCCTGGCCTTGTGTCTGGTTGCGTTCCTGGTCCACACCTTGAGCCTACGAAGTCTTCATGAACGAATCAGCTGTCTGCAGATGTCGACCGCCAATGGCTAGCGGAACAAACAGCGGTAAAACACAGCGTCAAGGATGAGACGCTTGGTGCGCCTGCCTGTGCTGTGCGTGAGCTGTAGAAGAAAAGTATGGTGTTGTTGTTGCGGTGCCGAGTACTTGTACCGACGAGATTCCTTATGCCAACGTTGGATGTGCCATACAGGCGGCTGATTGCATCCTAGCAGTCCATTCCCTGACGGCAAGTGTGGTGCAGATCTGCCAAGTTCAATTGTGGCCTCGAAACGTTGCGTGACAATGTGTTCTGCCTCCTCTCAGGAGGATGCCGTCCCTACCAAGACAAGTGCCGCAGTCGAAAGTCGAAGACAAAGGAGTCTCTTCGGCGTTCCAGATCGAGGTAAAAAGGGTGCTAGCTCTAGGGAGGTCTCATCTTCCGTATTGGTGCTAAACATCGCGGATGGCTCACTTATGTGCGTGCTTGTGACCGCCAAGGCAGAAATAGATACATTGCTCTGATTGATTTTCAGCAGTCGGCTACACATTGTTGCTATTCAAGAGACAAAGATAGGAAGCCAATTGGACAGAGGTGGCCTTGCGGCCCTTCTTAAGAGATTACAATGTCAGTGAGTCGCACTCTGCTTTTAGGCAGGCTGCTTTGTCTTCTGTAAAAAAGGGTTGTACCTGACATTATGTATCAAGTTGACACAGAAGGGCCCCTGATATGCTGTGAATTTCGGCTGCACGGCGAATAGTGGCGGTTCATCAACGTGAATGCTTCAAAATAGGGTGAACCGAGCTGGTTTCTTTCAGAGTAAGGTTTGGGTGACTATAAGTGTGCGAACCTACGTGACCGTCCAGGGCCCAGCGAGGACACCGATAAGAACCATGGCTTTTTATCAGCTATCTCTGAAAACGCAGGCTTAATTGACGCCGGATTGTCATCCGTCTTCACATTTATTAGAAGAGCCTCGAAGTCACGTCTGGATGGCATTTACGTTTCCGCAGATTTGCTTAAAAGCCGCATTCGTGAGATGTCCTGTCTGTTTCTTTCTACGATCATGCCATGGTCATTGCGCGGATTTGAGAATGTGCCCATCCAGACTTTCAGCCACAGTGGGCACCGTGGAAGCTTAATGTATTGTTGAAAGCGATGAACACCTTAAGCAGCGAGTGAGGACAGCTTTGGAGTCTTGCTTTACCATGAATCCCATTATTGTAGCGATAGCTACACTACGCCACCTCTTCTGCCCTTCAGCGTGGCACCACTTGAACTATGTGGCACTACTTGAGCTCCGTGGAGGCGCTCTAAGTCACGTGGTTGGTCACTACGGTAGGTCACGTGGTGCGGAGCAGCTGCTGCTACCGGCAGCGCGGCGCGCAATGGCTGCAACAAACTTATGTGCGCATACGCTGTGTGAAGTGCGACGAAGATGAAGGAACGCCCAGCGAAACAGAACGGACTTTGCAATTCGATTGAGCGAGTTCCACTCGGCCAGATGTAGCTATTGCGTCACTCCAGGTTTAACCAGAGCTAAACCACAGCCATTTTTTGCAGCTTGGGAAATGTTTCAGCAATACGTTAGTAGCATAGCTATTGAGAGCGGCCCCATGAGGTCTTACTTTAAGCATGGTGAGGTCAAGCTGCTGTTTCATAGCCTTTAAAACTTGCACGAACTTCTATAAGATTATCCAGAATTCTATACATAGGAAATTTGAACTGTAAAGTACCCTCTTCTAAAGTTGGGTGCACAGCGCTTTCGGGCGGCTCGTGTACGATCCAGCAGCAATCGCGCATTCAATCCAAGGCGCCAACTAGTGAGACTTTGCTTGATGAGCGTCGCCAAGTGAATGCCAAGCGCGTCTCTAAGTTCTTTTTTGGTGGCGGCCTGGTCACACATGCACATGACATAGTAATCGAGTTTTCAGAACACTACGCCTCTCTTTTTGCTGCCACTTTAAGCATTCTTGATGATGCTCATGTAGCGCGCCGGGAATAGACAACCAGCGCGCTTTCTTCGCCGCTTTCTGAAGATGAGCGCGCGATGGCAGGTGGTCCCTTAACCTTGGGTGAATTCAAAGATGCAGTTGATCTATTGCTTCATTCGAAAACCCGGAACAACATTTTCAAGGTATATATGTTGGTTTTTTCCGGTCGTACCCCAAATTTGTTAGACGTATTGATGTGGGAATTCTGCTACCCTAACTTACCAAAAGTCATTACTTCTTACTACTGAAAACTGATGATAAAGCAAAAACTGCGATTTTGTAGATGTCTACAGCATGCTCTGAAGAATGAAGGTAGCCAAGGAGCAGTGAAGAGGAGAGGAAGAAAAGATGTGTGCGCTAAGAGGCAAAAAGGGCAATGCCATTAGCAATATGGATAAGATTGTTAAGTTAGCCAGAGAAAGCCGCCGTGGTTGCTGAGTGGTTATGGCGCTCAGCTGCTGGCCCGAAAGACGCAGACTCGAGCCGGCCACGGCGGTCGAATTTCAAAGGAGGCAAAATTCAAAGGAGGCGATGTCAGTGCACGTTCAAGAACCCCAGGTGGTCGAAATTTCTGGAGCCCTTCACTACGGCGTTCCTCATAGCCTGAGTCGCTTTGGGACGTTAAACCCCCCATAAACCAAACCAAACCAGTAGCCAAAGAGTTCTACACAAACCTATATTGTCATTGTAATCACAACGTTAACGCGGCAGGCAGGTGGTTAGGTAGGGTGGGTGGGTGGCCGAGAAAATGTGCACTTAGTTGCACATTGCGGGTCATGCAGTAAATGGGCCGCTTTTGAGCAGCGCAACCATTCTAGGCAAGAGCAAGGTGCGAGGTGCACACCAAATCGTCGGGGGATTTTTGAGTGCGGTGCGTCGACAGTGGTGCGTCGGACGGCAGAGCGCTGCGCGTGCCAGCCCAGCGGAGCGCATGTGCACTTGCGCATGGTGTTTGCGAGGTGACGACGGCGAAGAGCGAGGCCAGCACGAGGAGCGGAGGGCTGACGTGTCAGAAAACCGAGGTGTGGAGGGAGACAGAGCATCGGAGATGGTGTGATTCAAGCGTGGAGGTGGCAGCCGTCGGACGTTGGGTCCATGCTGCCGTGACCTCCCTTGTATCACCGACGCCAGCCCCCCGCGTTCGTTTCAAGTTCGGAGGTGGCAGCCGATGAACTGAGGGACGTTGCTGTCGAGAGTCTTCCTTTTATAGCCTGCATAAGCATACGGAGGTTCGGGAAGCCGTCGATGGGTCCTGGCCATGCTTTCCCTGCTGCTGCTGCCAAGTTCTTGGGGCTGCTGACGTGAGTCCATCGGCGTCTTCCTGTGTTCCTCTCCGCTCCTTACCACCTGGCTCTCTTCCGCCGCTCCCTAGTGTTGTACGCGCGTTGAGTGTGTGTTTCTTCGTGTTTTCGTTTCTTGTGGACTACTTTTGTTTAAATTGTAAATACGGCTTCGTTTTGTGTTGTCTCATCTGTTTGTTGTCTTGGTCGAACCAGCACGCGACAGCGTTCCTCATTCGGCAGTCGGGTACGCGCTTCCGATTCGCGACAATTGGCGTCCGCGCGACAGGACGGACACGTGTTTTTTTTCGACCTTTCGTGGGTCCGTAAAAAAAAGATCACCACGCTAAAGGAGCTAATTGAATTAGGCAGAGAGTTGGGGTTGAAAGACGCCGAGTGGCTGCCGCGCAAAAGAAGGAACGCGCAGCACGTGCAGCCGAATGTGAGGCTCAACTGGAGCATGCAAAATCGCTAGTAGAAGCCGAAGAGCGTAGATTGCAACTCGCATTAAAGCTCCTGGAAGCTGGGGGGGTAATCGAGAACGCGAACCGGGGCGCTCTGCAGCGGTTAGCCCACACAAGTTGATCTCGCCTTTCGACGACCGCAGGGATGACTTGGATACATACCTGAAACTTATTGAGCATATCGCAGAAGGGCACCAGCTGGCCTAAGGAAAGATGGGCTAAAGTACTCAGTGTGTCTTTGACTGCGGAGCCTCTCCGTCTCTCCGTGTGTTCCGTCGATTGTCTTCTACAGATTAAATGGATGTCGGGAACGGCCACAACGTACAATGATTTACGTGACTTGGTGGTGGCCGAACAGTTCATGAGGAGCAATCGTAGTCGTCTGGCGATTTTCCTTCGAGAAGGAGAGTGCAAGACGCTTGACAAAATGGCCGAGGCAGCAGAGAACTTTCTAGAAGCCCAGCGGCAAAGAAATTTGTCTTCTTTAAAAGAGTCGTTCGAGGATAGCATCACGAGAGAGAAGAATGTTCCATCAAGTAGACGGTCAGGAAGGTGCCGCATTTGTAACCGACCTGGACATAAGGCTGCCGACAGTCGCTCTGAGCCAAAACAACTTTATTGTGTTTATTGTCAAAAAACAGGGCATGGCGTAAGTTCCTGCTCAAGGAAGCACAAAAACCAGAAGCAATCGTTCTGTTGTGTTCAGCCAGAGAGTGTTGCGCCTTAAACCGCGTCCACAGCAGCAGGTAGGCTTAAACAAGCTGAGAATAAAGTGGTTGTCGGACTTGTCCGGTAAAAGCCTGAAAACGCACAACACGTGCCTGTCCTGGAGTGAGAGTTCCGAGGCCTACTCGGACGTGTTTTGCGGCACACAGGAAGCAATACGGTGGCTGAGCGGAGGACCCTTGTTCCTGACCTAGCTCTCACCGGCTCGACGTCTACGGTGTTCCTCCTTGATGGCAGTAGTCTGGAAGTTCCCGAGGCAGAAGTCTATATCGCTTCCCTTTAGTTCTCTGGCACGGCCCTGGTGAAGTGCATGGAACCGCTATTGTACGATGTCATACTTGGAAATATACCAGAAGCACGTGAGCCCTCAAATCGAGATATTATGTTCTGGCATAGACAATGATGAGGTTGTCAGTAAAAATTGCGAAGACGAGAGCCCAGAAGTGGAGCTGGCTGGAAAGGATTTTTCCGGAGGAAGTAGAGAAAATTCTTCTTTTAGCGTCGGTCCCATACGGTTTACCAAAGAGATACTAGGAAAAGAGCAGAAAGAGAATGGGTTACTGAAAGCGTGTTGGGTGAAGGTAGGAAAGGTGTTCCATGGTAAGTACGCCACTTCGCACTCGTATTCGGTCGAAAAGGGTTTGCTGTACCGCCTTTGTTATCTCGCCTCTGGCGCAGAGACGTTCGGCAGGTAGTAGTACTTCCAAAGTCTTGCAGATCACAGGTGTTCAGCCTTGCGCACGATAGCCCGTTGGCGGGCCATCAAAGCATTAAGAAGACTAAAGATGAAGTTCTGGAAGAATTATACTAGCCAGGAGTACAGGAGAAGATTAAAAGGTATGCCAGGTTGTGCGACTCCTCCCAAAGGACGTGCCCGAAAGGCAAAGTAGGGAAAGCTGCGTTGGGACGCATGCCTTCTTACGACACTCCACTTTTTCGGGTCGCTGTCGATATTATCGGTCCGCTGTCGCCCACATAGGTGAAAGAGAATATATATATATTCTCACTCTCGTCGCTTTTGCCACGCTTTGCGAAAAATAGGTTCCGCAATCGTTGCAGAAGGTTTGGTGGAGATGTTTCCATGAATATGTTTTCCGAGAGAGATCCTTTGTGACCAGGGCTCGAATCGAATCGCAAGAGAATTCCTGATGGCCTATCACGTAAGAAGAACAGGCGATAACTGCATTAGTAATGCGCCAATTGTTCTGTAAGCATCAGAATTTGAGTTTTACCTTTTCTCTGAAAACAATATGTTTCTGCGTTCACATTGGCATGTGTTTGTACATTTCTTTATGCGATGAGCAAGCAAAGAAGCTTTATGTTCAGCATGCGCTGTTACTAATAAAGCCAGTTGTGGGTGCAGCGTTCGTTCGCGTTTTGTGTGTTTCTTCTCTTGTGGATGTGTTTCTTCCCTGCAGTTATTATATAACAATGTGACCAACTAGCCTAAACGTTAGTTTTACTCCCGTACATATACCACCTGTTTACTTGAGGTTTCCAGAGGCCTGGATTGGGAAGAGTTGGGGATAAGAGTTAATAGGGATACCGTAGTAATCTGCGATTTTCTTATGGCATTGTCTTGCGAAGTTTATCAGGAGATGAACTGCAAAGCACAATCAATGACCTAAGCCAGTTTCAAACTGCGCAAACACAACAGTGACATCAACCAAACACGTTCGCTTGCGAGCTGTCAACAAGTTGCCTAACCAGCTCAGAAGGGTAGCGGATCGGGCTAGTTGGTGCAGATTTGACATTTTCAGAAGCGCTAAAACACCGAGGACGCAGAGGGAACAGACAGGGACGAGCGCTACTTCCAACTGTTTATTTCGTAAAACCGCAAGTGCTTTAAACAGTTCTCGAACGCTTTTATGACACGGCAGTAAACTACACGTGCGAGAATACACAGTATAGCTACCGAGACTAAAAGAACCAAGGAGATAAGTGCACGATTACGTTGATACCCTGAGGAAGGCAAGTTCTTTTTTTGACAATGAAATGGACGGTGAGCTTACACAAGTGCTACCCAGTGATGCTATGTTCTGTGCTTCTATAATCTCTCGGGTTAGTTGATCACGACTACGTCCGATGATGTGGCACTGATTTAACAATGGAGCACAATTGCGGCACTTACTGCAGTGAATGGCTAGGTTGCTTCCGAAGGAATTTTTAACATTGTTGTTGTGCTGGCGTAGTCGGTCATTGAGACAACAGCCCGTTTGCCCAACATACTTTTTGCCACAAGATAGAGGGATGCAGTACACAACACAGTCTACACAGTCCACGTACGCTGTTTGGTGTTTGATACCACATAATTGTTTGACAGAAGAGTAGGGTTTCGTCAGCTTGCAAAGCTTGTTTAGCTTGTTAGGGGCCGTGAAAACAACTCTAACATCTGCTTTCTGCGCTACCTTTTTTAGGTTGTGTGAAACAGTGTGCACGTAAGGGAGCACAGCAACCTTTTTTCTCTCACTAGACTTATTTGCGATTTCGTCGCGACCATTCAGGTTCCTAAGGACGCGTTCTGCTACCGAGATCTGAAGTGGAACCGGGTAACCAGCGGCGGATAACCGGTTCACTTGTTTATGAAAACTACGGCGCATGCAGTGGTGGCAAGATTTCGTCAATGCATTCCTGAAACAAAGTGCAATCACTCCTCGCTTAACGAGCTTAGAGTGGGCGGAGCGGAAAGCTAAGAGGGGTTTATTGCCGCGAGGTTCGTAGCTCCAGCAAACGTGGTTGTCGGTGAGTGAGAAGTTTATATCGACGAAGCGGATTTCCCCGCCACATGGTAGTTCATGGGTTAGTTTTAGTGGGCTGAGATTATTCTGGAAGGCTACTAAAGTCTGGCTAGCTTCGTGTTGAAGGGATTTCTGGTCACAGTCAATAAAAACTAAAAAATCATCCACAAATCTAAACACCTTAAAAACCTTTGACCCCTCCAGGTACCGCTGGAGGGCTCTGTCATGGTAGCTTAGAAACAGATCGCTGAGCACCGGTGCTATACAGGAGCCTATACATACACCTTCCTTTTGTAGGAAGGGTTGGTTGTTCCAGGAAATAAAAGTATTTTTCAGGTAAAACTGCAAAAGTTCAAGAAAGCCACTACATGAAACCCCGGCATCATTTTGGAAGGGGACAACACCGAAGTGGTCGATGCTGTCTTGAACATATTCTAGTAAAGAAGCATGTGGCAGTGAGTAGTATAAGTCTTTAACATCGATTGAAAAGTATTAGACTTTGTTTCATCCCATCCCGACAAGAGCCTTCAGGCCTTTTCAATCGATGTTAAAGACTTATACTACTCACTGCCACATGCTTCTTTACTAGAATATGTTCAAGACAGCATCGACCACTTCGGTGTTGTCCCCTTCCAAAATGATGCCGGGGTTTCATGTAGTGGCTTTCTTGAACTTTTGCAGTTTTACCTGAAAAATACTTTTATTTCCTGGAACAACCAACCCTTCCTACAAAAGGAAGGTGTATGTATAGGCTCCTGTATAGCACCGGTGCTCAGCGATCTGTTTCTAAGCTACCATGACAGAGCCCTCCAGCGGTACCTGAAGGGGTCAAAGGTTTTTAAGGTGTTTAGATTTGTGGATGATTTTTTAGTTTTTATTGACTGTGACCAGAAATCCCTTCAACACGAAGCTAGCCAGACTTTAGTAGCCTTCCAGAATAATCTCAGCCCACTAAAACTAACCCATGAACTACCATCTGGCGGGGAAATCCGCTTCATCGATATAAACTTCTCACTCACCGACAACCACGTTCGCTGGAGCTATGAACCTCGCGGCAATAAACCCCTCTTAGCTTTCCGCTCCGCCCACTCTAAGCTCGTTAAGCGAGGAGTGATTGCACTTTGTTTCAGGAATGCATTGACGAAATCTTGCCACCACTGCATGCCCCGTAGTTTTCATAAACAAGTGAACCGGTTATCCGCCGCTGGTTACCCGGTTCCACTTCAGATCTCGGTAGCAGAACGCGTCCTTAGGAACCTGAACGGTCGCGACGAAATCGCAAATAAGTCTAGTGAGAGAAAAAAGGTTGCTGTGCTCCCTTACGTGCACACTGTTTCACACAACCTAAAAAAGGTAGCGCAGAAAGCAGATGTTAGAGTTGTTTTCACGGCCCCTAACAAGCTAAACAAGCTTTGCAAGCTGACGAAACCCTACTCTTCTGTCAAACAATTATGTGGTATCAAACACCAAACAGCGTACGTGGACTGTGTAGACTGTGTTGTGTACTGCATCCCTCTATCTTGTGGCAAAAAGTATGTTGGGCAAACGGGCTGTTGTCTCAATGACCGGCTACGCCAGCACAACAACAATGTTAAAAATTCCTTCGGAGGCAACCTAGCCATTCACTGCAGTAAGTGCCGCAATTGTGCTCCATTGTTAAATCAGTGCCACATCATCGGACGTAGTCGTGATCAACTAACCCGAGAGATTATAGAAGCACAGAACATAGCATCACTGGGTAGCACTTGTGTAAGCTCACCGTCCACTTCATTGTCAAAAAAAGAACTTGCCTTCCTCAGGGTATCAACGTAATCGTGCACTTATCTCCTTGGTTCTTTTAGTCTCGGTAGCTATACTGTGTATTCTCGCACGTGTAGTTTACTGCCGTGTCATAAAAGCGTTCGAGAACTGTTTAAAGCACTTGCGGTTTTACGAAATAAACAGTTGGAAGTAGCGCTCGTCCCTGTCTGCTCCCTCTGCGTCCTCGGTGTTTTAGCGCTTCTGAAAATGTCTAACCAGCTCGTTCTACAACTTCTTGCCCCACTGCACGAAAGGCACAGAAACTAAACAGGCTGCTGCGGTGCTGCCTCGGCATGACAGCTTTCGGGAGCCGGAACAATAAACAAACAGCGTTCGTGAACCTGGTTTGTCCTGTTCGCCAGCTGGGTGAATTTTCTGGAGACACCGCACCAACCACATCAAGCACTTTGCGGTGATTAACCGCTCGTGTGCGTTTCGTGCTTGGAAACGTCGCTTGCAAAGTGCAAAAAAGAGCGTTTGCTTTCGTCGCAATGATGTGCTCTACGTTACGACGTCTTGCATGCGGTCGCATACAATAGGCCAGGGTGCCGTGACCGCCGTGGAGAACGCGGCTATGTAGAGAGCAAAAAGGAATGCCTTATTCCTTGCGCTGGGACTCCCTCGGCCGCTAGCTCCGGCAGTTTCTTGGCGGGACTGTGCGCGAGAACCGCAAGTGTGCCAGTTGCTGGCGTGAACTTGCCGCCATCGTTCCCGTGCCGCCAGCAAAGTGACCTGATGGCGATGATTGGAGACGCGCTTTCTGTGGGATAGAGCAGACCCAAAGTATCATCGGCGTGATCTGAAGGAATCTCCGTTTCAGGAGATCGCTAGTTGCGACCAGATATCGCAGGTGAGCGCGAGTTGCCTGTCTTGCTAATTTTGAACTTGAGATGAAGAAGAAAGCAGTGCTGCATTTTCTTTTCTTTCAGATAGCAATCAGAATATTTTTACTGGGTTCACATTTAAATGCAAGAATGATGCGTGTAACTATACATTTTTTTAGTACTCTGACAGGCTCCAACAAACCCGATGAATCTGCTCAGATTTTGGCGTAATTTGAAGCGATCGATGTGTTCTTATGGTTCTACCTCTTATTATTATAATTCAACAAGGCAGAAAGCCAGCCGGGGCGCCAGTGCATTGTGGAACGACGCAACGCATAATACGAAATGCGTAGCAGTAAGCACAGGGCACAGAAAGTAGACGCATGTAGCCTGCGTTTAATCCTCTCGCATCGTTTTCGAAAGCTCCCTGCTCACGCGCTCTTCGCAGCCAGTCCATCATCCATTCGGAGCGCGCTTGCTTCTGCGGTAGCGGCTCTTCCTCCGAGTCAGAATCGACGGCGCAGTATAGCAGCAAGGCTGCTGCTGCCCAGGAGCCGCGCACGGTGATTGTCCGTCCGATGTTCTGAAAAACCTCCATTAGCTACGGCAGCGCAAGGTGTCTGAAGTTGCAGCGACTGTACACACGCAGCAATCGCGCGCGGAAGACAGCGCGCAAGCAAGAACAGAGAACACGGGGAACGCGGCGAAATTGGTTTTTCTATGCAACAGAGAGTTTGCGTATAAGTGCCGCAAAAGTTGCTGACACATTCTAGCTGGCACCAGCGACACGTTTCCCAATTGTTCGTGCTCACGCAGTGTGACAGGATCGCCAACCGGACGAAACCACTGTTTTGTCGGACGGGTTGGCGGACTGTTTCTGCAGTGTGACTTCCGCAGTGGAAGGAAACAACTGTTTAAAAATAGTAGCGAGGTGTTGGAGGAGGTAAACGAATACGCCTACTTTGGGGAGGTAGATTCCGCAGATTTGAATCACGAAAGCGAAATAACCAAGTATAAGAATGAGACGGAGGGCATTACGCATGCTCACTCAGATAATGCATTGCAGTTTACCAATAGCGCCAAAGACAACAGCAACAGCTCCATTACAACAAACAGCCCACAAAACACAAATGAAGAAAAGAAAGAAAGACACATGACGACCGCTGACTCTCAACTGACTTTATTTGCCATCAAAAACAGTTCTTATAAGCATTACCGCCTGTAATTGCATATGCACGGAAGACAAATACAAAGGTTTACAAAATTTCAACAAAAGCCGACAGCTGAAATCTACTTTTGTCAACGAATTCAACTTCATCATCTGTTAGAAATAAGGTGGGTTTGCTGATGCAACTATTCCGGTTTTTGGTCATATGATAGGCTTTAACAATCTCTAGCGTTGGCTTGTCTAAGTATTTCTACAACACTCTTGTAGGGCTGAACCGTGGAGAGCACCCCTGGGCTGAATTGCGTGTCTGGGTCCTGGTTTTCGACCTATTAATTTTCTTTGCCATCAAGACTCGTAAGACCTTCCATTTGAAGCCATTGTCTGTGAAAAAGGCGTGTGGCAACTAAACATCTCCAAGCACCTGCAGCATCATCTATCCCATCAATTTATAGATGATCTTCTGGTCAAACGAGACTCGGAAGTCCTTGTTGAATGTTTTCAGGATGCGAAAACGACGACATGCAAGGCCATTGAAATAGACGTAGAGGATTTTTATTATTCTTTTCCACTAGGAAGTGTTTTGCGCTGTGTACGAAACTGCATCACGAAGGAAAACGATGAGCACGGGTTCACAGGCAGGTGTGGCATTTAGACTGATAGTTCTGTAGAGCTACACCGTGTTGTCACGTGGTGGTGACGTTGAAGAACACAGTAGGAATACTGTGGAAGACAAAACTAACTTTTATTGGGCGAACCTGTGCCCACAAAAGAGGCTACACTTACAGCACTACGGTAGCGGCGAGCACGGTCGGCGATCGTCGAAAATCTGATCCGCGGGTCAAGCGCGTCGGCTGTTATATAGCAGTCGTCGAATGTTCCAGACTAATCGTTGGGACCCGCGTGCCTTCCACAAAGTTCTACACCATTCGCGTCGGGCGATGAAATCAGATAACATAAGGTTCGGCTACAACAGACAGCGAATAGAAGCATCGATGACTTGCCAGAAACTTCGGATAGATGCAGGCGCGTCCCGCGCTGTGCGATAACACTTGTTAGGCGGCGAAACGTGGTCGCCCCATAAAGATAAGTACACGTGTCAGTATTTACCTACTTTCCAGGCTTGTTGGCTGAGAAGGGCATCTGTTCACCGAAAAAGCGGGAGTTTGCATTGGGTAGAGTGTACTCCCGATACTAAGTGAAATCCTTCTGAGGTATGTGAATATATCCCTGGAACTTGCGCTAGGCAGACTTCATCGAAAAACATGCCTATTTGTCGTCGATCACGTAGTATTTGCTGATTGTTAGGGCTTCAAGAGTAAGATGATTCCCATCCTGAAAGTTTTCAAGGAATAGGACTCTGGACTGAAATTCCCATTCGAAGCCGCCAAAGAATATCTGCTGTTTTTTAGACGTACACGCCACCGGGGTGGCTCAGTGTTTATGGCACTCGGCTGCTGACGCGAAAACCGCGGGTTCGATCCCTACCGCTGCAGTCGCATATCGATGCAGGCGAATTGCTAGAGGCCCGTGTACCGTGCGAAGTCATTGCTCGTTAAAGAACTTAAGGTTGTAAAAATTTCTGGAGCGCTTCACAACGGCGTCCTACATAGCTTGAGTCGCTTTGGGACGTTAAACACCCATAAACCTCAACTAGTTTTGGGACATTAAGATCAAGCTGGAAATAAATCTTGTATGCTGGTGCTATAACACAAGATCAGTAAAGCCGATTTTTTAGTTTTAGCTAGGGGCACTCAAAGATAGTCATCAACTGCGTAGTTAAAACATGCCCCAAGACTGCCCTAAAAACGACATTTTTCCAATTATTGGTGAGCGGCTTCGAAGCACACATCAGCATATTAAAGAAAGCGGATTCTCGCAACAGCTGTTAGCACGCATGTTTGGAGAACTAGTTAAAGAAGTAAAACTGATGCTCTCGCATACTATCAAGCAACGCAATACAGATAAGAGAAAGATTTCACAATCATCCGGTATGTTCTCCGCGTCTCACACAGTATCACAAACGTGGAACAGAGGTATCAGGTGACATGCTTTCTCCGCCCCGCTGAAACTGGTCCGTAATGCCCATCCGTGCATCGCAAACTCAATACGCCGAACTGAGGTCCTCATAACAGCTGCTCTATTCGTCATGACGAACAAGTTCTTGAGTGCAACGAAGGTGTCCTATATCAGATAAATTTATTATGCGGAGCGCAGTACATAAGCAGAAAGGTCGTTGTCTGAATACACTACTTCGCGAGCACGGAAAAAAATGTCGAAAACAAAGACCCAGATTCACGAACTGCAGCTTACTGTCTAACATGCGAGGGGTGCTCGCGAACGTTCACCACCACAAGAGTGTTGTACAAGTGCTTAGAGAAGACAACACAGGAGATAGTTGACGCATATCATATTGCTACAAGACAAGCGAAGGGCGACGACACGGAGGTTGTTGACTGTGCTTGGCACGAGCTTGCTGGACGGATTCATTGCAGCGGCCTGTGCCTAGTGTTCCTTGTGTTCCTTGCGCTTGTGCCTTGTGTTCTGTGTCTCTATGTGCTGCGATGGCCTTCTGCCCCGTAACATCTTGGTTGAGGTGGTGCCATCATCCGCGCCCTTGCCCATTGCTTGCGGAGCACACGACCACTGCAACACGGAGCTTCGCGGCGGTCTCTACACCTGGCATGCCACAGTGACTGAGTCCGTCAAGTTTCCACTACCTCTACTTTCATGATGATGCATGGCTCATGCCTGTGACCCTGAAAGCATTTCCGGCGCCCCGGGCGACAACGTCGCGAAGTGGATCGCCATGTAGGACCGCGTCAGAACCCATAACAGGTGGGACCCCACTGTAATGCTTGCGAATGTCGTTTTTTATTTGACCAAGACGGCGCGGCAATGGTATACATGCATGACACGCTCGAGGCGGACCTAACGAGTTGGGACGTTTTCAAAGAAAAGATTCATGCTCTGTTTGGGCAACCGGGTAATTTTAAGGTTTGTGGCCAAAAAACTTCAGTCCCGTGCTCAGTCCTCCACAGAAGGCTACACAGCGTACACGCAGGATGTGTTGGCCCTTTGCCACCAAGTCGATACCGTCATGTCGGAATCAGGAAAAGTCAGCCACATATTGAAAGGGATTGCTAATGACGCGTTCCACCTGCTGCTCTGCAAGTGCTGCAATGCTGTGGACGCCCTCATCAAGTAGTGCCGTCGCTTTCAGGAGGTCGAGATCCAGCGCATTTTTTAGCCGTTTCCTGCGCTTCCACATTCGGGAGTGACATCTTCCTGTGAGCAGCAGCACCCACTCTCTGAAGAGGGGTTTATGGGGACGTGAGCAGCGCCGGCAATCGGTCACACGTAATCGGGAAAACAGCAGGGCAAGAAGCAGGTTTTTACAAAGAGAAGTTCTCAGCACGAGCGTCAGTAGGCTGCCTCCAGAGCTTCGTCGTCGTTGGCGTAGGCGCTTGGTCGCCATTTTCATTCCGCATCTAGTAACCATCCCGGTATAAACCCTACCGTCGCCGAAACTGTCACGAGGACCGTTCGCCGCGAAGATGAAGCTTTTACACCTGGGCCGCCCCATCTCACCATCCCCGACCAAAACTTGGCCTCCGTATCAATTATTCAGGCGTCGTGCACGAAAAACTTGCGAACTTGGACCCGAACCCAGAACTTGGACTCGAAGCCAGATTCGAACTCATGATGAACGCTGTATTGAAAAGTTTTAACTGATCCACATCCCTTTGCTACTTAGGTGACGTTATTTTATTTCAGGCAGATTTTCTTCTCACATTGCAGACCTTTCTAAAATTTTTTCGCTCTTCCATCATGCGAGGATGCAGCTCAACTCTTACATATGTCGTTTCACGCGTCGTGAGATCAATATACTTGGCAGTGTCGTCCACTCTACGGTTTTTCGTCCCGATCTGGAGATTCAAGCAGTGAAGCACTTCATAGCGGCCCGATCAAACAACGACGTTTGTTAGTGCTTTCATCAATTTGTTCCCTGATTCGACGACGTTGCTCAGCCCCTCACAGAACTTCTTAAAAAAAGATGTGGTTTTCTTTTGGGGACAATTTTAAAAGTAAGCCTTCGCTAAGCTTGTCAGTAAGCTTATTTCCGCACCAGTTTTGGCAGTTTTTGATGTAACAGCTCATACTGAAGTCCGTACTGATGCTAGCGGCCAGGGAATTGGTTCAATCCTTTCTGATCATCATTCCGCAAGCGATCGTGTGATCGGATCTGTCAGCCGCCTCCTGTTCCAATCTGAGGATTACTCTGTTGCAAAACTAGAGTTCTTAGCCCTTGTGTGGGCTATTGCGAAATTTATACTTTACCTATATGGCAGGGTGTTCACGGTAATCCCCGATTATGCACTTTGTTGTTGGCTCTCTTGTCTATAGGATCCTACTGGCTGCCTCGGTCGTTGGGCGTTACGCCTCCAAGACTACGACTACACTGTGGTCTACAAGGCTCGACTGCTACACAGGGATGCTGACTGCCTCTCTTGTTACCATGTTATCTTCACGGCAGATATTACTGACAGTACATTCGCTAATAACCTCTTCTCACACTCCTCTTTCATCACTATTGCCGAAGAACAGCGCTGAGATGCTGAGGTCGTATATCATAGAACGCCTACCGCCGCCCCCACCCTCCCTACCGACCCTTCAGTGAGCCACTTTGCACTCGTTGATGGCACTTTATATCGTAGAAACTTACACCCCGCTCGACCTGACTTCCTCATCGTTGTTCACATGCACTGCAGCACTGTTGTCTTACATATACTCCATGATCTGCCTATTGCTGGTCATCTGGGCGTTTCACGCACGTAAACCGCGTCCGCCGTCGGTTCTTCTGGCCTGGCCTCTATCGCGCTGTCCGCGGTTGTGTTGGTGCTTGCGATCAGTGCCAGCGTCGGAAGCGGCCTACAACTCCTCCTGCTTGCCTTCTTCAGCCTATCGACAGCCTTTCAGAGCCGTTCTACTATGTTGGATGAGACATTCCCGTACACTTTCCTTAATCCACGCCTAGAAATAAATAGGTTGCGGTAGCCACAAATTATGCTTCCCGACAGGCACTCCCCGCCACTACTGCCACTGATGTCGTCGACGTCCTTCTTCACAACCTTTTTCTCCATTATGACACTTCCCACCTACTGTCTACAGACCATGGCCGTACCTTTCAAAAGTTGCGTGCGGCATTCTTCGCGCGTGCTCAACAAAACACAAGTTAATCACCGCTTACCATCCGCAGACTAACGTTCTCACTGAGCGCCTCGACCGGACCTTCAATGACATGCTCGCTATGTACGTCTCATCTGACCACCACGACAGGGGCATAGCCCGCCCCTACGCTACATTTGCGTACAGTTCCTCCTGCCATGATACTGCCGGCTGCCCCCCCCCCCCCCTTTTCCCTCTTGTATGGCCGCGAGCCTCAATTGCCTCTCGACACAGTGCTTCGTGCATCGGGCCTTCCGCCTTCTGAATATGCCCGCGATGCCATTGCTCGTGCGGACCACGCCCATCCAATCGAGCGTTCCCGCTTGCAAGCGTCTCAAGCCTCTCAGCCAGAGAGCTACAACAGCTGCCACCTCATCGCCGTCTTCACACCTCGCTTACTTGTGCTACTCTGGGCACTTCATCGCCGTGTCGGGCCCTCAGACTATGCCGCTACTTTGGCCCATATCGTGTGCTGCGCCAAGTGACGGCCGTAACTTACGAGATCGCTTCTACCTTCCCTGAATACACTTTCCTTCCCGCACAACCCGATATCGTCCACGTCTCGCCCCTCAACCCCTATCACCTGCAGTGCTCTGACAGCCTGTAATGAGCACCGCGACGGTGCTTCAGATCCCTGGGGCTGTGCTACAAGCCATGCGAACGGCGACGGCGCGGACTAAGTTGTCTGTGTTTGGCGCGTGCTCGCTGGCCGAATCCATCGCGGAGGCCTGTGCCTAGTGCTCCGTGTGTGCCTTGTGCTTGTACCTTGTCTTGTGTGTTTCTCCGTGCTGCGACGGCCATCTGGTCCATAACAATACCACCAAAAACCGGAACACTTGATTAGCTAATGCACCTTATTTCTAACAGATGATGAAGCTGAATTCGTTAACAAAAGCGGGTTTTACTGGGCACAGTTAGTTTTGTTGAACGTTTGTATACCTTTTGTGGGTGGCGCTGCGATCGCCGAGGGGAGTAGACGTGTTCACATCGGCTCTGTCATTGCTAACCAATTACGCAGTGCTAATTATCTCGAAACAAAGCTTTCCTTGCACCAATGTGTCCGTGAACGCGAGCGGCATCGACCGATACCAGCTGACCCAAGAGGTGCGTTTTTCTTTGCCAAATTTTGTGACTTTTTCTATCGCCGTCGTGTGAAGGAGTGCTAGGCCTAGGCTTGTCCCGCGGACGCTAGGCCCAACACCGTCGCACCGGTCGCCGCCTGCCGTACTCCTCGGCGGTGGCCGCTCGTCAGCTCCGAGATGGAGGCGTCCGCTACGACAACAATGATCGTGGACAACCAAATGTGCTTTCAAGTTCAAGGAAAAGAGATATCACCAGAGGAATACCACAACGACATCGGGTGGACGCTCGCGGGGGAACGCATGTCGAGGCTGCGCCAGCGGACCCCCGACAGCGGACCCGGCGGGAGTCAGACAATCCCGAAATCGAAATTCAACAAGAACGTCAGAGGTACTTGTATTTGGGCGTGTTGGTTCATATCTTTTCAGGACACAGGGGCGCAACAAAAACACACGGACATAGAAGTAGACAGAGACGAGCGCTTTCCCAAGCGCTCGTCCCTGTCTACTTTTATGTCCGTGTGTTTTTGTTGCGCCCCTGTGTCCTCCTGAAAAGAACGTCAGAGCCTCGGCCATCAAGGCAGCACGCATACCAGCCATGCCACTGGAAGAGAGCAAGATAGTCGTCAGACCCATAGGGGGACTGGACATCGTAAAGACCGGCACCACCACTGTCGCTGCGGCCATACTCGCCGCGGCCAAGATCACAAGCGAGGAAAGCGCCGCGGACACCATATGCCCCAACACGCAACAGAACATCATGGTCGTCAGTACACCGAACGAAGACAACGCGGCAAGGTACGCTAAAATCCAGGAAATCTATTTTCAAGGCAAACCCTACGAGGTCAGCGCATATCGCACTGCTCCTCCCGACACCGTAAAGGGCGTCATCAGAGGCATCCCCATCGACGCTAGCACCGCCGAGCTAGATAGGAACATCGTCAACGAGAGAAACCCGCTAGCAGTGGGCGCAAAGAGGATCGGCAGCACGACCACCGTTATCGTGGTGTTCCAGGGACCCAAGGTACCGAACTTCGTCCGATACGGAGTCACCCTGATACCGTGCCGTCTCTACAGAAAACAGATCGACGTTTGCCAGCAGTGCGGCCGAGTGGGACACCGAAAGGACGTGTGCCCGACCCCCACAATCAAGACGTGCCTGGTCTGCGGACTCGCCAACCCCAAAGAAGAGCATCGCTGTACCCCAAAATGTAAGTTGTGCGGGGAAGAACACCCGACCGGAGACCGAACGTGCAAGGCGAAATACAAGATCCCCTACGTAGTGCGCAAGCGTCAATGGGAGCGCCGACAGGCCGAACGCAAGCTGCTGTCGGAGAGCGATTTCCCGCCACTAGACAAGCCGCTAGCTGCGGGAAAGTCAAGGACTCCATCAGAGAACCGCGCGCCAAAATCCAGAGACAGCAGCTGCTGCAAGAGAAGCCTCAGTAGGAAAAGGTCACCATCACGTGAGCGAGTCAGCTGGGTCGACTCAGCTAAAGGGAATAATATAAGTAACGCGCAGAAAATCACCGAAGCCACGAAGAAAGACGATATAAACAAGGTGCGAGAAGCAAACGAGACCTTAAGACAAGAGAACGCGGCGTTGCGAACGACCATCAACAGCCTCACGGGAGAGATCGCCGAGATCCGTAAGTTGCTGCTATGCAACTACGAGCCTCTACAGGGACCCACGCCAAGCACAAGCAAGACCGACGAAACAACCATGAACACCCAGGAGACAGCCGTAGAGGAACCGGCACCGAAGAAGCGAGCCGTCGAGGCCACGCGCAAGCAAACAGAAAACGATCGACTCGACAACCCCGAGGCCAAATTCGAAGCGAGATTCACCAAACTCGAACAATTAATCACAGCGAACGTCGTAGCAGTGACAGCAATGAAACAAACAATAGAGGCCTACCAAGCCGAGAACACGAACAGATTCGCCTACATCGAAAGGACCCTACAGCCGATAGTGAGCCACCCGACGTTTGCGCCCCTCTTCGCGCAACATCCACACAACCAGGGAACCACGTACACACCAACGCAATCATGGCCGCCAACGCAACAACAGCAGCAGGCTTAACAGCGTGGCAGTGAAACTGTCGCGGCCTCGGAAGGAAGAAAGCAGTCATCCAACAGCACATCGCACATGCCACGCGCAAGCCGGACGTGATCCTATTACAAGAAACACTCACCGACGCACTGTCCCTCCCGGGCTACAGAGTGCACAAGGGCCAGCCCGACGGGAGATGCCTGTGCAACCTGGTCAGGAAGGGACTCACGTTCATTGAGCACGAGCTGCAAATCAATATCAAGATCGAGCACACACTCACCGAAATCATCCCGGGCAAGAAGAGAAAACGAAGCATATTTCTGCTCAACATCTACAGCAACCCATAGCTGAGAAAACAGAGATTCAAAACAATACTGCACAGAGCCAGCACCGCCACAGGCCGCAACACGGTGATCGTCTGCGGCGACTTCAACGCGATGAACCCAGCCTGGGGCTACAACAAGTACACAGCAAAGGGCCGCGACCTGTACCAAGACGCCATAGAACTCGACTTCACCCTCATCACGGACCCGACGCATCCGACGAGAATCGGTAACTCTGTGTCCCGGGACACCACTCCGGACCTCACGTTCGTCAAGAATGATGTCCGGGGCGCAATCACCTGGAGAAACATGGGAACCGACCTCGGCAGCGACCACACCATCGCGGAAATAAGCATACCGGAACACAACAACACCAGCGTCAAAACACACAGATGGATAGACTGGGATGCCTTCCGAGACGCCAGAAGCCAGAAGACAGACGCTGACGACGAGATCGAAGACATAGAGTCTCTGACGGCCGAAGTCACCAAGAGCGTATGCGACGCGACCAAAGAAATTGAAACGGACGCGGCGATTGATAAAGTAGACAGCCGGCTAGCGCATCTCATCGAAGCCAAGCAGTCGATACTCAGTCGCTGTAAGAAACAACGGCTTAACCGCAGACTGAGAAAGAAGGTGGCGGAGGTCAACCGAGCGATCGAGGGGCACTGCCGCGCGCTATGCACGCAACAGTGGATCGAGATATGCAACGCGGCAGACGGGCAGATGCATAGCGGGAAGACGTGGAACCTGCTGCGGCACCTGCTCGACGAAACCAAGACCAAGTCGCACCAAAGGAACAGACTCGCCAAGCTCATACATCGGGCGGTCTCGGTACATGGCGCCGACGAAGTCACCAGGCGCATCAATGACAAATACCTGCCCACTACACCCACCGAACAACACGCGCCGTACGGCGGCCTACCCAACGCGAAGCTCGATCGTGACATCGACGTGGAGGAGGTCCGCGCGGCCCTGCACGACCTCAACAGCCGGTCGGCAGCTGGCCCGGACCTCGTCACGAACAAGGCGCACAAGAACCTCGACGACGGCTCGATTGAGAACCTCGCAAAATACTTCAACAAGTGCTGGAGAGGGGCCGCGCTACCAAAGCAGTGGAAGACAGCCAAGACTATCCTGATACCCAAGCCGGGGAAGCCACCGGACACGGACAACCTCCGGCCCATCTCGCTCACGTCCTGCGTGGGCAAGGTGCTGGAGCACGTCCTGCTCAACAGGTGGCAAGACTACCTGGAACGAGAAGGGCTGTACCCGGCCACGGTGATCGGCTTCAGACTGCACCTAAGCACGCAGGAGGCGATGCTGCAGCTCAAATACCAAATCATAGACGATGGCGGCAGCACCCGCGACAACAAGGCAATCCTGGGGCTCGACCTAAAGAGCGCCTTCGATAATGTGAAACACTCGGCGATTCTGTCCCAAGTCTATAAGATCAACATGGGCGAAAGATCCTACAACTACATCAAGGACTTTCTCACTGACAGGACCGCCGAGCTACGAGCAGGCGACCTACAAACCCAAGAGAAGAAGTTCGGGAGCATCGCCACACCGCAGGGAGCGGTCATTTCGCCGATGCTGTTCAACCTGGTAATGATCGGAGTGGCCGAGAAGCTCGCGGACATCGAAGACGTCAGGCACACCATCTACGTGGACGATATCACACTGTGGGTGACCGGCGGCAGCGACGCTCATATCGAGGGCGCGCTGCAAGCCGCCGTCGACGCGATAGAAGACCAGTTGGTAGGCACCGGATTGAGATGTTCGCCGAGCAAATCGGAGCTCCTCATAGTACCACCTACCAGCAATGGCAGAGGCAAGACCAGACAACGCGAATGCGAAAAAATCAGAATCGTAACCAAATCCGGCAACGTGATCCCCGAGGTCCGCAAAATCAGGATCCTAGGCATGGTCATCGAAAAGCATGGAAGAAACGGCGAAACCATCGCCCATCTCACGGCAAAAGCGGCCAACGCTATGCGACTCCTCAAAAGAGTCACTGCCCGGAAGGCTGGCATGAGAGAGGAGAGCCTAATCAGGCTCGTCCAATCCTTCATCATCAGCCACGTCGCGTACGTTGCAGCCTACCACAGATGGCTGCAACACAAATGCAACAAAATCAATGTATTCATCAGAAGAGCGTATAAGACGGCGCTGGGCCTGTTCGAGTCCACGAGCACGACCCGCCTCCTACAACTCTGGATGCACAACACGTTTCAAGAAATAGCCGAAGCGCAACGGACCTCTCAACTGGAGCGGCTGTCCACGACCAAAGCCGGGAGGAAGATACTGGACGACCTGGGAATAGGACACTCGAACGAGGCGGAGATGAAGCTCCCCGTCCCCGAAGAGGTCCGACGCCAGACCAGAATCGACCCCATACCCAAGAACATGAACCCCGAGTTTAACAAGGGAAGAAGAGCGGCGAGGTCCAAGGCTCTCATCGACCTGCACGCCAACGACGAACACGCGCGGTGCGTGGACGCGGCCGAATATCAACGGAACGCCTTCGCAGAGGTCGTCATAGAGGCGTCGACCGGCGCCACAAGGACGGCAGCGAGCGTGAGAAGCGCCGGAGCGGAACAAGCGGAGGAGGTGGCCATCGCCCTGGCCATCGCCGACGCAGACTGCTACACGGTGCTGAGTGACTCGAGACAGGCGGTGCGAAACTTCGCCAAAGGCCAAGTCTGCAGCGAGGCCGAGCGCGTACTACGAGTGACCAAACTGCAAGACAGAAGAGTAAAAATCAAGTGGTTTCCGGCGCACGCGGGCGACGCGTCGGAATGCAGTGAGAACCACAATGAGACGGCACACGCAGCGGCACGAGCGCTACCCAACCGCGCCCCGGCAACACACCGTCCGACGTGGTTCGGAGCCAAGGACCGCATGACGGACTACAGCGAAATCACGAAGGCCTACCGCCTGGCACGCAGCATTCTCCCACCCCCGCACCTGAGGCTGAGTCGAGCGGAGGCGGTACTACTGAGACAGCTCCAGACCGGATCGCTACCGAGCCCGGGACTGATGCATCGCATGTACCCCGAGACCTACCCGACCGATACGTGTAGAATCTGCCGGAGGGAGACGGCAGATCACACGCACATCTTGTGGGACTTTATCAAAAATCCAAAGGAAGCGAGATCAAGAACAATCCCGCCGCGGCTGGAGGCAGCCGCGAAGAGCAGCGACCAAGACCAACAGCTATGGGCCGTCCAGCAGGTCCTCGGGGCGCTCGAAAGGCAGGGACCCAGCGAGCCGGCAAAGGCGAGCGGAGACCCGCGCCGAGTAACGGCAACCTCGCAGACGACGTAGGCCCTCGTCGGGGCGCGCGAGCGCCAAACTGCAGGAACAAATAATGTTTGCTCCAATCCAATCCAATACCTTTTGTTTTCCTTTTTCGTGATAATGTAAATACTGCACAAAAACGAGCCCTTTCCCTCCCAAGTCTCCAATCACGTCGCATCGTATCACGCCTATGCCTCCTTCATTCCTTTTTCTACCGCCCTATTAACAGCCATCCTTTGCTGCAGCCGCCATCAAGAATATCCCCTCGCCTAAACCACACTCATCCCATAGCTCCCATTAAAGGCCGCACATCAGCTATGAATGTTTCATTCTTCCCAGATGCAATAGCCCGATGGAATGCCCTGCCTGATAATATTGCTTCTTGCACAGATCGAGCAACTTTCCGCACTGAATTAGCGAATCACCTGTGTCTTACGTGATGTATTCGGCTTCATCAAATAATCTCATCCTGTGTTACTATCTCCTTTGATGTTTTTAATTTTAATGTTTTAATTTTAATGTTTTGCTTTGTTTCGTTTCATTGCTTTTTGTTTTTGTTGAGCTGGTACCATATGTTGTACACACTGTTCTTGCCCCCGCCTTATGTAATGCCCACGGGCCCTTAAGGCTTCAATAAATGAAATGAAATGAAACAGCTGGTCATGCGAAAAAAGAAACTTAGGAATCAGTGCTTGTCGTCTGTCCTTTGTTTGGCCTTTAGTTCTCGTGTTCGAACCCGACCTCGGCCGCAGCATTTCGATGGAGGCGGAACGCAAAAGGCGCGTGTGTTCTGTGCGATGTCAGTGCACATTAAAGATTCCCAGGGGGTCGAAATTATTCCGGAGCCCTCTACTACGGCAACTCTTTCATCCTTTCTTCTCTCAGTCCCTCCTTTATCCCTTCCCTTACGGCGCGGTTCGGGTGTCCACCGAGATGTGAGACAGACAGGCACCCATGTGCTGCGCGATGTCAGTGCACGTTAGAGATGAAAAATGAAATGAAAATTGGTTTTTGGCGAAAGCAAATACCACAGTATCTGTGTCACATATTGGCGGACACCTGAACCGCGCCGTAAGGGAAGTGATAAAGGAGGGGGTGAAAGAAGAAAGGAAGAAGAGGTGTCGTAGTGGGGAGCTCCAGAATGAATTGGGCCAGCTGGGGATCTTTAGCGCTCTCTGACATCGCACAGCCCACTGGTGCCTTAGCGTTTCGCCTCCATCGAAACGCAGCCGCCGCGGTCGGGTTCGAATCCGGGAACTTCGGATTAGTAGCCGAGCGCCCTAACCACTGAGCCACCACGGCGGGTCGTTAAATATCCACAGGTGGTCGACATTATTGCCTGGGACCTCCACTACCACACCTCGAACTTCCTTTCTTCGTTCACTATCTCCTTTATCACTTCCTTTACGGCGTGGTTCAGGTGTCGCCCGAGAAGTAAGACAGATACTGCGCCATCTCTTTTCCCCAAAAACCAATTTTCATACTGCGCCATTTCCTTTCCTCAACAACCAATTTTCAAATTCCATTTTTTTTTTGCGATGCGGCAAGGAATCTCTACCAACCCACCCAAATCATTCTAGTTCTATATAACAGCTGTATGCTACCGCTACCCACCTATAGGGTCACCTATTGTGGACGACAATGAAAAGGGCTCAGCTTAAGGACAACTGATATGGTATGGTATGGTATGGTATGGTATGGTATGGTATAAATAATGGTAGTTGTAATGTTAAGTGCCAGATAGACGGCACAGTGGGTGAGGGAACAAACGAGGGTAATTAACATCCTGGTCAAAATCGAGGAAGAAATTGGCTTGGGCAGGGCATGCATACGGAGGCAAGATAGCCAATGCTCCTGAAGAGTAGCCGACTGGGTTTGAATAGAAGGCAAGCGTAGCGGGGAGCGGGATAGGGTGGCTGCGGCTGGTGCAGGTCAATTGGAGATATGGGAAAAGCTTTTGCCCTGCAGTAGGCTGATGCTCATAAAGTAATCCATTAGCCTCGAGGTAGACTGTGATATGTTTCGCTATAATGTGCTCCATGAGTTTGCCAGAAACTGAAGTAAGCGACACGGGTCGATAATTGTTCACGAGCATTCGGTTACCATTTCTATATATAGGAATAACAGCAGCACATCGCCAGTCTTCTGGTACAGAATGCGTTTGCAGAAAGTTGTTGAAAATTGCACCCGAGGAGAAAGACATCCATTCGGCATATCTTTTCAGATATGCCGAATTCCTACAAGATCAGCGCACACTACTTGAAAAACAACGTGCCAACTCTTTAACGCTATGCTCACACTTAGTCCCCCCTGGTCTCTGAATTGTCGGCAGAGCTACCGCCTCTAATCTCTTCCTCGGCACTAAAATTTCTTTGCATTATTCATTGCACAAGATTTTATATCAAGCATTTCCATAGCGTTTTTGCTGCTTTTGCGTGGAATTCAGTATTTTTGAATGAACGAGGCGTGATAACTTTTTCCGGCCTGCAAGTGCTTGCGGCCTTGATTTAGTCCACTTGTAAGTAAGACAGTTTCAGGTTACATTTCTCGCGCTACTATCTATTTCTCGTAACTAAAATTTATTGTGTACTGCTAAAAGCGGTAAAGAGAAAACTAGTCATCATCATCGCCATTTATTGGCCCTTAAAGACCCCTGGAAGGGGCATTACATAAGGGGGGGGGGGAGCGGAACATCAAAAACAAAGTAGGTCACTGTCAAACATTGACACAATCAGTGATCAGCAGGATATATGCAACACCTTTAAATAAGGATTAACAAAATATAAAAACAGCAACAGTAAAGAAAAAACAGAGGCAAACAGAAGCAGGCAAGAAATTCTCCTCATCATGTTTTCAAATGGGATGTCAGCAACTGCCGAAACTTATATGGATCGCGTTCTATTACAATATGGTCTGGTAATGAATTCCATTCTTCAATGGCAAGAGGCAGGAATGACTTGTTGAATGCGTTAGAAGAGCCGTGCAGACGTAGAATGCTCATGGAGTTAAAGAGGCGGCGTGATGTTCGGAAAGGTGGAAGCAGAAGAGAATCCCGAAGCGAAGGAAAACAGAAGTATAGCTTATGAAATAATGACAAACGGGCGATTTTTCGTCTATGCGTCAGAGGCTCCATGTCAAGCGATAATTTTATATTGGTAACACTGGAGTAGGTGTTGTAGTTGGAGGAAATATATCGGGCTGCACGGTTTTGAATGGCTTCTAGGCTATCAATTAGGTAAGCCTGATGTGAATGCCAAATTGGGGAGCCAAATTCTGGTTTGGTTCGGACGAAAGTTTTGTAAGCTAGACTGCGAATAGAGGGAGGGGAGATACTGAGGTGCCGTCTCATAAACCCAAGTGATTTCGATGCATCAGCTGCAATCTTCGTGAAGTGCTCGGACCAAGAGAGCTTGCTGGTGTTGTGAATTCCAAGGTAACGGTATGATTCGACTTGGGAAAGGGTGGTTGAGTACAACGAATATGCGTAGCTGAGGTTAGTGCGCTTGCGTGTTACCTGCATGTATTTGCACTTTGATATATATTCAGCTTCATTAGCCATGTCGAACACCAGGCTTAAATTTTCTTGAAATCACTTTGAAGCAACAACTGATCATTGTGTGCGGTTATGCGACGGTATAAGACACAGTCATCTGCGAAAAGACGAATGCACGATGAATTGCTGGAAGGAAGATCGTTTATGAAAATTAAAAACAAAAGTGGGCCGAGCACCGAGCCCTGCTAGACACCAGAAACAACTTCAGTTGTGGGCGATTGAACATTATCGATAACAGTGAATTGACAACGACCGGACAGAAAACAACGAATCCAAGTTAGTATCAGCGGATCAAGGCACAAGCATGAAAGTTTGGCTAAAAGGCGCTGATGAGGTACACGATCAAAAGCTTTCGAGAAGTCGAGATATATGACATCCGTCTGAAATAGTCAGATTAAGGTGAAGATCGGTTGTGAAATGGAAAAGTTGGGTTTCGCATGAGTATCCGGATCTGAAGCCGTGCTGGTTGGGAAAAAAGAAGCTGTTAGAATCAAGGTGAGATGTAATTTGTGAATATATTATATGCTCTAGTAGTTTGCAAGCAATGCATATTAGTGAAATCGGTCGGTAATTAGAAGAATCAGAACGGTTACCTGCTTTAAAAACCGGTACTACCTTGCTCAGCTTCCAGTCGTCTGGAATTGAGCCGGTAGCAATCGATTGTACGAATATTATTTGAAGAAACTGGCTTGATATGTCCTTGGTGCATTTCAGTATCTTGGATGATATATTATCCGGTCCCGGGGCGCTTGAAACATTAAGTTTATCAATAAGATTCATAATCCCATGTGTAGTGATAATAATGAACGGCATTTGTGAAAATGAGAACTTAGATAGGGGAGGGATATCTAAGGTCGGTTCATTTGTAAAAATTGAGGAAAAGAATTCATTACATCACTTCGTTTGTCTGGTGGAACTTCAGAACCGTTATCGCTAACCAATGAGATATGTGATGGCCTAATGCCCGGAGTTAAAAGTTTCCAGAACTTTTTTGGATTAGAACGAATAATGTCCTGTAGATCCCGATGATAAAATTTTCTTTTTTAGCATCTCAAAAGTTTTGTGTAACTGCGGAGACAAGAGAAATAGCTTTTCCAACGCAAGGCGCTAGCCGAATGTTTTGCTGCCCGGAAGAGTCGTTTCTTTTTGTTTGAAAGTTTTATGAGGGCGTTAGAAAACCAAGGTCTGCAGGCATCGCCTCGAATGCAAACAAGGGGTACATATCGCTAAAAGAGTGATAACAATTTTTGTTTGAAAAGTAGCCAATTTTCATTTATTGTTCTGGAAGTGTAGGACATGCGGAAGGAATCAAGAAACTTGTCAAGCTCGGTGATAATATTCTGAATGTCAGCGTTTTTATAGTCTCGCATATATTTGACTGATGGTTGACGAGTTGGGATGGGTACGGACCGTTTGAACAATAAGGAGCAATGATCGCTGAAGCCGGCAATGCATGATGATGACTGAATGGATTCAGGGTTCGAAGCAAGAACAAGGTCAAGAGTACTGTCCTGGCGGGTCGGCATGCCGACTTTTAAAGTAAGATTGAAGGTAAGAACTAAATTAATAAACTCCTTCGATTGGCCACTGTGCGCCGATAAGTCAAGCCCGTTAATGTCAGGGAAGTTGAAATCGCCACAAAGTAAGCACCTCGCGCGGCGATAGCGGGCCCTAAGATCTAGTAGGATTGAATACAGTTGGTTAACGAATTAAATGTCGGCGTCCGGGGCACGATAGCATGCAATTAAAGTGATTGTGCAAGAAGAAAATGTTAATTTCAGAGCAACAATCTCATGATTGCTGATTGGTAAAACAGAGAAAGAGGGCACACTCGACCTCACGAAAACAAGCACCTCACGAAAACAAGTCCATAGGTAAAACCCAGATACATGCGTTAAAAGCAAAGAGGGCAATGTCATTAGGAATATGGATAAGATAGTTGAAGTAGCCGAAGAGTTCTTCAAACATCTCTACAGTAGGCAATATAATTAAAATGTTCATATAATCAGATAGAGGCAATATAATCAGAGAGAGGCAGGAGCGCACAGCAATGGGACATTTCGCAAGTATTGTAAGAGGAAGTGAAGAAAGCCTTAAGAGAAATGCACAGTTGGAAAGCAGCTGGTAAGGATCAAGTAACAGCAGATCAGTTGAAGGAAGGAGATGAGATTGTTCTAGTAACACTAGCCGCCCTGTATACGAAATGTTTTATGACATCGAGTGTAGCATAAAATTGGAAGAACGCAAACATTAGCATAATTCATTACAAAGGAGACGTCAATGACTTGAAACATAGTAAATGGACCAGCTTACTGTTCGTCGCCAGCAGGGTATTTGCTAAGCTTATAGCTAATAGAGTCCGGACAACCTTAGACTTTAATCAGCCAAATTAACAGGCAGTCTTCGCAAAGGATACTCGACAATAGACTCCATTCACAATATCAATAACAGGATGGAGAAATGCGCAGAATATAACCAACCCTCATATATGGCCATCATCTATTAGGAGAAAACATTTCACTAAGTGGAAACTGCAGCAGTCATGCAGGCATTGCGAAATAAGGGTGTAGAAGAGTCTTTTCTGAAAATAGTGGAAGATATCTTTAAAGACTGCAAAGCCACCATAGTCGTCCATAATCTCGGCCAGAAAATTCTAATAAATAAGGGCCTGGATTGGGAACAGTTGGGGATGAGTGTTAATGTAGCATACTTAAGTAATCTGCGCTTCTCTGATGACATTGGCTTGCTAAGTCACTCAGGAGAAGAACTGCAAACCATGATCAATGAATTAGACCGGCAAAGCAGAACGGTGGGTCTAAAAATTAACGTGAAGAAAACCAAGGTAATATCCAACAGTCTCGCAAGAGAACAGCTGTTCACAACTGGTAGCCAGGTGCTAGAACTGGTAGGTGAATACATCTACTTAGAATCCTCTGATCCGGATTATTAGAGGAAAATAACTACAAGAATACGAATGGGGTGTGGTTCATATCGCAATTTCTCTCAGAGCGTGAATGGCAGTTTACCGATACCCCTCAAGAGGAAAGCATAAAACGACTATATTACCGGTACTCACCTACGGGGTAGAAGCGTGGAGGATAGCGAAAAGGGTTCAGTTAAAGTTAAGAACAGTGCAACGAGCTTGGAAGGAAAAAAGATAGGTATAACATTAGGAGACCGAAAGTGGACAGAGTGGGTGAGGGAACAAGCACGGGTTAATGACATCCTATCTGAAATCAAGAGGCAGAAATTGGCTTCGATAGGACATGTAATGCGAAGCCAAGAGAAGTGCCGATCCTTAAGAGTAACGGAATGGATTCCAAGGGAAGGGAAGCGTAGCAGTGGGCAACAGAAAGTTAGATGGGTACAGAAGAATAAGAAGTTTGCGGGGATAGGGTGGCCCCAGCTGGCACGGAACAGGGTTAATTGGAGGAATTTGTCCAGCAATGACCGTAGGCAGGGTGATGATGAAGAGTGGTAAAGTTGTCTTCCGACGAAAATTCAGCATCTGAATTTTTTATTTTTTGTTTGCATAGTATGCTGCATGGCTGCCCGATAACGCCCAATGAGATTGTAAAAATCATAATATGTTATAGTAATTGCACTTCCAGAAATACGCATTTTCGGTCCTTCATGCCTAGACGTAGGGGCGATTTTCAACGGTGAACCTAACATTGCAGATCAACATGGTGCTTTGTGAATGGCTGGGTGTCCAGTTTTAACTTCATTCCCTTATACTTGGGACATAAATCTAAAACTGAATGTGTTGGGGGGTTGTAAGCTTTTCTTGTATGAAACATACTGAAACGAACTGGAGTGAACACTTAGGCAACGCCGTAAGGGTACAACGCGATAGCGTGATGGGTTAATTCCCATATACGCAGAAGGTAATTCTCTACTTTACATTCATAGATCCCACGGAGTATATACCTCTCATAGCGCAGTGGTGCAGGGGATAAGCTATGCGCCTCTGCCTTTCGATGGCAAGTAGTCTCAACTGTGTGCTTTGTGCAGCCCAGGTTTCTATTCTCGAGCGACCAATGATTAACTTCCGCTTGTCACGGTGTGCAGTTTGTTTACAATCGGGGGCAGGTTGTAATAACGCTACAAAGTGACGTGACCTAGGTGGGCCACCTTCCTCCTGGGTTTCTTCTCTAGGGATTTTTCGTGAATTTAGCACTCATGGTCAACAACGCCGAGAACGACCGCGATGCCGGATTGTCTGCGAGACGAGCTGCTTAACGCTATCGCGTAACACAGGGGCTCGTTATGACATGTTTGTTGAGAAAAGAAACAGGCACCACAACCAAGAAAGCAAAGGGAATGTCTATTTGTGGCGCTCCTAAATTGGCAGTTTAACATCCCGTGTACTGTGCGATGTCAGTGCACGTCAAAGAATCCCTGGTGGTCGAAATTTCCAGAGCCCTTCGCAACGGCGTCCCGCATAGTGCGGGTTGCTTTGAGACGTTAAACCTCCATAAACCCATGATTTAACCATGTTTTTAAATGTGTAATATATGAGATAGCACTTCTCCTTTCCTCTGAAGACCTGTTAAGCTTTGAAGAACTGCGCTGAGAAGTTTAGGTCAACGTCTTATACTGACATTTTATAACATGTCTACAACGTCCGAATACTACATGTCTCTATGGTATTTTTCCACCTCCACCTGTGGTTGGAAATGGTCACGTCTGAACACTGAAAACGCTGCTTTCTGATCGGCAAAGTAGTTTGACTAACAGGAAACACCTTGGATTATAGAACTGTTCAGAATATATATATATATATATATATATATATATATATATATATATATATGCAGACAAGGTAAAGTAAATGAGGGGCCCTTTTGAAAAACTTGTGAAGGGAGCCAACAGTCACCGAAACCAAGGTGCATAGGGGAACGTAAATATTGTTATTATTTTCTTTTTATAGTGTTGTGCTTATCAGTGGGATAATATTACTTAGATTAATAAATCGCCTAAAGAAAATTACTTATGGTCGAGGGTGGCGCTGGTAAACACTCTCAAGGTTCGGTACACCAAATAAACATAAATACCCATGAGTGCAGCAGATTGGACAGCCGTCACAGTAGCTCAGTTGGTAACAGCACCGGACGCGATATTCGGAGGTCGTGGGTTCGGATCCCACCGGCGGCATGGTTGTTTTTTCTGCTGCTTTCTAAGTAAATTTCCTTAAGCGATTTATTAATCTAAGTAATATTATCCCACTGATAAGCACAACACTTTAAAAAAGAAAATAATAATAATAATAACGTTCCCTTCTGCACTTTGGTTTCGGTGACTGTTGGCTCCCTTCACACACACACACACACACACACACACACACACACACACACACACACACACACACACACACACACACACACACACACACACACACACACACACACACACACACACACACACACACACACACACACACACACACACACACACACACACACACACACACACACACACACACACACACACACACACACACACACACACACACACACACACACACACACACACACACACACACACACACACACACACACACACACACACACACACACACACACACACACACACACACACACACACACACACACACACACACACACACACACACACACACACACACACACACACACACACACACACGCACGCACGCACGCACGCACACACACACACACACACACACACACACACACACACACACACACACACACACACACACACACACACACACACACACATATATATGTTTTCCGGTTAGTCGTAACCATGTTTGGCAGGGTTGTTAAGAGAAGCCACACTCTTTTCTCCAACCGATATTTTCAGTGTTATCTCCTGGCAGCGTACTATTTAACTATTTACGCACAGCCCCCTGAAACTCCCGACCGCGCAAATGTTTCTGTCTCCGCTGTCGCTACTTCATCGCGCTCTCCTGCCCCTCCCAGAGCTACAACCAACCAACGGCCCTACGTACCGTTCAAGCTCTCCCCTTTCACCGCGCTCCTTCACTAGACGGGTAGCCTATGCAGTAATATCCATCGCAGGCGGCGACACAGTGCACGGCGAGGCAGAGCCGCTGCTCGCCGCCGTCTGTGTACGCTCGCTGCTGCCTCTCTCATTACTGTCCTGATTACACAGGAAAGTGCATAGATTTGTGCACAACTTTTCTGCTACTTCAACTGTTTTATCCATATTAGTAATGAGCTCGCCCTCTTTTTCTCTTAACTCATACACCTATTCACTTTTGCCTATGCCTAGCTTCCTCTTCACGGCTTTTAGGGTACCTGCCTTCTTTCTGTAGAGCATGTTCGATTCTCTCCGTATTATCTTCTTTGTCCCGTTTACCTCGAGCTTATTGACTTTTATAGCTGTGCCAGTTTTATACAGTCTGTGGTGTTAGAGGCTTTCATTGCTTGAACATTAAGGTCGTCTTCCTCATTTAAATCTGAATATCTGTACTGCAGCGATATACTGAATTCTTCTCCTTTCCCTCTTACCGCTAAGTCGTTAATGGGCTTTCGCTTCACTAGTTTCTCGAGACCTTACCATATTGTGGTTGCTACAACGCTCCTTTGTACATCCTTCACGGCGCCACTTTGAGCGCGTAGTACGCAGTCTATTTCATTTTTAGTTTTACCACTGGGACTTTCCACGTCCACTTTCTGTTCTTTTGTTTGCATAAGAAGGCATTCATTGTCCCTAAATTGTATCTCTAGTAAGGTCGCCCCCCCCCTCCATGCTGTTCCTATAGCCTATGCCATAGTCGCCTACTGCCTGCTCTCCAGCCTGCTTCTTGCCCACCTTCGCATTTAGTTGGTCCATCAGTCCAATGTACTGTTTGTTTACTTTTGCCATTATGGATTTCACGTCTTCAAAGAAGTTTTCGACGATCTAGCCATCGTGGCTAGATATAGCCGCGTAGGCCTGTACCATCTTCAATTTGTACCTCTTATTATTCTTGAATGCGATAGCTGTCTCTTCTCGTTAATTCTTAAGAATTCCTCTATGTTGCCAGCTATATCCCGATTGATGAGGAATCCCACAGCTAGTGCTCGTTTGTCCGCTAATCCACGATAGCATAATACTCACCCGCCCTTTAGCACTGTATAAGCTTCATCTGTCCTCTCACCTAACTAAGCCTTATGACATCCCATTTATTACCAGCTAGTCCCTCGAAAAACATTTCTAGACTAGCCTCACTGAATAAGATTCTAGCGTTAAACGTTGCCTTGTTCAGTTTCGAATGGCTGTCAGCAGGCAGAGATTCTATCACGCTCTGCTGCGCCACAGGTCTGACCGCCGCCTTAGCTGAACCTCCTTGTAAAGGTGCTCAGACCGCCTTGGTCCGTTCCTCCGCACCTGCTGGTGAATGAGGGCGAGGGCTAATAGATTTATTCATAAATGAATTTGTAGACAAGTGCTACCCATCGCCCTTTGGCTTGCTTTGAGATGAACTTGGACAAATCTTGTTTAGGTTAGGAAGTCCGTTGTAGCCTCTGGTCACCGAGATCATGCCGCACCCCATGCAATTCCATCTATAACGGAGTTTTTTCTTTAATCCGTTGAAGAAATGCGCGGGACGGGGATTCGAACCCCGGCCCTCTTGCACGCGAGGCCGGTGCTCTACGTACGCCATCACTACTATATGTCATCAGCACATAATTCCAAATGAAAAAAGCGGCAAGAAATGTCATGAAGAGGCCTTAGCAAAGCACTTTATTTTTTACGTGTACGAGTGTTAACTCCCGCCGAAAGCTACAAGTACAGAAAAACGTCTGAGGCGAGACCTCTTTTTAGACGTCATTGTCTGGATAAGAAGTTTTGCAGATAACACCCAGCGACCTCTCTGCTTTCTGTATCGCGCATTTCTATAGATAGTTCCTTCTGTTTACTCGAAGTCCATAATTTGTCTATAGTCAAAAGTCTATTAAAACTGTAGGCCATAAATCTATAGATTATGATGGACTGCAGGATTTTTAATTTCTCTAGACAAGTCTACAGGAATTGCCATTAGAAAATCTATATATGTTAGAGGGAAAAATGTATAGCGTGTAAAAAGTGTAGAGTGTGTACGCTCTGTAAAATGCTTGTAAGGGTGCATCCGTGCCCACATTTACTAAACATTCCAACTGGCATCAGCACTTTGCGCCACCTCGGCTCTTTCTTTAATTCGCAATAGTACAAGGGTAAACGCACGACCATTTTTTTTTAATCCGCGGTGGTTTCAATATCCGGCGCAATGACTAATTTTCTGCTACTATCCATTCTTTGTCTGTTTTCTTTTCACCGTCTAGTCTATCCGATTGCGTAACTGTAAGAAAGATGATCAACGGTACCTCAGCGCCGAGTCCGTCAGCTTTCCTGCTCTCTTCTCGTCCAAGTTACGCCTTCTAACTATTCCACAATGTGCCGTTTAGCGCAACAACGCAGCCTTTTGCGTCTGTTTCATGCATCGAATAAAACAAGCTCATCCTTGCTATTTCCATTTATAAGCGAGACCACTCAATTTATAAGCGCCGTTCTTTTGCAACCTCGCGGTTGCCCCGCGTAAAACGAACTTCCTGCAGGGCGGCCAAGAATAATTCTCCTCCTTCGCAGAGCACTCGCCCTTCTTTCCTCAGTGCGGTCGGACTTATTTTGAGCCTCCCACCAAGGTTTCTGGCGCTGGATGAGGCGAGAAAATCGCCACAGGTGGCGCTCTAGACCTGGGTCGAGCGAGCGAGGCAAGGAGTCACAGACATATGGCGCTTTGTAGCTTTCGCAGTGATCTTTCGCCTGCGCGATCGTCAGTAAGTAACGGGGTTAATGCAATCAAGGCCTCTGCACCAGAGGAAGAATGCCATGCATTAGACAGAGTGGATGGTCTTGATTATGGCAGCGACTGCTCGGGAACATCATAGGTCAGCAACTGAAAATTTTTCAGGTGCTCAGTGTCTTCGAGGAAAAGAAGTTATTGCATTACTCTGACTACTATGCTCTCGCGAACATTCCGCGCAAGGAAAGGAGAAACGAAGAGCCTGTCCAAAGCCACGCATTCAGTCCTGGGGATGAACAAGCACCTGGGAACCGTGGAAGAAGAGACACGAATCTGCTTCCTCCTGGACACGACGGCAATGGCAGCGGACGCACCGGGCACTGACGAGACATACCGGGGGTTTCGCCTAAGATTTTCTGCAATTAATAAAATAAGTTCTTCTAGTTAGATCGGCGCTTTTGTTGCATACCATTGTCAGCGGTGTATTTCACCAGGATGGAGCTAAGACGTTCTGATTAGTAGGCTGGTCAGCTAATATTTAATAGGTAACTTTTTAACGCGATAGAGTGAGGCTCTCGTTATCGGCGTTGTGAGCCAAAAATCACCGGAGAAGCAACCTAGGTGACGTGACCTTGCTGCGTCATTAGAGAGTTTTAGAATAGCCTATGATCGCTTACGTACGTTATACGCAAGCATTTACCGGGAGGTAACAGTGGAAATCGCATAAGCACTTTTAGTTTATCATATGCCAACCTGAACGCAACAGTACCGCCGGCCGCAGTGGCGCCATCTGGTATTAAAAAGAAAAATATTTTTGACACATTTTCCGCAATTAGTCAAGGTTATCCAAGTCCTATCACTTTGATAGCCAGTTAAGTTGAGTCAGGGCCCAATTTCTTTTAAGTAACTGAACCGAGCAAGATTTTTGATAACGTCATGTTGAGTTCTTTCAGACCCTTCTGCCTACCACCGAAACAACTACATTTGGCAAGTCTAGCTTGGCGTAAAAATCCAAATCAAGGCTACCAACAGTCGGCGCTGTCTTGTTAGGGTTAATAACTGCGGAATCGTTACACAGAATCGAAAAATGGGAAGTTTATCCCTCATTCGTTATGCTGTTGCAAGGACAGGTAAAGCGAATATCACGTGTAGCATTTAAAGGAAATGAATATGCCTAAAAATTCAATAACATTGACGAATTCCCTCAGAAGCGGGTGCCATGGGTGTCGGCATCTTGAGAATGCTATTTTTCCAAGCGTAAGCGACAGCACGCACGCTAAATTCGAGAAACAGCGTACGTAACGCGCACGTACGTTAAACCTCGATTTGGAATAGCATTTGGCGCATGCGCAGTACGGAGAACGCTATTTTATAGCTTCCGCTATGCCTTTGCGTATTTTTGCGTACGCTATACAAAAAGTCTATTATCTGCCCACCGGACTGTGAGCAAGCTGACCACCGTGGCAGGTAGCAGTTAAATTAATGATTGGTCACGAACAGTTGCCCAGTAGCCGCAACCTGGGTCGCAGAAGACCCAACGATAGCAGCACCATCCGTTAAACGCAGTACCACTGCGCCAGGAGGTATGAGGACTCGTAGGGATCATTGACTCTAAAGTTGAGAATCGCCAAAGCCCATATATGGTCGTTAACCCATCAAAATTATTCGTCCTACACTTCAGACGGACCTTTAATGCCTAGCTTGTATCGAAACTCCCGCTAGAGTTTCATATAGGGTCAGCACCGGCCGCTAGAAGCGCCACCGTTTGCAAGAGTGCATACCGGTACCGCAGTACTCCGGCCGACGTTATATTTCGAGCAGAATTTGTACATCTAAACGCTCAGAACTTTCCGCGACTGTTTCATTAGCTTAGATTATCTAAGTGTTCTAGCATTTAGGTTTCAAATGGAATTTGCAATTTGAGGAGGACTACGCTAATGACGTACGAATGCTTCACCTGAGCAGACATTAGTATTATCTTTGCGCGCATTAAAATAACTCATAATTGTTGTGTATAAAATTTGTAACATGACAGGACACACTGAACTCCTGTTAGGCGACACACAAGGCCATTTTCTTTTCTCATGCCTTCACTCGGTTCTGTCTGACCGCTAAACTTGCAGTATGCACGTGAAAACGTCACCACAGTCTGTATTCAACACTTTGTCTAGGAAGCAACCGGTGCATGTCACACAAGACCTATCTCACGGTCGGCAGAGCGTCGAGGAAATGACTTTTCTGCGTTGTCTTTGGTCTTGTCGTACTTCGCTGACGCCGGCGGCGCGTCGATGGTCGAAGTACGGCGGTGTCGGTGGCGGCCGTCGAGATCAGAGCAACGGGCGGCGTTCGACCGGCACGATGTCTCGCCGTCGTCGTTTTCCCTTGCCCCGCCGACGGCTTCACTGCGCAACTGCTCTGGCTCCCATGGCGATGATTTCGACATCTTCGGCTTGCCTTTTTCTTCTGCTTGCTCAATAAATATCTCATGTATTTGCAAAATGAGTGTTTTAAAATAATAGTAAACCATTCAGCATTTGACCAATGTGTGCGATATTCCACCAGGAACGTGCCGGTACCGACGACTAACGCAGGCCTGTTTACATAGCTTTGTTTACGAAACAGGAAGTGTTCGTTTACGTACCGTCTGTTACGCAAATCAGAGAAAATTGAGAAAAAAAATTATCTCGGTCTAATCGCACGTTTTTTCGGGCTCATATTTCGCACAGAGCTTGTATTTGGCGGCTAGTTTTGTTTTATACTACATTTAGGTGGCGCACCTGCCTGATTCGGTCAGAATTAATCGAAAATCACCATCGTCTGCGGTGACGGCAGAGCGAAACGGCAAGCTTTCGCAGCAATCGTACCCGTATATAGCGCCATCTATGCTCGCCGAAGGAGGAGCACGCCACCGTTGAGGCTGCGGCGAAACGAAAAGGGGAGGTAGTGGCTGCGCGGTTGGTTTGAAAGTGCTTTCTCGGCTATTTTATCAAGATTTGGCGAAAAAAGCGCTGTTGCAAGCAACTGGTCCCCTGCCCACACTTCGCGCTTCTCCCATGAGCTTCTCCGCAGCCTCCCTGCACGTTAGAGTGCTGGTTCGTCTGGAAGACGAATAGTGGCGCTACCAGCATCATTACTGCGAAAGCTCGCAGTTTTGGTTCTAGTTTTGGTTCGCCGTTTCCGCAGACGACGATTTCCGATTAATGTTGACTGAATCAGGCAAGTACTACACCCAAACGTAACGTGTAACAAAACTCACCGCCAAATGCACCCATGTGCGAACGTTGGGCGCTAAGGAGCTGGCAGTTAGTCCGGGAATATTTTTTGCCCATTTTCTTCAATTTAGGCAGCAGTCGGTAGCTGAAAACACAAGCTGCGACCTTCTTCTGTTAAATATATTTTTTTTTATATTCTGCGCTGGTTGTAGCTTTACCTGTTTTGCACAGTCGCATGAATCCGCGAGCAGCATCAATGGATGCGCTTTGAGTGCCAGGTTTCTGACACCGCGTTTGACCGCTGTTTCCGCTAATTGTATCTGCTTTCTCCATGTGAGCATAGTTGATTTTAAATACCTTTAACCAGAAACGCACTCGGCGGCCGGGTACTATAATTAAAACAGCTTATTTTATTGTCCACACGTGACACCGACGACAGCTACCAAAGCCTTTCAGTAGTGCTCGGCAGTTAGGGCCACATGAGCGCTTCCCGCTAATTGTACTCTCCTACTACGACGTCACAGTCGTCGAATTCAGTTCACTAGGGGGCCGGAACTATACCTCAGTCGCCCAATCGGGCTCTCGTGTCCGGCGCACTCGCTAGGTCTAGTCGTTGCGGAAGGTGCCGGTGTAGGCTATTTTGAAGTGTGACAACATGAAATGCTCTTCACCAGCATGCACAAGTTTAGAGGCGGAGATGAAACCGCCTATTTATTGCCGCACTACTGCCCGCTTTGTTTTTCTCGGCAGCCCCGTGCCACCGAGGCAGTGAACCACGGGCTAGAACTTTTCGGTCGTGCCTCTGTAACCGGAACGGCATACCAACACCTGACAAGTACTCGATATGGTCTCACACATAAGAGATGCATTACCTGACCCCGCAAGAGCACAGTAAACATCGAATGTCGCCATAAAACTAACAAAGGAGGGGCTTCCATCTCGGTGGCGACAGCGCCTAGCTCCTCGGACGATGCATTTCTGCAGACGGTGGCGCCGTATCGCGGCAGCCACGAGCAGCATATGAAGTTGTCCCACAGGATTACGGAGAAGTGTCGTGAGTAGAAATTATCGACTGACTCCGCTATTACTGTTGATCTCTTTATTTTGTAAGAGGCGTGTAGGACGCCCTAAATAATACCAATATCAGCATATTTTTTTTAATTTCGAGAACACAGTTACCCTCGGCGCTGTGCTACAACGAATTTTCAAAATTCAAAAACGGGGTATTCGGTTACAGGACGACAAAGTTTTAAACAGATATTTCAACCGTTAGCCGATGTGGCTAGTCATAGGTCCAGTACAAACGCAATTAATAGCACATAGGTCAGCCGCTACATATTTAATGACTATCAGGCCAAAATTTTAATTGCGCTTGTGTGTCATGAAAGTGTCGCTTTCATTTCAGTCGGCATCCAGTTCCAAACTTCTGCGCCAGAAAATTCTATTCGTCTTTCTCCGTACAGACTGCTACAGTTAGAAATATTAAAATTAACACTGCTGTCTTGCCTCATGCTGAGAACGGGCATGCGAACGTAGGAACAGACATGGGATAGTTCGTATTATTGGTACTGTTAACAAGGAATATTTTGTAATGCGTAATGTGTTCAGCGGTATTACTTGAGCACAAAAACAGTATTTCCAGAGCCTACAGAGGGGTTAATACCTACAGTTAGAAAACAGGTTGTTGGGCAAAGGACACCACTTCAACTTCAACACAAGCAGATACTTGAAACAGCGTTCCTCTAGAGATGTGATATCTCACAAAGATCAGGTTACACGCATGACGGCCCGAATCAGTTTCTTTAAATGCTCCTTCTTCCCAAGAACCATACCTGAGTGGAATTTCTTGCCTCCGGACATTTTACAAGCAGACAATCTACACCACTTTCAAACTTATCTGTCCCGTTGTTTAAGCTTATAGAAACCATTTGCCATTGCAGTCATTATGTTCTTTACCTGCGGTTCCGGTCCTCGGTGGTGTGAAACCGAGCGTATTATTATGAACACTTACCTATCTGACGCACTTGTGGTTTTATCTGCTGGCAAGTTGATTTCATATAATTTGTATAAATTTTGTACTTGTGGCTGTGTGTACTTCTTGAGTTGTATGCATCCACTCTGTAACAGCCTTACGGCTGACACTATCAATAAATAAATAAAAATAAATAAAATAAATGGCGCAGTATCTGTCTCACAAATCGGCGGACACCTGAATCGCGCCGTAAGGGTAGGGCTAACGGAAGGAGTGAAAGAACAGAGAAGGAAAGAGGTGCGTAGTGGAGGGCTCCGAAATAATTTCGACCAATGGAGATCTTATGTGCACTGATATCGCCGAGCACATGGGCGCCTTTGCGTTTTGCCTCCAATGAAACCCGGCCGCCGCGGCCGGGTTCGAACCCGGCAAAGCGCGTTTCTGGAGTCTCAGCAATGGCAATAAACATGAATTCCAGGAGGGAGCGATTTAGGGGCTAGTTGGTATGTCATGACTATAAAAACATAAACTACGCATGGGACAGGACACAGTCCTGTGCTGTACTGTCCGTCATGTCTGCTTCTCTTCTGTGTCTTGTCTCCTGCGTAGTTTTATATTTTTATAATCAGATAATAAATACATTTTTATGTTACTCCCCATGATTCACTGAAGTTAAAGAGATAGCTCTGACACAAAGAAAAGTTCAATGACCGAATAATGGCGAGTAGAAAGTGCTGGTGTGTCATTGCCAGAGTAAAACAACCGTATGCAACCTGTTACAGACACTGATTACGTGTTCCTTCCAAAATAAGTCGTTATAAAATACAACTGCGAAGTATTTAAAGAACGCACACTCTGGATAACATAACCATCAATAGATGCAGCAATAACACTGAATGAACAATTGTTTCTTGCAAACAAAAAGTCACATTCATTAAGGCTGTGAACTGGGCGAGTTGGTATGGATTTATATTTGAGCAGTGCAATGAAATTACAGGACACAACGAAGAATAGACACCCCAAGCGCAATATATGAATATGAATATGAATATGAAAGTCACACACTTGGTTTTTCAGTGTGTAAACCCAAGTGTTTACGTGAAACAATATCAAATTCCTTGTAGTTTGCAATTTATATCATTTTCTATTACCTGAAGGGACTTGTGGTTAAATAGCAGTGCAGTGTCATCTGCGTACACCAAAACTGTAATGCCACTTTAGTGCCCTGTAATCCTCTGAGAAGGGCACTGATATTTAGAAAGACCACTTGGTGTTGTGAAGACAGATTACTTGAAAAAGACTGAAGAGCTCTGTTACGCATGCCATATATCTCGAGTTTAACAGAATGGTGTGTGAAACGGTTTCAGAAGCCTTATTAATGTCTAGTGAAAGCTATGGCATTAAAACGAGATAAAATAAGGGCCGAAAGAGCGAATATAACTACGGACGTGGATCTGTTAGAGACGAAGCCATGCTACTGGGTACAAATTGTATTCTTAGAACAGAAAAAAAAACGTTTTCAGTTTAGCGCCAATGAATTATACAAAACAGCGTATTGATCACACTCTATATAGACATTGGCCTGTGGCTAAAAGACTATTAGGGTCAGCAGTTTTATAAACTGGTTATTCTAACAATTTTAGATGCTGTTGACCCTAACCTTTAGAAAATCAGGGCCAGAGGATAGATAGCGTCTGGTTGAATATTCTACATAAAGGAACACTCACCAAATCTATGTTGCCCATAGTTATCTTCGAATGTATTTCATCTGGCCCGGCCGATTTTTTCGCGCCCCTGACTGCTTACGATTGAGCGAAAATTACTGCTCTACAGCAGCGACAAGGACTAACTTGTCGCTCTTCTTGTCGCTGTTGTAGCGCATTAACTTTCTTTCAGTCACGTGTCAGTACCAACTCGGACAACTTGCTGCTTTACTACACGAGCGTTGCAATATTTACAAATTCTTCGGTTCCTAAGTTCTAAACAAAAATAATTTTATGATTTACATTTCGCGGAATGCTCGATATTACTCCTGTTAAAGGTAGTTAAAAGTTCATTAAACTGATTGGTAATCATTGTTGACAAGTTTCTAGGAATGGTGTTTTTTTACCTATTCCTGCAACTCTCTCATTATCTTTCACACCTGCTTAGAGCCGTTTCCATGACGAGAAACAAGATTATTGTAATAAACTTTCTTTTATTCCTCAGCTTTGCAATGGATTTGTTTCTCAATTACTTAAACTGTCCCAAGGATCAAGTGTTCGTTCTGTCCTTCTGAGTTTCCGGTAGTATCAGTTTTTTTTTTCTACAGTGGAAGAATGTCATCGCTAATCCTGTCATGTATGGCATGTTCGTATTTGTTTATTTACAGATACTGCTTTGCTAGATTCGAGAAATTGCAGTAGTGGTTACATAGAACGAGAAAAGAGGAACATCAGAACACATAACTAGACACTTGCTTACAAACTCTGCATGTGGTAGCCGTCGTAAAGAACAATCGTTTGAATTTCAATTTTAAATTTCAATTCCTTATTTCTTTCAAAAATACTGCATCCTGGAAAAAATCAATGGCCAAAATCTGTTTCGACAGCTTGACTAGGCCCATGACCCCTTGTATCAAAGCAGTCGTGGTTTATATAATAGGTTTTGCTGATACTAAGAGACATCGAGAATGCGAATGACAATCAAATATACAGCAGAAGTACACAGAAATAAATAATACATATATGATTTCAAAATGAGTCTTTAATGTCATGTAATATTTGTACACTCACAATACAAACAAAGCAAGTCAGTAAACCGAAAAACATCAAGTAGAATTAGAATACATACATGTTCACGAAAAAAGCTTCAAACATACCTAGACATTCATTGGATGCCCAGGAAATACATTCTAATTTCATTACCGCTTTCACTGACCACACATTCATGCTCATTAAGAATAAATGGCAGGTTATGATGCAACGACTGAACTTTATAATTGTTTCGAAATCTCGGGAGAAGCTAAACGTCATCACTGCGTGTCGATAGCGTATCATGTCTTCTTAGCGAAGCTACAGTAGTTAAAAAATGTTGGGAAACTGAAGTGTAAAAGTAAAAAGAGCGGAGAAGCAGATTGGGATACATATGTTCAACTCTAATTATGTTGTCGCTTATAAAAGCACTTTGCGTGCGGGACCGGTAATCGTGGTAATATGTCGCACGATCTTGTTTTGAAGTATGTTTCTTGCAATGTTTCCCTTTGTCGTTGTAGCCCATACTTGGCCACAGTAATTAATATGCGAAGCAAGCAGTGCGTGATAAATTTGGATTTTGGCGTGATTACATCTAAATTGTGCGCAGGAAGACGAATATTTATGTCAGTCAAGAAAAGACCTGAAAGGTACAATGTTCAGAAATTCGGACCGGCGGGTCACTCTTGCAGACTAGTTAAAGAAATAGGGGCAGTTATACAAACGGATTTGTGCGTGATAATATGTAGCTTGATAAGCCAATCACATGTTTGTCGATAATCTAGGGAATCCATTCTTAGGACATGGTAATGCTCTGAAGGAAAAAAGTTGCAGTCGTCGTGGCTAAAAATGAATCGGATGGCTCTTTCTCGTCCTCTCGAGTTTATCTTTGTCGTGTACAAGATGAGGCGACCACTAAACTGGCACATATACAACATATAACCTAACCACTGATATTAGGCTTTTAGCTTCCAATTTTGTGGCATGTTTTAAAGTTCTTAAGTAGCCTCCTTTTTTACAATTTTGCGCAGATAAGGTAAGTAGTATTTTTGCACGAATCTGCCCGTCGCAACGAGGCTGTCCAAGTCGCTCAAGAAGGACCTACCTCGAGAACCACGGAAGAGACGGGCGACTAATATATCAAGGAGTAAGTCAGTACTATAGGCACCGCAGGCAACTTACCCCGCCAAGAGTGAAGCTTAATAATCAGCAAGCGGTGGCGTGGAGACGTCTTCAAACAGGCGTCTATCCGCACCAAATATTATTAAACGTACTATTCTGGAAATTGAGGATGACCAATGTAAGAAATGTGGAGCGAGAGGGACTCTCGACCACATTATTTGGGAGTGCACGCAGTCCCCACACAGGTCGAATAAAATGGATAGTAGAGACGCCTGGGAGACCTTGCTGCGTAGCCCGGACCCTGAGCACCAGCTCCTCGCAGTACAACTGGCTGAAGAGGCCGCCGGGATTCAAGAAATCCAGGCTAGCATCTGACACGGCGACCTTGTCCACCCAAATCCCTCCTGGCCCTCATCTCTCGACTGAGAGGGAGAGCCGGAGGGTAGGGTGAGGTTATCTTCTGTTGGAAAATAGTCTTTAACTCACTGACTCACTCACTCGTTTCCGTTATGTTTAATCGTTTTATTTAAACCTGTGCTTTGTATTTTATTGTTTTTTTATCACCTGCTTCTTTATTCACTCTCTGGTGCTTAATTATTTTTCCATGTTATACCCAGAGAGTTTATTGTTCCTTTGCTTGTTAATGATGTTTCTTGTACATGTTTTTTACGCTACTCGCCCCCCCCCCCCCCCCCCCCAATGTAATAGTCTCGAAGGAGGGCATTTAGGGATATGTCGAATAAATAATTAAGCATGTCTATGCCATCTTAGGTTAGAGGCGAATACAACACACCAAGTTATTTGAATTCGTTCACGCTTTATAGTGTGTGTTCCGCATTGCCATACCTGAAATGAAGAGGTTGTTTCTTAGTTTTGAACGCCATTGTCACCGTTTTCTTATAGTAAATCTCTGTTAAGTTCTGTTAAGTTAAAAGAAAAGATGTCATTTAGTAAAACCTGATCGATAACACTATAGAGATATGATTACAGAACACATTCATCCGCATACAAACGAAGCTTAATTTGAGTGTTAGCAACAACTTTGACGACATCATTGCTGTAAACTATAAATCAAATGAATTCCAAAACGGAACTCTCTGGGACACCCGAGGAAATGAGAACCGGTGACGACTGTTGCTCTGTTGCTGACCGTAGCCAGCAAACTGAGTAGCATTTGGTGGTCGGTATACAGCGCCCATTCCTTCAAAGAAATTGCATAGAGGAATATTGAACTAAAGCCATACTCATTTTCAGAGAAGTCAGGCAGCATCATGTACTCAATGCCGCTTTTGATAAAATCCGCCAAGCCACCACCACAACCCTGAAGAGCGCCTGTCATTTCTAATGCCGAGTAACCAGGGGCAGAAAGTCTTTCGATATATTCATCGAACCATATTGGAGTGACACACATTACTGACGGATTATAGCCTTCTACGAGGCAGCTGAAATTGATATACTTGTTAACCGGATGACAGGCATTCGTATTCAAAAGCGTTAAGTTCGCTTTACGCCAAAGACAAGCAACATTTTGAGCACTTGGCCTGACGGGCACTTTAACAAGGGACTTTAAAAGCGAACTGGCATCAACGTCCATTAAAACATGGTCAAACTGTAGGCGAGATTTGCTTGCATGCTTTCTGAGTTGGTGGAATTTTCCTACAAAAGCAGAACGCACATGGGCTGAAAATTCTTCCATACTGTATACCGCGGACCCTTTTAGTTTACCTACGTTGCGCACTATAGCAGACTTCGCTCGAAAGTCCAACAACTTCAAGATCACTGGAATTTCCATTCCATTCCTTTCAATAACTAATCGGCGCCAACGCTCAGTAGTATCCAACTGCACGCCTAGATTAGTGGTAATGACGTGCTTCACTGACTCGAGCAGTGCATCAGTTGTCTCGTGCGGCAATTCGGGCAAACGGTGCACGATTAGCTTGTTCCTGCAAAACCTGTTCTTAAGACTGTCATTTACTCTATCAAGAGTATCCATTATATTCTTTATGTCATAGTTTTTTGCAGGTCTTCAATACGCCGAGTAACGTCATTAGAGGCTACAGGAAGAACGTCGAATTTTGTCGAAAGATCGTCAAACGAAGCAATCCCTGCAATGAGGTTCGCGAGCTGTTCGCTAATAAAGGCCTGCTCAGCCAGTAAATCAACCAGCATTTCTTTCGATCGCGACTCAGGATGAGGTACCAGGTGGCCCTAAATGTCCCCGGAAAGGGGCTGCAAACTTTTCGACGAAGAGGAAGGAGCGCCGACCAAAGAAAACAAAAAACAAAAACAGACGTTTCGGCGGGAGCCTTGTTCCCATTGAAATGAAGCAAGCAGCTCAGTGGCATTACATATGCTTGAAAAGAGGGCGCAGGGAGCGTGCGTAGATTGGGTTAAGATTTCCATCGTTGCGGTTGAGGGTGTGACTAGTAGTTTGGATGATTAATGATTCCATGTGCAGGCGAGGGTATAGCTTCTTTTCCGTTGAAAGCACGTGTGCCCCACCCCAGTCGATGTCATGGCCTGTAGATACTGCGTGCTCGGCGATAGCATTTGAATCCACTTTTTTGTTGCGTACATCGTTACTATGTTCTTTTAGCCGCCTGTCGAAATTTCCGGTTTCGCCAATGTATGCGTAGTCACAGTCGGAACAAGGAACCTTGTACACTACGCCTGGATATTTTTCTTTGGGAAGGGGGTCTTTGACATTTACCAACGCATGGCGCAGTTTTGTTGTCGGAACGTGGGCGATATGAACACCAAAGGTGCTCATGATGCGTGCTAAAGCCTCGCTTAGTCCGGGAGCATAGGACACGGCAGCACGTTTCAAGGGTGACAGAGGAGTATCGCTTGCTGGGCGACATAATTGTTTTTCCACAGATTGCACAAATGAGGTCGGGTAGTTGTTGCTTGAAAGTTCTTGTCGTACAGTTTGAAAATCAATGTTCTGGTCTTCAAGGGAGCTGCAGATGCGTTGCGATCGTTTGAACAAGGACATAGCGACTGATTGCTTCTGTGTAGCAGGGTGAACCAAATTAAAGTTAAGGTATCTTCCGGTGTGGGTCGGTTTTCTATAAACGCTGAAACAGAGCTTATTGCTGTCCCGCCTTATCAATACATCCAGAAAGGGCAACGCACCATTCGCTTCTTCTTCGGTAGTGAAGTCTATTGCTCGTTCTATAGAATTCAAATGGTGCGAGAAGGCGGCTAAGTCAGAATTACGAATCAGGCAAAAGCAGTTGTCAACATATCTCAGGAAAATTCTAGGAGGTGATGCAAACGTTTCAAGGGCACGGTGCTCGACGGATTCCATACAGATGTTAGCGACGGTCACTGATATAGAGGCACCCATTGGTGTGCCCTGAAGTTGACGGTAAAAGCGTCCTTGGAAGACGAAATAAGTATTATCCAGGCAGAACTGCAGGGGTCTACGGAGATCCAGAACTTCAATGGGGGTTCGTTTAGGTAGAGACTTATCAGCTTCGAGAGCAGCAGAGCAAACTTGTACGGCCAGGTCGACAGGAACGCATGTGAAAAGCGACTTGACGTCAAACGAGACCATGAGCTCGTCATCGTCCGGTGCTATGTCGCTTACCTTCTTGATGAAATCAGTCGAGTTGCGAACGTGCGTTGAGCCAAGGCCGACAAGAGGGGAGAGGATACGATGGAGGTAGCTGGATAGACTGTGAAGAGGGGACCGACTGTAGTCTACGATGGGGCGCATGGGCATACTAGGTTTGTGCACCTTCGGTAGGCCGTACAGAGCAGGGGCTGAGCTACCTCCATCGTATCCACTCCCCTCTTGTCAGCCTCTTGTCGCAACGTCCAAAAACTGATAAAGCTACGCCCACAACCGTCGTCAAAAACTTCTCCTCGTACAAACCTAGCAGCGCTGAAATTTCTGTTTTAAACATTGGCCTCAATTTCAACACTGTACCTACTCTTGACCCCAAAAAACTTGTGTGTGCTGTGGAAAACGCGGTGAATCAGGTGGAAGCGTTGCGCCGCGACGAAGCAAGGACTCGCGCAGTCAGCGTTCTCTCCAAGTATCGCTCAGGACAACACCTGTCACCGCTTACCACAGAACAGCAAAAAGCCGTGAAGAGCCTGCGATACAACAAAGATCTCGTTATACTCCCCGCTGATAAAGGAAACAGCACAGTTCTCTTGAACCGAACTGACTACATAAGCAGAATGGAAAGCCTCCTGGAAGATGAAAGCACCTACTCCCGTCTTGACAAGGACCCAACCTCGAAAGTTCAACGCGACTTGCAGAAACTTCTTTGAGACGTCTTTCGTTTCGTTCCCCCGACCTACAAGCCACTCTACTTCACTCTGCTGTGCACCAACGGCTCAGCCCCTGCTCTCTATGGTCTACCGAAGGTGCACAAACCTAGTATGCCCATGCGCCCCATCGTAGACTACAGTCGGTCCCCTCTTCGCAGTCTATCCAGCTACCTCCATCGTATCCTCTCCCCTCTTGTCGGCCTTGGCTCAACGCACATTCGCAACTCGACTGATTTCATCAAGAAGGTAAGCGACATAGCACCGGACGATGACGAGCTCATGGTCTCGTTTGACGTCAAGTCGCTTTTCACATGCGTTCCTGTCGACCTGGCCGTACAAGTTTGCTCTGCTGCTCTCGAAGCTGACAAGTCTCTACCTAAACGAACCGCCATTGAAGTTCTGGATCTCCGTAGACTCCTGCAGTTCTGCCTGGATAATACTTATTTCGTCTTCCAAGGACGCTTTTACCGCCAACTTGAGGGCACACCAATGGGTGCCTTTATATCAGTGACCGTCGCTAACCTCTGTATGGAATCCGTCGAGCACCGTGCCCTTGAAACGTTTGCATCACCTCCTAGAATTTTCCTGAGATATGTTGACAACTGCTATTGCCTGATTCGTAATTCTGACTTAGCCGCCTTCTCGCACCATTTCAATTCTATAGAACAAGCAATAGACTTCACTACCGAAGAAGAAGCGAATGGTGCGTTGCCCTTTCTGGATGTATTGATAAGGCGGGACAGCAATAAGCTCAGTTTCAGCGTTTATAGAAAACCGACCCACACCGGAAGATACCTTAACTTTAATTCGGTTCACCCTGCTACACAGAAGAAATAAGTCGCTATGTCCTTGTTCAAACGATCGCAACGCATCTGCAGCTCTCTTGAAGACCAGAACATTGATTTTCAAACTGTACGACAAGAACTTTCAAGCAACAACTACCCGACCTCATTTGTGCAATCTGTGGAAAAACAGTTATGTCGCCCAGCAAGCGATACTCCTCTGTCACCCTTGAAACGTGCTGCCGTGTCCTATGCTCCCGGACTAAGCGAGGCTTTAGCACGCATCATGCGAACCTTTGGTGTTCATATCGCCCACGTGCCGACAACAAAACTGCGCCATGCGTTGGTAAATGTCAAAGACCCCCTTCCCAAAGAAAAATATCCAGGCGTAGTGTACAAGGTTCCTAGTTCCGACTGTGACTACGCATACATTGGCGAAACCGGAAATTTCGAGAGGCGGCTAAAAGAACATAGTAACGATGTAAGTAACAAAAAAGTGGATTCAAATGCTATCGCCGAGCGCGCAGTATCTACAGGTCATGACATCGACTGGGGTCGGGCACACGTGCTTTCAACGGAAAAGAAGCTATACCCTCGCCTGCACATGGAATCATTAATCATCCAAACTACTAGTCACACCCTCAACCTCAACGATGGAAATCTTAACCCAATCTACGCACGCTCCCTGCGCCCTCTTTTCAAGCATATGTAATGCCACTGAGCTGCTTGCTTCATTTCAATGTGAACAAGGCTCCCTTACGGGAGCCGAAACGTCTGTTTTTGTTTTTTGTTTTCTTTGGTCGGCGCTCCTTCTTCGTCAACATGTTTGTCCCCGACCAGACGCGTTTTCGTCGTACTCTCGACTTCATGCAAACTTTTCGTAACGAGCGCTATCCAGGTTCTACTGTTTTCAGTGAGGACAATAATAACAGTGGGGTCCGGCAGCAGCAGTAAGAACCGATCATTGCTTCAGTAACACTTACAGTTGTTAAATTTACCCACCTTTAAAACGAAGCAGAAAAACCTTCTGACCTCAAGCAGTTGCTCATCATGCTGCCACCAAGACCCACTGAAGGAGTGCACCGAGGACGATGTTCTAAACGTTAGTCATGGAACGTGCAGCCCTATTTGGAACAGATTCTAATTTTTTTTTACCATTTTAATAGAATGAGGGTCCCCGACTGGGGGCGGCAGCATACTCTAGTATAAAACGACGAACATGAGCAAAATATCATATTCCCTAAACACGGCCCTGCGGCAGGGATTCACGGGGCCCTAACCGCTGTGCATCGTGGCCCGCCACTGAGGCTCTGGTGATGTAGGCTTATTGGAAGCGACAACTGATGTCAATAACAGCCTGGCATGTGTTTATCGCGCGCTCCTTTGAATACAGTGAGCTGTCCTACGGTTTTATATAGCACCACGGAAATAGTGTCGCGCTGGAAGCATACACACGACGTGACCCACAGCGCAGTGTTAATATCACGAGGGGCAGTGCTGAACTTTCGCTTTATGAAATTAGGTGCTACCAAGCTTTCATAATAGCATATTCTACGTATTTATTTCATTTGAAGAAAATAGCGCCAGAGCATGCAAACCACGAAAAGACAAGGACGAGATACAAAGCGCTAACGCACAATGTAATATGACGCTTAAAAAAATTGTTGAAAACCCTACTCAAATAAGACATTTACACGAATAATTTTGTATTGTAGATAAACATCAGGGACAGCAGTGACTCGACAGATTAGGAAAAACCTTTGGGACAGCACGGCTGAAGAACGCGAAGCAAGTATAAAAGTAAAGCTTCAGTACGACAACATTAAGGTTGACAAGCAAATATATCAGTGGGACAGCGCTCAGATGGTAAGAGTGCCAGTCAGTCTACGTCCTGAAAGCCCTAAACAGCATTGACTTAATAACTGTGTTAAACAAAAATCTGAACTTCGGTGTCTATAAACATTAACGCCCGAAGCATACTAAACAAAACTGCCGAATTAGAAAGCGTTGTAACCGCACACAAACCCCATTACATAGTAATAACTGAAACCTGGTTACATAGTGGCGTCACCGACTGGGAAATAACACCCAATGGGTACAAAATTTACAGACACGACAGAGACTGCCGTGGCGGCAGCGTTGCTGTTCTACTCAAAGAAACGCTGAAGGCTACTAGGCTGCCTGATATTACAGGAATTGAATGAGTTGTAAAACGTTTTCTCGGTGAATGCAACTTAATTGTAGGGGGGTTCAATCGTCCACCAAACTGCGACAACGGCTTCTTCGAAAACCTTAATGAGTTCTTGTGCGCCTGCAGGAAAAAGCGCTGTGCTATGCTCGATCTTACGGGAGACTTTAATGTTCCATCTGTTAATAGGAAGGATTTTCCTGAGCCCCATTCAAGTGCTTCTGAGCCTTTCGTTGATGTAGTAGTTCTCCACAATCGTACTCATCTTGTCAAAGAACCTGCCCGTGTTCACAATAACACACTGTCAATTCTGGACCTTTTAATTTCTTGCAAATGCGGCTGTTATTCACAGAAACCCACAATTTCATAGAAAACATAACCTGCGAAGAAGTATCTGAATATTATGCGGTTACTCCAGACTACGAGATACCTACTTTGCGCTCTGAAATAAATCTTTTTTGCGTCGTATACCGGCCGCCCTCCGGTGATTTCAACATATTTTTATTTTCTGGAGGATATATTTGGTTATGTGACAGACAATAAGTTAGATCTTTAATTAGGGGGCGATATAAATTTGAATATGCTTTTACGGACGAACACACAAAAGAAGCTCTGTGATATTATGTATGCAAATGGCTTTTGGAATGCCATTTCAGAATCCACTCGTGTCACTCCAGATAGTTCCTCATTACTAGATATATTTATCACAAATATTAATACAGATTTAACGACTGCAAATACTGTATGCACTGGCCTCAGTGACCACTTTGGAATAGTAATGTCGGTTCGAAAATCTTATGTCGTAGCTAATAAAACCAGAAATACAAAATTCTTACGAGAAATTACCCCTGCTACACTTGATTCGTTTCGTATTTCCGTTAGTAAGCAGGACTGGAACCCTGTCTACGCAACTCAAGATAGTGACACAGCATACTGCAAATTCATTGACCTCTTCAAAGCACTGTACGATACACATTTTCCATTACGTCCAAGAAGAAAACCGAAAAATGCTCGGAAGCCTTGGCTAACGCGTGAATTACTAGATTCGATTAAACATAAAAATGGCCTCTATGCAAAGTTTGTAAAAGACAAAGATACGCATGCATTTTGCGAATTTAAAGCGTACCGAAATAAGATTACGTCTAGACTACGTGCAGCAAAGAACGCCTATTTTGCAGATATATTTTCTGGTGAGAGCATAAAAAGTTCTGATGTACTCTGGCGAAAACTGAACTCACTAATGCATTCTGGCACTCAAGGAGTTATACCCGATACACTTATACATGAAGGGAAACGGCTAAATGGCAGCCAATTAGCTGATGCCCTAAATAGTTTTTTCGTGCAGCAGGCCCATCACAGTGATTACTCCGGTGCAAACAACACATCCCATGCTGAACGCTTCCTTTGTCAGACTGCTACATGCCATTCACTGTTCTTTTCTCCGACGGACTGCACAGAAGTATGCCTTTGTATCGATTCCATCAAAAATAGTAAATCCGAGGATGTATGTGGTATGCAGGTAATTCCTGTGAAGCACGTTCCTGACGTAATTTGTCCAGTCATTACTTTTATATATACCTTGATTTTGTCCACGGGCGTATTTCCCCAAGCAATGCAGACTGCACGTGTGGTTCCTATATTTAAATCTGGAGATCGTAGTCTTTTCGTCAACTATCGCCCAATCTCGATACTACCAGTATTTTCTAAAGGTATGGAAAAATACTACACACCAAAATTGTATTGTTTTTATCGCGTAATAACCTTCTGCTCGATTATCAACATGGTTTCAGGAAGCATCGATCAACAGAAACAGCACTTTTAACGCAAAAAAATTTCTCATTGAAGCATTCACCAAAACACGTATGGTACTGGGCATCTATGTCGATTTTTCAAAGGCATTTGATCTTGTCAATCACACTTTCCTTCTTTCGAAATTGCACAGATACGGCGCTCGTGGAACACCACATGCGCTTCTTACATCATACCTTAGCAACTGGACACAATATGTCGAAATAAATAACATTAAATCTTCTTTGCAATCCGTTCATGCCGGCGTGCCACAGGGAAGCATACTCGGACCGCTACTCTTCCTTATTTATATTAATGATATGGTGCACTGCACTCAGGACGTAAAGTTTAATTCCTATGCGGACGACACCACCATTTTCGTTACCGGAAGTACGCAAGCAGATGTAGAGGAGCGAGCAAATATGGCGCTTCTGGACTTGGATTCTTGGGTCAAAGCAACCCACTTAAAAATAAACACAAGCAAACCAAAAGCAGTCCTATACATTACAAAACGGAAGGAATTACCCGATATCTTGAGGTACGATTAGGAACAGAAAAAGTTGAAATTGTGAACTCTGTGAAAGTACTCGGAGTGGTCTTTTCAAGGCACCTTACATGGAACGACCACATAGATTACTTGCATTCAAAAGTTGCATCAGCAGTTGGCGCCATAGCCCGAACAAGATACTTGCTGCCTTCTAAAATAAAACCCTTGTTATATAACGCACTTGTGCTACCGCTCTTACAGTACTGCAGCTTAGTCTGGTGCACCACAGGGGTAACCAACTTATCCAAATTACACTTGTTGCAGAAAAGAGCATAACGGTATGTTGCGGGTGTGTCTTACCGTTATCCAACCAAAGAGCTTTTCTTGAAGTACAATGTCCTCTCTGTGTTCTCCTTTTTGATTACAAGATAATCGTAGCTTATAAATATTTCATAAAATCTAATGTAAGTATTGTCGTAAACCTTGCAGAATTAAAAGAAAATATCCGAGACCGACAAACCCGACACAAAGAAAAATGTCTTGTTTCAGTGCCTCGCACGTATTCACACACTCAATCATTATGCTACACTACCAAAACTACTGAATAAGTTGCATGCAACTGGATTCGATCCAGTATATGAGTCTAATCGCCGAATTTGTCTTTTTTGCCGTGAAAAACTGTTGTGAACCTAGTGTTGCTTTGTTTCTAGAATGTTATCTTGATGTATTCTAATTTTAAGACTGTGTTTTTAGGATGTGTCTAATTTTCTGTTTTTGTGCTTTACTGTGTGTCTTATTTTCATACGGGCAAAAGTAATAATATGAAACTGTTCGATGTATAAAATAATGCAAACTGATCTTTCCCCTAGCTGTTGCTCTGCCAATTATTGTAGAGGGCCAGGGCCTTGTCAAGCTGTCTTTCCCAGCTTTTAGTCCTGGCCCCTTTCCTTTTGTCGAAAAAAAAATAAACTTGACTTGATTTGACTTCATATCAGACCACAAAACTGTTTGCTCGGGTTACCAGCGCCGCGCCTAAATCGAGCGGTCTCCTCGCTCGAAACACGCGCCTCCAGGACGACGCGCTGAGGAGGTGTGCGTGTAAACAACGGGCAGACACGGTGGATCCAGAGAGAGTACATAGCACCGCCAGAGTCAATTTTACGTGTGTTCGAACGAACGCTACCGCACGTCCACAACGCTCCTTGTCAACAACACTGCCGTCGAAGTCGAACGAATAGACCTACTGCGTGCCCCAACCAAAGCCAACGTCTTCGGGAGTGTGTCGTCCTTGACTTCCATGATTTCAAGTTTCCCAACCACATCCGACCACAAGATAGGCTACAGTTTTTATATTGCGCGTTCATCGAAATGCATCGATTTCAACTGCATTTCATCGCCAACCTTTCACCAACGGATCCGTGAAGTCGAGAGGCATCGACGGATACCCAGTTGTGAGGTGGGCCACCATTCTTCGCAGAGATAATGCACTTTCTGCGCTCCGACACCGCCATAGCCTCGCTAGGTCTAGGCGTGTAGGCCGGACGCTAGGCCTAGCCGGGGCAACCGCTGCGCGCCGCTGACAGACGCGGCGCCACGTATACGGACTCTCTCCAACGAAGCGGCACTAGCCGACCAACGTGACTCAAGAATGAACGTGCAAGTGATGGGCGAAGACATTTCCGCCGACGAAATTACCGAAGAAGCCGGATGGAAATCCGCCGGAGCGCGGCGTTCGAGACCCCGAGACCACGGTGCGAAATCGACGCACGACATCGATGGAAGAGCGAACGCGCCTGGCGCCGGCCAGCAAGGCACGAAACCCAAGCGTGTTAAAGGAAAGCTTATCAAAGCGGGACGCATGCCAAGACTACCGAGGGAGGAAATTAAAATCGTGGTTCGACCAAAAGGCGGCCTCGACATCGTTAAGGTCGGCGCCCCGACGGTCACCGCCGCAATCTTCGCGGCCGCCGACATAACGGGAGACGAAAGTGTGGATGACACGGTCTGTCCGAACTCGCACCAGAACATCGTCGTCGTCAACACACCGAAACGAGCGAACGCGGACCGCTATGCCAAACTGCGGCAAATTCACATCGAAGGAAAACCACACGAAGTCAACGCGTACGAAACGGCACCCGATAATACAACCAATGGAGTGATTCCTGGCATCCCCATTGAGTACGGACCCCGAGCACTGGACGAGAACATCGTAAACCCGAGAAACCCACTGGCACTGGCGGCCAAACGCATAGGCACTACGACCAAGGTTGTAATTTCCTTCGACGGACTCAAAATGCCCAACCTCTTCAGGTACGGCGCAACACTCGTTCGTTGCACGTTGTATAGCAAGAAAATTGACATCTGTTACAAGTGCGAACGCCTCGGCCACCACATGGACGTTTGCCAAAATCCCGAGAACCACATTTGCAGGGGTTGCGGAGGCCGCAACCCAGACCAGAGGCACCAATGCTCGCCCAATTGTAACCTATGCGGCGGCGCTCACATGACGGCCGACAAGGCCTGCAAAGCAAGGTACAAGACTCCGTATGTGATTCGCAGACGACGGTCGGAGCGCCAAAACGCGCATGCCAAACTGACACAGCAAGACTTCCCGCCCATCCAGCCGCACAGACCCAGATCCACGCCGCGATTGCGTGGCCGGTCCCTGTCCCGCAGTCGTCAAAGGCACAACCGCGCTCCGACAAGATCGAGATCCAGGACGCCAACTCCCGGAGACAAGGTGAGCTGGACGGACACTCTCCGGGGCATCGCGCGGGAGGCGGCCGTAACAGCACGAGCGTGCCGGGATGCACATAATGCTGAATAGCATTATGTTTCTTTTGTTCCATCCCGGCACGCTCGTGTCTGAGCTCTCGCATCTCTTGCATTAGCTTTTGGACTTGTTCGCACATTACCGTGTTCTCTTTTCGCACTTCACTTTTCGCGCCTCTAAAATGTCATTATCGGCTTTTTGATTCTGCTCTGGGACCGCAGGTGCTGTTACGGCCGCCTCCCGCGCGATGCCCCGGAGAGTGTCCGTCCAGCTCACCTTGTCTCCGGGAGTTGGCGTCCTGGATCTCGATCTTGTCGGAGCGCGGTTGTGCCTTTGACGACTGCGGGACAGGGACCGGCCACGCAATCGCGGCGTGGATCTGGGTCTGTGCGGCTGGATGGGCGGGAAGTCTTGCTGTGTCAGTTTGGCATGCGCGTTTTGGCGCTCCGACCGTCGTCTGCGAATCACATACGGAGTCTTGTACCTTGCTTTGCAGGCCTTGTCGGCCGTCATGTGAGCGCCGCCGCATAGGTTACAATTGGGCGAGCATTGGTGCCTCTGGTCTGGGTTGCGGCCTCCGCAACCCCTGCAAATGTGGTTCTCGGGATTTTGGCAAACGTCCATGTGGTGGCCGAGGCGTTCGCACTTGTAACAGATGTCAATTTTCTTGCTATACAACGTGCAACGAACGAGTGTTGCGCCGTACCTGAAGAGGTTGGGCATTTTGAGTCCGTCGAAGGAAATTACAACCTTGGTCGTAGTGCCTATGCGTTTGGCCGCCAGTGCCAGTGGGTTTCTCGGGTTTACGATGTTCTCGTCCAGTGCTCGGGGTCCGTACTCAATGGGGATGCCAGGAATCACTCCATTGGTTGTATTATCGGGTGCCGTTTCGTACGCGTTGACTTCGTGTGGTTTTCCTTCGATGTGAATTTGCCGCAGTTTGGCATAGCGGTCCGCGTTCGCTCGTTTCGGTGTGTTGACGACGACGATGTTCTGGTGCGAGTTCGGACAGACCGTGTCATCCACACTTTCGTCTCCCGTTATGTAGGCGGCCGCGAAGATTGCGGCGGTGACCGTCGGGGCGCCGACCTTAACGATGTCGAGGCCGCCTTTTGGTCGAACCACGATTTTAATTTCCTCCCTCGGTAGTCTTGGCATGCGTCCCGCTTTGATAAGCTTTCCTTTAACACGCTTGGGTTTCGTACCTTGCTGGCCGGCGCCAGGCGCGTTCGCTCTTCCATCGATGTCGTGCGTCGATTTCGCACCGTGGTCTCGGGGTCTCGAACGCCGCGCTCCGGCGGATTTCCATCCGGCTTCTTCGGTAATTTCGTCGGCGGAAATGTCTTCGCCCATCACTTGCACGTTCATTCTTGAGTCACGTTGGTCGGCTAGTGCCGCTTCGTTGGAGAGAGTCCGTATACGTGGCGCCGCGTCTGTCAGCGGCGCGCAGCGGTTGCCCCGGCTAGGCCTAGCGTCCGGCCTACACGCCTAGACCTAGCGAGGCTATGGCGGTGTCGGAGCGCAGAAAGTGCATTATCTCTGCGAAGAATGGTGGCCCACCTCACAACTGGGTATCCGTCGATGCCTCTCGACTTCACGGATCCGTTGGTGAAAGGTTGGCGATGAAATGCAGTTGAAATCGATGCATTTCGATGAACGCGCAATATAAAAACTGTAGCCTATCTTGTGGTCGGATGTGGTTGGGAAACTTGAAATCATGGAAGTCAAGGACGACACACTCCCGAAGACGTTGGCTTTGGTTGGGGCACGCAGTAGGTCTATTCGTTCGACTTCGACGGCAGTGTTGTTGACAAGGAGCGTTGTGGTCGTGCGGTAGCGTTCGTTCGAACACACGTAAAATTGACTCTGGCGGTGCTATGTACTCTCTCTGGATCCACCGTGTCTGCCCGTTGTTTACACGCACACCTCCTCAGCGCGTCGTCCTGGAGGCGCGTGTTTCGAGCGAGGAGACCGCTCGATTTAGGCGCGGCGCTGGTAACCCGAGCAAACAGTTTTGTGGTCTGATATGAAGTCAAATCAAGTCAAGTTTATTTTTTTTTCGACAAAAGGAAAGGGGCCAGGACTAAAAGCTGGGAAAGACAGCTTGACAAGGCCCTGGCCCTCTACAATAATTGGCAGAGCAACAGCTAGGGGAAAGATCAGTTTGCATTATTTTATACATCGAACAGTTTCATATTATTACTTTTGCCCGTATGAAAATAAGACACACAGTAAAGCACAAAAACAGAAAATTAGACACATCCTAAAAACACAGTCTTAAAATTAGAATACATCAAGATAACATTCTAGAAACAAAGCAACACTAGGTTCACAACAGTTTTTCACGGCAAAAAAGACAAATTCGGCGATTAGACTCATATACTGGATCGAATCCAGTTGCATGCAACTTATTCAGTAGTTTTGGTAGTGTAGCATAATGATTGAGTGTGTGAATACGTGCGAGGCACTGAAACAAGACATTTTTCTTTGTGTCGGGTTTGTCGGTCTCGGATATTTTCTTTTAATTCTGCAAGGTTTACGACAATACTTACATTAGATTTTATGAAATATTTATAAGCTACGATTATCTTGTAATCAAAAAGGAGAACACAGAGAGGACATTGTACTTCAAGAAAAGCTCTTTGGTTGGATAACGGTAAGACACACCCGCAACATACCGTTATGCTCTTTTCTGCAACAAGTGTAATTTGGATAAGTTGGTTACCCCTGTGGTGCACCAGACTAAGCTGCAGTACTGTAAGAGCGGTAGCACAAGTGCGTTATATAACAAGGGTTTTATTTTAGAAGGCAGCAAGTATCTTGTTCGGGCTATGGCGCCAACTGCTGATGCAACTTTTGAATGCAAGTAATCTATGTGGTCGTTCCATGTAAGGTGCCTTGAAAAGACCACTCCGAGTACTTTCACAGAGTTCACAATTTCAACTTTTTCTGTTCCTAATCGTACCTCAAGATATCGGGTAATTCCTTCCGTTTTGTAATGTATAGGACTGCTTTTGGTTTGCTTGTGTTTATTTTTAAGTGGGTTGCTTTGACCCAAGAATCCAAGTCCAGAAGCGCCATATTTGCTCGCTCCTCTACATCTGCTTGCGTACTTCCGGTAACGAAAATGGTGGTGTCGTCCGCATAGGAATTAAACTTTACGTCCTGAGTGCAGTGCACCATATCATTAATATAAATAAGGAAGAGTAGCGGTCCGAGTATGCTTCCCTGTGGCACGCCGGCATGAACGGATTGCAAAGAAGATTTAATGTTATTTATTTCGACATATTGTGTCCAGTTGCTAAGGTATGATGTAAGAAGCGCATGTGGTGTTCCACGAGCGCCGTATCTGTGCAATTTCGAAAGAAGGAAAGTGTGATTGACAAGATCAAATGCCTTTGAAAAATCGACATAGATGCCCAGTACCATACGTGTTTTGGTGAATGCTTCAATGAGAAATTTTTTTGCGTTAAAAGTGCTGTTTCTGTTGATCGATGCTTCCTGAAACCATGTTGATAATCGAGCAGAAGATTATTACGCGATAAAAACAATACAATTTTGGTGTGTAGTATTTTTCCATACCTTTAGAAAATACTGGTAGTATCGAGATTGGGCGATAGTTGACGAAAAGACTACGATCTCCAGATTTAAATATAGGAACCACACGTGCAGTCTGCATTGCTTGGGGAAATACGCCCGTGGACAAAATCAAGGTATATATAAAAGTAATGACTGGACAAATTACGTCAGGAACGTGCTTCACAGGAATTACCTGCATACCACATACATCCTCGGATTTACTATTTTTGATGGAATCGATACAAAGGCATACTTCTGTGCAGTCCGTCGGAGAAAAGAACAGTGAATGGCATGTAGCAGTCTGACAAAGGAAGCGTTCAGCATGGGATGTGTTGTTTGCACCGGAGTAATCACTGTGATGGGCCTGCTGCACGAAAAAACTATTTAGGGCATCAGCTAATTGGCTGCCATTTAGCCGTTTCCCTTCATGTATAAGTGTATCGGGTATAACTCCTTGAGTGCCAGAATGCATTAGTGAGTTCAGTTTTCGCCAGAGTACATCAGAACTTTTTATGCTCTCACCAGAAAATATATCTGCAAAATAGGCGTTCTTTGCTGCACGTAGTCTAGACGTAATCTTATTTCGGTACGCTTTAAATTCGCACAATGCATGCGTATCTTTGTCTTTTACAAACTTTGCATAGAGGCCATTTTTATGTTAAATCGAATCTAGTAATTCACGCGTTAGCCAAGGCGTCCGAGCATTTTTCGGTTTTCTTCTTGGACGTAATGGAAAATGTGTATCGTACAGTGCTTTGAAGAGGTCAATGAATTTGCAGTATGCTGTGTCACTATCTTGAGTTGCGTAGACAGGGTTCCAGTCCTGCTTACTAACGGAAATACGAAACGAATCAAGTGTAGCAGGGGTAATTTCTCGTAAGAATTTTGTATTTCTGGTTTTATTAGCTACGACATAAGATTTTCGAACCGACATTACTATTCCAAAGTGGTCACTGAGGCCAGTGCATACAGTATTTGCAGTCGTTAAATCTGTATTAATATTTGTGATAAATATATCTAGTAATGAGGAACTATCTGGAGTGACACGAGTGGATTCTGAAATGGCATTCCTAAAGCCATTTGCATACATAATATCACAGAGCTTCTTTTGTGTGTTCGTCCGTAAAAGCATATTCAAATTTATATCGCCCCCTAATTAAAGATCTAACTTATTGTCTGTCACATAACCAAATATATCCTCCAGAAAATAAAAATATGTTGAAATCACCGGAGGGCGGCCGGTATACGACGCAAAAAAGATTTATTTCAGAGCGCAAAGTAGGTATCTCGTAGTCTGGAGTAACCGCATATTATTCAGATACTTCTTCGCAGGTTATGTTTTCTATGAAATTGTGGGTTTCTGAGAATAACAGCCGCATTTGCAAGAAATTAAAAGGTCCAGAATTGACAGTGTGTTATTGTGAACACGGGCAGGTTCTTTGACTACATCAACGAAAGGCTCAGAAGCACTTGAATGGGGCTCAGGAAAATCCTTCCTATTAACAGATGGAACATTAAAGTCTCCCGTAAGATCGAGCATAGCACAGCGCTTTTTCCTGCAGGCGCACAAGAACTCATTAAGGTTTTCGAAGAAGCCGTTGTCGCAGTTTGGTGGACGATTGAACCCCCCTACAATTAAGTTGCATTCACCGAGAAAAAGTTTTACAACTCATTCAATTCCTGTAATATCAGGCAGCCTAGTAGCCTTCAGCGTTTCTTTGAGTAGAATAGCAACGCTGCCGCCACGGCAGTCTCTGTCGTGTCTGTAAGTTTTGTACCCATTGGGTGTTATTTCCCAGTCGGTGACGCCACTATGTAACCAGGTTTCAGTTATTACTATGTAATGGGGTTTGTGTGCGGTTACAACGCTTTCTAATTCGGCAGTTTTGTTTAGTATGCTTCGGGCGTTAATGTTTATAGACACCGAAGTTCAGATTTTTGTTTAACACAGTTATTAAGTCAATGCTGTTTAGGGCTTTCAGGACGTAGACTGACTGGCACTCTTACCATCTGAGCGCTGTCCCACTGATATATTTGCTTCTCAACCTTAATGTTGTCGTACTGAAGCTTTACTTTTATACTTGCTTCACGTTCTTCAGCCGTGCTGTCCCAAAGGTTTTTCCTAATCTGTCGAGTCACTGCTGTCCCTGATGTTTATCTACAATACAAAATTATTCGTGTAAATGTCTTATTTGAGTAGGGTTTTCAACAATTTTTTTAAGCGTCATATTACATTGTGCGTTAGCGCTTTGTGTCTCGTCCTTGTCTTTTCGTGGTTTGCATGCTCTGGCGCTATTTTCTTCAAATGAAATAAATACGTAGAATATGCTATTATGAAAGCTTGGTAGCACTTAATTTCATAAAGCGAAAGTTCAGCACTGCCCCTCGTGATATTAACACTGCGCTGTGGGTCACGTCGTGTGTATGCTTCCAGCGCGGCACTATTTCAGTGGTGCTATATAAAACCGTGGGACAGCTCACTGTATTCAAAGGAGCGCGCGATAAACACATGCCAGGCTGTTATTGACATCAGTTGTCGCTTCCAATAAGCCTACATCACCAGAGCCTCAGTGGCGGGCCACGATGCACAGCGGTTAGGGCCCCGTGAATCCCTGCCGCAGGGCCGTGTTTAGGGAATATGATATTTTGCTCATGTTCGTCGTTTTATACTAGAGTATGCTGCCGCCCCCAGTCGGGGACCCTCATTCTATTAAAATGGTAAAAAAAAATTAGAATCTGTTCCAAATAGGGCTGCACGTTCCATGACTAACGTTTAGAACATCGTCCTCGGTGCACTCCTTCAGTGGGTCTTGGTGGCAGCATGATGAGCAACTGCTTGAGGTCAGAAGGTTTTTCTGCTTCGTTTTAAAGGTGGGTAAATTTAACAACTGTAAGTGTTACTGAAGCAATGATCGGTTCTTACTGCTGCTGCCAGACCCCACTGTTATTATTGTCCTCACTGAAAACAGTAGAACCTGGATAGCGCTCGTTACGAAAAGTTTGCATGAAGTCGAGAGTACGACGAAAACGCGTCTGGTCGGGGACAAACATGTTGACGAAGAAGGAGCGCCGACCAAAGAAAACAAAAAACAAAAACAGACGTTTCGGCTCCCGTAAGGGAGCCTTGTTCACATTGAAATGAAGCAAGCAGCTCAGTGGCATTACATATGCTTGAAAAGAGGGCGCAGGGAGCGTGCGTAGATTGGGTTAAGATTTCCATCGTTGCGGTTGAGGGTGTGACTAGTAGTTTGGATGATTAATGATTCCATGTGCAGGCGAGGGTATAGCTTATTTTCCGTTGAAAGCACGTGTGCCCGACCCCAGTCGATGTCATGACCTGTAGATACTGCGCGCTCGGCGATAGCATTTGAATCCACTTTTTTGTTACTTACATCGTTACTATGTTCTTTTAGCCGCCTCTCGAAATTTCCGGTTTCGCCAATGTATGCGTAGTCACAGTCGGAACAAGGAACCTTGTACACTACGCCTGGATATTTTTCTTTGGGAAGGGGGTCTTTGACATTTACCAACGCATGGCGCAGTTTTGTTGTCGGAACGTGGGCGATATGAACACCAAAGGTGCGCATGATACGTGCTAAAGCCTCGCTTAGTCCGGGAGCATAGGACACGGCAGCACGTTTCAAGGGTGACAGAGGAGTATCGCTTGCTGGGCGACTTAACTGTTTTTCCACAGATTGCACAAATGAGGACGGGTAGTTGTTGCTTGAAAGTTCTTGTCGTACAGTTTGAAAATCAATGTTCTGGTCTTCAAGAGAGCTGCAGATGCGTTGCGACCGTTTGAACAAGGACATAGCGACTTATTTCTTCTGTGTAGCAGGGTGAACCGAATTAAAGTTAAGGTATCTTCCGGTGTGGGTCGGTTTTCTATAAACGCTGAAACTGAGCTTATTGCTGTCCCGCCTTATCAATACATCCAGAAAGGGCAACGCACCATTCGCTTCTTCTTCGGTAGTGAAGTCTATTGCTTGTTCTATAGAATTGAAATGGTGCGAGAAGGTGGCTAAGTCAGAATTACGAATCAGGCAAAAGCAGTTGTCAACATATCTCAGGAAAATTCTAGGAGGTGATGCAAACGTTTCAAGGGCACGGTGCTCGACGGATTCCATACAGAGGTTAGCGACGGTCACTGATATAAAGGCACCCATTGGTGTGCCCTCAAGTTGACGGTAAAAGCGTCCTTGGAAGACGAAATAAGTATTATCCAGGCAGAACTGCAGGAGTCTACGGAGATCCAGAACTTCAATGGCGGTTCGTTTAGTTAGAGACTTGTCAGCTTCGAGAGCAGCAGAGCAAACTTGTACGGCCAGGTCGACAGGAACGCATGTGAAAAGCGACTTGACGTCAAACGAGACCATGAGCTCGTCATCGTCCGGTGCCATGTCGCTTACCTTCTTGATGAAATCAGTCGAGTTGCGAATGTGCGTTGAGCCAAGGCCGACAAGAGGGGAGAGGATACGATGGAGGTAGCTGGATAGACTGTGAAGAGGGGACCGACTGTAGTCTACGATGGGGCGCATGGGCATACTAGGTTTGTGCACCTTCGGTAGACCATAGAGAGCAGGGGCTGAGCCGTTGGTGCACAGCAGAGTGAAGTAGAGTGGCTTGTAGGTCGGGGGAACGAAACAAAAGACGTCTCAAAGAAGTTTCTGCAAGTCGCGTTGAACTTTCGAGGTTGGGTCCTTGTCAAGACGGGAGTAGGTGCTTTCATCTTCCAGGAGGCTTTCCATTCTGCTTATGTAGTCAGTTCGGTTCAAGAGAACTGTGCTGTTTCCTTTATCAGCGGGGAGTATAACGAGATCTTTGTTGTATCGCAGGCTCTTCACGGCTTTTTGCTGTTCTGTGGTAAGCGGTGACAGGTGTTGTCCTGAGCGATACTTGGAGAGAACGCTGACTGCGCGAGTCCTTGCTTCGTCGCGGCGCGACGCTTCCACCTGATTCACCGCGTTTTCCACAGCACACACAAGTTTTTTGGGGTCAGGAGTAGGTCCAGTGTTGAAATTGAGGCCAATGTTTAAAACAGAAATTTCAGCGCTGCTAGGTTTGTACGAGGAGAAGTTTTTGACGACGGTTGTGGGCGTAGCTTTATCAGTTTTTGGACGTTGCGACAAGAGGCTGACAAGAGGGGAGTGGATACGATGGAGGTAGCTCAGCCCCTGCTCTGTACGGCCTACCGAAGGTGCACAAACCTAGTATGCCCATGCGCCCCATCGTAGACTACAGTCGGTCCCCTCTTCACAGTCTATCCAGCTGCCTCCATCGTATCCTCTCCCCTCTTGTCGGCCTTGGCTCAACGCACGTTCGCAACTCGACTGATTTCATCAAGAAGGTAAGCGACATAGCACCGGACGATGACGAGCTCATGGTCTCGTTTGACGTCAAGTCGCTTTTCACATGCGTTCCTGTCGACCTGGCCGTACATGTTTGCTCTGCTGCTCTCGAAGCTGATAAGTCTCTACCTAAACGAACCCCCATTGAAGTTCTGGATCTCCGTAGACCCCTGCAGTTCTGCCTGGATAATACTTATTTCGTCTTCCAAGGACGCTTTTACCGTCAACTTCAGGGCACACCAATGGGTGCCTCTATATCAGTGACCGTCGCTAACCTCTGTATGGAATCCGTCGAGCACCGTGCCCTTGAAACGTTTGCATCACCTCCTAGAATTTTCCTGAGATATGTTGACAACTGCTTTTGCCTGATTCGTAATTCTGACTTAGCCGCCTTCTCGCACCATTTGAATTCTATAGAACGAGCAATAGACTTCACTACCAAAGAAGAAGCGAATGGTGCGTTGCCCTTTCTGGATGTATTGATAAGGCGGGACAGCAATAAGCTCTGTTTCAGCGTTTATAGAAAACCGACCCACACCGGAAGATACCTTAACTTTAATTCGGTTCACCCTGCTACACAGAAGCAATCAGTCGCTATGTCCTTGTTCAAACGATCGCAACGCATCTGCAGCTCCCTTGAAGACCAGAACATTGATTTTCAAACTGTACGACAAGAACTTTCAAGCAACAACTACCCGACCTCATTTGTGCAATCTGTGGAAAAACAATTATGTCGCCCAGCAAGCGATACTCCTCTGTCACCCTTGAAACGTGCTGCCGTGTCCTATGCTCCCGGACTAAGCGAGGCTTTAGCACGCATCATGAGCACCTTTGGTGTTCATATCGCCCACGTTCCGACAACAAAACTGCGCCATGCGTTGGTAAATGTCAAAGACCCCCTTCCCAAAAAAAAATATCCAGGCGTAGTGTACAAGGTTCCTTGTTCCGACTGTGACTACGCATACATTGGCGAAACCGGAAATTTCGACAGGCGGCTAAAAGAACATATTAACGATGTACGCAACAAAAAAGTGGATTCAAATGCTATCGCCGAGCACGCAGTATCTACAGGCCATGACATCGACTGGGGTGGGGCACACGTGCTTTCAACGGAAAAGAAGCTATACCCTCGCCTGCACATGGAATCATTAATCATCCAAACTACTAGTCACACCCTCAACCGCAACGATGGAAATCTTAACCCAATCTACGCACGCTCCCTGCGCCCTCTTTTCAAGCATATGTAATGCCACTGAGCTGCTTGCTTCATTTCAATGGGAACAAGGCTCCAGCCGAAACGTCTGTTTTTGTTTTTTGTTTTCTTTGGTCGGCGCTCCTTCTTCTTCGTCGAAAAGTTTGCAGCCCCTTTCCGGGGACATTTAGGGCAACCTGGTACCTCATCCTGAGTCGCGATCGAAAGAAATGCTGGTTGATTTACTGGCTGAGCAGGCCTTTATTAGCGAACAGCTCGCGAACCTCATTGCAGGGATTGCTTCGTTTGACGATCTTTCGACAAAATTCGACGTTCTTCCTGTAGCCTCTAATGACGTTACTCGGCGTATTGAAGACCTGCAAAAAACTATGACATAAAGGATATAATGGATACTCTTGATATAGTAAATGACAGTCTTAAGAACAGGTTTTGCAGGAACAAGCTAATCGTGCACCGTTTGCCCGAATTGCCGCACGAGACAACTGATGCACTGCTCGAGTCAGTGAAGCACGTCATTACCACTAATCTAGGCGTGCAGTTGGATACTACTGAGCGTTGGCGCCGATTAGTTATTGAAAGGAATGGAATGGAAATTCCAGTGATCTTGAAGTTGTTGGACTTTCGAGCGAAGTCTGCTATAGTGCGCAACGTAGGTAAACTAAAAGGGTCCGCGGTATACAGTATGGAAGAATTTTCAGCCCATGTGCGTTCTGCTTTTGTAGGAAAATTCCACCAACTCAGAAAGCATGCAAGCAAATCTCGCCTACAGTTTGACCATGTTTTAATGGACGTTGATGCCAGTTCGCTTTTAAAGTCCCTTGTTAAAGTGCCCGTCAGGCCAAGTGCTCAAAATGTTGCTTGTCTTTGGCGTAAAGCGAACTTAACGCTTTTGAATACGAATGCCTGTCATCCGGTTAACAAGTATATCAATTTCAGCTGCCTCGTAGAAGGCTATATTCCGTCAGTAATGTGTGTCACTCCAATATGGTTCGATGAATATATCGAAAGACTTTCTGCCCCTGGTTACTCGGCATTAGAAATGACAGGCGCTCTTCAGGGTCGTGGTGGTGGCTTGGCGGATTTTATCAAAAGCGGCATTGAGTACATGATGCTGCCTGACTTCTCTGAAAATGTGTATGGCTTTAGTTCAATATTCCTCTATGCAATTTCTTTGGAGGAATGGGCGCTGTATACCGACCACCAAATGCTACTCAGTTTGCTGGCTACGGTCAGCAACAGAGCAACAGTCGTCACCGGTTCTCATTTCCTCGGGTGTCCCAGAGAGTTCCGTTTTGGAATTCATTTGATTTATAGTTTACAGCAATGATGTCGTCAAAGTTGTTGCTAACACTCAAATTAAGCTTCGTTTGTATGCGGATGAATGTGTTCTGTAATCATATCTCTATAGTGTTATCGATCAGGTTTTACTAAATGACATCTTTTCTTTTAACTTAACAGAACTTAACAGAGATTTACTATAAGAAAACGGTGACAATGGCGTTCAAAACTAAGAAACAACCTCTTCATTTCAGGTATGGCAATGCGGAACACACACTATAAAGCGTGAACGAATTCAAATAACTTGGTGTGTTGTATTCACCTCTAACCTAAGATGGCATAGACATGCTTAATTATTTATTCGACATATCCCTAAATGCCCTCCTTCGAGACTATTACATTGGGGGGGGGGGGGGGCGAGTAGCGTAAAAAACATGTACAAGAAACATCATTAACAAGCAAAGGAACAATAAACTCTCTGGGTATAACATGGAAAAATAATTAAGCACCAGAGAGTGAATAAAGAAGCAGGTGATAAAAAAACAATAAAATACAAAGCACAGGTTTAAATAAAACGATTAAACATAACGGAAACGAGTGAGTGAGTCAGTGAGTTAAAGACTATTTTCCAACAGAAGATAACCTCACCCTACCCTCCGGCTCTCCCTCTCAGTCGAGAGATGAGGGCCAGGAGGGATATGGGTGGACAAGGTCGCCGTGTCAGATGCTAGCCTGGATTTCTTGAATCCCGGCGGCCTCTTCAGCCAGTTGTACTGCGAGGAGCTGGTGCTCAGGGTCCGGGCTACGCAGCAAGGTCTCCCAGGCGTCTCTACTATCCATTTTATTCGACCTGTGTGGGGACTGCGTGCACTCCCAAATAATGTGGTCGAGAGTCCCTCTCGCTCCACATTTCTTACATTGGTCATCCTCAATTTCCAGAATAGTACGTTTAATAATATTTGGTGCGGATAGACGCCTGTTTGAAGACGTCTCCACGCCACCGCTTGCTGATTATTAAGCTTCACTCTTGGCGGGGTAAGTTGCCTGCGGTGCCTATAGTACTGACTTACTCCTTGATATATTCGTCGCCCGTCTCTTCCGTGGTTCTCGAGGTGGGGTCCTTCTTAAGCGACTTGGACAGCCTCGTTGCGACGGGCAGATTCGTGCAAAAATACTACTTACCTTATCTGCGCAAAATTGTAAAAAAGGAGGCTACTTAAGAACTTTAAAACATGCCACAAAAATGGAAGCTAAAAGCCTAATATCAGTGGTTAGGTTATATGTTGTATATGTGCCAGTTTAGTGGTCGCCTCATCTTGTACACGACAAAGATAAACTCGAGAGGACGAGAAAGAGCCATCCGATTCATTTTTAGCCACGACGACTGCAACTTTTTTCCTTCAGAGCATTACCATGTCCTAAGAATGGATTCCCTAGATTATCGACAAACATGTGATTGGCTTATCAAGCTACATATTATCACGCACAAATCCGTTTGTATAACTGCCCCTATTTCTTTAACTAGTCTGCAAGAGTGACCCGCCGGTCCGAATTTCTGAACATTGTACCTTTCAGGTCTTTTCTTGACTGACATAAATATTCGTCTTCCTGCGCACAATTTAGATGTAATCACGCCAAAATCCAAATTTATCACGCACTGCTTGCTTCGCATATTAATTACTGTGGCCAAGTATGGGCTACAACGACAAAGGGAAACATTGCAAGAAACATACTTCAAAACAAGATCGTGCGACATATTACCACGATTACCGGTCCCGCACGCAAAGTGCTTTTATAAGCGACAACATAATTAGAGTTGAACATATGTATCCCAATCTGCTTCTCCGCTCTTTTTACTTTTACACTTCAGTTTCGCAAGATTTTTTAACTACTGTAGCTTCGCTAAGAAGACATGATACGCTATCGACACGCAGTGATGACGTTTAGCTTCTCCCGAGATTTCGAAACAATTATAAAGTTCAGTCGTTGCATCATAACCTGCCATTTATTCTTAATGAGCATGAATGTGTGGTCAGTGAAAGCGGTAATGAAATTAGAATGTATTTCCTGGGCATCCAATGAATGTCTAGGTATGTTTGAAGCTTTTTTCTTGAACATGTATGTATTCTAATTCTACTTGATGTTTTTCGGTTTACTGACTTGCTTTGTTTGTATTGTGAGTGTACAAATATTACATGACATTAAAGACTCATTTTGAAATCATATATGTTTTATTTAATTCTGTGTACTTCTGCTGTATATTTGATTGTCATTCGCATTCTCGATGTCTCTTAGTATCAGCAAAACCTATTATATAAACCACGACTGCTTTGATACAAGGGGTCATGGGCCTAGTCAAGCTGTCGAAACAGATTTTGGCCATTGATTTTTTCTAGGATGCAGTATTTTTGAAAGAAATAAGGAATTGAAATTTAAAATTGAAATTCAAACGATTGTTCTTTACGACGGCTACCACATGCAGAGTTTGTAAGCAAGTGTCTAGTTATGTGTTCTGATGTTCCTCTTTTCTCGTTCTATGTAACCACTACTGCAATTTCTCGAATCTAGCAAAGCAGTATCTGTAAATAAACAAATACGAACATGCCATACATGACAGGACTAGCGATGACATTCTTCCACTGTAGAAAAAAAAAAACTCATACTACCGGAAACTCAGAAGGACAGAACGAACACTTGATCCTTGGGACAGTTTAAGTAATTGAGAAACAAATCCATTGCAAAGCTGAGGAATAAAAGAAAGTTTATTACAATAATCTTGTTTCTCGTCATGGAAACGGCTCTAAGCAGGTGTGAAAGATAATGAGAGAGTTGCAGGAATAGGTAAAAAAAACACCATTCCTAGAAACTTGTCAACAATGATTACCAATCAGTTTAATGAACTTTTAACTACCTTTAACAGGAGTAATATCGAGCATTCCGCGAAATGTAAATCATAAAATCATTTTTGTTTAGAACTTAGGAACCGAAGAATTTGTAAATATTGCAACGCTCGTGTAGTAAAGCAGCAAGTTGGCCGAGTTGGTACTGACACGTGACTGAAAGAAAGTTAATGCGCTACAACAGCGACAAGAAGAGCGACAAGTTAGTCCTTGTCGCTGCTGTAGAGCAGTAATTTTCGCTCAATCGTAAGCAGTCACGGGCGCGAAAAAATCGGCCGGGCCAGATGAAATACATTCGAAGATAACTATGGGCAACATAGATTTGGTGAGTGTTCCTTTATGTAGAATATTCAACCAGACGCTATCTATCCTCTGGCCCTGATTTTCTAAAGGTTAGGGTCAACAGCATCTAAAATTGTTAGAATAACCAGTTTATAAAACTGCTGACCCTAATAGTCTTTTAGCCACAGGCCAATGTCTATATAGAGTGTGATCAATACGCTGTTTTGTATAATTCATTGGCGCTAAACTGAAAACGTTTTTTTTTCTGTTCTAAGAATACAATTTGTACCCAGTAGCATGGCTTCGTCTCTAACAGATCCACGTCCGTAGTTATATTCGCTCTTTCGGCCCTTATTTTATCTCGTTTTAATGCCATAGCTTTCACTAGACATTAATAAGGCTTCTGAAACCGTTTCACACATCATTCTGTTAAACTCGAGATATATGGCATGCGTAACAGAGCTCTTCAGTCTTTTTCAAGTAATCTGTCTTCACAACACCAAGTGGTCTTTCTAAATATCAGTGCCCTTCTCAGAGGATTACAGGGCACTAAAGTGGCATTACAGTTTTGGTGTACGCAGATGACACTGCACTGCTATTTAACCACAAGTCCCTTCAGGTAATAGAAAATGATATAAATTTCAAACTACAAGGAATTTGATATTGTTTCACGTAAACACTTGGGTTTACACACTGAAAAACCAAGTGTGTGACTTTCATATTCATATTCATATTCATATATTGCGCTTGTGGTGTCTATTCTTCGTTGTGTCCTGTAATTTCATTGCACTGCTCAAATATAAATCAGTACCAACTCGCCCAGTTCACAGCCTTAATGAATGTGACTTTTTGTTTGCAAGAAACAATTGTTCATTCAGTGTTATTGCTGCATCTATTGATGGTTATGTTATCCAGAGTGTGCGTTCTTTAAATACTTCGCAGTTGTATTTTATAACGACTTATTTTGGAAGGAACACGTAATCAGTGTCTGTAACAGGTTGCATACGGTTGTTTTACTCTGGCAATGACACACCAGCACTTTCTACTCGCCATTATTCGGTCATTGTACTTTTCTTTGTGTCAGAGCTATCTCTTTAACTTCAGTGAATCATGGGGAGTAACATAAAAATGTATTTATTATCTGATTATAAAAATATAAAACTACGCAGGAGACAAGACACAGAAGAGAAGCAGACATGACGGACAGTACAGCACAGGACTGTGTCCTGTCCCATGCGTAGTTTTATGTTTTTATAGTCATGACATACCAACTAGCCCCTAAATCGCTCCCTCCTGGAATTCATGTTTATTGCCATTGCTGAGACTCCAGAAACGCGCTTTGCCGGGTTCGAACCCGGCCGCGGCGGCCGGGTTTCATTGGAGGCAAAACGCAAAGGCGCCCATGTGCTCGGCAATATCAGTGCACATTAAAGATCTCCATTGGTCGAAATTATTTCGGAGCCCTCCACTACGCACCTCTTTCCTTCTCTGTTCTTTCACTCCTTCCGTTAGCCCTACCCTTACGGCGCGATTCAGGTGTCCGCCGATTTGTGAGACAGATACTGCGCCATTTATTTTATTTATTTTTTATTTATTTATTGATAGTGTCAGCCGTAAGGCTGTTACAGAGTGGATGCATACAACTCAAGAAGTACACACAGCCACAAGTACAAAATTTATACAAATTATATGAAATCAACTTGCCAGCAGATAAAACCACAAGTGCGTCAGATAGGTAAGTGTTCATAATAATACGCTCGGTTTCACACCACCGAGGACCGGAACCGCAGGTAAAGAACATAATGACTGCAATGGCAAATGGTTTCTATAAGCTTAAACAACGGGACAGATAAGTTTGAAAGTGGTGTAGATTGTCTGCTTGTAAAATGTCCCGAGGCAAGAAATTCCACTCAGGTATGGTTCTTGGGAAGAAGGAGCATTTAAAGAAACTGATTCGGGCCGTCATGCGTGTAACCTGATCTTTGTGAGATATCACATCTCTAGAGGAACGCTGTTTCAAGTATCTGCTTGTGTTGAAGTTGAAGTGGTGTCCTTTGCCCAACAACCTGTTTTCTAACTGTAGGTATTAACCCCTCTGTAGGCTCTGGAAATACTGTTTTTGTGCTCAAGTAATACCGCTGAACACATTACGCATTACAAAATATTCCTTGTTAACAGTACCAATAATACGAACTATCCCATGTCTGTTCCTACGTTCGCATGCCCGTTCTCAGCATGAGGCAAGACAGCAGTGTTAATTTTAATATTTCTAACTGTAGCAGTCTGTACGGAGAAAGACGAATAGAATTTTCTGGCGCAGAAGTTTGGAACTGGATGCCGACTGAAATGAAAGCGACACTTTCATGACACACAAGCGCAATTAAAATTTTGGCCTGATAGTCATTAAATATGTAGCGGCTGACCTATGTGCTATTAATTGCGTTTGTACTGGACCTATGACTAGCCACATCGGCTAACGGTTGAAATATCTGTTTAAAACTTTGTCGTCCTGTAACCGAATACCCCGTTTTTGAATTTTGAAAATTCGTTGTAGCACAGCGCCGAGGGTAACTGTGTTCTCGAAATTAAAAAAAATATGCTGATATTGGTATTATTTAGGGCGTCCTACACGCCTCTTACAAAATAAAGAGATCAACAGTAATAGCGGAGTCAGTCGATAATTTCTACTCACGACACTTCTCCGTAATCCTGTGGGACAACTTCATATGCTGCTCGTGGCTGCCGCGATACGGCGCCACCGTCTGCAGAAATGCATCGTCCGAGGAGCTAGGCGCTGTCGCCACCGAGATGGAAGCCCCTCCTTTGTTAGTTTTATGGCGACATTCGATGTTTACTGTGCTCTTGCGGGGTCAGGTAATGCATCTCTTATGTGTGAGACCATATCGAGTACTTGTCAGGTGTTGGTATGCCGTTCCGGTTACAGAGGCACGACCGAAAAGTTCTAGCCCGTGGTTCACTGCCTCGGTGGCACGGGGCTGCCGAGAAAAACAAAGCGGGCAGTAGTGCGGCAATAAATAGGCGGTTTCATCTCCGCCTCTAAACTTGTGCATGCTGGTGAAGAGCATTTCATGTTGTCACACTTCAAAATAGCCTACACCGGCACCTTCCGCAACGACTAGACCTAGCGAGTGCGCCGGACACGAGAGCCCGATTGGGCGACTGAGGTATAGTTCCGGCCCCCTAGTGAACTGAATTCGACGACTGTGACGTCGTAGTAGGAGAGTACAATTAGCGGGAAGCGCTCATGTGGCCCTAACTGCCGAGCACTACTGAAAGGCTTTGGTAGCTGTCGTCGGTGTCACGTGTGGACAATAAAATAAGCTGTTGTAATTAATGTACCCGCCGCCGAGTGCGTTTCTGGTTAAAGGTATTTAAAATCAACTATGCTCACACGGAGAAAGCAGATACAATTAGCGGAAACAGCGGTCAAACGCGGTGTCAGAAACCTGGCTCTCAAAGCGCATCCATTGATGCTGCTTGCGGATTCATGCGACTGTGCAAAACAGGTAAAGCTACAACCAGCGCAGAATATAAAAAAAATATATTTAACAGAAGAAGGTCGCAGCTTGTGTTTTCAGCTACCGACTGCTGCCTAAATTGAAGAAAATGGGCAAAAAATATTCCCGGACTAACTGCCAGCTCCTTAGCGCCCAACGTTCGCACATGGGTGCATTTGGCGGTGAGTTTTGTTACACGTTACGTTTGGGTGTAGTACTTGCCTGATTCAGTCAACATTAATCGGAAATCGTCGTCTGCGGAAACGGCGAACCAAAACTAGAACCAAAACTGCGAGCTTTCGCAGTAATGATGCTGGTAGCGCCACTATTCGTCTTCCAGACGAACCAGCACTCTAACGTGCAGGGAGGCTGCGGAGAAGCTCATGGGAGAAGCGCGAAGAGTGGGCAGGGGACCAGTTGCTTGCAACAGCGCTTTTTTCGCCAAATCTTGATAAAATAGCCGAGAAAGCACTTTCAAACCAACCGCGCAGCCACTACCTCCCCTTTTCGTTTCGCCGCAGCCTCAACGGTGGCGTGCTCCTCCTTCGGCGAGCATAGATGGCGCTATATACGGGTACGATTGCTGCGAAAGCTTGCCGTTTCGCTCTGCCGTCACCGCAGACGATGGTGATTTTCGATTAACTCTGACAGAATCAGGCAGGTGCGCCACCTAAATGTAGTATAAAACAAAACTAGCCGCCAAATACAACCTCTGTGCGAAATATGAGCCCGAAAAAACGTGCGATTAGACCGAGATAATTTTTTTTCTCAATTTTCTCTGATTTGCGTAACAGACGGTACGTAAACGAACACTTCCTGTTTCGTAAACAAAGCTATGTAAACAGGCCTGCGGTAGTCGTCGGTACCGGCACGTTCCTGGTGGAATATCGCACACATTGGTCAAATGCTGAATGGTTTACTATTATTTTAAAACACTCATTTTGCAAATACATGAGATATTTATTGAGCAAGCAGAAGAAAAAGGCAGGCCGAAGATGTCGAAATCATCGCCATGGGAGCCAGAGCAGTTGCGCAGTGAAGCCGTCGGCGGGGCAAGGGAAAACGACGACGGCGAGACATCGTGCCGGTCGAACGCCGCCCGTTGCTCTGATCTCGACGGCCGCCACCGACACCGCCGTACTTCGACCATCGACGCGCCGCCGGCGTCAGCGAAGTACGACAAGACCAAAGACAACGCAGAAAAGTCATTTCCTCGACGCTCTGCCGACCGTGAGATAGGTCTTGTGTGACATGCACCGGTTGCTTCCTAGACAAAGTGTTGAATACAGACTGTGGTGACGTTTTCACGTGCATACTGCAAGTTTAGCGGTCAGACAGAACCGAGTGAAGGCATGAGAAAAGAAAATGGCCTTGTGTGTCGCCTAACAGGAGTTCAGTGTGTCCTGTCATGTTACAAATTTTATACACAACAATTATGAGTTATTTTAATGCGCGCAAAGATAATACTAATGTCTGCTCAGGTGAAGCATTCGTACGTCATTAGCGTAGTCCTCCTCAAATTGCAAATTCCATTTGAAACCTAAATGCTAGAACACTTAGATAATCTAAGCTAATGAAACAGTCGCGGAAAGTTCTGAGCGTTTAGATGTACAAATTCTGCTCGAAATATAACGTCGGCCGGAGTACTGCGGTACCGGTATGCACTCTTGCAAACGGTGGCGCTTCTAGCGGCCGGTGCTGACCCTATATGAAACTCTAGCGGGAGTTTCGATACAAGCTAGGCATTAAAGGTCCGTCTGAAGTGTAGGACGAATAATTTTGATGGGTTAACGACCATATATGAGCTTTGGCGATTCTCAACTTTAGAGTCAATGATCCCTACGAGTCCTCATACCTCCTGGCGCAGTGGTACTGCGTTTAACGGATGGTGCTGCTATCGTTGGGTCTTCTGCGACCCAGGTTGCGGCTACTGGGCAACTGTTCGTGACCAATCATTAATTTAACTGCTACCTGCCACGGTGGTCAGCTTGCTCACAGTCCGGTGGGCAGATAATAGACTTTTTGTATAGCGTACGCAAAAATACGCAAAGGCATAGCGGAAGCTATAAAATCGCGTTCTCCGTACTGCGCATGCGCCAAATGCTATTCCAAATCGAGGTTTAACGTACGTGCGCGTTACGTACGCTGTTTCTCGAATTTAGCGTGCGTGCTGTCGCTTACGCTTGGAAAAATAGCATTGTCAAGATGCCGACACCCATGGCACCCGCTTCTGAGGGAATTCGTCAATGTTATTGAATTTTTAGGCATATTCATTTCCTTTAAATGCTACACGTGATATTCGCTTTACCTGTCCTTGCAACAGCATAACGAATGAGGGATAAACTTCCCATTTTTCGATTCTGTGTAACGATTCCGCAGTTATTAACCCTAACAAGACAGCGCCGACTGTTGGTAGCCTTGATTTGGATTTTTACGCCAAGCTAGACTTGCCAAATGTAGTTGTTTCGGTGGTAGGCAGAAGGGTCTGAAAGAACTCAACATGACGTTATCAAAAATCTTGCTCGGTTCAGTTACTTAAAAGAAATTGGGCCCTGACTCAACTTAACTGGCTATCAAAGTGATAGGACTTGGATAACCTTGACTAATTGCGGAAAATGTGTCAAAAATATTTTTCTTTTTAATACCAGATGGCGCCACTGCGGCCGGCGGTACTGTTGCGTTCAGGTTGGCATATGATAAACTAAAAGTGCTTATGCGATTTCCACTGTTACCTCCCGGTAAATGCTTGCGTATAACGTACGTAAGCGATCATAGGCTATTCTAAAACTCTCTAATGACGCAGCAAGGTCACGTCCCCTAGGTTGCTTCTCCGGTGATTTTTGGCTCACAACGCCGATAACGAGAGCCTCACTCTATCGCGTTAAAAAGTTACCTATTAAATATTAGCTGACCAGCCTACTAATCAGAACGTCTTAGCTCCATCCTGGTGAAATACACCGCTGACAATGGTATGCAACAAAAGCGCCGATCTAACTAGAAGAACTTATTTTAATAATTGCAGAAAATCTTAGGCGAAACCCCCGGTATGTCTCGTCAGTGCCCGGTGCGTCCGCTGCCATTGCCGTCGTGTCCAGGAGGAAGCAGATTCGTGTCTCTTCTTCCACGGTTCCCAGGTGCTTGTTCATCCCCAGGACTGAATGCGTGGCTTTGGACAGGCTCTTCGTTTCTCCTCTCCTTGCGCGGAATGTTCGCGAGAGCATAGTAGTCAGAGTAATGCAATAACTTCTTTTCCTCGAAGACACTGAGCACCTGAAAAATTTTCAGTTGCTGACCTATGATGTTCCCGAGCAGTCGCTGCCATAATCAAGACCATCCACTCTGTCTAATGCATGGCATTCTTCCTCTGGTGCAGAGGCCTTGATTGCATTAACCCCGTTACTTACTGACGATCGCGCAGGCGAAAGATCACTGCGAAAGCTACAAAGCGCCATATGTCTGTGACTCCTTGCCTCGCTCGCTCGACCCAGGTCTAGAGCGCCACCTGTGGCGATTTTCTCGCCTCATCCAGCGCCAGAAACCTTGGTGGGAGGCTCAAAATAAGTCCGACCGCACTGAGGAAAGAAGGGCGAGTGCTCTGCGAAGGAGGAGAATTATTCTTGGCCGCCCTGCAGGAAGTTCGTTTTACGCGGAGCAACCGCGAGGTTGCAAAAGAACGGCGCTTATAAATTGAGTGGTCTCGCTTATAAATGCAAATAGCAAGGATGAGCTTGTTTTATTCGATGCATGAAACAGACGCAAAAGGCTGCGTTGCTGCGCTAAACGGCACATTGTGGAATAGTTAGAAGGCGTAACTTGGACGAGAAGAGAGCAGGAAAGCTGACGGACTCGGCGCTGAAGTACCGTTGATCATCTTTCTTACAGTTACGCAATCGGATAGACTAGACGGTGAAAAGAAAACAGACAAAGAATGGATAGTAGCAGAAAATTAGTCATTGCGCCGGATATTGAAACCACCGCGGATTAAAAAAAAATGGTCGTGCGTTTACCCTTGTACTATTGCGAATTAAAGAAAGAGCCGAGGTGGCGCAAAGTGCTGATGCCAGTTGGAATGTTTAGTAAATGTGGGCACGGATGCACCCTTACAAGCATTTTACAGAGCGTACACACTCTACACTTTTTACACGCTATACATTTTTCCCTCTAACATATATAGATTTTCTAATGGCAATTCCTGTAGACTTGTCTAGAGAAATTAAAAATCCTGCAGTCCATCATAATCTATAGATTTATGGCCTACAGTTTTAATAGACTTTTGACTATAGACAAATTATGGACTTCGAGTAAACAGAAGGAACTATCTATAGAAATGCGCGATACAGAAAGCAGAGAGGTCGCTGGGTGTTATCTGCAAAACTTCTTATCCAGACAATGACGTCTAAAAAGAGGTCTCGCCTCAGACGTTTTTCTGTACCTGTAGCTTTCGGCGGGAGTTAACACTCGTACACGTAAAAAATAAAATGCTTTGCTAAGGCCTCTTCATGACATTTCTTGCCGCTTTTTTCATTTGGAATTATGTGCTGATGGCATATAGTAGTGATGGCGTACGTAGAGCACCGGCCTCGCGTGCAAGAGGGCCGGGGTTCGAATCCCCGTCCCGCGCATTTCTTCAATGGATTAAAGAAAAAACTCCGTTATAGATGGAATTGCATGGGGTGCGGCATGATCTCGGTGACCAGAGGCTACAACGGACTTCCTAACCTAAACAAGATTTGTCCAAGTTCATCTCAAAGCAAGCCAAAGGGCGATGGGTAGCACTTGTCTACAAATTCATTTATGAATAAATCTATTAGCCCTCGCCCTCATTCACCAGCAGGTGCGGAGGAACGGACCAAGGCGGTCTGAGCACCTTTACAAGGAGGTTCAGCTAAGGCGGCGGTCAGACCTGTGGCGCAGCAGAGCGTGATAGAATCTCTGCCTGCTGACAGCCATTCGAAACTGAACAAGGCAACGTTTAACGCTAGAATCTTATTCAGTGAGGCTAGTCTAGAAATGTTTTTCGAGGGACTAGCTGGTAATAAATGGGATGTCATAAGGCTTAGTTAGGTGAGAGGACAGATGAAGCTTATACAGTGCTAAAGGGCGGGTGAGTATTATGCTATCGTGGATTAGCGGACAAACGAGCACTAGCTGTGGGATTCCTCATCAATCGGGATATAGCTGGCAACATAGAGGAATTCTTAAGAATTAACGAGAAGAGACAGCTATCGCATTCAAGAATAATAAGAGGTACAAATTGAAGATGGTACAGGCCTACGCGGCTATATCTAGCCACGATGGCTAGATCGTCGAAAACTTCTTTGAAGACGTGAAATCCATAATGGCAAAAGTAAACAAACAGTACATTGGACTGATGGACCAACTAAATGCGAAGGTGGGCAAGAAGCAGGCTGGAGAGCAGGCAGTAGGCGACTATGGCATAGGCTATAGGAACAGCATGGAGGGGGGGGGGGGCGACCTTACTAGAGATACAATTTAGGGACAATGAATGCCTTCTTATGCAAACAAAAGAACAGAAAGTGGACGTGGAAAGTCCCAGTGGTAAAACTAAAAATGAAATAGACTGCGTACTACGCGCTCAAAGTGGCGCCGTGAAGGATGTACAAAGGAGCGTTGTAGCAACCACAATATGGTAAGGTCTCGAGAAACTAGTGAAGCGAAAGCCCATTAACGACTTAGCGGTAAGAGGGAAAGGAGAAGAATTCAGTATATCGCTGCAGTACAGATATTCAGATTTAAATGAGGAAGACGACCTTAATGTTCAAGCAATGAAAGCCTCTAACACCACAGACTGTATAAAACTGGCACAGCTATAAAAGTCAATAAGCTCGAGGTAAACGGGACAAAGAAGATAATACGGAGAGAATCGAACATGCTCTACAGAAAGAAGGCAGGTACCCTAAAAGCCGTGAAGAGGAAGCTAGGCGTAGGCAAAAGTGAATAGGTGTATGAGTTAAGAGAAAAAGAGGGCAAGCTCATTACTAATATGGATAAAACAGTTGAAGTAGCAGAAAAGTTGTGCACAAATCTATGCACTTTCCTGTGTAATCAGGACAGTAATGAGAGAGGCAGCAGCGAGCGTACACAGACGGCGGCGAGCAGCGGCTCTGCCTCGCCGTGCACTGTGTCGCCGCCTGCGATGGATATTACTGCATAGGCTACCCGTCTAGTGAAGGAGCGCGGTGAAAGGGGAGAGCTTGAACGGTACGTAGGGCCGTTGGTTGGTTGTAGCTCTGGGAGGGGCAGGAGAGCGCGATGAAGTAGCGACAGCGGAGACAGAAACATTTGCGCGGTCGGGAGTTTCAGGGGGCTGTGGGTAAATAGTTAAATAGTACGCTGCCAGGAGATAACACTGAAAATATCGGTTGGAGAAAAGAGTGTGGCTTCTCTTAACAACCCTGCCAAACATGGTTACGACTAACCGGAAAACATATATGTGTGTGTGTGTGTGTGTGTGTGTGTGTGTGTGTGTGTGTGTGTGTGTGTGTGTGTGTGTGTGTGTGTGTGTGTGTGTGTGTGTGTGTGTGTGTGTGTGTGTGTGTGTGTGTGTGTGTGTGTGTGTGTGTGTGTGTGTGTGTGTGTGTGTGTGTGTGTGTGTGTGTGTGTGTGTGTGTGTGTGTGTGTGTGTGTGTGTGTGTGTGTGTGTGTGTGTGTGTGTGTGTGTGTGTGTGTGTGTGTGTGTGTGTGTGTGTGTGTGTGTGTGTGTGTGTGTGTGTGTGTGTGTGTGTGTGTGTGTGTGTGTGTGTGTGTGTGTGTGTGTGTGTGTGTGTGTGTGTGTGTGTGTGTGTGTGTGTGTGTGTGTGTGTGTGTGTGTGTGTGTGTGTGTGTGTGTGTGTGTGTGTGTGTGTGTGTGTGTGTGTGTGTGTGTGTGTGTGTGTGTGTGTGTGTGTGTGTGTGTGTGTGTGTGTGTGTGTGTGTGTGTGTGTGTGTGTGTGTGTGTGTGTGTGTGTGTGTGTGTGTGTGTGTGTGTGTGTGTGTGTGTGTGTGTGTGTGTGTGTGTGTGTGTGTGTGTGTGTGTGTGTGTGTGTGTGTGTGTGTGTGTGTGTGTGTGTGTGTGTGTGTGTGTGTGTGTGTGTGTGTGTGTGTGTGTGTGTGTGTGTGTGTGTGTGTGTGTGTGTGTGTGTGTGTGTGTGTGTGTGTGTGTGTGTGTGTGTGTGTGTGTGTGTGTGTGTGTGAAGGGAGCCAACAGTCACCGAAACCAAAGTGCAGAAGGGAACGTTATTATTATTATTATTTTCTTTTTTAAAGTGTTGTGCTTATCAGTGGGATAATATTACTTAGATTAATAAATCGCTTAAGGAAATTTACTTAGAAAGCAGCAGAAAAAACAACCATGCCGCCGGTGGGATCCGAACCCACGACCTCCGAATATCGCGTCCGGTGCTGTTACCAACTGAGCTACGGTGACGGCTGTCCAATCTGCTGCACTCATGGGTATTTATGTTTATTTGGTGTACCGAACCTTGAGAGTGTTCACCAGCGCCACCCTCGACCATAAGTAATTTTCTTTAGGCGATTTATTAATCTAAGTAATATTATCCCACTGATAAGCACAACACTATAAAAAGAAAATAATAACAATATTTACGTTCCCCTATGCACCTTGGTTTCGGTGACTGTTGGCTCCCTTCACAAGTTTTTCAAACGGGCCCCTCATTTACTTTACCTTGTCTGCATATATATATATATATATATAAATATTCTGAACAGTTCTATAATCCAAGGTGTTTCCTGTTAGTCAAACTACTTTGCCGATCAGAAAGCAGCGTTTTCAGTGTTCAGACGTGAGCATTTCCAACCACAGGTGGAGGTGGAAAAATACCATAGAGACATGTAGTATTCGGACGTTGTAGACATGTTATAAAATGTCAGTATAAGACGTTGACCTAAACTTCTCAGCGCAGTTCTTCAAAGCTTAACAGGTCTTCAGAGGAAAGGAGAAGTGCTATCTCATATATTACACATTTAAAAACATGGTTAAATCATCGGTTTATGGAGGTTTAACGTCTCAAAGCAACCCGCACTATGCGGGACGCCGTTGCGAAGGGCTCTGGAAATTTCGACCACCAGGGATTCTTTGACGTGCACTGACATCGCACAGTACACGGGATGTTAAACTGCCAATTTAGGAGCGCCACAAATAGACATTCCCTTTGCTTTCTTGGTTGTGGTGCCTGTTTCTTTTCTCAACAAACATGTCATAACGAGCCCCTGTGTTACGCGATAGCGTTAAGCAGCTCGTCTCGCAGACAATCCGGCATCGCTGTCGTTCTCGGCGTCGTTGACCATGAGTGATAAATTCACGAAAAATCCCTAGAGAAGAAACCCAGGAGGAAGGTGGCCCACCTAGGTCACGTCACTTTGTAGCGTTATTACAACCTGCCCCCGATTGTAAACAAACTGCACACCGTGACAAGCGGCAGTTAATCATTGGTCGCTCGAGAATAGAAACCTAGGCTGCACAAAGCACACAGCTGAGACTACTTGCCATCGAAAGGCAGAGGCGCATAGCTTAACCCCTGCACCACTGCGCTATGAGAGGTATATACTCCGTGGGATCTATGAATGTAAAGTAGAGAATTACCTTCTGCGTATATGGGAATTAACCCATCACGCTATCGCGTTGTACCCTTACGGCGTTGCCTAAGTGTTCACTCCAGTTCGTTTCAGTATGTTTCATACAAGAAAAGCTTACAACCCCCCAACACATTCAGTTTTAGATTTATGTCCCAAGTATAAGGGAATGAAGTTAAAACTGGACACCCAGCCATTCACAAAGCACCATGTTGATCTGCAATGTTAGGTTCACCGTTGAAAATCGCCCCTACGTCTAGGCATGAAGGACCGAAAATGCGTATTTCTGGAAGTGCAATTACTATAACATATTATGGTTTTTACAATCTCATTGGGCGTTATCGGGCAGCCATGCAGCATACTATGCAAACAAAAAATAAAAAATTCAGATGCTGAATTTTCGTCGGAAGACAACTTTACCACTCTTCATCATCACCCTGCCTACGGTCATTGCTGGACAAATTCCTCCAATTAACCCTGTTCCGTGCCAGCTGGGGCCACCCTATCCCCGCAAACTTCTTATTCTTCTGTACCCATCTAACTTTCTGTTGCCCACTGCTACGCTTCCCTTCCCTTGGAATCCATTCCGTTACTCTTAAGGATCGGCACTTCTCTTGGCTTCGCATTACATGTCCTATCGAAGCCAATTTCTGCCTCTTGATTTCAGATAGGATGTCATTAACCCGTGCTTGTTCCCTCACCCACTCTGTCCACTTTCGGTCTCCTAATGTTATACCTATCTTTTTTCCTTCCAAGCTCGTTGCACTGTTCTTAACTTTAACTGAACCCTTTTCGCTATCCTCCACGCTTCTACCCCGTAGGTGAGTACCGGTAATATAGTCGTTTTATGCTTTCCTCTTGAGGGGTATCGGTAAACTGCCATTCACGCTCTGAGAGAAATTGCGATATGAACCACACCCCATTCGTATTCTTGTAGTTATTTTCCTCTAATAATCCGGATAAGAGGATTCTAAGTAGATGTATTCACCTACCAGTTCTAGCACCTGGCTACCAGTAGTGAACAGCTGTTCTCTTGCGAGACTGTTGGATATTACCTTGGTTTTCTTCACGTTAATTTTTAGACCCACCGTTCTGCTTTGCCGGTCTAATTCATTGATCATGGTTTGCAGTTCTTCTCCTGAGTGACTTAGCAAGCCAATGTCATCAGAGAAGCGCAGATTACTTAAGTATGCTACATTAACACTCATCCCCAACTGTTCCCAATCCAGGCCCTTATTTATTAGAATTTTCTGGCTGAGATTATGGAGGACTATGGTGGCTTTGCAGTCTTTAAAGATATCTTCCACTATTTTCAGAAAAGACTCTTCTACACCCTTATTTCGCAATGCCTGCATGACTGCTGCAGTTTCCACTTAGTGAAATGTTTTCTCCTAATAGATGATGGCCATATATGAGGGTTGGTTATATTCTGCGCATTTCTCCATCCTGTTATTGATATTGTGAATGGAGTCTATTGTCGAGTATCCTTTGCGAAGACTGCTTGTTAATTTGGCTGATTAAAGTCTAAGGTTGTCCGGACTCTATTAGCTATAAGCTTAGCAAATACCCTGCTGGCGACGAACAGTAAGCTGGTCCATTTACTATGTTTCAAGTCATTGACGTCTCCTTTGTAATGAATTATGCTAATGTTTGCGTTCTTCCAATTTTATGCTACACTCGATGTCATAAAACATTTCGTATACAGGGCGGCTAGTGTTACTAGAACAATCTCATCTCCTTCCTTCAACTGATCTGCTGTTACTTGATCCTTACCAGCGGCTTTCCAACTGTGCATTTCTCTTAAGGCTTTCTTCACTTCCTCTTACAATACTTGCGAAATGTCCCATTGCTGTGCGCTCCTGCCTCTCTCTGATTATATTGCCTCTATCTGATTATATGAACATTTTAATTATATTGGCTACTGTAAAGATGTTTGAAGAACTCTTCGGCTACTTCAACTATCTTATCCATATTCCTAATGACATTGCCCTCTTTGCTTTTAACGCATGTATCTGGGTTTTACCTATGGACTTGTTTTCGTGAGGTGCTTGTTTTCGTGAGGTCAAGTGTGCCCTCTTTCTCTGTTTTACCAATCAGCAATCATGAGATTGTCGCTCTGAAATTAACATTTTCTTCTTGCACAATCACTTTAATTGCATGCTATCGTGCCCCGGACGCCGACATTTAATTCGTTAACCAACTGTATTCAATCCTACCAGATCTTAGGGCCGCTATCCCCGCGCGAGGTGCTTACTTTGTGGCGATTTCAACTTCCGTGACATTAACGGGCTTGACTTATCGGCGCACAGTGGCCAATCGAAGGAGTTTATTAATTTAGTTCTTACCTTCAATCTTACTTTAAAAGTCGGCATGCCGACCCGCCAGGACAGTACTCTTGACCTTGTTCTTGCTTCGAACCCTGAATCCATTCAGTCATCATCATGCATTGCCGGCTTCAGCGATCATTGCTCCTTATTGTTCAAACGGTCCGTACCCATCCCAACTTGTCAACCATCAGTCAAATATATGCGAGACTATAAAAACGCTGACATTCAGAATATTATCACCGAGCTTGACAAGTTTCTTGATTCCTTCCGCATGTCCTACACTTCCAGAACAATAAATGAAAATTGGCTACTTTTCAAACAAAAATTGTTATCAATCTTTGAGCGATATGTACCCCTTGTTTGCATTCGAGGCGATGCCTGCAGACCTTGGTTTTCTAACGCCCTCAGAAAACTTTCAAACAAAAAGAAACGACTCTTCCGGGCAGCAAAACATTCGGCTAGCGCCTTGCGTTGGAAAAGCTATTTCTCTTGTCTCCGCAGTTACACAAAACTTTTGAGATGCTAAAAAAAAATTTTATCATCGGGATCTACAGGACATTATTCGTTCTAATCCAAAAAAGTTCTGGAAACTTTTAACTCCGGGCATTAGGCCATCACATATCTCATTGGTTAGCGATAACGGTTCTGAAGTTCCACCAGACAAACGAAGTGATGTAATGAATTCTTTTCCTCAATTTTTACAAATGAACCGACCTTAGATATCCCTCCCCTATCTAAGTTCTCATTTTCACAAATGCCGTTCATTATTATCACTACACATGGGATTATGAATCTTATTGATAAACTTAATATTTCAAGCGCCCCGGGACCGGATAATATATCATCCAAGATACTGAAATGCACCAAGGACATATCAAGCCAGTTTCTTCAAATAATATTCGTACAATCGATTGCTACCGGCTCAATTCCAGACGACTGGAAGCTGAGCAAGGTAGTACCGGTTTTTAAAGCAGGTAACCGTTCTGATTCTTCTAATTACCGACCGATTTCACTAATATGCATTGCTTGCAAACTACTAGAGCATATAATATATTCACAAATTACATCTCACCTTGATTCTAACAGCTTCTTTTTTCCCAACCAGCACGGCTTCAGATCCGGATACTCATGCGAAACCCAACTTTTCCATTTCACAACCGATCTTCACCTTAATCTGACTATTTCAGACGGATGTCATATATCTCGACTTCTCGAAAGCTTTTGATCGTGTACCTCATCAGCGCCTTTTAGCCAAACTTTCATGCTTGTGCCTTGATCCGCTGATACTTACTTGGATTCGTTGTTTTCTGTCCGGTCGTTGTCAATTCACTGTTATCGATAATGTTCAATCGCCCACAACTGAAGTTGTTTCTGGTGTCTAGCAGGGCTCGGTGCTCGGCCCACTTTTGTTTTTAATTTTCATAAACGATCTTCCTTCCAGCATTTCATCGTGCATTCGTCTTTTCGCAGATGACTGTGTCTTATATCGTCGCATAACCGCACACAATGATCAGTTGTTGCTTCAAAGTGATTTCAAGAAAATTTAAGCCTGGTGTTCGACATGGCTAATGAAGCTGAATATATATCAAAGTGCAAATACATGCAGGTAACACGCAAGCGCACTAACCTCAGCTACGCATATTCGTTGTACTCAACCACCCTTTCCCAAGTCGAATCATACCGTTACCTTGGAATTCACAACACCAGCAAGCTCTCTTGGTCCGAGCACTTCACGAAGATTGCAGCTGATGCATCGAAATCACTTGGGTTTATCAGACGGCACCTCAGTATCTCCCCTCCCTCTATTCGCAGTCTAGCTTACAAAACTTTCGTCCGAACCAAACCAGAATTTGGCTCCCCAATTTGGCATTCACATCAGGCTTACCTAATCGATAGCCTAGAAGCCATTCAAAACCGTGCAGCCCGATATATTTCCTCCAACTACAACACCTACTCCAGTGTTACCAATATAAAATTATCGCTTGACATGGAGCCTCTGACGCATAGACGAAAAATCGCCCGTTTGTCATTATTTCATAAGCTATACTACTGTTTTCCTTCGCTTCGGGATTCTCTTCTGCTTCCACCTTTCCGAACATCACGCCGCCTCTTTAACTCCATGAGCATTCTACGTCTGCACGGCTCTTCTAACGCATTCAACAAGTCATTCCTGCCTCTTGCCATTGAAGAATGGAATTCATTACCAGACCATATTGTAATAGAACGCGATCCATATAAGTTTCGGCAGTTGCTGACATCCCATTTGAAAACATGATGAGGAGAATTTCTTGCCTGCTTCTGTTTGCCTCTGTTTTTTCTTTACTGTTGCTGTTTTTATATTTTGTTAATCCTTATTTAAAGGTGTTGCATATATCCTGCTGATCACTGATTGTGTCAATGTTTGACAGTGACCTACTTTGTTTTTGATGTTCCGCTCCCCCCCCCCCCCCCTTATGTAATGCCCCTTCCAGGGGTCTTTAAGGGCCAATAAATGATGATGATGATGACTAGTTTTCTCTTTACCGCTTTTAGCAGTACACAATAGGAGAGCTCTGGCCCTGGCCACTCTTCTTCCCCGGTTGTGTTCTGGATGGACGTTCCGTGGAATCGGGTCGACTCTTAGAGTTTGTCTGATCGCGTCCGGAACAGCGACTTTCTGGCCTTGTTGTGCATGGTAACGGATGCCGACACTTTCCACGATCTGGCGTCCTGCTCTCGTGCCCGCTAATCAATCTAGTTGAGAAGTGCGCTGCGCCTCGGCGATTTCGCTAAGCATGTCGTGAAGCCCGAGCTGGAGCAATCAGTGCGTGCTGGTGGACTCGGGAAGACCCAGTGCTATCTTGTACACCCTGCGGATAAGGACGTTGATCTTGGCTTCTTCTCCCTTGTACCAGTTGTGGAATGCCGCGACGTTTTCAATATGGCTCATGACGAAAGAGTGTATGATTCGTGTGAGACTCGTCTCCCTCATTCCGTTTCTTCTGCTGGTGACAGTCTTGAGGATTCGCATGGCGTTAGCCGTCTTGTGCTGGAAGTTAGTAATTGTTTCGCCGTAGACGCCATTGAGTCGATTATCATGCCAAGGACCCTAATTCTGTGCACTTTCGGGATGGTTGCTCCTCTGCTCGTGCGTAGTCTGATCTCTTCGTATTCTCGTCTGGTCGTTGCCGCATTCCGACCACACCCGGGTGGTCTGCCCCTCTGCCTAGGGCGGTGGAGTAGGAGTTCCGACTTTGTAGGCGAACATCGTAATCCCGTACCCACAAAGTATTCCTCTATTGTCTCGATTGCTAGTTGCAGTGCCGTTTCGATGTGACCGTCGCTGCCTTCGTGCACCCAGAGTGTTATGTCGTCGGTGTATATGGTGTGCCGGATGTCTTCGAGTTATTGTAGCTTTTCTGCTAGCCCGATCATGACGAAGTTGAAGAGCACGGGCGGGGTGCCGATGCTTCCCAGCGTTTGCTCTTCTAGCTGGATATCCCCTGCCACTGAAAAAGCTCGCCTGTCTATCAAGAAATCTTTAACGTAGTTGTACGAGCGTACGCCTAGGTTTTGCCGTGATATCTGGTGTAAGATCGCCGAGTGCGCGATTCTATCGAACGCGCTTCCAAGGTCGGGGCCAAGAATTGCTCTGGTGCCTCTCGTCCTGCCATCAAGCACCTGGTGCTTGAGTTGTAACATTGTTCTCACCGAAAAAAGCGCGCTTACACGGGACACGAGAAAGGAGACACGCACACACATAGCGCTGACTTACAACTGCAGGTTATATTGCATTGCTCACAATAAATACTAGAAAGGAAAAAACAAAAACAGTGGAAGACGAGGAAGAATTCCTTCTGTGGCATCATGTCGTCATAGTTATTCAAGATATTGAATCTCTTTTCTTGTCAATGCCATCGATGGTGTGCTAACGCATGACACGGCTTTCCTATCAATGATGAAAGCTTCGTACAGCTCGCGCTTGTGCTGGTGATTATATCGCCTCAAAATCTGGCTTCGTCCAAAGTTAGGTGTGCAGTGACAGCCAGACACGTGTTTTGCCAGAGTGCTGCCGTATCCCGTGAGGATGTTAGTGGCGTGCTCTCGTAAACGGTCGTTTATGCAACGTCCACTTTGACCCACATACGATGCACCGCATGACAGCGGGATCTCGTAAATTACCTCCGTGTCACAGATGGTGAACATTTGTTCATGCTTCGTACTACACCGCGCTGGTTTTGGGGCATCTTATCACCAATCTGCAAAGCAAATTGAGCTTTCTGGGTGCAGTTAGAATCAAATCCACTCCAGCACGCCCTACTATCTTCTTCAACGAGTGGCTGATCCCGTGTAGATACGGCATAACAGCCCTCTTCTCTTTTTCTTTCTGTGGCTTCTTCGGGTGGCAAGATTGTCGGAGATCTTTCAGGAGCTTGAATCCGATCCCTGAAATTAGGTCATCCGGGAAGCCCGCATCGCGTAGACGTTTCAGCTGGGACTCTGTGCTAGCTTGCTGACGGGGATGGCACGATCTTTTGAGGGCATTCTTCAAGGCGCCAAAGGCTATTGCTCGATTGACGAGCTTCGTGTGCGAGAAGAGTATGGCAAAAGGCTTTTCTTTGACCTCGGAGCATAGCACCAGCACAGATGGTCCTCACTTGGAAACAACCGTAGGTCAAGGTACTGAAGTTGGCCTTCATCAGGCAAAATTTTTTCAATTCAAATTCTCCTACGTTTTCAGAAAATACCTTGAAAAGTGCCTCCACGTCCTTGCCTGGGTCCTGATCAGACGTTTTGTAGACGACGAGGAAGTCGTCGACAGAACGAAAATTCTTTACTACGTTGGTGTTGAACAACGCTTCTTTTAGCCGACGATCCGCCTTTGCAAGAAGAAGATCGCTGAGTAGAGGTGCGATACAGGATCCGATGCACAAGCCCTGCCTCTGTACGAACAGTTCATTATTGAAGCTGATAAACGTCGACCTTAGGTAAAAGGCCATAGCTTCTAGGAACTTCACTGTGCTGATTCCGCAGGCGTTCTGAAACCGTACGGTACCCATTGCTTCAATGCCTTCTCTAAGCGCATCAAACAGAGAGGGGTGCGGTAGTAAGTAGAAAAGATCCTTTACATCGATGGAAAAAACACTCACACCTTTCAGGCATGAGCCATGAAGGAAAGCAAAGACTTCTTCAGGCTTCTTATCCTGGCACGGATCTTCCACGGCTAACAAAGACAGTGAGTCTTGTAGAAACTTGTCCATGGAGTGCTGCCAGGTGCCTTTTTCCGACACGATCACCCTGAAAGGCCAGTTGTATTTATGTGTCAGGGTGACCTCCGTGTCACCATCTGTGACACGGAGGTAATTTACGAGATCCCGCTGTCATGAGGTGCATCGTATGTGGGTCAAAGTGGACGTTGCATAAACGACCGTTTACGAGAGCACGCCACTAACATCCGCACGGGATACGGCAGCACGCTGGCAAAACACGTGTCTGGCTGTCACTGCATACCTAACTTTTGGACGAAGCCAGATTTTGAGGCGACATAATCACCAGCACAAGCGCGAGCTGTATGAAGCTTTCATCATAGATAGGAAAGCCGCGTCATGCGTTAGCACACCATCGATGGCATTGAGAAGAAAAGAGATTCAATATCTTGAATAACTATGACGACATGATGCGACAGAAGGAATTCTTCCTCGCCTTCCACTGTTTTTGTTTTTTCCTTTCTAGTATTTATTGTGAGCAATGCAATAAAACCTGCAGTTGTAAGTCAGCGCTGTGTGTGTGCGTGTCTCATTTCTCGTGTCACGTGTAAGCGCGCTGTTTTTCGGTGAGGGCATGTACCAACTGACCCGGCAACTGTCCTTAATGTAACATTGCGTCTTGCGTGGATAATTGGCGCAGAATCCTATTATGGATGGTAAGTATGCCCCTTTCTGCTCTAAGTGGGCTTGCCAGCGGTTAAGCAGTGCGTGCTTCATGGTCTTGCCGACGCACGACGTTAGGGGATATGGGGCGAAGGTTGTTGAGGCTCGGCGGTTTTCCGGGTTTTGGGATTAGTATCATTCTCGCAGTTTTCCACCGTTGCAGGAGGCTGCCGCGCTGCCAGCACTCATCGATGAATGCCGTTAACTGTTCCACGGATCGGTCGTCGAGATTCTTTAGGGTGCGATTCGACACCCTGTCAGGTCCCGGCGCAGATATGCTGTGGAGGTTGTGCAGCGCCGTCCTGATCTGTTCTACGTTAAAGTCTTTATCCAATTCTGCGTTCGGATCCCCCTCATATGGGCCGTGTTGTGCGGTCGAAGTGTGCGGCAAGTACTTCGCTCGTAACCGGATGGTCACTGCATCTTCACCGTGCTTCTCGAGCTGCTTGTGTAACAGACGTGCGAGGCAGCTCCTCTGGTGGGACTTGGTCTTCGTTTCGTGCAACAGTTGCCTGAGCAGGTCCCACGATTTCCCGTTGTGTAGTTGGCCGTCGACTGCATTGCATAACTCATCCCATTGCTGGCGGTTGAGCGTTCGGCAGTGCTCCTCGATGTTGTGGTTGATCTCCGCTAGTTTCTTTCTGAATCTCCGATTGAGTCTCTGTCCCTTCCACCTGGCCAAGACAGTGTTCTTGACCTCGATGAGATGCGCCAGGCCATATTGTCAGTTTCAACCTCGGTTTCGACGGTCTTGGTGGACGCTTTGGCGTCTGCAACCGGCGAGCGGGTCCGGGCTTCGATGTCCGTGATCGTATCTCCTGAAGACTCTTGTTGGTCTCGTTTATTTCTGAAATCTTCCCAATCGGTCGATTTGAAATTTCGCTTACTGCCCTGCGCCTTGTCCGGAGTCTGTACGTGTATTTCGACGATCATGTGGTCACTCCCCAGGTCGGTCGACGTGTTTTTCCACGTGGTAGCCGTCGTCCAGGCATTTCGGACGAACGTCAGGTCAGGGGTCGTGTCTCTGGTAGTGGAGTTACCGATTCTCGTCGGGCGCGCCTGATCCGTAAGTAACGTGAAGTCGAGTTCCTGCGCATCTTGCCCGAGTTGTCTTTCCTTGGTCGTGCTGTAGCCGTAATTCCATGCCGTGTCTGACGCGTTGAAATCTGCCCTTGAAATCATCGTTCGGGACTGTCAGGAGCTAGCGCCACACTGCGGCGGGCGAAGACGCTCAAGGGGAAGAAAAAAAAGAAGAAGAAGAAGAGCGCGTCCTGTTCATCGCTGCCCCGACGGCTCTGCTCTGCTGGGAACGATCGGCTAAGTTTCGGGTGGCTGATTGTGGCATTTTCTCTCTGCGTCTTTGCGCGGTAAGGCAGTAAGCCCGGGCTATGTCCACCCAGTCTCCCGGCCAGGGGAGTTCCCTCTGGTCGGCTTCTCTGTCCACTGATCTCCTACCGTTGGAAGCTTTTTTGCGCAGTGGTGTCGGCAGTATTCCTGTCGCGCTGGTGCCTAAAGATGGTGGTGCTATCAAGATGGACAACCCTGGTGCTTTTCGGGCTGCTCTCCAGTCGGCGTCTTCTCATTATGAGTCAATCTCAGAGGTTCGCCAGTTTGGACGCGGCGGGATTCTGTGCAGATCGCCAGACCTCGCCTGTGTAAGAGATTTACTAAACTCCTCATCCTTTGCCTCCCTTCGGGTAAGTTCCTTCATCCCTTCACATCTGGCGTGCACGAAAGGTATTGTACGAGGCGTAGACTCTTCCCTGTCTCTGGCAGAGACTCTCGAGCTTCTGTCGGCTGCAGGTGTTGTTGCTGTGCACCGCTGTAGCCGGGATGTAAACAACTTGCGGATGCCCACTGAGTCAGTGATTGCTACCTTTGCCGGCACTTCCTGCCCCTCTGAAATCAAGGCATGGCCTCTAATTTTTCGGGTAGACCAATTATCATCTCGGCCTCTGCAGTGTAACAACTGCTGGCGCTATGGCATAGCGCCGGCGGTTGCAAATCCAACTTGAGGTGTTGCAACTGTGGGGATGGTCATTCAACGAGCACCTGCACTGAGAAGAATAAGAACTGTTGCTTTTGCGGTGGTGCTCACTCTGCAAACTACTCAAATTGTCCCTCTCGAGCTCAGGAAATTCAAATTCTGGAAATAATTGACAGGAAACGCTGTTCGCGCCGTGACGCTATTTCAGAGGTCAAAGAACGCGCCCATGGTTATGCCGGTGTGACCGCTCGGCAAGGTGTCATGTTAGACTCAACGCTGTCCCAGGCAATCGCGGCTGCTGTGGAGGCTTCGATGTCTGAAATGGTAGAAAAGAATGTAGCAAGTGTGTCGGAGTGCCTTACAAATGTTCTAGCAACTCAGATTACACATGCCGTGCAGGCTAGTTTGGCACCTCTTTCGACAGCAATTCCCTCTCCTCTTATCCGGTCTCCAATTCCAGTTGCATCACAACCCCAGGAACAAACTTCTGTCCCTTCCGCTGTGCCTACCTCAGGTACTTCGAGGGATGTTGATATAATATATGATTCCGAGATGGTGGAGCCTGATGCGCGGCTTCTTAAGCGCAGTGGGTCCCCCATGTCTCATTCGTTTTCTTCTCTGGGCACCCAGCCCAAATCAAAGAAGAAGCAGCTTGGCACTAAACCCAAGGATACCATTTTGGAGCAGGCAGTTGCTGCTGCTAGACTTTCGCAACCATAGCGTCGTTGCGAGTTCTGCAGTGTAACTGTCGCTCTATTCTTTCCGCTTCCACAAATTTACACTGCATTTCTACTCAGCTTAATCCGGATGTCATAATTCTGCAAGAAACGTGGCTTTCAACCGACAAACATTTTCATATAAAAAATTACCGTTCATTTCGCCTAGACCGCCAGTCAAGAGGCGGAGGTTTACTAACTTTAGTCTCTTCAAAATTTTGCCACGGGGCTGTGGTATCTTTTCAACAAACGTCTCCTGACTGTGAGATTTTGGCAATAGACTGTACTTCCTGGGTGCTCTTCATTTTCAATAGCAAATTGTTATTTCCCCAATGGAGTCCAGGATGTTAGACCTCTGGACTTTTTACTCGTAAACTGTAAAAACCCAGTTCTCGTGGCTGGGGACTTCAATTCTCACCATGTGTCTTGGGGTTTTAGGACTAATACATGCGGCAAGCGCCTTTGGGACTGGGTTTCTGATCACAACCTGATGTGCTTAAATTCAGGATCGGCCACTTATCTTCGCTCAAACACTCAATCTGTTTTAGATCTCACGTTCATTAGTACTGGAATTGGCGTAACGAATTGGTCGACAGATGATAGCGGCACCTCAAGTGATCATATATCTATTCATTTTGATATCATATGTCGTGTTACTCCGGCGTCTTCTCAGTTGCGGTCACATGTAAATTATTACAGATTTCAGACGGCGTTGCGCTCTGCTCTTGCTCCAGTGTCTAGCATCGCCGAGGTCCACCATTCAGCAAGCATATGTCTGGCTATTGAGGAAAGCCGTAAAAAGTCGGAGTTCCTGGTGAGGCCAACAAAAGGGAATTCTTCTAACTGGTGGTATGCAGACTGTACAAGAGATTACAGGCGGAGAAAGGCAGCATGGAAAAAGCTTCTTAATAACCAATGTCCGAATAACTGGAGTGATTATAAATTTATTGCAGCCACCATTAAACGCACAGTTTCTCGCGCAAAGGAAAAATATGACTCAGAACACTTCGATTATCTTTCAAAGGCGGGCAACCGACGTGCACTATTCGGTTTTCTACGGTCTAGGAAACAGCTCATGTCCTCTCATAATTTTCAGTCATTAGTTATGTCACCTGTAGAAGATATCCAGGCGGTTGAATTAATAGCCACAGGCCTGCAAAAGCGGTTCTCGTCTTTACTATTTTTGCGACCATTGTTGTTTGCACCAGTCGTGCCAAATGATAATGCCTCACAAGTAAATCTATCAGAGCTTTCACAAGTTGTCCAGAGATTGCCAGCTGCTGCTCCTGGTCCTGATGGTGTTATCACAAAGATGCTCTAGATTCTATTTGAAGAGTCTCCCAACTCCTTATTGCACCTAATAAGCTACTCTCTCAAACACGCTTGGATGCCTTCTGAGTGGAAGCTGTCCAATGTGATCCCTTTACTTAAAAATCAGGGTGGAGGCTATGAAATGGATAATATTAGGCCAATTTCTTTAACATCAAACGTGGTAAAGTTGATAGAAAGGGTGTTACTAATTCGGGTGTCAGCCATTGTGGACCGCAAAAGTATGCTCAGCCCGTGCCAACTCGGTTTCCGGCCACGGTGTTCGATATGGAATGTGCATGCTGATCTTGAGAGCAGAATTCTCCTTGCTGGTCGTCAACGCCTGGTCGCGGCTTTGGTTACGTTAGATGTCGCCAAAGCTTACGACAGTGTAGAACACTCCATCCTGATACATAGGCTACAGTCTCTTCAATTTCCAGATTATATAGTTGCATGGATATCTGCATTTCTTCATAACAGGGAATTCTTTTGCGCCCATAATGGTGTTCATTCAGAGAGGTATAGACAAACGCGAGGTGTACCGCAAGGAGCTGTTCTTTCTCCTGTGCTCTTTAATATTCTGTTGAACTCAATTCCTCTCCACCGCCATGTACGCCTTACGTCTATGCGGACGACATTGCGTTTTTTGCTGCTGCGCCGGATATACATTCTCTGTATGGTCTGTTGCAGTCATATTTGAATATTCTTGAGCACTAGTTGAGCGCATTACACCTGAATTTAAATGTTGGCAAGTGCGCCACTCTTGTTTTCCCTCTATTAACTCCTGTAGCGGTCTCTCTCACTTGCCAGTTAAAAATAATACCGCAGGTTCAATCCCTAAAATACCTAGGGGTCATTTATGACAACAAACTCACCTGGCGACCTCACATTGACCATGTCGCGGCGAAATGGGATCGTGCCGTGGGAATGTTACGGAGATTATGTCATCACCGGTACGGCATGCGCAGAGATGCGCTATTAATGATCTACATAATGTATGTCAGGCCAATTTTAGAATTTGGATCAGTGTTGTTTTCAGGATCGGCTACATATAAACTTCGCCCTCTCGTCCTTTTAGAGAGGGAAGCACTTCGCATGTGCAGTAGTGTTGAAATCTGGGTCAGTTGGTACATGTTCAGGAGTAAAACCAGTCAAAAAACGGGATACAGCGAAGAGACGAGGCACACACACGACGACTGGACTAGCAACTGTGCTTGTTAGAAGAAAACAGACTCCCAGGAAAAGTGGCAAAATTTGTGCAGCTCAGTTAACAGCAACCTACATCAAAAGATAAGCTGTAATCTAACGCCGTTGCGAAAGGAAGCTAAGTTCCTTCTGCATGAGGCAGATAGAAGGACTGCTGATACAATCATCTCCTTGAATACTAATGAAGAACGCTTCGAGGATTTCGCGCTCAACTTTTCCCTTGCCTCTGCCGACAATACTAACATTGGAAAATAGCGGGTAGCAACCGCATTCCCGGCAATGTCGAGGCAAGTTAGCGCCGTCAGTAGGGGACAGACAGTTGTGGTGTTCTCTTAGTCTGTCATTAATACATCGGCCTGTTTGCCCAATGTACACTTTTTCGCAGGTCAACGGAATTTTGTAAACAACACCTGTGGCACAGTTGACGTAGCGGTTTTCATGTTGCGTCGAACAAACCGGCCGATAAGTCCCGCCACGTGCAACACGTGAGCACAGGCGTGAAAGCTTGCAGGGAGCTGAAAACACAACATTGACGCCCTGCTTTCCGGCGACCTTTTTGATGGTGTGGGCAACTTTATGCACATAAGGCATGACTTCAAAATTTCTCTTTTCCACTGTCTTTGGGTAAACCCTTTTGACGTCTCTATCATTTATCTTTTGCAGGAGCGCTTCGGCCACTGCCCTCAGAAGTTCTTTTGGAAAACCGGCCGCCTCCAAACGTTCATACTGGTTATAGAAGCTAGTCTTCATGCTGTGGTGGCAACTCTTTTGCAGTGCATTACGGAAGCAGTTAGTAGCAATCCCCCTATTGACAATCTTGGAATGAGCTGACGAATAAGGTAATAAGGACTTTTTAGTTCTAGGCATGAAGCACCAGCAAACATGGCCATCGTCACGAAATGTTAATTGAAGTTCTAAAAATCTAATCGAGTGATTAGCGGGTAGTTCATATGTAAAACTGAGGGCACTCGAGCAAGCTTTAAAAGCTGTCAAAATCTGGTTTACAACCACATGCAATGAGTCACTGGGTGAACGATTTAAAAGAATCAGGAAATCATCAACATATCTAAACATTCTGTACACATGTTTGTCAAAAAGAACGCCTTGCAACGTGTTGTCAAACTTTGCTAAAAATATATGGCACAATACTGGTGCTACGCTTGCCCCAATACAGATTCCTTTTTTCTGCACGTACATGCTATCCTTAAAATCAACAACTGTGCAAGAAAGATAAATCGTTAACAGCTCAAGGAACGTATCCACAGAAACGCCACAAGCATTTTGAAAGGCGACTTGACCCTGCTGTTCAATCAGCTCACGCACCGCAACCAATAGATCACCATGGGGGATGCTGTAAAACAAGTCCTCAATGTCAATGGAAAACGCACTGTTGGCTCCAGGGATGCCTTTGTCCAGAACTTCAATCACTGCAGCCGTGCTCGCAACACAGTAAGGGTCCTGAACAGAGATGGACCATAGATGTTTCTGCAAATACTGGCCCACTAACTTCTGCCACGTGCCTGCCTCTGTCACAATGGCTCTCAAAGGGCAGTCAGCCTTGTGCGTTTTTGCAGAGATAAACACGCGGAGGCGATTCCCTTTGCAATTCTTCACCCTTTGAGACAGGCTGTCCAGGTTGTTGGCCAACAGAAGTCTCATAGCTGCGGATTTCAATTTGGAGGAGTTGCGCTTCGCAGGCTGGAAGTTCCTGTCAATGGCCGCCAAGGCCTTCTCACCAAACGCGCCCGTGGGAAGCACCACAAAACCGCCTTCTTTATCCGCCTGAAGAAGTGTCAACTCGTTTTCTGTGAAGTAGTCCACAACTCGGTGAAGAATGTGGTTACTGTGCCGTTTCTGCTGTCCATCTGCATTGCAAACCGCGTCTATACCTTCAGAAAGGCACCTCTGCTTCTCATCTTTGTCGGCTTTCTCTGCTACACGGTGTGAAGTAGCAAGAAGTTCGTGGCTGCTGACACTTGGTTCCAAACTGTACTTAGGCCCTTTCTGTCACTTACCTCAATGGAGCATCAGTGTCCGAAGAAATCGATCAGCTTCTACAGAAAGTGCCTACGGAGTGATTCAGCATTATGCGCATGTTTCATAATGCACATAATGCTGAATCACTCCGTATTCACGACACGGACACGCACAGGCGAGCATTGATGCGGGACCGAGCCACCACCAACCAAGGGCAGCCGGGTAACTTGCATCAGCATCAACATGGCCAACGATAACCAAGGGATAGTAATATGGCAGTGGAACTGCCGCGGCTTCGCCGGCAAAAAGGACGTTCTACAGCAACACATCAGGCACGCAACACGTAAACCGGACGCAATATTACTCCAAGAAACGCTCACTAACGCGGCTACCTTAACAGGCTACAAAAATAAAGACAACAAAATCGAGGGGAGGGGTGTATGCACGCTCGTCAGGAAGCATCTCCCATTCGTTGACCACGAACTAAGCGGCGTCCAGGTGGAACACGCTTTCATCGAACTGATACCCACCAAGCAGAGGAAACAAAATATATTCATACTATACATATACAGCAGCCAGTCGAAACGCCGCCAAAGCTTCCGAGTGCTGTTTCAGAAGACACTCAAGATTGCCGGGTCCCTGTGATGGGAAAGAGGACTGCAGGTTCACATTATCTCAGCGTAAAAGGTCGAAGAAATAAACCCAGGCGGCATGTGGGAAAAAAGGAAACTCTATTGTGAGAAACTAAGAGAAAAGGAGGTAAAACACATAAACAGGAAAGCTGACAAAGAGAACACTCGCGACAGACAAAGGAAAGGTAGAAGGACAAAGAGGAAGCGTTCACTCAACGTTAGGTGGAACGTTCATCGTCCTGAGTGTGCTCTGTGAAGGTGGTGCGTCGGGCGAGGAGGTGTGGCGGGGCGTTGACGCAATCAAGCCCTCAGGTCGACGCTCTGGTGGACGACAGGGTCAGGTAGTCCGGGCACGCCGTGGTGGGAAGAAAGGCAGCCCCAGGTCTGGTAATCCGGGGATGCCGTGGTGGATAGAAAGGCGGCCCCCAGGTCGGGTAGTCCGGGAAGCAGCGGAGAAGACCAAGCGGCCCGTTTTCTGAAGCTGCCGCACAGGAAGGGAACCGCGGTGCCTAGGTCAGGTGGGCCTGGCCCTCGACGACGGCTGTCCAGGTCTGGTTGCCCGGACGTCTACGGCTAAGGCCCAAGTGTGGAAATTCGGGGAGCCAGCAGATCTTTCCCACGTCCGTCGCCGACCGCGTTCCAACCGTTGTTGTTGTTGTTGTTAGCCTATCAAAAGATGGCACATACCCACACTGGGGAATCGGCCAAGAAACGGGTGGCTATTCACCTGAACGCAGTTAAAAAGAGGAAAAGCACGTGGGAGCGCAACACCGGTGAATTTTTTGTCATGAACAGAAAATAGATGAGTGTTTTGAGTTTAAAATTTAAAGAATAATAATAAAGAGAGGGATTAAATATTAATGATTTAGTCAAAATGTAATAATTGATAGAAAAGAAAAGGTTGGAACACTTAGCAAGGCAGTCGGTGAGATTCTATCAGGAAATTTAGAACAGCGGTACAAACAGATCTGTGGCTGAACCCAAATGTGGTGGCGCCAAATGATAGCAAGAGCGGGCTGCTCAAACTAAGGCCAAGATGCTGCAAGGGCTCCTCCAGCAACCTTTTTCTCAGAGAGTTGAATCGGCGACAATACAGCCAAAAATGTTCAATAGATTCAGGCTCACGGCAAAATGCACGAAGGGGAGAGAGCGCCAAACCCGACTTGTGTAAATAGAAATTTAGAGGGGGATGCGGCAGCGCAGCCTCGTCAGTGATACTTCAAGCTGCCGAGAGCAACAAATTTTCCTGTTCCAATAATATTTAAGGTGCTCATAATCCGCCGATGTTAAGAGTGATGTGTCTTGCGTGCTTAAAAACGCACGTCGCCGAAATCTAGATGCTGTAATATAGGCTGTAGCCGGGATGATTGGCAACACGGGGCCGCTGAGGGAAGCCTTTGCGAGATTATCAGCAATCTCATTTACTGTCTCACTGCTGTGACCGGGAACCCATACTAAATAAACAAGGCTCAAATGCGGAGGAAGTAGGGATAAGAAAGTTGATAAAATGGGACCGTCAACATGTGCAGCGAGGGACGAACACAAAGATAAAGAATCAGTAATTACTGCAACTGCTGTAATAGAGGGGTCTAGCTTGCGTAGAGGAAGTACAACTGCTAGAAACTCTGCTTGAAAAATAGGGTTGAAATCTGGAAGGCGAGAGAAAATGACCAGTCTAAATGCGAGCAAAATATTCCCACACCTGCTTTTTCATTACATTGCGATGCATCAGTGGCTATTGCTATATCTGTAGGTAGGGTCCTCAGATGATCTTCTAGAAGACCATTTAGAATACTCGGTGGCAAAAGTTTTGCATTTTTGGGAATATGTCGTCGAAAACAATGTGGATAGCGGGCCCATTGCGAAGCGCAGGAAGGATATCATAAATGTTTACATGTAAAGGCTGAAGTAATCTTTGCACAAACACTACCTTAGGGGAATTGAAACGAGACCAGGGGACACCAAAAAAGGAGGTCGGCTGAGAACAGAAAATGCTTTGGGAACGGTGGAAATGGGATTCATATATGCTGAGGTAAGTTTGCACAGTAAAAAATTGAAGTCGTGATAAGAGAGACGGAATGCGGGCTTCAAGGTACAGCACATTGATAGCCACAAATTTTGGAAGGCCGAGGCACATGCGAAGGAGTAAAACCAGTCAAAAACCGGGACACAGCGAAGAGACGAGGCACACACACGACGACTGGACTAGCAACTGTGCTTGTTAGAAGAAAACAGACTCCCAGGAAAAGTGGCAAAGTTTGTGCAGCTCAGTTAACAGCAACCTACATCAAAAGATAAGCTGTAATCTAACGCCGTTGCGAAAGGATGCTAAGTTCCTTCTGCATGAGGTAGATAGAAGGACTGCTGATACAATCATCTCCTTGAATACTAATGAATAACTCTTCGAGGATTTCGCGCTCAACTTTTCCCTTGCCTCTGCCGACAATACTAACATTAGAAAATAGCGGGCAGCAACCGCATTCCCGGCAATGTCGAGGCAAGTTAGCGCCGTCAGTAGGGGACAGAGAGTTGTGGTGTTCTCTTAGTCTGTCATTAATACATCGGCCTGTTTGCCCAATGTACACTTTTTCGCAGGTCAACGGAATTTTGTAAACAACACCTGTGGCACAGTTGACGTAGCGGTTTTCATGTTGCGTCGAACAAACCGGCCGATAAGTCCCGCCACGTGCAACACGTGAGCACAGGCGTGAAAGCTTGCAGGGAGCTGAAAACACAACATTGACGCCCTGCTTTCCGGCGACCTTTTTGATGGTGTGGGCAAATTTATGCACATAAGGCATGACTTCAAAATTTCTCTTTTCCACTGTCTTTGGGTAAACCCTTTTGACGTCTCGATCCTTTGTCTTTTGCAGGAGCGCTTCGGCCACTGCCCTCAGAAGTTCTTTTGGAAACCCGGCCGCCTCCAAACGTTCATACTGGTTATAGAAGCTAGTCTTGATGCTGTGGTGGCAACTCTTTTACAGTGCATTACGGAAGCAGTTAGTAGCAATCCCCCTCTTGACGATCTTGGAATGAGCTGACGAATACGGTAATAAGGACTTTTTAGTTCTAGGCATGAAGCACCAGCAAACATGGCCATCGTCACGAAATGTTAATTGATGTTCTAAAAATCTAATCGAGTGGTTAGCGGGTAGTTCATATGTAAAACTGAGGGCACTCGAGCAAGCTTTAAAAGCTGTCAAAATCTGGTTTACAACCACATGCAATGAGTCACTGGGTGAAAGATTCAAAAGAATCAAGAAATCATCAACATATCTAAAAATTCTGCACACATGTTTGTCAAAAAGAACGCCTTGCAACGTGTTGTCAAACTTTGCTAAAAATATATGGCACAATACTGGTGCTACGCTTGCCCCAATACAGATTCCTTTTTTCTGCACGTACATGCTATCCTTAAAATCAACAACTGTGCAAGAAAGATAAATCGTTAACAGCTCAAGGAACGTATCCACAGAAACGCCACAAGCATTTTGAAAGGCGACTTGACCCTGCTGTTCAATCGGCTCACGCACCGCAACCAATAGATCATCATGGGGGATGCTGTAAAACAAGTCCTCAATGTCACTGGAAAACGCACTGTTGGCTCCAGGGATGCCTTTGTCCAGAACTTCAATCACTGCAGCCGTGCTCGCAACACAGTAAGGGTCCTGAACAGAGATGGACCATAGATGTTTCTGCAAATACTGGCCCACTAACTTCTGCCACGTGCCTGCCTCTGTCACAATGGCTCTCAAAGGGCAGTCAGCCTTGTGCGTTTTTGCAGAGAAAAACACGCGGAGGCGATTCCCTTTGCAATTCTTCACCCTTTGAGACAGGCTGTCCAGGTTGTTGGCCAACAGAAGTCTCATAGCTGCGGACTTCAATTTCGAGGAGTTGCGCTTCGCAGGCTGGAAGTTCCTGTCAATGGCCGCCAAGGCCTTCTCACCAAATGCGCCCGTGGGAAGCACCACAAAACCGCCTTCTTTATCCGCCTGAATAAGTGTCAACTCGTTTTCTGTGAAGTAGTCCACAACTCGGTGAAGAATGTGGTTACTGTGCAGTTTCTGCTGTCCATCTGCATTGCAAACGGCGTCTATACCTTCAGAAAGGCACCTCTGCTTCTCATCTTTGTCGGCTTTCTCTGCTACACGGTGTGCAGTAGCAAGAAGTTCGTGGCTGCTGACACTTGGTTCCAAACTGTACTTAGGCACTTTCTGTAGAAGCTGATCGATTTCTTCGGGCACTGATGCTCCATTGAGGTAAGTGACAGAAAGGGCCTAAGTACAGTTTGGAACCAAGTGTCAGCAGCCACGAACTTCTTGCTACTTCACACCGTGTAGCAGAGAAAGCCGACAAAGATGAGAAGCAGAGGTGCCTTTCTGAAGGTATAGACGCGGTTTGCAATGCAGATGGACAGCAGAAACGGCACAGTAACCACATTCTTCACCGAGTTGTGGACTACTTCACAGAAAACGAGTTGACACTTCTTCAGGCTGATAAAGAAGGCGGTTTTGTGGTGCTTCCCACGGGCGCGTTTGGTGAGAAGGCCTTGGCGGCCATTGACAGGAACTTCCAGCCTGCGAAGCGCAACTCCTCCAAATTGAAATCCGCAGCTATGAGACTTCTGTTGGCCAACAACCTGGACAGCCTGTCTCAAAGGGTGAAGAATTGCAAAGGGAATCGCCTCCGCGTGTTTTTCTCTGCAAAAACGCACAAGGCTGACTGCCCTTTGAGAGCCATTGTGACAGAGGCAGGCACGTGGCAGAAGTTAGTGGGCCAGTATTTGCAGAAACATCTATGGTCCATCTCTGTTCAGGACCCTTACTGTGTTGCGAGCACGGCTGCAGTGATTGAAGTTTTGGACAAAGGCATCCCTGGAGCCAACAGTGCGTTTTCCATTGACATTGAGGACTTGTTTTACAGCATCCCCCATGGTGATCTATTGGTTGCGGTGCGTGAGCTGATTGAACAGCAGGGTCAAGTCGCCTTTCAAAATGCTTGTGGCGTTTCTGTGGATACGTTCCTTGAGCTGTTAACGATTTATCTTTCTTGCACAGTTGTTGATTTTAAGGATAGCATGTACGTGCAGAAAAAAGGAATCTGTATTGGGGCAAGCGTAGCACCAGTATTGTGCCATATATTTTTAGCAAAGTTTGACAACACGTTGCAAGGCGTTCTTTTTGACAAACATGTGTGCAGAATGTTTAGATATGTTGATGATTTCCTGATTCTTTTAAATCTTTCACCCAGTGACTCATTGCATGTGGTTGTAAACCAGATTTTGACAGCTTTTAAAGCTTGCTCGAGTGCCCTCAGTTTTACATATGAACTACCCGCTAACCACTCGATTAGATTTTTAGAACTTCAATTAACATTTCGTGACGATGGCCATGTTTGCTGGTGCCTCATGCCTAGAACTAAAAAGTCCTTATTACCTTATTCGTCAGCTTATTCCAAGATTGTCAAGAGGGGGATTGCTACTAACTGCTTCCGTAATGCACTGCAAAAGAGTTGCCACCACAGCATGAAGACTAGCTTCTATAACCAGTATGAACGTTTGGAGGCGGCCGGTTTTCCAAAAGAACTTCTGAGGGCAGTGGCCGAAGCGCTCCTGCAAAATATAAATGATAGAGACGTCAAAAGGGTTTACCCAAAGACAGTGGAAAAGAGAAATTTTGAAGTCATGCCTTATGTGCATAAAGTTGCCCACACCATCAAAAAGGTCGCCGGAAAGCAGGGCGTCAATGTTGTGTTTTCAGCTCCCTGCAAGCTTTCACGCCTGTGCTCACGTGTTGCACGTGGCGGGACTTATCGGCCGGTTTGTTCGACGCAACATGAAAACCGCTACGTCAACTGTGCCACAGGTGTTGTTTACAAAATTCCGTTGACCTGCGAAAAAGTGTACATTGGGCAAACAGGCCGATGTATTAATGACAGACTAAGAGAACACCACAACTGTCTGTCCCCTACTGACGGCGCTAACTTGCCTCGACATTGCCGGGAATGCGGTTGCTACCCGCTATTTTCCAATGTTAGTATTGTCGGCAGAGGCAAGGGAAAAGTTGAGCGCGAAATCCTCGAAGCGTTCTTCATTAGTATTCAAGGAGATGATTGTATCAGCAGTCCTTCTATCTACCTCATGCAGAAGGAACTTAGCATCCTTTCGCAACGGCGTTAGATTACAGCTTATCTTTTGATGTAGGTTGCTGTTAACTGAGCTGCACAAATTTTGCCACTTTTCCTGGGAGTCTGTTTTCTTCTAACAAGCACAGTTGCTAGTCCAGTCGTCGTGTGTGTGCCTCGTCTCTTCGCTGTATCCCGTTTTTTGACTGGTTTTACTCCTGAACATGTACCAACTGACCCAGATTTCAACACTACTGCACATGCGAAGTGCTTCCCTCTCTAAAAGGACGAGAGGGCGAAGTTTATATGTAGCCGATCCTGAAAACAACACTGATCCAAATTCTAAAATTGGCCTGACATACATTATGTAGATCATTAATAGCGCATCTCTGCGCATGCCGTACCGGTGATGACATAATCTCCGTAACATTCCCACGGCACGATCCCATTTCGCCGCGACATGGTCAATGTGAGGTCGCCAGGTGAGTTTGTTGTCATAAATGACCCCTAGGTATTTTAGGGATTGAACCTGCGGTATTATTTTTAACTGGCAAGTGAGAGAGACCGCTACAGGAGTTAATAGAGGGAAAACAAGAGTGGCGCACTTGCCAACATTTAAATTCAGGTGTAATGCGCTCAACTAGTGCTCAAGAATATTCAAATATGACTGCAACAGACAATACAGAGAATGTATATCCGGCGCAGCAGCAAAAAACGCAATGTCGTCCGCATAGACGTAAGGCGTACATGGCGGTGGAGAGGAATTGAGTTCAACAGAATATTAAAGAGCACAGGAGAAAGAACAGCTCCTTGCGGTACACCTCGCGTTTGTCTATACCTCTCTGAATGAACACCATTATGGGCGCAAAAGAATTCCCTGTTATGAAGAAATGCAGATATCCATGCAACTATATAATCTGGAAATTGAAGAGACTGTAGCCTATGTATCAGGATGGAGTGTTCTACACTGTCGTAAGCTTTGGCGACATCTAACGTAACCAAAGCCGCGACCAGGCGTTGACGACCAGCAAGGAGAATTCTGCTCTCAAGATCAGCATGCACATTCCATATCGAACACCGTGGCCGGAAACCGAGTTGGCACGGGCTGAGCATACTTTTGCGGTCCACAATGGCTGACACCCGAATTAGTAACACCCTTTCTATCAACTTTACCACGTTTGATGTTAAAGACATTGGCCTAATATTATCCATTTCATAGCCTCCACCCTGATTTTTAAGTAAAGGGATCACCTTGGACAGCTTCCACTCAGAAGGCATCCAAGCGTGTTTGAGAGAGTAGCTTATTAGGTGCAATAAGGAGTTGGGAGACTCTTCAAATAGAATCTAGAGCATCTTTGTGATAACACTATCAGGACCAGGAGCAGCAGCTGGCAATCTCTGGACAACTTGTGAAAGCTCTGATAGATTTACTTGTGAGGCATTATCATTTGGCACGATTGGTGCAAACAACAATGGTCGCAAAAATAGTAAAGACGAGAACCGCTTTTGCAGGCCTGTGGCTATTAATTCAACCGCCTGGATAGCTTCTACAGGTGACATAACTAATGACTGAAAATTATGAGAGGACATGAGCTGTTTCCTAGACCGTAGAAAACCGAATAGTGCACGTCGGTTGCCCGCCTTTGAAAGATAATCGAAGTGTTCTGAGTCATATTTTTCCTTTGCGCGAGAAACTGTGCGTTTAATGGTGGCTGCAATAAATTTATAATCACTCCAGTTATTCGGACATTGGTTATTAAGAAGCTTTTTCCATGCTGCCTTCCTCCGCCTGTAATCTCTTGTACAGTCTGCATTCCACCAGTTAGAATAATTCCCTTTTGTTGGCCTCACCAGGAACTCCGACTTTTTACGGCTTTCCTCAATAGCCAGACATATGCTTGCTGAATGGTGGACCTCGGCGATGCTAGACACTGGAGCAAGGGCAGAGCGCAACGCCGTCTGAAATCTGTAATAATTTACATGTGACCGCAACTGAGAAGACGCCGGAGTAACACGACATATGATATCAAAATGAATAGATATATGATCACTTGAGGTGCCGCTATCATCTGTCGACCAATTCGTTACGCCAATTCCAGGACTAATGAACGTGAGATCTAAAACAGATTGAGTGTTTGAGCGAAGATAAGTGGCCGATCCTGAATTTAAGCACATCAGGTTGTGATCAGAAACCCAGTCCCAAAGGCGCTTGCCGCATGTATTAGTCCTAAAACCCCAAGACACATGGTGAGAATTGAAGTCCCCAGCCACGAGAACTGGGTTTTTACAGTTTACGAGTAAAAAGTCCAGAGGTCTAACATCCTGGACTCCATTGGGGAAATAACAATTTGCTATTGAAATGAAGAGCACCCAGGAAGTACAGTCTATTGCCAAAATCTCACAGTCAGGAGACGTTTGTTGAAAAGATACCACAGCCCCGTGGCAAAATTTTGAAGAGACTAAAGTTAGTAAACCTCCGCCTCTTGACTGGCGGTCTAGGCGAAATGAACGGTAATTTTTGATATGAAAATGTTTGTCGGTTGAAAGCCACGTTTCTTGCAGAATTATGACATCCGGATTAAGCTGAGTAGAAAGGCAGTGTAAATTTGTGGAAGCGGAAAGAATAGAGCGACAGTTACACTGCAGAACTCGCAACGACGCTATGGTTGCGAAAGTCTAGCAGCAGCAACTGCCTGCTCCAAAATGGTATCCTTGGGTTTAGTGCCAAGCTGCTTCTTCTTTGATTTGGGCTGGGTGCCCAGAGAAGAAAACGAATGAGACATGGGGGACCCACTGCGCTTAAGAAGCCGCGCATCAGGCTCCACCATCTCGGAATCATATATTATATCAACATCCCTCGAAGTACCTGAGGTAGGCACAGCGGAAGGGACAGAAGTTTGTTCCTGGGGTTGTGATGCAACTGGAATTGGAGACCGGATAAGAGGAGAGGGAATTGCTGTCGAAAGAGGTGCCAAACTAGCCTGCACGGCATGTGTAATCTGAGTTGCTAGAACATTTGTAAGGCACTCCGACACACTTGCTACATTCTTTTCTACCATTTCAGACATCGAAGCCTCCACAGCAGCCGCGATTGCCTGGGACAGCGTTGAGTCTAACATGACACCTTGCCGAGCGGTCACACCGGCATAACCATGGGCGCGTTCTTTGACCTCTGAAATAGCGTCACGGCGCGAACAGCGTTTCCTGTCAATTATTTCCAGAATTTGAATTTCCTGAGCTCGAGAGGGACAATTTGAGTAGTTTGCACAGTGAGCACCACCGCAAAAGCAACAGTTCTTATTCTTCTCAGTGCAGGTGCTCGTTGAATGACCATCCCCACAGTTGCAACACCTCAAGTTGGATTTGCAACCGCCGGCGCTATGCCATAGCGCCAGCAGTTGTTACACTGCAGAGGCCGAGATGATAATTGGTCTACCCGAAAAATTAGAGGCCATGCCTTGATTTCAGAGGGGCAGGAAGTGCCGGCAAAGGTAGCAATCACTGACTCAGTGGGCATCCGCAAGTTGTTTACATCCCGGCTACAGCGGTGCACAGCAACAACACCTGCAGCCGACAGAAGCTCGAGAGTCTCTGCCAGAGACAGGGAAGAGTCTACGCCTCGTACAATACCTTTCGTGCACGCCAGATGTGAAGGGATGAAGGAACTTACCCGAAGGGAGGCAAAGGATGAGGAGTTTAGTATATCTCTTACACAGGCGAGGTCTGGCGATCTGCACAGAATCCCGCCGCGTCCAAACTGGCGAACCTCTGAGATTGACTCATAATGAGAAGACGCCGACTGGAGAGCAGCCCGAAAAGCACCAGGGTTGTCCATCTTGATAGCACCACCATCCTTAGGCACCAGCGCGACAGGAATACTGCCGACACCACTGCGCAAAAAAGCTTCCAACGGTAGGAGATCAGTGGACAGAGAAGCCGACCAGAGGGAACTCCCCTGGCCGGGAGACTGGGTGGACATAGCCCGGGCTTACTGCCTTACCGCGCAAAGACGCAGAGAGAAAATGCCACAATCAGCCACCCGAAACTTAGCCGATCGTTCCCAGCAGAGCAGAGCCGTCGGGGCAGCGATGAACAGGACGCGCTCTTCTTCTTCTTCTTTTTTTTCTTCCCCTTGAGCGTCTTCGCCCGCCGCAGTGTGGCGCTAGCTCCTGACAGTCCCGAACGATGATTTCAAGGGCAGATTTCAACGCGTCAGACACGGCATGGAATTACGGCTACAGCACGACCAAGGGAAGACAACTCGGGCAAGATGCGCAGGAACTCGACTTCACGTTACTTACGGATCAGGCGCACCCGACGAGAATCGGTAACTCCACTACCAGAGACACGACCCCTGACCTGACGTTCGTCCGAAATGCCTGGACGACGGCTACCACGTGGAAAAACACGTCGACCGACCTGGGGAGTGACCACATGATCGTCGAAATACACGTACAGACTCCGGACAAGGCGCAGGGCAGTAAGCGAAATTTCAAATCGACCGATTGGGAAGATTTCAGAAATAAACGAGACCAACAAGAGTCTTCAGGAGATACGATCACGGACATCGAAGCCAGGACCCGCTCGCCGGTTGCAGACGCCAAAGCGTCCACCAAGACCGTCGAAACCGAGGTTGAAACTGACAATATGGCCTGGCGCATCTCATCGAGGTCAAGAACACTGTCTTGGCCAGGTGGAAAGGACAGAGACTCAATCGGAGATTAAGAAAGAAACTAGCGGAGATCAACCACAACATCGAGGAGCACTGCCGAACGCTCAAACGCCAGCAATGGGATGAGTTATGCAATGCAGTCGACGGCCAACTACACAACGGGAAATCGTGGGACCTGCTCAGGCGACTGTTGCACGAAACGAAGACCAAGTCCCACCAGAGGAGCTTCCTCGCACGTCTGTTACACAAGCAGCTCGAGAAGCACGGTGAAGATGCAGTGACCATCCGGTTACGAGCGAAGTACTTGCCGCACACCTCGACCGCACAACACGGCCCATATGAGGGGGATCCGAACGCAGAATTGGATAAAGACTTTAACGTAGAACAGATCAGGACGGCGCTGCACAACCTCCACAGCATATCTGCGCCGGGACCTGACGGGGTGTCGAATCGCACCCTAAAGAATCTCGACGACCGATCCGTGGAACAGTTAACGGCATTCATCAATGAGTGCTGGCAGCGCGGCAGCCTCCTGCAACGGTGGAAAACTGCGAGAATGATACTAATCCCAAAACCCGGAAAACCGCCGAGCCTCGACAACCTTCGCCCCATATCCCCTAACGTCGTGCGTCGGCAAGACTATGAAGCACGCACTGCTTAACCGCTGGCAAGCCCACTTAGAGCAGAAAGGGGCATACTTACCATCCATAATAGGATTCTGCGCCAATTATCCACGCAAGACACAATGTTACATTAAGGACAGTTGCCGGGTCAGTTGGTACATGCCCTCACCGAAAAACAGCGCGCTTACACGTGACACGAGAAATGAGACACGCACACACACAGCGCTGACTTACAACTGCAGGTTTTATTGCATTGCTCACAATAAATACTAGAAAGGAAAAAACAAAAACAGTGGAAGGAGAGGAAGAATTCCTTCTGTCGCATCATGTCGTCATAGTTATTCAAGATATTGAATCTCTTTTCTTCTCAATGCCATCGATGGTGTGCTAACGCATGACGCGGCTTTCCTATCTATGATGAAAGCTTCATACAGCTCGCGCTTGTGCTGGTGATTATGTCGCCTCAAAATCTGGCTTCGTCCAAAGTTAGGTATGCAGTGACAGCCAGACACGTGTTTTGCCAGCGTGCTGCCGTATCCCGTGCGGATGTTAGTGGCGTGCTCTCGTAAACGGTCGTTTATGCAACGTCCACTTTGACCCACATACGATGCACCTCATGACAGCGGGATCTCGTAAATTACCTCCGTGTCACAGATGGTGACACGGAGGTCACCCTGACACATAAATACAACTGGCCTTTCAGGGTGATCGTGTCGGAAAAAGGCACCTGGCAGCACTCCATGGACAAGTTTCTACAAGACTCACTGTCTTTGTTAGCCGTGGAAGATCCGTTCCAGGATAAGAAGCCTGAAGAAGTCTTTGCTTTCCTTCATGGCTCATGCCTGAAAGGTGTGAGTGTTTTTTCCATCGATGGAAAGGATCTTTTCTACTTACTACCGCACCCCTCTCTGTTTGATGCGCTTAGAGAAGGCATTGAAGCAATGGGTACCGTACGGTTTCAGAACGCCTGCGGAATCAGCACAGTGAAGTTCCTAGAAGCTATGGCCTTTTACCTAAGGTCGACGTTTATCAGCTTCAATAATGAACTGTTCGTACAGAGGCAGGGCTTGTGCATCGGCTCCTGTGTCGCACCTATACTCAGCGATCTTCTTCTTGCAAAGGCGGATCGTCGGCTAAAAGAAGCGTTGTTCAACACCAACGTAGTAAAGAATTTTCGTTCTGTCGACGACTTCCTCGTCGTCTACAAAACGTCTGATCAGGACCCAGGCAAGGACGTGGAGGCACTTTTCAAGGTATTTTCTGAAAACGTAGGAGAATTTGAATTGAAAAAATTTTGCCTGATGAAGGCCAAATTCAGTACCTTGACCTACGGTTGTTTCCAAGTGAGGACCATCTGTGCTGGTGCTACGCTCCGAGGTCAAAGAAAAGCCTTTTGCCATGCTCTTCTCGCACACGAAGCTCGTCAAACGAGCAATAGCCTTTGGCGCCTTGAAGAATGCCCTCAAAAGATCGTGCCATCCCCGTCAGCAAGCTAGCACAGAGTCCCAGCTGAAACGTCTACGCGATGCGGGCTTCCCGGATGACCTAATTTCAGGGATCGGATTCAAGCTCCTGAAAGATCTCCGACAATCTTGCCACCCGAAGAAGCCACAGAAAGAAAAAGAGAAGAGGGCTGTTATGCCGTATCTACACGGGATCAGCCACTCGTTGAAGAAGATAGTAGGGCGTGCTGGAGTGGATTTGATTCTAACTGCACCCAGAAAGCTCAATTTGCTTTGCAGATTGGTGATAAGATGCCCCAAAACCAGCGCGGTGTAGTACGAAGCATGAACAAATGTTCACCATCTGTGACACGGAGGTAATTTACGAGATCCCGCTGTCATGCGGTGCATCGTATGTGGGTCAAAGTGGACGTTGCATAAACGACCGTTTACGAGAGCACGCCACTAACATCCTCACGGGATACGGCAGCACTCTGGCAAAACACGTGTCTGGCTGTCACTGCACACCTAACTTTGGACGAAGCCAGATTTTGAGGCGATATAATCACCAGCACAAGCGCGAGCTGTATGAAGCTTTCATCATTGATAGGAAAGCCGCGTCATGCGTTAGCACACCATCGATGGCATTGACAAGAAAAGAGATTCAATATCTTGAATAACTATGACGACATGATGCCACAGAAGGAATTCTTCCTCGTCTTCCACTGTTTCTGTTTTTTCCTTTCTAGTATTTATTGTGAGCAATGCAATATAACCTGCAGTTATAAGTCAGCGCTATGTGTGTGCGTGTCTCCTTTCTCGTGTCCCGTGTAAGCGCGCTTTTTTCGGTGAGAACAATGTTACAACTCAAGCACCAGGTGCTTGATGGCAGGACGAGAGGCACCAGAGCAATTCTTGGCCCCGACCTTGGAAGCGCGTTCGATAGAATCGCGCACTCGGCGATCTTACACCAGATATCACGGCAAAACCTAGGCGTACGCTCGTACAACTACGTTAAAGATTTCTTGATAGACAGGCGAGCTTTTTCAGTGGCAGGGGATATCCAGCTAGAAGAGCAAACGCTGGGAAGCATCGGCACCCCGCCCGTGCTCTTCAACTTCGTCATGATCGGGCTAGCAGAAAAGCTACAATAACTCGAAGACATCCGGCACACCATATACACCGACGACATAACACTCTGGGTGCACGAAGGCAGCGACGGTCACATCGAAACGGCACTGCAACTAGCAATCGAGACAATAGAGGAATACCTTGTGGGTACGGGATTACGATGTTCGCCTACAAAGTCGGAACTCCTACTCCACCGCCCTAGGCAGAGGGGCAGACCACCCGGGTGTGGTCGGAATGCGGCAACGACCAGACGAGAATACGAAGAGATCAGACTACGCACGAGCAGAGGAGCAACCATCCCGAAAGTGCACAGAATTAGGGTCCTTGGCATGATAATCGACTCAATGGCGTCTACGGCGAAACAATTATTAACTTCCAGCACAAGACGGCTAACGCCATGCGAATCCTCAAGACTGTCACCAGCAGAAGAAACGGAATGAGGGAGACGAGTCTCACACGAATCATACACTCTTTCGTCATGAGCCATATTGAAAACGTCGCGGCATTCCACAACTGGTACAAGGGAGAAGAAGCCAAGATCAACGTCCTTATCCGCAGGGTGTACAAGATAGCACTGGGTCTTCCCGAGTCCACCAGCACGCACTGATTGCTCCAGCTCGGGCTTCACGACATGCTTAGCGAAATCGCCGAGGCGCAGCGCACTTCACAACTAGATTGATTAGCGGGCACGAGAGCAGGACGCCAGATCGTGGAAAGTGTCGGCATCCGTTACCATGCACAACAAGGCCAGAAAGTCGCTGTTCCGGACGCGATCAGACAAACTCTAAGAGTCGACCCGATTCCACGGAACGTCCATCCAGAACACAACCGGGGAAGAAGAGTGGCCAGGGCCAGAGCTCTCCTACACAGCCACGGAGTCGAATTGGGGACAAGGTTCCTTGACGCCGCGGAATACGCAGAACCCTCGCGATTCTCGGTTGCGGTCGTCGATTCGAGTGGCGAAACGCGCATAACGGCAAGTGCAGCGTGCGAGCGCGCAGAAGAAGCGGATGAAGCGGTGGTGGCCCTCTCCCTCACGGATCCGACGTGCACCACAGTTCTCTGCGACTCGCGACAAACGGTCAAAAACTTCGCCAAAGGATGGACCTCACAGTCAGCGGCCAGAATCCTGAGCAATCGAAAAGTCCAGTGGCAGGAAGCGTTTCAAACCAGAATCCAGTGTTCCCGGCGCACATGGGAGAAGTATCGAACACATATCGCAACCGAAACGACACGGCAAACGCCAAGGCGCGCGAGCTCGCGAACCGCACCGGCGACCGTCGTCCATGGGACATCACTAAAGACTGTTTGACCAGCTACAACGAAATTACCAAGGCCCTCTGCCTGACCCGCCGAACATTCCCTCCGCCCATCGAGAAGCTGGACAGGGCGCACGCGGTGGCCCTCAGACAACTGCAGACGCTCACGTACCCTAAACCGGCACAATACCACCGGCTCTACCCCGGAACATACCCGACAAATATATTCAAGGTCTATCACACTGCTCTAGAAACTTTACCCCACATGCTCTGGGACTGTAGCAAAAACCCTGACGGTGCTAACTCCGGAACCCTCCCGCCGTGGTGGGCCGCTGCCGTGCGCAGCCCCAGCCTCGGTGACCAACTCTGGGCCGTCCAGCAGGCCCGAGAGGCGACGGCGAGGCAACACCTCAACCTCCCCACGTGGGAGATCTAAGGCCCCGTCGGCGAAAGCTCTGCAGTACGTTTAAATGAGGACGTAGAATCGGCAATGAATAAAGTAAAATTGCTGTACACTGTACTAATGGGCGACTTCAATGCGAAGGTGGGCAAGAAGCAGGCTGACGACCACGCGGTAGGTGACTATGGCATAGCAGGGGTGAGTTATTAGTCGAATTCGCGGATAGAAATAATTTACGGATCATGAATACCTTCTTTCGCAAACGAGAAGACAGGAAGTGGACCTGGAAGAGCCCTAATGGTGAAACTAAAAATGAAATTGACTTCATACTATGCGCTAAACCCGGCATCATTCAGGATGTGGCCGTCCTCGGAAAGGCGCGTTGTAGCGACCACAGAATGGTAAGGTCTAGAATTAGCTTAGACTTGAAGAGGGAACGGAAGAAGCTAGTGAAGAAGAAGACCATTAACGAGTTAGCCGTAAGAGGGAAAGCACAGGAGTTTAGGATAGCGCTGCAAAACAGATATTCGGCTTTAAGACGATCTTCATGTTCATTCAATGCACGATAATCTGACATCAATAATTACGGAGTGCGCAGTAGAAGTAGGCGGTAGGACAGTTCGAAAGGTGACCGGGAAGCTATCTCTGGTGACGAAAGATCTGATTAAGAAGCGCCAAAGCATGAGTGCGTCAAACCCTGCCGAGAGAATAGAACTAACGGAGCTATCAAAGTTAATAAATAAGCGCAAGGTAGCCGACATAAGGAAGTTTAATATGGAGAGAATCGAGCATGCTTTAAAGAACGGAGGTAGCCTAAAAGCAGTGAAGAGGAAACTAGGCATAGGTAAAAACCAGATGTATGCATTAAGAGACAAGCAGGGCACTGTCATTAGCAATATGGATAAGATAGTTAACGTAGCCGAAGAGTTCTACACAGACCTGTACAGTAGCCAATGTAATCAGAGCGTTAATGAGAAAGACAGGAGTGCACAACAATGCGTCATCCCGCCAGTAACGAAAGATGAAGTAAAGAAAGCCTTAGAAGTTATGAAAAGGGGAAAAGCAGCTGGGGAGGATCACGTAACAGCAGATCTGTTGAAGGACGGAGAGCACATCGTGCTAGAAAAACTAGCCACCCTGTGTATACGCAGTTCCTTATGACCTCGACTGTATCAGAAGCTTGGAAGAATGCAAACATTATCTTAATTCATAAGAAGGGAGACGCCAAGGACTTGAAAAATTACAGGCCGATCAGCTTACTATCCGTTGCCTACAAAGTAATTACTAAGGTAATCGCTAATAGAGTCAGGGCAACGTTAGACTTTAATCAACCAAATGATCAGGCAGGCTTTCGTAAAGGACATTCCACAATAGATCATATTCACACTATCAATCAGGTGATAGAGAAATGCGCAGAATATAACCAACCTCTATATATAGCTTTCATTGATTACGAGAAAGCATTCGAATCAGTGGAAACCTCAGCAGTCATACAGGCATTGCGTAATCAGGGGGTAGAAGAGTCTTATGTCAAAATACTGGAAGATATATATAGCAACTGCACAGTTACTATAGTCCTCCATAAAGTCAGCAATAAAATTCCAATAAGGAAGGTTGTCAGGCAACGAGACACGATCTCGCCAATGCTGTTCACAGCATGTTTACAGGAGGTATTTCGAGGCCTGAATTGGGAACAGTTGGGAATAAGAATAAATGGAGAATACCTAAATAATCTGCGATTTGCTGATGACATTGCCTTGCTGAGTCACTCAGGAGGTGAACTGCAAATCATGATCAATGAGTTAGACAGGCAGAGCAGATCAGTGGGTCTAAAAATTAACATGCAGAAAACCAAGGTAATGTTCAACAGCCTAGCAAGAGAACAACAGTTCACAATTGGCAGCGAGAGCCTAGATGTTGTGACGGAATACGTCTACTTAGGGCAGGTAGTGACAGCTGATCCGGATCATGAGAGGGAGATAACTAGAAGGATAAGAATGGGGTGGAGCGCATATGGCAAATTCTCGCAGATCATGAGTGGCAGTTTACCAATTTCCCTCAAGAGGAAAGTGTACAAGAGCTTAATCTTACCGGTACTCACCTACGGGGCAGAAACGTGGAGGCTAACGAAAATAGTTCAGCTTAAGTTAAGGACAACGCAGCGAGCCATGGAAAGAAAAATGATAGGTGTAACGTTAAGATACCGGAAGCGGGCAGAGTGGGTGAGGGAACAAACACGGGTTAATGACATCCTAGTCGAAATCAAGAGAAAGAAATGGGCTTGGGCAGGTCATGTAATGCGAAGGCAAGATAACCGCTGGTCCTTAAGGGTAACGGAGTGGATTCCAAGAGAAAGCAAGCGTAGCAGGGGGCGGCAAAAGGTTAGGTGGGGGGATGAGATTAAGAAGTTTGCAGGCAAAGGGTGGATGCAGCTGGCAAAGGATAGCGTTAATTGGAGAGACATGGGAGCTGCCTTTCACCCTGCAGTGGGTGTAGTAAGGCTGATGATGATGATGATGACTTTTAAACGAAGTTGTTACCGACCAATCGAAATGCAGCAGGCGGAGTGAAAATAGAAAAAAATATAAGTGGGAAAAACATCCAACTTTTCAATCCGATGAAAAATATCACATTTATTTACTTCGCATTTTCTATAACTGGCCACTGTTTGAAATTGCTGTGTATGCTGTTCTGATGTTGCAAATACAGTCCAGCTTTCGTACGCATCGCAAAAAGTTTTTTTTTTTTTCGAAATAAAACTGAACGGGAAACTTCATTTCTGCCGCCAGAGCGCCGCCGGTTCCTTCGTGCCTTCGGTGTTTTTTTTTCCTCCGCTTTCGTTGTCTGCGTGAGTCAGGGTCTGTAGTTGACGCTAGATGCATTTTCGACCGTGTTTTTTGAGGTACCGTGGTGTAGTGTCGTGTTTCTAGTGTTCAGCCTACGTCAGATATATATGATGATGTTCCATACAAACTGACTTAGGAAGCCCTAGATATTTACAATATAAGAACTCGTACTGAACGCTAGGAAAATGCTGCCCTCGGAACACACGTTTTACGCCTGAGAGAACAACTCGCGAGAACAATACGTTAGACGAAATAACTTAAAGATTCATGTTCTTGAGTTTCAAGTGAATGAGTACCTGTTATACAAGGCGAATGAGTTGGCAAGAACCATTGGTGTTCATCCCCTAAAAGAGTAAGAGTTTTACGGCATGCACCAGCTTCCAACAGAGGCTGAACGTGGGCGTTCCTTAATGTGGTTCGTCTCGCGAAAAACTAAGGAGCATTGGAAAGAAAAAGCAGAGCAGAAGCGACAAAGCAGCCCTGAAATATGATTGCATGATAACCTCACGCAAATAATATCAGAATTACACTTCAATGAACACATGACGCCGCAGAACAAACGCCTTCTTTGGTTGGCCTGACACACGAGCTCTCGAGATGGGTTATCTATTGACTAGACAAAAAGACGGCAAGGATTTTGATCGCCGAGCTCCCGGTAAACTGGCATTGCGATTTCTCAAAGATACGTGCACCTTCTATACCCGCTGACACCGCACAGAATGATGCAGGCGTTGCTTAGGCCACCTGTTGAAAGTTAATCCGCAGTTGTTAAACAGAGTGGAAATGCTCCACGGTAGTCCGCTTCTCACTGATAGATATTATAGTGTTGAAGATTTTAAAACTGTCCTAAAGCCTGTAATATCAAAGGACAAATGCTTTTCAATGTTCTGCCTTAACAAACAGATCTTACTGAAAAAAGGCAAACGACGTCACTACCTACATAAATTTTCTTGAGCACAAATTTGATGTCTTAGCATTTACCGAAAGTTGGTTTGCAAATAGTTGAAATATAGTTCACATGGATAGTTAAGGTATAGTTCTTATTCTTTCTATGCAGAAAAACTTGAGAGTAAAGAGGTTGGTGTATTATTGTATTTCGTCATGCTGTCCCTCGTGTTTTTTTCGTGGAATTTCTTTGATGTGGTGTATCGTTCGCCCTCAGGAAATATAAATAACTTCCTGAGATATACTGATAATAGACATGAAGCTCTGGTGCTAATCAGCAACTTTACTATTGTGCTAGGAGATTTTAGTATTGATGTACAAAGTAACAGCCTTGCTGCTAGAAACTGATTTCATGCTTAGTTACAGTTGCAGAAATGTTCTTAATGTGCCTATATTATTAACTTCAGGCATCAAACCACTACTGATTTGTCTTTCAGTGACTTTCCATTTCAAGAAGTGCGGTCTGGTGCATTTGCTTATGATGCCAGTGATAATCATCTGTTTTAGTCCTTTTACCCCATCGGAAGCACACTGCTAAGGAAAACGACTCAGCAATGAAATAATCAATGCATTTTATAATCTCGCACTCGAGGCTGACTTGACAGCCGTGTATAAAAAACAATGGTTCGAATGAATCCTATAATGTTGACGCCAGCGCTCGTGCAGACGATTGCGCCTGTCAAAAAAAGAAAAGTGTTGTGGCAGCGCTGATCCAGGTTTACGCCGCTTCTCTTTGCCACTTAACGCCAACGCGGCTCTCGTCCGCTTAACGCGATCGTGAAAATATTTTTAGTAAAAAGTTGGAAAGATATACAAGACAACGTTTCGCCTTTCTAATTACGTTAAATTTAAAAATGCAAAGAAACCTTGGATAAAGAAACAACTATATAAAAGGACACCACAGAAGAGCAAACTTTTTGCCCGTTTTTTTAGATAGGACATATATGGTTCGCGCATTACGAAACAGCCTTTTCCAACATAGACAACCCTGCAGAGAGATGAAAAACGTTTAACAATTTACTAACCACAAAAACAGCAACCGTACCTCAAGAGATTTTTTTTCCATCATTTTATTTTATAAAACCAATACATCAAAACTTGATTGGACCCATAGCCAGCTCGGCTAGTGAAAGGTCCAAATACAAGATATTCACTAAAAAACTGGTAGAAATTAAAAATACATGTACAAAAAGACATGAGATGCTACAATAGCGGCATTGCAAATATGTTAAGCACGTACATATTCTGAAAAACAACAAAAAATAGGTTTATAAATATACAAAACCAAACACAAACGTATTTTGTCCCACAGTTCTGGACAGACAAGAAAAATGTTTTTCAATAAGGCCGAAAAATTATGTTTGAGTTGGATGTCGTCGGTAATCTAATTCCATATCTGGGCACCATTGTACCCTAATAGCCTTTGACCATAAGTGTTATGACAAGGTGGTGGGTAAAATGTATTATTAGTCGTGCCTCTTCTTTGTCTCAGCGGCGATCTAAACAGTCTAAAAGGAATTGGGTCATTAGTTCTTTTTACTCCGTTTATTATTTGAGGTATCTTTAGTTTTTATGCAGCTGATACCGGTAATATTCGCAGTTCTTGAAAGAGTGGTCGGCTAGGGTCGATTGTCTTTGCGAAGGTTATGGTACGAACAGCACGCTTCTGCAAGCTTAAGATTGGTTCTAAATACGTTTTATAGGTACCACCCCATGTTTCTAGGCAGTAACATATGTGACTATGGACAAACGCGAAGTACAATAAGCGTAAAATCGGTGCACGAAAACATTCCCTCGCCCTTAATAAAATATGGCAGCCATAAGCTAATTTAGAGCAAACATTTTTAATTTGCTGCTTCCAATGCATGTCCGATTCAAAGACTGCACCCAAATACTTTGTGTGGGAGACATTAAGCAAATACATACCCTTTAAGGTTAGAAATAAGTTATCACAGCTAATATTCTTTATCTTGAGTGAAATAAAGTATACTTTGTTTTCTCGGTGCTAAGTGTGAGCCGATTGTTTACGAACCATTGGGAAATTTTACTGGGTTCCTCGTTAATTTTGCCCTCTGGATCCTCTAATGTATCTCCTGTAAAAAATAGCGCAGTGTCATCAGCGTATATAACAGCTTTAGAATAGTTCAGAAACATTGGAAAGTCATTTATGTATACAGAAAAATGGAGGGCCCGAGTACAGAGCCCTGCGGCACACCAAGTGTGATTTTTTGAGGAGAGGAGATATAGTTTCTGGTAACAACGCATTTCTCTCGACTAGAAAAGTAACTTTTGATTAAATCACAAATTCTCCCCCTTAAACCATAAGTCTCTATTTTCTGCACTAATATCGAATGGTCAACCGTGTCAAAGGCTTTTGATATGTCTAAGTAAATAACTACGGCCAGTTTGTTGCTATGTATTGCGGTGTTTATCAGCTGTGTAAGGACCAGAACTGCCGACGAAGTGGATCTTTGGGGTCAGAAGCCGTGCTGATTTGGACAGAGGACATTGTACTTAGTTAAAGAGCTCTTTATTCGCTTGCAGAGCACCTTTTCGAATACTGTATTATTTACACTTAATACTAAAATTGGCTGATAGTTTGATATAATGGACCGCTCACTACCTTTAAAGACAGGCTTGACTTTAGCGGCTTTGAGCTCATCAGGATACACTCCACTTCTCAGGGAATTATTAAAAGGTGCAACAAATTTGGAGCCGCCGCGGTGGCTGAGTGGTTATGGCGTTCGGCTGCTGGCCCGAAAGACGCGGGTTCGATCCCGGCCGTGGCGGGATCACGTTGGCAGCCGTGGCGGGACCGGCCGTGGCAAGATCACGTCAGTGCACGTTAAAGGACTCCAGGTGGTCGAAATTTCCGGAGTCCTTCACTGCGGCGTCTCTCACAGCCTGAGTCGCTTTGGAACGTTAAACCCCTTAAAACTAAAAGAAAGCAACAAATGGGTACCTAGTATATCTATATTGTTTTTGATAAGTTTCACAGGTGTTGCGTCTAAGCCTGCTGCTTTGCCTGTTGAGAGACTGCTGACTGCTGCTATCACTTCCTGTATTGATAAGTCAGGCAATGCGAAAGTATTGGGAACACGCTCAGGCATTCTTAACGAGGCTACATCAATATTAATCCGTAAAGCCAGCGAAGGTACTATGGAGGCAGAATGGGCAATAAATAATTCAGCCGTGTCTTCGTCAGCTGATTCATGCAAAACATCCACTCTTGAACGAAGGCCAATTGCATCATGAACTGTGTCCCACATTTTTTTTTTCGTATTACTTCGCGTCTCCTCTACAAGTGACGAAAAATATTCTGTTTTCCTCTTCCTCTTAAGAGACACAGATAGGTTGCGGTAGTGTTTAAACTGGCTTAGATAATAGTCGTTTGTTCTTAGTTGCTTCCTTTTATGGTGCCATTTGTCCTTTTCCTTTAGTATGTTTAAGATCTCAGTTTTCATCCAGGGACATGTTGGCTGGCTGTATTTTTTAGTGGCCACTGTAGAGCTCCGGGTAATAACCGTTTTCAGAAGAGCGAAGAATTGTGTGTACTCAACATTAACATCCTTGCCATAGGCAAAATTAGAAGTGGTTTTATTAAGAATTTTGCACAGTAAAACGTAATTGATTTTAGTACGCATTTTGCTGAGTGGTGTCTGTTTTTGCTTACGTAGTTCTGTTTCAAATAGGACAAAATCGGCGGTGGTCAGCAACCATATCACCATAAGTACCAGCTTTCACACCTGTGTCTATGTTGCACAGGGCATGACCTATTAAAGTACATGAGGTACTCTTTATATGGGTTGGTTCTTAGATGAGATTATGCAATGCGAACGATTCGAGGAGATCGGTATAGTTATTCTGTGTGCTAGATGATATATCAATATTAACATTTCCCCCAATGATTACATTGCCTTTCCCACGAAATTTTTCTGCAAGGATAGTTTCAAACTTTTCAAAAAAGATTGTTGTCGATGGATTGGGTTGCCGGTATAAAACCCGAACTATTAGTCCACTGGAAAGCTTTATAAAAAGGGTTTCAATACAGTTATCACAAAGAGATGTCACGGTTAACACTTGGTAGACAACGTTATCTTTAACAATGAGTGCAACCCAGCCTCCTCTCGTGTTTGATTCACGAGGTTGAGACAAGAATTTTTAACCAGGAAGACAGACTGATTCATAATCCTTGAGCCACGTTTCACTCAATGCAATGACATCAAAAGATGATTCGTACCTTGACAAATGTGCAACCCAATCATTCAGGCTTTTTCTAACACTGCGTACGTTGCAATGACAAACTGAAAAGAACTATTTTCGCGCATCAATTCTTCAACTTCAGAAAATGAAAAAAAAAAGCCATGGTGAAGGACAAGCAAATTCCACATCACCAAAAAAAAATAGGAAAAGCAGACTCGCACAACATTCAACAGATCATCCTCGCAGGTGACGTGTAATATAGTGGAATTTTCTGTTCTGCGCATCAAAACCTTCCCCTGCGTCACCCAAACAAATTTCCAACCTTTGTCCCGCTTTGCTTGCTTCGCTTTAGTGAGGAGTACCTTAGTTTCCACGCAGAGATGCTCATTGACATACAGTGGCTGCTCCCCGTTAAAACCAAGGAGGCCCACGTTCAGTTGAGTTTTTTTAGCGGCATTCAGAACTCTGTCCCGGGCTGACCTGGTTGCAAACTTGACCACGACATTCGGCTTGTCTTTATCTTTAGAGCGAACTCTATGCACAATGTGAATATCGGATTCGGCAATCTCAACGCCCAGGGAAGTAGCCACTTTCTGTACAGCATTTGAAAGGTTCTCACTCTGAACAACTGGGAGACCCTTGATCTCGAGGTTTGAGTTCCGACTGAACAGTTTTAATTCCGGGATTTCTTTATTAGCTTCCTTTAGTTCTGTGCGGAGCTGTTCATTTGTGTTTTGACACTGAACATTTTCCCCTTTCACCTCAGCAAGTTCACGACACGACGAAATGTTTCAACATCAACCTTATAACACTCGAACCCTTCATTCATGAAATCGATCGATTGCCTTATGTCCGTGAGTTCAGCGCAAATTCCTCTATTGGAGCTCCCCATTTTTTCTACATTAGTCATGATTCTAGAGGCAAACGCATCCAGCTTAGCTACTAGTTCACTTAGTGCTTTCACAACTTCTTTGATGCTACTCGGAGGTTCCTCTACAAGAGGTTTAGTGACCTCATTCAGTGGTCCCGTGTTACGGTCCCCCATTTTAGCGCTTAGTAACTCGGCCAGGACAATCGAACGACAGCCCAGTTCCAACCACAACCAGCAAACCACAAGACACTCGGCAGCAACAGCGACGGCAATGCGATGACGCCGTTTACAAGAACACAAATAACCACCAACCTGCAAAAATAAACGCGCTTGAGTATTCAGCGTCCGCACGCCATCGCCGCCACTGCCAAAGTGATGCTCACCGCATGAAAACAACGCCCACTCGTGGCGGCAATTCCAAGTTTCTTGACTCTAGTTGACGGCTACAGCTACAGAGGGGCTTCAATTTCCAACAAATTCAATCAACACTTTCCGTCAGTAAGCTAGACCGCAGTTTTCTCACCTGCTATGAAGCGCGTATAATATCTAACTCCCAAAACTGCAGCTCAAGCCGCCCAGTGTTTAATGCATCTAAAAGATAAGTCTGCTGTTGGAGTGAACCACATTAAACCCGTAACTCTGAAAGCAGTATGTGGAATTAGTGCTCCCATTTCTTTCGATATTTAATATTTAATGCTGAAAGAAGGTATTTTCCAGTCGAACATAAAGTCGGAAGAATATAAGTTATACTGAAAGGAGGTTGCCAGAGTGATTTTGGTAACTTTCGTCCAATATCTGTCCTGTCGGTATTTGCGAAAATTTCAGAAGCTATTAACTCCCGCTTGGTGAATTTCCTACACAAAACCTCGGTCACTTTCAAAGCACAGCATTCTTTTCAAAAAGGTAAATCAACAGAATCTGCCGGTGGAAGAGCTGGTGACGGAGCTGGAGCCCCATGCACGAGCGCGACTTGACGGGTGGCTTCTTCACGGGTGAACCGTTTGACCTTCTGCATGAACTGGGTCTCTCCTGCGACCACGGCATCAGCGGACAGTGCCTCGGTCTGTCGTATGAAGCGACGAGCGAGGACGTATTGCTTGCGGAGCTCCTCGTAGCTCTGGCACAAGCTGATGACGAAGGCCGCGGTGTCCGGCTGCCTAACAAGAGGCATTTGAAAGGCGTCCTCGTCGATACCTTCCATAATGTGTCCGATCTTAGCGCCCTCAAACATCGGAGAGTTGACGCGCTTGCACAGGACCACCACGTCGTCCACGTAGCAGGTGAACGTCTCACTCGGCTGCTGAGCCCGCTCACGAAAGTGCTGTTCAGCGCGCAGGTTGCGCAGACCAGGACAGCCAAATACCACGGTGAAATTCGTCTTTAAAGCCGACGAGGTGGTGACTTCCGCTTCATGGCTACGGAACCACAGGTTGGCACCGTCAGCGAGGTAGATGATGACGTTATTGAGCTTCATTGTGTCCTCCCAGCGGTTGTGCGTGCTTACCCTCTCGTATACATATATATAGGACGCCAGCCAGTCCTCGACATCATTGTCGCCCGTGCCGCTGTAGACAGCGGTGTCCTGCTGCCGTGGCACGCCGGCGCAGATAACAGGTGCTGGCGGCGGCGTTGGCGGCTGTGCGGTGTCTCTCGGCATTTGGGTTGTGACGGTGCCGTTTCGCAGCTCCAGGACGTGATCAGAGTCCACCTCCATCATTTGCAATGGGTTTTTCGGGCACAGAGCACAGCACGGCACAAAACACAAAGCGCAGAACGGCGTTCACAGACATTCAGCGGTTCCAGCAGCACCAACCCGAAGCACGCGCTCGCCAAGAGCAGTCTCGCTGCCGTGCGGGCACTTCTTCATCGTTACGAATGCAGAAAAAATAATCAACAATATTGAAAATAAATTGGTAACACTCGGTAACACCTGGAGTTTAAAAAATCCCTCGATTCCGTTCATCAAAACATGTTGATAAAAAACTTGGCTATTACGGAGTGCACGGCATTGCACTTACAATAATAATTAGTTATCTACAATCGTGAAAACTGCAGGATTTTTAATCACATTCCATCTCAATATGGCATAATAGGTACTGGTGTAAAATGGAGCTCCATTATAGCGTCACTTCTCTTCTTTTTACACGTAATGATGTTGTCAATATTCCCAAAACTCCTGAAATAATACTCTACACGGATGATACTAGTGTGCTTTTTGAGGATGAACATATTGAAACTATAGTCAATACCTGCAATCTGTGGCTGAAAGAGCTGTCTGTTTGGTTAAACGTCAGCAATTTGGATCAAAACGTCAATAAGGCAATGTACGTAATTTTTAAACCAAGAGACAAAGCTATGGATGTGAAACAACGGATTAATTAACGAAACAGCGTTTCCCGCGTGCCGGGTCAATATGTTTTCCTGGTGTTATATTTAACGAAAAGTTGTTGTGGAAGGACCATATCAACTGTGTGCGATTAGAAGTCGCACACACTCCATAGGTATTATCATTAAACTTAGGTCCATTCTGCCACTTTGGTTAAAAAAGACTAATTTGCACTTGTGCTGTAGCATCTTAAATACTTCCGGCTATTTTGGGTTGGCACATCGGACGCAGATTTGAAAGCACTGTTGCTATTACAAAAAAGAGCAATAAGACCCATATCTGACATTCTTTGCTTTGACGGCACAGTTATACATTGGAGTACTTTAGAGATATGAAATTTTTATAAACGAATTAGCACTTTGGCTTTCCACTCATGCTCACCACTTATTTTAAAGAGAAACACTTTCTGATATCATGTGCACTGAAGAACAGAAATCATACCAGCTAAAAAATTAGTCTAACAGGTCAGCTAGAATAAGAAAAAATTACGGTTCTCAGACCACACTCTGCCAAATAATTGTTCTTATAGATTCAAACACCCAAAATATACTTCAACAATAAATACACAAGCTACTGCTTATTTAATAAAAAATAATACAAATGCTGCTTGCAGACCCGAAATAAATCAACATTGTCGAAATTGTTCCCTGTCACTGATGAATACGTTATTTTTTATTTATTCATTCCTCGTGTCTGCATGTATTGGTAATTTACAGCGGTAATGTTTGTAAGTGCGAAATTGTACATGTTCTACCGCTATGAATATCGTTGTGTTGCTGTGTCAGGTGCACTAGGGGGGATGGGCTGCGTCAGGCTATCTAGGCCTTTTGCACTCCCCCTAAAGTCTGTGTTCATCCTTGCAACAATATATATATATATTGTTACGTGACGGCAAGCCGAAGAACTAGACGTGATGACAGATGGCGATGATATAATTTAATGATGGTGGGCCTAGCGCGAGCGCTTCGTTCTGCGCGACTGTCCACTGTGCCGTCTTCTAGTCTGTGACACTACCCGGGGCTGCCAAGCGATCGCCCCGATCGCGCGAACTAGAAGAACGGCAGTCACGACGAAACGCAGGACGTGGCGATAGGCGTGACAGAAGGGATGAACACAGAAGAGAAGATGTCAGGCTTGCCGTCACGATGAAAGGGATGAGCAGACGATGATCGGATGAGCGCTGGTCCAGGAAGCTTCCGGGCCGTAGGTAGGTCATCTTGAGCCGACGGCCGAGGCCCATGAACACACCGAACGCAATGGGCGGGGGCTGCATGTGTTCGAATTTCAAATATGTTGGCGGCTTCTAGGGTCGGTGGGGTCATAGGTTCGAGTTGCGGCGTCGTCGTCATGTCGTCGTGTCATCTGGTCGGGGCGGGAGACGGGGCAAGGGTGAATGGTGTGGTCGGTTCTGGTCTGGCGGGCTGGGGCATAACCGGGCGGTGCGGACAGGAACACACGACGGACGACCACGGCACATGAAGGACGCCGAAACTCCAGGACCAGGATGAGAATGAACTGCGCACCTCACACCAAATGTTATGTGACGGCAAGACGAAGAACTAGACGTGATGAAAGACGGCGATGATATGATTTAATGGTTCCGCGCCACTGTCCGCATTGTTGTCTTCTACTCTGTGACAATTTATATACGCACACACACACGTATATATATATATATATATATATATATATATATATATATATATATATATATATATAGAATATAAACCACCAAAATTTGAAAAACATAATAGGATTTAATTCACGACGTTTCACGACCCAGACACACACAAGATAAAATGAAAAAAGGCGGCAAAACATACAAGTTTGGGAAAGTGTCGTGTGGGAGTAAATGGGAATGGCCGGAGTATTTAAGCGATGGATCTTCAATTGCACCCCGCTCGCCAAGGTGGTTGAACTGGGAAGATAGGGGTAGGATGGGGTGGGGGATGAAATTTTTGTAAGTGGATGGGCGAAGCTTGTAAAAGATGCCACTGGGGAGAAACGACCGAGGTATGTCAAGCTGGCACTCGTAAGGTCAGCACTGGCTCTGCAAGGGGTGGATGGAGGACAATACACCTGGACTTTCATTAAGGCCGTGAGGAATTGTTCCAAATATGCAAAATAAAGTACGACTCGCGTTGCTCTCTTTCCCGGGTGTTGTAGAACCCACCCTGTAGGACTGTTAACTTAATTGCATGAAATGGGTGGTTTTTCTCATTAATGTGTTTTTACATGGGGAGGTTGGGTAGGGATAAGATATGCGCACGGTGGTTACAAAAGCGAATTCGTAGAGAGTTGACGGTCTGCCCAATGTACTGCATACTGCACACACTGCATTCTAGGAGGTATATTACGTTGCAGGAATGACAATCAAAGTTGCCACTAATTTTCCATTTGAAGCCTAAAGCTGTGTTTACTGCACAGCTTGATGTTAGTATGTGTTTGGAGACCCGGCATCTACATTTACACAGGGCCGACACCATAAAACCGGCTGGTTAATTGTTTTTGAGTGCATTTGAATGTTTTGAATGTTCTTCGGTCGTCTGTAGACTGCGTGAAGGGGAGCAGTGAAAATTTTGACGAGGCGCTCGCTTTGTTCGCGAATGTTGAAATGTTTTCTGAGGATTTTGTTTACGTTAGGCGGGTTACTGGTGAAGGTAAGTACGTGATTTGCCCGGTGATCTGTTTGCTCGCTGTATCGGCGTCTCTCTAGCATTTGGTCTCGGTTAAGTTTAGATGCCCTTTTAATGACATCGTCTACACTGCTTAATGAGGACTTCTCGCATGCGTTTGAAATTTTTTACGAAATCTTCATCTTGATGACATATTCTTTTAAACAGATGTGCTTGAGAGTATGGGATGGTTGTTTTAGAGAGACGAGGATGGCAGCTTTGGAAGTGTAGGTATTGTTGACGGTCCGTCGGTTTTCTATATACGCCCCGTGCACCGCCTATAGAGGCGCCACTGAAAGCCGCCTAGCGGCCGTTTTCGGACCATCTTCCGGGAGTCCGGTTCAGCGCCTGCCGTTGCCACTGCGAGAATGGCTGATGTTCGCAGCTGCGATTTCCCGGTTGTTCGGGTCCCCGACGAATATTTCTGTGGAGACAGCGAGAGAAAGGGCCGGGCTTTGTACGAGAGCGGGCATGTCCACGACGTCGCAGCCGTCTGGGACAACCCAGTCCGCATACGTGTGAAGTGCGTGGCGCAGACGAGCGTCACGAAGCCCAGCTACGAAGTGGAGCTTGTGGTGAGTAGCCGCTTTGTCGATAAAAAAATCACTTCAACAGAGCCTCAATTTTTTTTAAACACATCTCCCGCACTGCACGTATGTGGTGAGCACACGCGAGTCGCGCGTTTTAAATGGACCCAGCGCACATGCTCATGTACATGTATCCGGTCCTCAAAACATCGCTTCACTGACGTACTGATATGCGCTGGCGACCGGGATACACGAATGGCAGAAGCAGACTAGCGCGCTGTCACAATCTAACTCCCACCATTCCTTTGGAAAGCAAGAACGGGAGGTGCTGCGCATACGCAGGTGTAGTGTCGGCTGCGCTGCCGTGCATGCATAACCCTGACTGCTCATTCTTGCTGCATCGAGATATGCAGATCATCACAGCGCGCTCCGTTTACTGGTGTCCGCGCCTGTACGAGAATTGCCATTGCAGCGCCCAGTTCGCGAGTCTACCGCCCAAGTAGACACCCTCCTTGTCTCTTTTACCTTTTCCGGCACAGATCTCACATAATTACCTTTTTGTAACGAGGAGACGCGTACGGAGGATGGTCGTTAATTTTTTTTTTCGGCATTTCTTGCACTCACTACAGCACGTCATGTGGATATTAAATACCTACATGCCACACGGGTCCAATTGTGTAAAAAACTTATTTCCTCTTGATACTAGATTCACACATTAAAAAAAAATTATTGGACCATTGTGGTTATGCAAGGAACATTTAATTGCAGCATACACCATCGGCATTCATGCAAGCTTTATTGCGTTGCTCGTGTTCCACAAAATTAGTTACTGCTGAATCTTTCTGAAATAACAGAGCCTTAATTATGTTTAAAATCTCACCCTTCAGCTGATTGCACAAAGAATTTTTCTCATCAATTTTACCCGATGATTCTTGCATACTGGCAGCTTGTGATGAAAAAGAGAGTAATACACATTTTTAAACTTCAGTTCATTATTTTCTTGGCAGGCATCAGTTCCAGACTTTTCACTGGAAGATGGCAATTGCTCCTGTAAGGCAGGACCAGGTGGACGATGCAAGCATGTTGCTGCTTTAGTGCAGTACATAAACAAAGAAGAAAATGCATCACGTACAAGTGGACCAAGAGAATGGGGGAAGCCTTCAGTACGGTCACTGGGGACGTATAAAAAGGGAGCTTGCTTGGATGGTTTTCTTGGGAAGACGGTTGAAGACATTGAACCAATGGCACCAGCAGTACCGCCGCCTCAAGATGCAACTGCTGTAGCCGCATTACTTGATGAACTGTGGGACCATAACTGCTCACTCGTTACAGCCATCAAGCATGAGCTATCTGTGAACATCGTTAAAGAACCAGTGGAAGAAACAATTGTGTATGGGCCACCAGTGGTGCAAGGCAACTTGCGAAAGTCTGGTCTCTACCGCTGCCTGGCAACCAATGAAAACGACGAAGATATGAGTTACTACATGGCCAACATTGTACAAACTGCTGAGCAAATAGTAGAAACTGAAAGAAAAACACGAGGGTCAGAAAGAGACTTCCTGCAATGGAAAAAAATGCGGGCATGCCGTATTTCAGCCAGCAGTCGGCCGCACAACATACTGAAATCAAGAAAGGAGCGCCATGTACTGGCTGAGGAGTTCTTGTCCGAACGGTCATTTTGGTCATCAGCTACAGCGTATGGGAATGCCCTTGAAGAAGAAGCCATAGAGTCATTTTCGAGGCAAATAGAAGCAGAAGTCCACAAGTGTGGGCTTGTGATTATGCTGGAGCAGCCTTGGCTGTGCTGCACACCAGATGCTATTGTTGTACAAGGCCCTACTGCATCGCTTCTTGAAGTGAAGTGTCCCTACTCGTGCAGAGACAAACCTATTGTAGATTTTGAAAGCAACATATCTGGTGTTCCATACCTGGTTTTCCAAGATGGCAAGTTGGAGCTTAAGCGTACACACATGTATTACACGCAAGTTCAAGTTTCAATGTACGTCCTCGGTTTAGAAGCGTGTTTCCTCTATGTGTACTCGAAACAGCAGCACATTACAGTCAAGGTACCAATTGACAACGCCTTCATTGCTCAGGCTGTTCCGCAGCTTGAAAACTTCTATTTTAAGTATTTTTTACCGGCACTAACAAAAGAAGTGATGCCCACTTTCAGGTAAACTGGTGTGTATTCTTCTGTCCATCAGAAAAAGATTTCAATTCAGTGTTGGATATTGTAATAGCGCGTGGTCGCGATGAGCACGCATTATCAGCGCGCTATCAGCCGCGGAAGCGTCGCCACGGTTTGGAGTGCGTGACGTCACCTTATGCTATATATGTGTTCTGTGCCCGTGAATAAACGGCTTTTTGTTCCCAGGATGCCAGCGTGATAACTTACTTCAGATATTAATGCAAGTGCATTAGAGGGACCATGGCGAGAAAACGTGGTGGGGTGCCACGCCAACAACAGTGATACATGGCCACGATGCATGACCCTGGTGCATGGAAAGGAATAAAGCGCAAGAATGACGGAAGCAGTCAAAATGAAAAGTGTTGCAGAAAAGACAACAAGACAGTTTTCAACATCATCCAAGCAGGTTTGAAGACATTGGTGGCTTTTTTATGGCTTCTGTCAAGACAGGACAAGAACTAAATCAGTGTGGAAAATGTAAACTAGAAAAGGATTGAGTGCCACTGATGAAATCTAGGGACATAGTGTCAAGACTATTTTCAACACTAAGGAAGTAAGCAAGGTACGAGCACAATGGAAAGGCTAAATAAAAAATAATTTATTGTAAACATTGATCCCTCGGAGAAGTGAGATCTTTTTACCAAAAGTTGCATCTTCACCTTCAGCATGGAATCAGCATTGTCTGGTTGCTTCACTTCATAAAAAAATCATACGTTAGCCACGTTTTTTTATAAATCAACAAAACAACTAATAGATTATCAAACATACACCACAGCCACTGTATTTACAGTCTAGAGCACTGAACATGCAAGTGCGCTTTCCTACAACTGGATAACTGGCACCGCAAATCACTGCCAATGAGCTCATAAGATAGAACAAAAAAGGGTGAGGTGTTTTCATTCAATTACTTGAATGTATGGGGCAGAAAAAGTGGGCTTTTCGTAAAAGCAGTTTGACAAACTCAGTTGCCCTTCAGCTCTCATTGTGCACATACTGCAGAAAAAGTATTTGTACACATAAACTCAGTGTGAAACGCAGAGCACCAAAGAAATGCTTCAAGATGTTCTGAATGCATATGACAGCCTGAAGCGGTGAGTGCTTAAGAAACTCCGAGTAACAAAGCAATCGCACTTCAAGCTGAAACAAAGGAGTGCTCGATGAATTTAAATCCCTACTCTGCATAGCATCACACGAGAGTGATGTCTAGTTTTTGACCACCTGAGAGAAGTTTGGCAACCATGGCAGCTGCATGCACTCTCTCTGCCTGCCCATTAGTTCACAAGTATCCAAAATGTGGCACATTTGTGTTCTAGCTCGAACTGGACGACCCTGGACATATTGTACGCCTGACTGTGCAATCCACCTGCACAAAACATGCCAAAGTATCTCTTGTATTTAAAATTAAAATCTGTAAATGTTACAAAAAAGTCACGCTATAAGTTCAGTCGGGGAATTAAAAGATAGCAATGATTGTTAGTTGCCATGGTCACTCGGAAAGTAAATGAAAACAGGATTCTCAACAGTGTAAACCAAAACCTGAATTTTTAAAAATATACATATTGCATTTTGACAAAAAATCTGCTTATTTACAAATTTGGTTTGTGATTAATGGGGTTTAACGTCCCAAAGCGACTCCGGCTATGAGAGACGCTGTAGTGAAGGGCTCCGGAAATTTCGATCACCTGAGGTTCTTTAACGTGCACTGACATCGCACAGCACACGGGCCTCTAGAATTTCACCTCCATCGAAATTCGACCACCGTGGCAGGGATTGAACCCGCGTCTTTTGAGCCAGCAGCCGAGCGCCATAACCACTGAGCCACCGTGGAGGCTGTTACCAAAAATTAGCTATGGCTGCACTCCAGAGATCTTGCTGAGACATACATACTCGCATTGCAAGGCTTACCTACTTTTAATGGTATTTTTTTAAATGCCTATATCAGTTATGCAACCTAAGTATAAATGGAAGTTGAGTGCTCATTGTGCTCTCACACAGTCAGGTTTCTAGATTTGTGTAGTAATAGCAGCCTAAGTTTTTCGTGTCTCAATCAGATCACTGTTCCCAACAGTCAAACAAGTCCCAAGTTTCTCGATGTTTTCCAATAGATGTTTCAAAATTTTGACAAAGAAATGTATCCTGCAATGCGTACCTTTTACTAAACACATCCTGGGTGCAACAATTTCGCTAGAGATACATGAAGATCCTAAAAAAATAACTACTGATTTCCTGCAGTAAAAAAAGGTTTTGAGCATTCATGGTAATAAACAGCCCTGAAAAGAATATACTTGCACTGTAACGTCATCTCAGTCTATTTTGTACATGGTGAACATGACAGCTTGCACATTACCACATTACTCTTTAGCTTTATTGATTGGGCTGTTTAAGTTTGTAAGCACACCGCACATATCAATTATTTTTGAGACGTGAGGAAGCAAATCAGCAGACAACTTTTCTGACAATATCCTGAAAAGTTTCATACGTTGAATACATCTTTCAACGTGTATTCTTGCACTTGCCACTTTGTATGAGGTAAAAACTTCCTCACGAGTAAAAGGCTGGTTTGGTCGTGCAAAAGTAGGCATCTGAAATAGCACGCCTCGTTCCACAAGTGCACTTCTGATTTGAGGAAAGCCCTTGTCAGCAAGCACAAGATCTCCTGGGCTAAGCAAGTGCAAAATGCCAGAATCAGTTGTTATGAATGAATCAGTGGCACGGCCACCATAAGGCCTTGATAAGAAGCTGATAATTCCACTAGGTGTTATTCCTACAAGAAATTTGACAGTGTATGTGCCTTTATAATTAGAAAACATCAGCACTTTCTCATGTACAGTGTTTGGTGCTGAGCAGAAAACCTCAGTGCAATCTATAATGACTCGACATTTTGCATACTCAGGCTTGAAACATTCAGGCATCATGAGCTCAATGGTTGATCGTGAGGGCCAGTAGATAAGACAGCGCATTTTGGCATGTAAAAGATTCAAAATCAGAAAAAAATGTCGTGAACAAGTTGTCCTATGCATACCAAAAAAGACCGCTAAAGCCGAATAGGAAAGGTTGAGCTTTAGCTTCATGAGAAAGAGGAGGAGTTTGTTTGATGCATTTACAAATTCCTCTTCCCCACTGACATTAAGCGCCTCCACAACAATGCTCTGCAATTTTGAAAATACTGGCAGTGACACACCAGCAATGGATTTTAAAATGTCTGAGGCCTTTTCACTGGAGCAGGCAGATACACTTGGGTAGCCTCGAAAGCTACAGGTAGATTTCAAGCTGTCGATGTTCATTGGGTCACACGCGCTGTCCCTGACGCCATAGGAAGTGCCCCATGCGGCATCCTTTGTTTCCTTCTTGCTAGGAAAGGTAGCCTGGAAGAAATTACGCACACAATAATTTGAAGCCGTGCTTATTAGAGGGTAACAAAGCTATTTTATGTACACATCTGCATTAAATATTGCTTAAAGATTATTGCAGTGAACAATGACAAAACTGAAAATGTGCTTAAGATAAATACTAACACACAGTTTATTTCCCAAACTGAAGTATTTTATCTATCATACACGCTAGCTGCTATCTCAAAACTGTACCTACACAGCCCAACCCCCAGTCCACACTTCAAAAAATTGGGGCGCTGCAGAAAGGTATCAACAAGAAAATATATGTAACTTTAGGTACAAGTCTATTCAGGTGCAATGAAATTATAGCAAATATGCATACTAGTTCCCATCCTACCTGTGTCTCAGCATTGCAATCTTGCATGCAGCAAAGGAACAGACTCGGCATATCTGGCTCCAAGGTCCAAGTACAGGGGTCTGTTTGTGTTTCTACCTGCATTCATTGAAAGGCACAGTCACTTCTTTTTTGTTCAAAATTTCCTCCCCACAATACACAATGCAGTCATGCAGTGAATCGTAGTGCTTTGTTAGCACCAGTATAAACTGCAATCTTTTAAAGAAAAAATATGAATGACATATGTGCAACTGACCTGAAAGAGTGCTGTAATGATTATTGAAGACTTCTGGTGTGTTATGTTCACTGACACAATGTTTTAAAAATGTCTAGGGCAACTTTTCTAGATAACAACACAACTGAAAGCACAAAATGTCAGCATGATATGTGCAAACTGATACAAAGAAAGAAACCAATAACTAGAACATCGTCATGTCCATAGACACAAGCATATTAAGGGCAAGGAAACTGGGAGAAAGCATTAAATCTAGCTTGCCAGAAATTCCAAAGCTTTGTTTGTTGTTCAAGTCAACACAGAAATTTGTGAAATCAGCTTAGTAACGTTGATATTGTGAAAGCTTTTCAGGATGGGTATGTGAAGAGACATACACTTATGAGTCCATTTGTGGAATCGTAGCCTTCTTCATCAGTAGCCACTTCCTGCACACAGCTTGATGTGGGTTCTTTGCTCTGTTCACGTGACCGCAACCTGGATTAAGACAACTCTTTGAGGATTGTTACACTGTGAATCAATATTAATCTAGAAAAGTCATTACCTAGATAGAACAAGCAACAAAAATTGCTCCACAGTTAATGAATCTTTGGATACTATTGCTGTATTTGGTCTAGCACTAGTTGAATCAGTTTCATACTAGCTGCATAGTTAAAGCCATGACACAATGCGTAGTTATAATCCTACCACCACAACTGCTAGCCACTAGGACCTACAGTATGTAAAACAATGATAAAATTTCCAGTATCGCCTGCCCTGTTTGGTTCTCTCTGTCACAGTTCATTCCAAGTTCCGTTCCATTCACATTTAATAATGCCAGCTACAAAGCACACCATTTGATTAAAATTTTTTTGCTAGTTCATCTTACCTTTCATATCTGTAAGCAGAAGGTGTCTTGGTGCGTCTGTATTCACTTGGAAATAGGGTGGGCAGATATGCTGGACTCCGAGGGTCGTTGGATTTCTCACCATTTAAAAAATGGTTGCTGCAGATCCTGCTGTGTTTGGTCGGCTCCCACAGGCTCCCGTCTTTTCTAATAAAATTATGACAGAAGCACACATAAACACAGCCATTACAGCAAAAGGGAATAAATTGTTTGGTTTATGGCTACATGGGCAATGAGGGTCCCCGTAGCGGAAGACTTCAGATTAATTTAGCACCTGGAGTTCAAAACAGTTTGCTGTTGGGCTAGCTGGTACTTTGACATCATATCCGTCTAATTTAACAGCACAGGACAGCGTGTTCGTCTTTTCTTTTGTCCTGTCCTTTGCGCTAAATTAAGCGATTATGATGTTACCTAAGGGTCTTTAACTTGCGCTGACATCGTACAGCCAACGGGCATTTTTTTTTTATTTCGCCTGCATCGAAATGCCGCCTCCGGCGGCGGGGTCCAACCCATGTCCTTGGGATCAACAGCCGAATCCACAGGGCTACCGCGGCGGGAGAGACCTGATAATGCAATGTGCTGTCCTGCCTCTAGACACAATTGACTACAAAAAAATGGACACAAAATCACTGCAAGCATGCGGTCATCGCGTCACAAACGAAGCTCAGACCACATACATGCAAAATGAGCAGAGGTCTTGCACGCGGTAGCAATCTGAAGTTTCAATGCGCGAACACACAGGCCCAAAACATCAACATGCGGAAAATGAAGATCAAGCTTCTAGCGATAGCGAAACTATCTCCATGACGCCGAGACACATTCATGCAGGGGGCAACATACGCAGCATGCACATATCCTAATCGAAATAAAGCACATTATCACGGAGCAGACAATACCCACAACGAGTGCATTAAAATTATCGCCATTAAAAAGCAAACGTTTCAACACGAAAACACAGAGGCGCGAAAAATATCAACATGCGAAACTTTCGAGCGATAGCGGAACTATCTCGACAGTAACACCAAAATGCACTCATGCAGGGGCAAATTACACACGTATACCGTCGACAATTGAGCGCATAATCACGGTGCAGGCAATACCCGTAACGAGTTCTTTCAAAATACCACCACCAAAGCAACAGCGCCCTGCACATGCCCTAGCTGCGATGCGCAGTCAAGACAATTGCTTACCAATGTGAACTTGAGTTGCAGCAGCATGACGATTTATGATGAGACGACGACTGTCCCAAACACTTCCTAGCATCATTAAAAAAAGAGGCGTAAAATTTGACGTTTTAAAGTAAATGAAATCAGTACCTCACCTCTGCCGTCGAACAGCGGCGATCCATTGCTGTCGTCGCTCCCGCTCATAGGGCCGCGCTGGGAACGAGTAGAATCGCGTCTCCGGCGTATTTTTATATGTGTTAGAGCAACCAACCACACAACAGTTGTTATTGGACATCCCTTCGGGCTCCTATCGCAATGAAGATGCTCGGACAAACCTTATTTCAACGAAGAAACGACCGAGAAAGATAAAGCCACGTCGCAACAACACAGAAGCGACCGGCAAACGGCGCGCTTCACTCCCGGAAGTTGGGAGCAAAGCCGCCACCTGTGGCGCGGCCGTCGCTTTGCACGCCGCCTATACACCGGTGGTAAGTGAGCCTTCGTTTAACGAAATCTCAACATCTAGGATGCTAATTGTGGTGTTGGAGTACGTGTAAGCGAAAGGTATGTTGGGGTAGATGAGGTTGAAGTTTTCAATAAAACGTATGATTTCTTGCTCGGGGTCAGTCCATATTAAAAATATGTCAACCAAGTAGCGTTTGTATAGGGTGGGCTTAATGGGGCAATCTTTGTAAAAATTTAGATTCAATACTATGCATGAAGATTTTGGCGTAGGTGGGGGCCATTCTTGTACCCATGGCTGTGCCGTTGATTTGAAAGTGGTGTTGCTTGTTTAATTCGAAGTTATTATATTCGAGTACGGTTTTCGCCAGTATTTCTAAAAATCGTAGAGCAGGGGATTCCTCCTCTCTGTTTTGTTCATATGCTTCGATCAGACATTTGATGCCATCGAAATGAGGAATGTTAGCGTAGAGAGAGACTACGTCTATTGTTGCTAGGAGGGCTTCTTCCGATAGTTTGAGACCTGCTATTGTGCGAACGAAATTGTTTGTGCCACGTATGTAGGATTAGTGTGTTGTTGGAATATGTCTATTTAGTGTGTCAATGACTGGAAATTAGTTCTGTAATCGTGCCGATGCCGGATACTATAGGGCGGCCAGGTTTATTCTTTTTGTGGGTTTTCAGTAACATGTAGAATCGGCCTGGCGACGGGTGTGGTGCGGTGAGGGCTTTAGATAACCGTCGAAATATGTCCCCATTCTTTGCAAGTTGATCCAGAGTATCTGCTACAAAATGCTGTTATTGCGGAGTTGGTTCTGCTTCAAGACGGTGATAGAAACAAATGTTATAGAGTTGTCCCAAGCGTTCTTCAATGTATTTTTCGTTGTCCATGACAACTCTACCACTGCTTTATCCGCTGGCTCTATGATTATATCTGTCCTTCTGCTGAGAGCCTCCAATGCCTCCCTGGAGTGTGGTTCTTGTAGGCGTAAATTATGTCCTCCTGGACGGCGTAAATGTACATGTCCAGGTGTTTGTCCCTTCCTATATTAGGAGTCCAGTGATGGTTAGCAACTAAGAATTCTCTGCTATCCGCGGTAACCTGTGCCCGATTAAAAAGTATTCCCGGAGTCGCAACATTCGTGCACAGTTTTCCAAATATTTTAACACCGAGAATTCGTAGTATTTACCGGGGGTAGGGCAAAATGTAAGGCGTCGAGAGAGGACGGATCTTTCCTCCGTCGTTGATGTTGTTGTCGTTGATGTTTGTGCCGTGCTGTTGGATTTGTGGTTGCAGCTTACTGCAATAGTGGGGTTATTATTAGTAGCTGCCTCCGTTCTAGATTCTTTTTCGCTTGTTATTTAATTTGACCACACGTGGTGTGAAACCCCGTCTCGAATAAATTTTTTGCGTTTCGTCTCGCGTACCTCAGTCGCTCTCTTTTTCTCAAAGAGCATAAGCTCGGTGACCTCCGGCGCGGTAAGGGGAATTTGTTGACGAGCAAGATTCTCTTCCATTCTCAGAACCACCAACTGCTTCTCAAAGTATGTAATGGTAACTACAAGCAAATTTAAAGAGGCAGATTGTAGTATACGATTCCAATTATCCTTCTCCTCGTCACACATGTCACCCATTGATGGTGTTAAAGAAACTTGCACACCTTTTGGTACGATTTTTGATTGAAGATAGGCTTTTAGGCTATGAATATGTAGCTAATGCCTGGTTCGTATATCCACAATTTTTCTTATTTTTAAATATTTGCAGTTTTTTGAGGAAGGCTGTCGGTAGGATGAGCGAGAGAGAGTCGGCGCACTCACGCTGCCTGAATGTCACTGTTGACGAAGCCATTGTGCCGAAGCCCAGCGCTTGCGGAGATCGTAGCGTGAAAGAGGGGCGCTGGAAAGTTATTACTTCCGGCTGAATATCGTATCAACCTGGCCATCCATTGTGGAAGGCAGCTGACGCTGCGTTGCACTAGAAGGACCCGATGCTCCGGCGGGGCTTGCTGGACTGCTAGCGCCGCTCGCTCCGGATTTCGGTGTTGCTCTGGGAGTAAGGGGGGGGGGGGTATAGATTTGGTTGGACTTAGATGGAGGTTACTGCTGGTTGCTTCCAACGGATAAGCCTGTTGCTGAAGTGCGTCTCTCGGGGTTGCTGTCTCGTGTGGCATCCCTGGGCAACTTCGGTGTTGCGGGAACAACTTTACTGCCCAATTTGCGAACAGGTAGTGCCCGCGTTGGTGTCGGCAGTAGAGCTCTGCGTTAGGTCAAGGTTGATCTTGCACTGGCCATCTCGGACATGAGCCGTAGGTTTTCTTACGGTTTCTTGGGACGGCACTTTTGCAGGACCAGTGTTTTACCCTCCTGTACCTGTCGTTGCGTCTCCGCGAAAAGACATACAAGGCGGAAACCCACAGTGCCCGACCATCGCGGAGACGCAACGACAGGTAGAGGAGGGTAAAACACGGCTCCTATAAGGAGCACTGCTCCTACGCCTCATATTTACAGCTTTAACCCACTCAGCCACTGCAAGATTGCGATAAGTGTGAAAATTCCCTGTGGATCCAGCACACGATGGGGCAGTGAGCGAGAGTGGGGGAACGTGAGGAGCACACCGCTAAGAAAGTCTGGAAGTGATCGGACAGTCCTATGCCAGTGTGCTGATTATGTCCTGTGTGTGTGTGTGTGATTGCTTGTGGACTGCCATCTCAAGTGCATTATTGTTCGACTCCTTAAGGTATGAGTGTTTCTACTGTTATTTTTGGTCGCAAAGAGAAAAACATGCACGACTGTGAGCGTAGATACATGCGACAAGATGTCCTTTTGAACATGCTCTTTTCGTTATTGTAAGTAGGATATGAATTTAAGCGCCCCTCCTTTGTTTCTTGTAGTGATAGCTACATTACGGTAGCATTTCGAGCCTTCAGCGTGGCTGCACTGCTACGCTGTCACGTGGTTGGTGACATGGAGCGGAGCAACTGCCGATGTTCGATCACCACCAACTCGCACAGCAACATACCCTGCGTTAAGGAAGAAGCCCACGACGCCGAAGTTAGAAGCCCACGCCCCCCCCCCCCCCCCCCGCCCCTTTTCCTGGGAGCGGTCAGCTCCGTGGGAAATAGAGGGGGTTTACTGAGAGGCGCGACGCCCGCGCGTAGTGTGCCTCGACGCCGGCTAGCCGCGCTAATACTTTCGGCTCTGGTGCCGACTCATCCCCTGCTGACTGGCGGTGCACGAGGGGTAGAACGGTGACAGTGCATCGCGCGTTCCGGACGCTGCCCAAAGCCCTGGGAAAGCGGGAGAAGGACCCCGAACTGCATTGTCAGAGTCGCAGGGGGCCGAAGACCTTGTACCGCTGAAGAAGTTCCTTTGCTCTGAGGGGAGACGGCAAAGCCGATGCGTGGCGCCTCGATGGAATGCACATGCAGCGAGCCGCGTACGCGAAACCGCGCGCCCTGCACGTTCCAGGAGGTGTGGGGCCACTTGGTCGGGCTATGATGAACCCTGGGCTCCGCTCACTTGCCTGCACCGTGCTATTGGTTCAAACTGGGTGAAAACTGGTTTAGTAAAGCTCCGCCCAATTATCCAAGGGGTTAAAAACCCGCTGCAAACATAGACTGCGGGGGAGTGCGGTGAGTCTCAGTCTCGGCCGCTTTTAAACAAACCTTTTTTTGACTGCCGTATCATCACTGCCTTGCATTTCCATCCTGTCTTTAATAAATCAGTTTGTTTTGCTAAAATGTTGAATCTGCTGCACCAACCGGCAACGTGTCGCCAGACGAGCGGACGAATACCTGAAGGCTCTTCGTACTGCTAACCGCCATGTATATTCGATCACCGGCCGGCGTCCCATCATCATTCACCGCTCGCGATGAGCAACCGACCAGCCCAATCCAGACATCCCATCAGAGAAGGATCATCGGAAAATTTAACCGATGCCGTGACCAGGATTGATTGGGAGCTCTTAACTGGGGCCGTGACAAGGATCACTTGAATTTTTTAACTCTCGCGCTCAGTTCTCGATTTGTCCTTGGCAGCAAGAGGAGCAGGTATAGGGGCATGGTTGTCACAAAGTTCATGCCTGCCCTGTCCAGCTTTGACCTTTGTTTCCCAGAAACATGTCGCGGAGCGGCGTCGACGACTTTTTTCCCCTCCCACGCGGGGGACGGCATTCTCACCATAGCGCTGGAGGGGTCACTCAAAACTACTCCCCCCCCCCCTCCTAGCATTGTTGCCATACAGGTGGCAAGCGCTTGCACGTGTGGGGAACAGCAGAAGCGGATTGAATGCCCCGGCACTGTTCGCGGCCCCCAATGACTCCTCGTGGGATTAAGGCATTGTGCCGAATTCTTTCGGCATTCCTTCATGTATTCTTTTTTTTCATTTTGGGAGCTGCATTCCTCTGTGCGTGGCTCCTGAAGAGTCTTTTTTCCGTATGTTGTTTTGTTTTCATTCTTTACCATGCGAAGGGGGCGATGGGAACGCCGCGCGCTGGCAGTTGGTCTGGAGATTTCGGTGCGTGCGGTCGTGAGTGAGGTCAGCCAGGGAAGTGGTCGGCAAGGAGCCTAGGCGGAGATCTGACGCGTAGAGCGCGGCGGCGGTGGTCCCGAAGACGCGAGGCCCAAGTTCGCCCGTATCCGCAAGACCCCAGCAGCCCCGCGACGAGCAACCGCAGCCCGATGCTCCTTGCGACCGGACCTTGCCACTGCGCAGCTAAGCCATCGTTTCTCACCACTCACTTCAACTTTTTTATCTTTGTATTTTTGCTTTCTGTGTTTCTCGTTGTAATCCTTTGTACTGTATTTCCGTCTCGTAATATTTTTGTATAGCAATCGCCCTGATGTTTCTTTCTTTGTGTTAATTGTTGTGTTAACGTGTGCAATTGGTGCTTGTGTTATTTGCGTCACGTCAGTGTACGGCGCTACCTTGTCGGGCATATTGTAATACTTGGTTGTTGTTTGCCTAATTAAATTAATTCGCTACGGAACTTGCCTACGCCTCATGCCTCCGGTCAATGACTAATCAGGCTTGGCCCCTTTCACCGGTCAGCAGTCGAATCACAATGTTTCGCACGCGGGGTGGAGAAGTTTGTCGCTTCTCCCCCTCCGAACTTACGCAGAGTGCAGTGGTTGTGCAGGTTGGCCCGATTAATTGTAACTTCGGCGCCAACCAACACCACAGCCACCCACGATATCTTGACAAACTGCCGTCTGCGACAGGACTTGCTGGCCACGATTGCCGTGACCGCGAGGCATAGCGTTCAAGTAATATCTCACGTACTGTCAGAACTGAGAACAAAGAACCGTTGGTGCAATGGCAGAGTTAGAAAAAATAATTGCTCTCGGGAAGCAGCTAGGCTTCGAGGGGGTCGCCCTCCAGGAATTCGTCAGATATGAGCGCGCGAAACAGCACGAGCACATGAAAGAAGAAGAGCAGCGGCTGCTCGAGGAGGAAGAAAGGGACAAGGCGCGCTCCGCTCGTCGAATGTTCGAACTGAACGCTGAACTACAAATTCTCCACGCGAGAGGCGAGTGTGGCGGGAGCACTGGTTCAGATTCCGCTTCGGTTCAAAGCCAACCTACTTCGCGTTTCACGGTCGTCAGTCCACATAAGCTAATGGCGCCGTTTAACGATAAAACGGACGACTTGGACGCCTACCTGACACGGTTCGAACGAGTCGCAGAGGCGCAGAAGTGGCCGCGAGACCAGTGGGCTACTGCCCTTAGCACGTGCCTTGCGGGAGAGGCGTTGAGCGTTTTTGGCGGCATGACGGGAGCGCATGCGGTAGACTATGACAAGGTCAAGCGAGCTCTTCTGCTTCGTTTCCGCTTGACGAAGGAGGGACTTCGACAGACGTTCCGGACAGAAGCCCCCCATGAGCAAGAAACCCCGTCCCAGTTCTTCTCCCGATTAGATAATTACTGGGAGTGGTGGGTACAGCTCTCTTCGTGCGAGCAGACCTACAAGAGTATCAAGAGACTCCCTTTCAGGGAGCAGTTTCTAGAGAACTGCACGCCGTCGATGGCTACCTTCCTGAAGGAGAAAACAGCAGGCTATCAGAATGAGCTGCTACAAAGGGCAGACAACTATGTCACTGCTAGGGGGTCCACATACTTTGGCCGGCGTGAACTGAAACGTGAAGACCGGCCCGTAGACAGGTCCTCCGACGCTGGCCGCAAGGGCCACCAGGGAAAACCGTTACCCACGGCAGTATCATCCACACCACGCTGCTACATTTGCGCGCGACCGGGGCACGTCGCGGCGCATTGCAAGGAGAGCCGGAGAAATCCTGAGCAGGGCAACCGGGCACGCCCTGGAGCAAAGGACGTGTCGGCCTGCATTCAAAACAGCTATCTAGAGTTGAAAGATGGCCAGTTCCTGCCAGTGGTGAACCTCGGTAGGGCCAAAGAGTCCGGGGTCCTTCCCGTCGTTGAAGGCCTCATTGCTGGGCAGAAGATAAAGGTGTTGAGAGACACGGGGTGTAACATTGTAACTGTCAACCGAGACCTTGTAACAAACCTTGTAACAAAGTCCCAACTTACTGGCTGACACCGAGCCGTTTACGTGGTGGACCGCTCGGTCAAAACGCTACCCGAGGCGCGAATTCAAGTTGACACACCTTACTATAGGGGAGATGTGCTGGCCGGATGTATGGAATCGCCACTGTTCGACCTAATTCTCGGGAATATTGATGGCGCCAGGCAACCGTCCGAGCCCGACGCGACTTGGAGGGAAATAGCCCTGAGTATCGAAGGGGCCGAAGCGGATGCATCGAATCCCGTACAGGGACAGCCAAGTACCCCGGACGAGCCCGCACCCGCGGCGGCCGTGACCACCCGTCAACAGTCCAGGCAGCAATCGTCGGAAACGTTCCGCAAGTTACGAGTACCAACCGCGATGGCAGAAGTCACTCCGACGCAGATTAGCCGAGACCAACAAGCGCACGAGACCCTCCGGCGTTGTTTTCAGATGCGGAGGGAAGAGGGAATGGTCCGGTGCAAGGGAGGGGGCTCGTACACCTTTCTGCTAAGAGATGACATGCTCTATCGCCAGTTCCTACCAGAGTCATGCTCGGGTACTTTACAGCTGGTTGTCCCCTTTCAGCACCGAAGCAAGGTTCTCCGCCTCGCGCACTGCGGACTGATGGCAGGTCATTTGAGGCACAAAAAGACTTGTGACCGCATTCTGGCTGATTTCTTCTGGCCCAGCGTGCATGGTGACGCTAGTTGGTTTGTGGCGTCGTGCGACAGCTGCCAGAAGACAGCCCCACGGGGATCAGTCAAAAAGGTGCCCCTTGAGGAAATGCCTCTGGTTGACAGCAGTTTCGCCGGGCGGCTGTCAATATTATTGTGCCCCTCAAGCCCACAACTCGGAAGGGGAATCGCTACATCATGACGCTAGTCGACTATGCGACCCGGTTCCCAGAGGCCGTCGCCCTGCCCAGCATCGAGACCGAGCGGGTGGCCGAGGCTCTCTTACAAATCTTCGCCCTAGTGGGTGTTCCGGAGGAGATGTTGAGCGACCGAGGGTCGAATTTTACCTCGGAACTCATAGAAGAAGTGGGCCGTCTGCTGTCTCTTCGCCTGCAGACCACCTCGCCCTACCAACCGATGGCCAACGGCCTCGTGGAAAGGCTCAACGGGACGCTCAAGAAGATGCTCCGCCGCATGTGCACAGAACAGCCCAATTAGTTTGATCGGTTTATCGAGCCGCTTTTGTTCGCCTACAGGGAGGTCCCCCAGGCAAGCACTGTTTCTCCTCGTTCGAGCTTTTGTACGGGCGGAACGTGCAAGGCCCCCTCACTATACTGAAGGAATTGTGGACGGGAGACAAACTGGAAGAGGAGACCAAGACGGCCTACCAGTATGTGATTGATCTGCGAGAGAGGCTCGAAACGACCTGTCAGATAGCACATGAGGCTCTAGAAGAGGCAGGTGAGCGATACAAGGGGTATTACGACCGCGGGTCTAAATCGAGGGCATTACAGGTTGGAGACCAGGTGCTCTTACTGCTCCCCACCGAGCACAATAAGCTCACGATGAAATGGCGGGGCCCCTATGTGGTTAAAGAGAAAAAGGGGGAAGTCGACTACTTGGTAGATGTTGAGGGCAACCCAAAAACATTCCATGTCAATATGCTGAAGAAATACTTCAGCTGGGTCCCTGAAACCGACTCTCACGTGCCGGTGGTTGCGGCGGTAGCCTCCAATATAGGTGATGGGGCGCTGGTGTGGCCTCTCGGGGAACAAGCCGACCACCGCGATGTCGCGGCGTCAGAGAAACTGACCCCACCACAGGCACAGGAGCTGCGGTCCCTCATTTCTCAACATAAGGAGATGTTTTCCGATCGGCCCGGATTCACCACGCGGGCCGTGTGCAACTTGACCACTACCACCAACAAGCCCATCCAGGTAAAGCAGTACCCGCTTCTCTTCGCAGTGCGTCAGGAAGTTGAGAGGGAGGTTGCCGCGATGCTGCGGTTGGGCGTGATCGAGAAGTCACGCTCACCGTATAATGCTCCAACAGTCCTGATAAAGAAGCCCGACGGTTCGAACCGCTTTTGCGTAGATTTCAGGAGATTAAATGAGGTACTGGTCGCCGACGCCGAACCGATCCCCCGTGCCGACTGCCTCATCACGGAGGTGGGAGGAAAAAAGCTCTTCTCTAAGATGGACCTCGCAAAAGGCTTTTGGCAGGTCCCCCTGGACGATCACTCAAAGGAAAAGACGGCGTTTTCGCCTCCCAGTGGCCTTTACCAATTCAGGAACATGCCTTTCGGCATCAAGACCACCCCAGCCGTCTTTGCTAAGCTGATGAGGAAGCTCCTAGACGGGATAGACAACGTCTATCACTACTACGACAACCTGCTCGTAGCGACCGAGTCGTGGGAGGACCATGTCAAGGCACTGGAGCAGGTTCTCATGCGAATCCGGGAAGCCGGGATGACCATACATCCGAAGAAATGCGAACTCGGCGTCGATCAACTGTGCTTTCTCGGTCACACGATTGGAAAGGGGACACTTGGCTCGATGGAATCAACACTGGACAGGATCCGCCAAGCGCCACGACCGATAACCAAACGCCAAGTACGAGCCTTTTTGGGCCTAACGGGATACTATCGTGAATTCATCCCGAGTTACGCAACTGTTTGCGCACCTCTGACAGACCTGACAAAAAAACTCGCACCAAACAGCGTTAGGTGAGGGGATAACGAAGAAGAAGCCTTTAACAGCCTGAAACAACTGCTCTCAGAGGCCCCCATCCTACAGGTTGCGGATTTCAGCAAGTTATTTGTACTTCGCACCGACGCCTCATATGAAGGGGTTGGGGCAGTACTGTTGCAGGAAAAAGACGGACTTCTGCATCCCGTCGCTTACGCGAGTCGCAAGCTACTTCCCAGAGAGAAGGCGTACGCAGCAGTTGAGAAGGAGTGCTTGGCCATTGTATAGGCTATCAAGCGCTTCAATTTCTACCTCTACGGCAAACGATTTACCGTCCAGACAGATAATCAGCCACTGAAATATCTGAACGAGGCTCAAATTATGAATTCACGGCAGCATCGCTGGGTGCTGCTCCTACAGGAGTACGACTTCGGGGTCGAGAGCATTAAGGGAAAAGATAACGTCGGCGCAGAATACCTCAGCCGGGTGTGAATAGCCATGGGGTGAACTAAACGCGTTGCGACGGCCCAGTTTCATTCTTATCTAGAACTTTCTTTTTATTGTTATTTTGTGCATTGTTGGTAGTGTTTTGAAATGTTATGCAGCGCAAGATGTTTGCGTGTGGTCGTGTTTCAGTGTTGGACTGTTACGACCGAATTTGCAGTGTCGAACTGTTTTGACTAACTGGGACGTGACTGCGTGAGGTGTTGCAGTGGGTGGGGCGTGTGTCGGTGCGCTATCCTGCGAGCCTTCGTGGAAAACTGGTGATACGACGAGGTGGTGCGCGCTGGTGACAGTGATGTGCGCGTCTTTCATCTGAGGTGGCTTGTCTGCCAGGAGCATGTGCGCATGCACGAAATTTGTGTTTTGTTTGTGAATGTTTTTGAGAATATCATTCTTTTCGTGGGGATTGTGTCACAGAGTTCAAGCCTGCTCTGTCCAGCTTTGACCTTTGTTTCCCCAAAACATGTCGCGGAGCGGCGTCGACGACTTTTTCTCCCTCCCCGCGGGGGAACGGCATTCTCACCATAGCGCTGGAGGGGTCACTCAAAACTACTCCCCCCCTCCTTGCATTGTTGCCATACAGGTGGCAAGCGCTTGCACGTGTGGGGAACAGCAGAAGCGGATTGAATGCCCCGGCACTGTTCGCGGCCCCCAATGACTCCTCGTGGGATTAAGGCATTGTGCCGAATTCTTTCGGCATTCCTTCATGTGTTCTTTTTTCTTTTTGGGAGCTGCAGTCCTCTGTGCGTGGCTCCTGAAGAGTCTTTTTTTCCTGTATTGTTGTTTCTTTCATTCTTTGCATTGCGAAGGGGGCGACGGGAACGCCGCGCGCTGGCAGTTGGTCTGGAGATTTCGGTGCGTGCGGTCGTGAGTGAGGTCAGCCAGGGAAGTGGTCGGCAAGGAGCCTAGGCGGAGATATGACCCGTAGAGCGCGGCGACGGTGGTCCCGAAGACGCGAGGCCCAGGTTCGCCGGTATCCGCAAGCCCCCATCAGCCCCGCGACGAGCAACCGCAGTACGACACTCCCTGCGACCGGACCTTGCCACTCGGCAGCTAAGCCATCGTTTCTCACCACTCACTTCAACTATTTTATCTTTGTATTTTTGCTTTCTGTGTTTCTCGTTGTAATCCTTGTACTGTATTTCCGTCTCGTAATATTTTTGTATAGCAATCGCCCAGATGTTTCTTTCATTGTGTTAATTGTTGTGTTAACGTGTTCAATTGCTGCTTGTGTTATTTGCGTCACGTCAGTGTACGGCGCTACCTTGTCGGGCATATTGTAATACTTGGTTGTTGTTTGCCTAATTAAATTAGGTCGCTACGGAACTTGCCTACGCCTCATGCCTCCGGTCAACGACTAATCAGGCGTGGCCCCTTTCGCCGGTCAGCAGTCGAATCACAATCTTTCGCACGCGGGGTGGAGAAGTTTGTCGCTCCTCCCCCTCCGAACTTACGCAGAGTGCAGTGGTTGTGCAGGTTGGCCCGATTAATTGTAACTTCGGCGCCAACCAACATAACAGCCGCCCACGATATCTTGACAATGGTCCACAATTGACTGCGACACATCTAGTGGCCACCTGTCAATTAATTTCACCATATTGGTGAGCCCCCTCTGAGATCATGGTTGTGCCCGAAAATTTGTTAATTTTGTAGCCCATATATCATCTTTGTGAGCCTCCCTTACATCTGATCCTTATTCATGTAGAACCGACAGGGCTCAGCGAGTGTTTTCTTCAATTTGAAGGCTACGTAGAGCTCCCAGTTCACTGTGCTTTCTGCTATTTGCAATAAATCACCATCCCCATGGTGGAATGACGCGTGTGAGACAGCTTTCCGTCGCAGGAAAGTCGCGTGGAGGAGCCTTTCGCTCAATCAGAGGCAGGCGAATTGGATGAACTACAAATATTTCTAGGCCTCGTTTAAACGAACTTTAGCAAAGACAACGGATGACTACAATCAAAATTTGAACATATTTGTCAAACCCAAGAAATAGAAAGGCTTTGTATCGTTTTACGGAACGGAATGTGAACTCCTCAGCCTTGCAGTTAACCAGCTCGGTTGTGATCTCCACATGAGGAGAACGATGAGTTAGAGCGAATCGCACAAGGGCTTGCATCACGCTTTCCGGAGCAGCGTAGAGTCCGTCTGTTCGCCCCCTACCACTGCTCAGACTATGTTGTGGTTTCCCGTCTGTATAATATGAGTTTTGAAGTGCTTTGTTTTCTCGCCTATGTACAGTGTAGTATTGTAGATAATGAAACGTATTTCGGTTCGCTTCAGAAGAGGACCTTCTTTGTCTCATTGTGGCGCGAAAGGTCATGTGCGGGGTTTCCTTTTTTTTCCCGGAATGCCCGGGAGGGTCTGTTGCTGTGGGGGTGAAAAGCTTTCTTTTCCTCCGTGCGTGAACCAGTGCCCTCTTCCTTTCCACTGTGCCCGGTCGCCGCATGGCTGCTATCGTTTACGCTTCTCGTTCCCTAAGTGTGTCTTCAGATGTGGGAGAGGCTGTGTGCGCGGGTACGAATCCGTTGAGCGGGGGCCATGTGGGCAGAGAAAGTAAAAAGAGCATGCAAAGTAGTAGCTGAGGGGCATGTCTGTTAGCATTGTTTCGGAATGTATGTGTGCTCGCAGGAATACGCGGGAAGTCAGTGTCCACGTTGCTCGAGATCCTCCTCACCCTTGGCCATTGTAGCGCCGTCGGGCGCGCGCCTGCTGGGGTGGAGAGAAGTGCGTTTGTTTGTGAATACTTTTTCTTGTTCAGTGGCTTTAGTGCCTTCAGGGACCTTGCAGTGGACAAGGGCCGCGGCCTTGGAATGTTTATTTTTCGTCACGCCTGTCGCTTAGCCATGGTGCTTTGAGTGTTTCGGAGTGTGCGAGAGCTCCGTGATAACCGGTGCGTGACAAGAGACAATGAGGCCGTGGCTGCGGACATCGACGAACAGTACTGGGCTGCCCATAGCCCCACCTTGCTATGGACACCATATTCACAGCCTCGGATACGTGGCGAGCTTCGCAGCCACCGCTGGACGACGACGGTTAGCTCGTTCCGGTGATAGGTGGTTGCTGCTCATCATGACCGACTCCGGATTCCATCGGAGATATCGCGGCTCCGGCGGTTAGTTGTGCCGAACTTTCGCCAGCGCGCTGTCGTGCGCGTTCGGAGTCGTTGTGGCAGCGCGGAAGCGTGAACTCAGTTTTTGAGCAGAAGTAAGATTACAATGTTGCATATTTGTGCTGTGTATAGCTTCGGTGATCCTATTTTGTAATCGCTATGCCGCGAATGCTTTTGTGAACTTCTTGTGCAGTGCCGCATCTTAGCGATTTATAGTTGTAGCGTCTGTGGGAATGCTGTGTAAGTGTGTTTAAGGGCTGGAGGCATGACGAAATGCTGGTAGCTCATTGATGCTAGCGCAGGCAGTTTTGTGCTGTGTGTAGTGACCGTAGCTCTGCATTAAAAGCGACGGGAGCATTTAAGAAGAGGGGGATGTGGGGATTGGGCCTCTTGAGCGATCGGAGTGCGCGCCCGCTGCTGCCGTTTGCTCGTTAGAGACCTCCCGTGGGGTGTCCGCGAGCGGAATGCAGGTGGCCGCACTGGTTGTGCTCCTTTCCAAAGGAAAGCTCTGTTGAAGAACCGCTGTAAATCACCCTCCCTTCCGTTCTTCCCGCTTCGACCTCGCGGCCCCCTTGGGTCACTCCCAGTGACAGCTGGGGGGCGTTGTTTCGGCGAGAGGCCCGAGCGGGAAATGAACGGGGAGACCGCCACCGACTCGGGCAGCAGAAAGGTGCGTAGATTTCGCCTCCCGGGGGCCCCGGCCTTTGCCGGGGGACCAAGAGCGCGGGTGGTGTAACCTTGCGCACCTAGTATGTACGCTTGAGTCCAGACCCGAGCCTCCGGAGTTCCGTCGCCCGCCGGTGCGGCGCTCACGCGCTCCGGATTCGGGAGGGCCTGATTTGGCTGGTTCTCCGTCATCGCTGGCCACTGCCGGTGACGACGCGCGATGGACCATCGACGTGCGATCTGCGTCGTCGAGATGTGCTCCGCGCATTCCCCATCCTCGCTCGTGTTGTGTCGCGCGCGATCTGACCCATTGGTTGGCCGTGCGGCATGCTATCGCCCTTGGCTGTGCCGTCGAGTTTGTAGTCTTTGCTTTGCGCGCGCGCCTCTGCGGGGCCGCTTTCGGGTGCTGCAGCTGGGCCATGGGTTTTTACTGAGGTCTGGGGATTAGTGCAGTGTTGTGTAAGGCAGCTTCCTGTGTAATAAACACTTGTGCTCTATAATACCTGCGCCTACCTTCCTTCGGAGCGAGAGCGCAGCCGCGCTGCGAAAGTTGGTTATGCCCTCATCTTGCTCTGGCCCGAACCCGCGATATGTGGGCGAAGTGCCACTCAATTAACACTTCGGCACGGCTTCGTAACCAACCCCACAACATCCAGCTATGACGACAAGATCGTTTAAAGTTTCTCTGAAGACCTGGATTTCGCAATGAACAATGTAAAATCCTCGTTCACTGTACTGATGGGCGACTTCAATGCGAAGGTGAGCAAGAATCAGGCTGGCGACCAGGCGATTGGTGACTATGGGATAGGTTCTAGGAATAGCTGAGGAGAGTATAGTTCGCAGATAGAAATAATTCACGGATCATGAATACCTTCTTCTGCAAACGAGAAAACAGGAAGTGGACGTGGAAGAGCCCTAATGGTGAGACTAAAAATGAAACTGGCTTCATACTATGCGCTCACCCTGGTATCGTGCAGGATCTGGAAGTCCTCGGAAAGGTGGGTTGTCGCGAGCACAGAATGGTAAGCTCTAAAATTAGCCTAGATTTGAAGAGGGAACGGAAGAAACTAGCGAAACGGAACCCCGTTAAAGAGTACAGGAATTTAGGATAGCGCTGCCAAACAGATAGTCCGGTTTAACTGAGGAAGACGATCTTAATGTTCGTAAAATGAACGATAATCTAACAGCTATCATTATGGAGTGTGCCGTAGAACTAGGCGGTAGGATGGTTCGACAGGATACCGGCAAGCTATCTCAGGAGGTGAAAGATCAGATTAAGAAACGCCAAAGCATGAGGGCGTCTAACCCTACCGACAGAATAGAACTGACAGCGCTAGAAGTTAATCAAAAAGCGCAAGGTAGCCGACATAAGGGCCTTTAATGTGGAGAGAATTGATAATGCTCTAAAGAACGGAGGTGGCCAAAAACTGATGAAGACGAAACTGGGCACATGTAAAATTCAGATGTATGCGTTAAGAGACAACGAGGGCAATGTCATTAGTAACATGTATAAGATAAAGTAGCCGATGAGTTCTACACAAATGTGATGTAACCACAACGTTAATGAGAGGGACAGTAGCGCGCAGTAATGGGCGATCCCGTCAGTAACGAAAGAGGAAGTAAAGAAAGGCTTAGGAGCAATGCGAAGGGGAAAAGCAGCTGGTTAAGATCAAGTGACAGCAGATGTCTTCAAGGACATGGTGGAGATTATGCTATAAAAGCATGCCACCCGGTATACGCCTTATCACCTCGACCGTACCAGAAGCTTGGAAGAACGGTAACATTATCCTAATTCAAAAAAAGGAGACGCCAAGGACTTGAAAAATTACAGACCGATCAGCTTACTGCCCTTTGCCTACAAGCTAATCGTTAATACAGTCAGGGCAACCTTAAACTTCAATCAACCAAATGATCTGGCAGGCTTTCGTAAATGATATCCCTCAATACACCATATTTCCATTATCAATCATGTGATAGGGAAATTCGCAGAATATGACCAACACCTATATATATATATATATATATATATATATATATATATATATATATATATATATATATATATATATATATATATATATATATATATATATTACTATGAGAAAGCATTTGACTGGGTGGAAAACTCGGCAGTCATGCAGGCATTGCGGAATCAGTGGGCGGAATAGTCTTATATGAAAATACTGGATTATATCTATAACTGCTGCATAGCCACCATAGGCATCCATAAATTCAGCAAAAAAAAATTAAATGGCCGTGGTTTAGCTGTGGTTAAACCTAAAGTGATGCCATAACTAAAGCTGGCCGAGTGGAACTCGCTCAGTCGAACTGCAAAATCAGTCTTTCGTCGCTCCGTGTCGCTGGGCGTTCCTTGTTCATCTCCGTCATTTTCTCCCCCTCTCTGCCTCCCCCCTTCGGTTCCGTCGGTAGCTTCTCCGCACCACGTGACCAACCACGTGACTACGTGGCGGTGCCGCCACGCTGAAGGCTCGAAATGCTAGCGTAATGTAGCTATCGTTACAAAAATTCCAATAAAGAATGGTGGCAGGCAGGGAGACACGACCTCGCCAGTGCTATTCGCCGCCTGTTTACAGGAGGGATTCCGAGGCCTGGATTGCGAACAGTTGTGGATAATAGTTAATGTAAAATACCTAAGTAATATGCGATTAGCTGATGACATTGTCTTGCTATGTCACTCAGGTGAAGAACTGCAAACCATGATCAATGTGTTAGACAGGCAGAGCAGAACGGTAGGCCTAAAAATTACCTTGCAGAAAACCAAAGTAACGTTCAACAGCCTCGCATGAGAACAGCACTTCACAATTGGTAGCGAGGTGATGGAAGCGGAAAGGAAATTCATCTACCGCTGATCCAGATCATGAAAGGAAAATAACTAGAAGAAAAATAATGTTATAGGGCGCATATGGCAGGTTCTCTCAGGTATTGAATGGCAGGTTACCAATATCCCTCAAGAGAAAAGTGTACATCTCCAATTTGTTGAAAAAATTCATGGAAACTTATCCTAATGTACGTAATCGAAACCTGAAATATTTTTGCCGAAAAAAAATTTGTTCTTGAGGTGAAGGCAGTTTGAATATTTATAGGGCGACCAACCAGGCATTGCTTAATATTTAATAAAAAATTCTGAGATATATAAAGCGCTTCACAATTCTTTCATTGACGTTTGCACAGATTCTGGCTTTCGATAAAATTCGGTGCATGCAGCTTCATACGGCATAAATGTTTAAAAAAAATCAAAAATATATGAATATATGCCATTTTTGTCGCTTTTTATTTCAAATATCAATTTGCTGTCGGAAATTCTGAAAAACCGTTTTGTTTCTCTAACTGTCTAGTACCTATAACAAATGTTAAAGGCGATGAAACGCGCACATCGAGGTAAAAAAAATACTAAATGTGTCAATAATAATAATTGATTTTAGGGGAAAGGAAATGGCGCAGTATCTGTCTCGTATATCGTTGGACGCCTGAACCGCGCCGTTGGGGAAGGGATAATGGAGGGACTGAAAGAAGAAAGGAAGAAGGAGGTGCTGTAGTGGAGGGCTTCGGAATAATTTCGACCACCTGGGGATCTTTAACGTGCACTGACATCGCACAGCACACGGGCGCCCTAGCGTTCTGCCTCCATAAAAATGCAGCTGCCGCGGTCGGGTTCGAACCCGGGAACGGCGGATCCCGGGTTCGAACCCGACCGCGGCGGCTGCGTTTTTATGGAGGCAAAAGTGCGTTTTGAGCCAAAAACACAAGTTAATTTCACGACAAGGTGGTCGAAGTAAAAATACAAACATTAGCGGGTTCCGTAGACCAATTTATTGCCATTAAATTCTGAAATTTTTATCGATATAATGTTTGTTTAAAGTGAAAAAATAATTTTTGAAGTTGAGCTCTCGCGCCGCAAGTTGCGTCGTCTCTTGACGCCTCTTCGCCGCAGAGCACGACATTGCCGACTCTGTGGCCAGATGGAATGTAGAGTTCGTGTTCTTGAGTGAGGTGTGCACTGCAGGTAACCGTGGGAACGTTTATTTATTTATTCACGTTGCCTCACAGGCTCCAAGCATGGAGTATTGTGTGAGGGGGGGATTACATAAATAGGGGTAATAACAGGAGCATGAATGACACGATTATATAATGCTGATTGACTGTTAGTACTCATTCAACAGTAAGAACATCATTATACAATAGTTATTGACGCGTCAGTAATTAGAAAAAATTGCTGTTATTTCGGTCCTAAAAGAAGCTGGATCACGAATATTGACGATGTGTTCCGGAAGACCATTCCAGTGAACAATAGCCTGCGGCAAAGCGGATGAATTAAATGCAACGGTTTTACCTGAAAGGCGTTTGAAGCTGAGATGGTTGTTTAAACGGCGCGAGGTGCGGTGAGGTTGGGCAAGAGGGAGAGTCGAAAGATTAGTGCTATAGACTATCTTGTGAAATAAGCAGATTAGGGCAATTAATCTTCGTGATTGCAAGGTACAAAGAGAGAGCGATAATTTAATGTTTGTGACGCTTGAGGGACGGTCATAGTTTCTGGAGATGAAACGCGCAGCACGATTTTGGACTGATTCAAGGGAGTTAATTAAATAAGCATTCGTATAGGCACACGTGAGAAAAGATTTTCTTAACGCTGCCGGGGAGGCACATTACCAAGTGAGCTTGTTGTTCGGTGTGGTTCTGTCGCAGTCAGTCATTCTTGTCAGCGCCATGACAGACGTAGGCACCGGCATAATAGCTTGTGAGACGCCGATCTGGGAATGGCCAGAATGATCCGGTGTTTAAACTACCCGCTACGCAGCAGCACCACGTTGTACCTAACCTTTGTGACCGTCAGAGGCTCACGCCCGTTTTTTTTTCGATGTGATGTCTTGGTTGTGTTTAATTCAATCAGTGCAATTTCTGAATTAATGCTCGAGTGACAACTGTAGACGAGCCACTCTGCTGGCAAAGCAGAGCTCTACGCGCGAGCAGGCCGGGTTCACCGCCAATGCGTGTCGCGTTAAAGGCAGTTCACATGCAAGCGATTCTGCGAATAGAGCGAACTGCGGCGCAGCGCTGCGAAGCGTTTCGCAAGCTTTCGTTTCACAGGCGTCGCCGCTGGGCGTTTCCCACCGCCGCGAAAACCAATGTTGCTGGCAAAAGATATGCGCTTGCAACCGGTTTTGGGGGCCTGCAAACGCAAAAAAGCGTAATATATATGCATTATTTTGTCATTGTTTTCAAAGTTTATTTAAATAAATATAAATCTTGCTTTTTAAGCATTCAACACTACTTTACATAATTTATTTTTTAAACAAACACAAGCAATGGCCTATGCGCACGCTTTCTTGCATGAAGCATCTACTGGTCACGTGGCAACGCCGAGCCGTCATTGGTTGAGATGCGGTGCTGCCGTGTCGCCGCCGCCAAAATTTCCAACTTGCCGAACATCGCCGCTCCAGCCGCTGGAGCTTCCTCCGCCGCTTGAAAGAGGGTGCATGCGCCGAGCGACGAGATTCTGGAGCGGTTCGCTTGCTTGTGAAACAGGTTTTACTCGCGGCAAACCCGCACCAGATGTGCACTTCACACCTTCCCGTGTGCTCCGAAGCGCGCTCTCTCGCGATCATATTTTTGGATATAAATAAAGCACTTGTGATACGCCTGCTATGCCAGCTGGCCAGCCCTTCTCGTGGCCCATGCGAGACAGAACGCTGAATACCCTTGCTTTTCTTCTATTGGCTGCCGCGCACCAAAACGGGTCTGTTCGAGCTTCGAACGCGGAACCGATCTCATTTATTGCATACCATGCATCCGCCAAATGTCACACGATATCTTCTTTAGCTTCAGTCCTATCAATGCATGACAGCGAACAACGACAAACTGAAGTTATCTGGCCATAAACAACGACAAACTGAAGTTATCTGGCCATAACTGTCGTGCCATTCCAGGTGCCGTTTCTGCGGTGAAGAGGGTTAAGAGACGACGCAACCTGCGGCGCGAGAGCTCAACTTCGAAAATTCTTTTCTCACTTGAAATAAAAATTACCTCTATAAAAATTTCAGAAACGAAAGGCAATAAACTGTTCCATTACTGACCCGCCGCGGTGGCTCAGTGGTTAGGGCGCTCGGCTACTGATCCGGTGTACCTGGGTTCGGACCCGACAGCGGCAGCTGCGTTTTTATGGAAGCAAAATGCTAAGGCGCCCCTGTGCTGTGCGATGTCAGTGCACGTTAAACATCACAGGTGGTCAAAATTGTTCCGGAGCCCCGCTTTTCTGCTTCCTTTTTTAACTCCCTCCTTTATCGCTTTCCTTACGGCGTGGTTCAGGTGTCCACCGATATATGAGACAGATACTGCGCCATTTCCTTTCCCCTGAATACAATTATTAATTATTATTAACCTGCTAATTATTGCAAAGTTTACTTGGAACACCTCAGGGTGAAATTAGCGAGTGCTTTTGGCTCAAAACGCACTTATTGCAACTTTAGTATTTTTTTGCATCGATGTACGCAGTTTCATCCCCTGTAACATTTGTTATAGGTACTACACATCTAAAGAAACCAAATCGCCTTTCGGGAATTTCCGAGACCCGCCGCGGTGGCTCAGTGGTTAGTGCGCTCGACTACTGATCCGGAGTTCCCGGGTTCGAACCCGACCGCGGCGGCTACGTTTTTATGGAGGAAAAACGCTAACGTGCCCGTGTGCTGTGCGATGTCAGTGCACGTTAAAGATCCCCAGGTGGTCGAAATTATTCCGGAGCCCACCACTACGGCACCTCCTTCTTCCTTTCTTCTTTCACTCCCTCCCTTATCCCTTCCCTTACGGCGCGGTTCAGGTGTCCAACGATATATGAGACAGATACTGCGCCATTTCCTTTCCCCAAAAACCAATTATTATTATTATTATTATAATTTCCGAGAGCAAGTTATATAAAATAAAAAACGACAGAAATGGCACATTTTTATACTATTTTACGTTTTTTTATACTACTTATCGGTGTTTCATTTCTCGGTTTTATTTTTCGGCGTGCGTCGAATTTTATCGAAACCCAGAATCTGTGCAAATGTCAATGAAAAAATTTTGAAGTGTTTTATATAAATTTGAATTTTGTAATAGTTATTAAACAGTGCCTGGTCTGTCGCCTTTTCTGTATATTCGAACTGCCCTCACCTCAAAATAAATTCTTTTTCGGCAAAAAAATTTTATGCTTTGATTACACACATTAGAATAAGTTTACATAAATTTTTTGAACAAGTTGGAGATAGCTGAGCGCAACGTCTGGGAAGTTTGGCGTGTAATGACCCATTTCTAGAGAAGGCAAGCGTAGCAGGGGGCGGCAGAAACTTAGGTGGGCGGATTAGATTAAGAATTTTGCGGGTATACAGTGGCGGTAGCTGGCAAATTACAGGGTTAATTGGAGGGACATTGAGAGGCCTTTGCCCTGCAGTTGGCATAGGCTGATCATGATTATGATGATCATGATCCATTTGTCAAAGGATCTCTTACGAAAAGAGCCGCCGGTCATACTGAAGATTATGGTGCTTCGGCCTTTGGAAACGGTACTGTAGCAACTCTCGGCGGCAAGCTCTAAACAGTAGTCTGTACCATTTGTAAGGGCTAAGCGCCGTAATCTGGAGTATGACAAGGTGCATTCTGTTAAATATCCTAGGAAGAAAACAACACTTAATGGAGTTCACCGAGAATCATTTGACTAACAGCTGTTATAGTCTTGACGAAACGCATGTTACAGATATGTACAGCATTCTCGGGCAAACATTTTGAAAATTGGAAAATTGTAAGCCACTCTTATGGAAATATTGAAGGTAATGGTGCATTCTTCTGATATGCAGCAAAATATTTCTGACAAAGCGCTTCCATAGATCGCATCGAACAGTTAAGACATCCATAGAACACCGATGGGGAATGCTTTTGACGGCAGCAAAAACGTTAATAGAAAAAAAGATACAAGACTGCCGTCAGCTGATCTGCGGATATAATGATTGTTGTAGTGAAATCTTAGATTATATGAAAAAAAACTGCGTTTCACGTTGAGAATTGTTTTTGTCCAGAATGGCTGGGTGTGGCAGTAGCGCATTCCGCTCAGAAGCTCTAGTATGTGTGTTCTGCCAAATTTATAGGAGGGAATGGCAACCGTTTCGGCAGCGGGCAGAATGCCTCTAGTGCTAGGATGCCGGAAGTGTTGGTTGATTGGCTGGCTATAGTAACTTGATGTGCACAGAGCATCTCGAAAAAGCGTTTTCTGTTTTATAGCGAAAGCTTTACTACTCCCATCTGTAGCTTCATCGCCGTGTGTGCGCGTTTTACCTTGAACCGAGAAGAAACCATGTGACAGCTACGACGCCGCCGAAACATAGCGCCTGATTTTTTGTTGCACGCCGTCGGCGTTCATTGTGTTCATTGCCGATGATTTTGAGGAAATGAAGGGTGCATAACTGGCTCTCTGGGTCAGTGGACGTCTCAATCGCCCTTTAAGGTACGTGGCGGTGGTGAGAGAGAGATGTGCGCTGCGTGCATCAGCACTGAGAACGTTGTGGTAGACACGCGGCACTGGAGCAATAGGCCGCAGAGTTTATTGGGTTGACCCACCTCTCGCGGTCAACGATTAATAATAACTGCCAGCTGACAGGGCGGGCTGCCTATCCAGTGTGCGGAACGCACTCAACGTTACAGACGTCAAGCCGCGTCTACTTGCCCGATAAACCACAGCTTTCGCTCTCTAACCACGTTCAACAGTAGTTAAACTGCGGATAATTTTTTATTAGTTTGCAATGTTTTTTGTTTCAAGTTCGGTTTCCTTGGCATTAATTCGAATGTCACTCGAGATAGAGTGATCCTTTTCTTTTTTGGCTCTCTCTCATTAATCATGTATGTGCGCCTCCTAGTCTTTAGATCTTATTCATGGCATATTTCTAATGTTACCAAAGCTAGCCAATATTTCCACCCATATCGATTCTGCTTTATATCTCGTGAAAAGTTTAGTGCGTATTTTGTTGCTGTGGTTGAATCAATGAATTTAAATGCCAATTGGGCCCTGTCTTGAAGGAGCCTTTATGATACTTTCAAAGCTCGAGCAATGTTACAGAGTAGATTTAATGTAATTTGTTCTGACTGCATGCGGCTCCATATAATGCCAGTTAAACTCTATACGTTGTGCAAACATACGTTGTTTTGTGGCCGCCGTGATGGCTGAGTGTTTACGGCGCTCGGCTGCTGGCCCGAAAGACGCGGGCTCAATCCGGGCCGCGGCGGTCCAATTTCGATGAATGCGAAGCTCTAGAGGCCCGGGTACTGTGCGATGTCAGTGCACGTTAAAGAACCCCAGCTGGTCGAAATTTCCGGAACCCTTCACTGCGGTTTCTCTCATAGCTGAGTCGCCTTTTGGATGTTAAACCTCATAAACAAAATAAACATACGTTGTTTTGTAACTGATTTGTTGCTGTAGGGATTCAACCCAAGTGGATGCCACTGCTCGTGGTTAGCATACTCAGCTGGAACAGTGTGTATGGCGCCACTCTGCTGGAAGAAGGTGCGCAGAAGGTAGAATACAGGTGCCGCCACCCCAATATGTCGGAGCTCGTAAAGAATACGGCCCCCCGCACCAGATAGCCGAAAAGCATCAGTAGATACCTGGTGACGATCGAAGCCGTTGTCTGCATTCGCCGCATTTCTCACGGCAACGGAGATGAATCCGGCAAGAACCTGCACAAACAGCGGCACATCAGCTGACACTTTCGGAACGGAGGTTCCGCTTCCACTGCCGACGGAAGACGCAGATGTTCCTTTTGTAGGCAAGAACCTGGCTTGAGGTGCGAATGGCGCCACTCTGAAAGAAGGTGCGCAAAATATAGAATCAACGTGCCGGCACTCCAAGATGTCGGAGCTATTAAGGAATACGCCCCCCGCACCGGATAGCCGAAAAGCATCAGTAGATACCAGGTGACGATCGAAGCCGTTGTCTGCATTCGCCGCATTTCCCACGACGACGGAGATGAATCCGGCAAAAACCTGCACAAACAGCGACACTGCAGCTGACATTATCGGGACGCAGTTGCCGGTTGCACTGCCGATGGAAGACGCAGATGTTCTTAGTACAGGCAAGAACCTGGCTTGAGTAGTGAATGGTGCCACTCTGCTAAAAGAAGGTGTGCAGAAGGTACAATCCACGGTGGAAGAATAGACTAGGTGCCTGAACGGCGCCGCCTCTCCAGCGGTCGATGTTGACGACCGCCGGGTCGTGTTTTCAGGGAGTGCCGTGAAATGGCGCTGGCAGGTTAGAGGGTCAACAGGCAGAACAAGCCCGCGGGCGGCCGCAGTTGGTGGAGAAGCAATGATCGCTGCACTTTTGCGCCACGTGTTTTTTTTTTGCGCATTACATTTTCCGTCATGCACTCGTGTGCACTGTGGTGATGGGCAAAAGCTGTTTTGTTCCCCGCTGCTCTATGGGATACAAGTCCTGCCGCGACAAGTTCTCTCTCTTCTCAGCGCCAAAGGATGAAGAGCGACTACGCGTGTGGCGACGCGCCATCCCAAGATAGGATCGTCTACTGCAGGCGACAGACTAGGTGTGTGAGCAGCATTTGGAGCCTCACATTGTGTCAAAGACTTGGACTACAGAGCACAATGGACACGTCCTGGTAAGCACGCCTCGTCGAGCTTTATTAGCAAAGGACGCCGTGCCCACGAGGTTTCCCGATTGTCCTGCTTATCTGTCTAAAACGCTGAAAAGCAAGAAGCAGCCAGCCGAGAGACAGCTTCTCGCCCCATCGAAAAAGAAAAACAGCCCATGGTGTGTCAGCTCCAGTTGCGACCATTCCGACAAGGGATATCATGGTATTGAAATGGGTGAGGCAAAGAGCATCGTCTTCCTATAGAGTTGAGGCGAACTAGGACCCTTCAGAATCGCTCTTCCAAGTCAGCACTTGCGGTTTCTGTGCGAAGCACATCGGAAGCATGTCCTCCAGAGATTATTGGCGCCGGTGGTTTGTTCGCCGCTCCGCGGCCTGTTGAAATTGACGAGACCATGGAGGTCCGCACAGTGCTGGTGGGGAGATCTGTCTCCATTGAAAAGCTCCAACAATCAAACAGTTGGCAACAGTTGGGGGCATGAAGTCCTTTCTACAGTACGTGCAAAATATCAAACTTTGCGCTGGTGGACCAAGCACTGCTGAATACCCCAAAGCAGAACCAGAGTGCCTTCATCGACCTTAGCAGCATGTGGCGCCACAAGGAGTGTGAATTCTTCCTGAGTGGCGAGGTGTCAGTTTGCCAAAAATGTCTCAGTCTGTCAGACACTTTGCGGATCCACCAAACGCGGGCACTGAAGAAAAAGAGCAGCTCAAATCCAGGTGGTATTCACTTTTCGCGTTCCCAGCAAAGCAGTGAAAGACTTGCTGCACTGCGGCGGAAAAAGTATGTCCTGAAGAGATCGAAAAACCACCTTCTTCATCGCTTTAAGGATCTTTCGTTGCAGCTTAAGGAAGTCCGTGAATGCTTGCAAAAGATTTCTGAGGAAGAGCTCGAGACCAAGCTTTGCAAGCTTGTCCTTCCAAGTGTGCAGCTAACTGCAATCAAGGAATGCTTAGCTGCAGCAAGGCTCGTCAACAAGAAAAATCGTCGCTACACTGAAGATTGGCTCCTGATGTGCCTCTTGTTACATATACGACGCCCATCAGCGTACACATTCCTACGTGAAAACAATGTGCTCCCTCGTCCATGTGTGACAACAGTGCGGAAATATCTTAGCATGATCAGACTGAAATGCGGCTTTGATAGCAGATTTTTTGCAGCATTTAAAGGAAAGATGGCTACCAAAGACGAATATCAGCGCCACGGTATCTTGATCTTTGATGAAATGTGTGTGAGAAAGGAAATGCGTGTGCGTTCGAAATCAATGACCTATGCAGGGTTCAGTGACTTTGGTGATGGTGTAGGGACCAGTGATGACCTCGCTGACCACGGACTCGTGTTTGCATTCCGTGCATTCGGAGACCAGTATTCTCAGCCCATTGCGGTGTTTGCCAGCAAAGGAGCGACAAAAGGAACAATGCTTGCACAGCTTGTTTTGGAAGCTGTTTTTATGCTGGAGGATGCTGGCGCTTTAGTTAATGCAGTGGTGTGTGACGGAGCAGACACCAACCGGTATATGTGGAAAGAGTTTGGAGTAAGTGGCAGCCTAAAGTGCACCAAAAGCTCCTTCACACACCCTGTTGATGACAAGCGCAGCATTTTTGCTTTTTCAGATGCTCCGCACCTTAAGAAGTGTGTGCGGAACCGTTTGCATGCTCGAAAGGTTTTGAACTTTCATGGTGGTCGTGTCCAGTGGGCACACTATGATAAGCTGTTTGTTGAGGACAAAAAGCAGCCTGGACATTTGCGTGTTTGCCAAACGCTTACATATGCTCATCTCTATCCATCAAACACTGAGAAAATGCGAGTAAAGCTCGCCACTCAGCTGTTCAGTCGATGTGTGGCTAGTGGGTTGGAGTTTTACTCGCACAGAAAGACAATTGGACTGGAGAATGTTAAAGCAACTGCGGAAATCACTTTGAAATTTAATGATATGTTCGATGCTCTTAATCGGATTTATCCTAAAGAAGGAATCACTGCAAGAAGCAAGGACTTGAGACTTCTTGCCTCTTTCTTGTACTGGTTAAACAAGTGTGAGGGTGAAGTGGTGGCTGGGAGGATATCCCGTGCACATTTTTTGACCGATAAGACTGCAGCAGGCCTGCGTGTCACAGTTCTTTTAGCTTTTGAGATAACAAGGTATTTGCTGAAACACTGTGTTTAAGTATGTCTTGAATGGCAAATTTAACTAAGATATACTGCAGCGTTTTTTTGGGACCATCCGCCAAGCAGGTCAGAATGACCATCCCTCCTAGCCCACTTTTCTTCAGTTGTACAATATGCTTTCAGTGTACATTCTGATTAAGCCGCCAAAGTTCGGAAACTGCCAGGTAGAGCAAGCTCGAGAAGCACATGTGCTCACATTGCTGATCTCAAGTTTGCATTTCAGGCAGACGAAAATCAAGAGACTCGTCGTCAGCAGTTGAAATGCAAATTGGATGGTTTGGTTGTCGCTGAGGTTGAGTGTGATGAGGATTTTTACGATATCTACTCAGAGTGAGAGGCAGTTTACTGCATTGTCTATTACTTGGCTGGTTTTATGTGCAGAAAAATTCTTAAGTATTCAACTTGCTCAGCGTGCCGAGAGAGCCTCATAGAAGAGAGTTAGATTCATGCTAAGCCTCAAAGCATACTGTTGAATTTTAAAACGAGAGGTGGCCTCCTACATCCAAAGATTCGAATTTTTTTCTTTGCTGCAGGTGGCTGAAAAAGAGTTTCAGCAACATGCCACACTCAGGAATGCATATGAGCTGACAGTAGAGGCTATGCTGGAAAAGCATACCTTCTCGTTCACATGCAGGGACCACAAAGAAGACATTATGGCAAATTTGTTGCACTATTATATAGCTATGAGGATGATGCAGATCTGCAAACAAGGAAAGATAGGCTACAAGACAAACATGTAGCATCTGAGGAAGCTTTCTAAGCTTGTCTAGGATGAACATCTTTGAGAGCTTGTAGAACTGTTTCCTCATGTGCTACCATGCTTATCACGTGTCAAGCAATAAACGTTCCTTTGCTGTGTTCCCGGCAGTGCTGCGTGAAATTTCAAAGGCCCGGCCTGCAAATGTGACTTGGCATGTGTGTGCGCTTGCAGTGAACACGCAGCATCGGCGACGCAGGTATTAGAAAAAAGCGGCCCGGAGCTCACGCAGGGTCGTAATTTTTGCGTTAATATGGAGCTGCAAACCAAGATACCTACAGGTTTCTGACGAATAATGCGAGAGAGAATAATGTGTACGAAACAACGATTGCCTTCATTTATTTAGCAGGAGTCCGTTAATCTGACATGCGCGGCTAGAGACAGCCTTGACATCCAAATCGCTTGCAGTTAGAAACCGCCTCGCAAGAATTTTGCATTCCGCAATAGCCGGATTGTTTTGCATTAGTAATAAAGCAGAGAAATAGTAAACAGTCTCTACGGTGGATCACTAGTTGCGAAGCACATTTAGGTCTGGATATATTGCTACTACGCTTAGATATTTAAAAGGAAATACCTAACTTTGCTTCCCAAAGGCTCGCCAGAACTTCATACTGGTACAGAGGCATATATGGCATAATTTACCAGCGATTATTTAACGCACGGGCATGTTTGAGGAGCCCCGCGCGCCGCGCCAGACACTGGTTGACCCCCCAATAATCCGCACCATCTGGCGAGAGAGACGTAAACCTCGACCAAAAAAATCACCGGCGCGGCAGCCTCGTTCGGACACCTAGTCTAATCTTCCACCATGGTGCAATCAACGTGCCGCCACCCCAATATGTCGGAGCTCGTAAAGAAAATGCCTCCCGCACCGGATAGCCGAAAAGCATCACTAGATACCAGGTGACTATCGAAGCCTTTGTCTGCATTCGCCGTATTTCCCACGACGACGAAGATGAATCGGGCAAGAACCTGTACAAAAAGGGGCACATCAGCTAACATTATCGGGACGGAGTCCCCGCTTCCACTGCCGATGGAAGACGCAGATGTTCTTAGTTGAGGCAAGAACCTGGCCTGAGGTGTGAATTTCGTCATATGATAGAACAACGTGCGCTGAAGGTAGAATCCACGTGCAGCCTCTCAAAGATATCGGAGCTCGTAAAGAATACACCCCCCGCACCTGATAGCCGAAAAGCATCAGTAGATACCAGGTGACGATCGAAGCCTTTGTCTGCATTCGCCGCATTTCCCATGACGACGGAGATGAATCCAGAAAGAACCCGCACAAACAGCGGCACATCAGCTGACACTATCGGGACGGAGTTGCCGCTTCCACTGCCGATGGAAGACGCAGATGTTCCTAGTATAGGCAAGAACCTGACTTGAGGCAGAATTGACATCTGAGCTAGTTGGTTTTTCATTGCGCTCTAGCGTTAAAAAGGCTGAAGGCCTAAGGCTCGAAGTCTTCTTTTCAGCCAAAACGCATAAGGACGACATACCCTTCCGTGCTATTGTCACTGAGCGGTCGACTTGGCAACATGCCGTTTCATGCTTCCTGCAAAAGCACCTAAAAGGCCTTACCTTAGCGGACCCATATCAGACGCCAAATTCTTTGGCTGTTGTCGACTACCTTAAGAATCATAATCCTAAAGGAGCGTCTGCATTTAGTATTGATGTTAAGGACCTCTTCTACTCGCTGCCACATGACACACTGATGAAATTTGTTAGTGATTGCATTACCGAGGATAATGATGAACAATGCTTTGTCAATGCCTGTGGTATTTCCGTTCCTTCGTTTTTAGAAGTGCTGTCGTTTTATCTGGCTTCTACTTTTGTTGACTAGAATGGGCATTTGTTTATTCAAAAGGCAGGTGTTTGTATCGGATCCAAAGTAGCGCCCGTCCTCAGTGATATCTTCCTGTCTCGAGTTGACTCTTATATTGAAAAGAATCAGAGTGGCCTTGAAAAAAAGATTTTCAGGTATGTCGATGATTATCTGGTGTTTGTTGACCGACTTGAATTTACAAGGAGGGCGGTGGACATTATTAAGATTTTTAAAGAATATGGGCGTGGATTACAGTTCACCTTTGAAACTCCTACAAACGATTGCCTGCAGTTCCTTGACACAAAACATCATTTCGTGCAGGATCATGTGTGCTGGAGGTATTCTCCGAGGTCTGATAAACCACTCTTAAATCATGAATCAAATCACTCAAAAATTGTGAAGTGCGGCATTGCTGTCTCCTGCCTAGGATCGTCTTTGCTCAAGTCGTGCCCTCACGAAATGAAGGAAAGTTTCTGCGAGCAAGTGAACAGACTAAGATTGGCTGGATTTCCAGAGGACGTGCTGTTTCTAGCTTCTAGCAAGGTGCTGAAAAAAGTAAAAGAGTTCAATAGGTCACTTTTGAAGGGTTCTGAGGAGAAAAAGAAAAATATTGCAGTCATACCTTATGTTCATCGGTTTTCTCATCAACTAAAAAACGTGGGTAACAGATATGGTGTTAATGTTCTCTTCCCTGCCCCTCAGAAAGTTAGTAGTGTTTGTGCGAAGGTCGCTGCGCGCTCTAGCAGCGGTGTATGTGATAAACGAAAGCGCTGCTGCACTGTGAATCACAAGAACCGCTATGTCAGATGTTCAAAAGGAGTGGTGTATCACATTCCCCTTTCTTGTGGCCGGACCTATATCGGTCAAACGGGCCGCTGCCTTAATGTGCGCTTGCAAGAGCATTTTTTGTCATTGAATAAGTCGCCTTCATCTAATCTCGCTAAGCACTGTTCAAAATGCAGCGGCTGCAAGCCTTTGCTTGACCAAACTAAAATCTTGTTCCGACACCCTAATCACCTAACCAGAGAGATTTCAGAGGCCTATCACATCCGTAAGAATCAGCACACGTGTGTTGCCGACCCTATGGTGGTTTTGCATGAAAGAGAGTTTTGTTATCTTGACGCACCTGTATGAGCACTTTTCCTGTCACGCCTGCGCGATGGCTTTGTTTTGTTTGTGATTGTTCTTCCTTTTGTGTGTTTCTCGAATAAACGCGCAGTTGCGAGTAAGCGCTTGTGTTGTTTGGTCTCCCTTCTCTGTTGTCCTAAGTGCGCTTTATAATTTTTGAAAACCTGACTTGAGGTGTGAATGTCGTCACTATGCTAGAAGACGGCGCGGAGAAGGTAGAATCCACGTGCTGCCACCCCAAGATGTCAGAGCTCGTAAAGAATACGCCCCCCGCACCGGATAGCTGAAAATCATCAGTCGATACCAGGTGACGATCGAAGCCTTTGTCTGCATTCGCCGCATTTCCCACGACGACGGAGATGAATCCGGCAAGAACCTGCACAAGCAGCAGCACATCAGCTCGCTCTAACGGGACGGAGTTGCCGCTTCCACTGCCGATGGAAGACGCAGATGTTCCTAGTATAGGCAAGAACGTGGCCGGAGGTGTGAATGTTTGCCACTACACTAGAATAAGGTGCGCAGAAGGTACAATCCACGTGCCGCCACCCCAAGGTGTCGGAGCTCGTGAAGAATACGCCCCCCGCACCGGATAGCCGAAAAGCATCAGTAGATGCCAGGTGACGATCGAAGCCTTTTTCTGCATTCGCCGCATTTCCCACGACGACAGAGATGAATCCGGCAAGAACCTGCACAAACAGCGGCACATCAGCTGACATCTGGACGGAGTTGCCGCTTCCACTACCGATGGAAGACGCAGATGTTCTTAGTTGAGGCAAGAACCTGGCCTGAGGTGTGAATGGCGCCACCCTTCTAGAAGTTGCGCAGAAAGTACAATCCACGTGCTGCCACCCCAAGATGTCGGACTCGTAAAGAATACGCCCTCCGCTATGGATAGCCGAAAGCATCACTAGATACCAAATGACGATCGAAGCCTTTGTCTGCATTCGCCGCATTTCCCTCGACGACGGAGATGACTCGGGCAAGAACCAGCACAATCAGCGGCACATCAGCTAACATTATCGGGACGGAGTTACCGCTTCCACCACCGATGGAAGACGCAGATGTTCTTAGTGCGGGCAAGAACCTGGCTTGAGGTGTAATTGGCGCCACTCTGCAAGAAGAAGGTGCGCAGAAAGTATAATCCACGTGCCGCAACCCCCAGATGTCGGAGCACGTAAAGAATACCCCCCCCCCCCCCACCGGATAGCCGAAAAGCATCAGTAGATACCAGGTGACGATCGAAGCCTTTCTCTGCATTCACCGCATTTCCCCGACGACAGATATGAATCCGGCAAGAACCTGCACAAACAGCGGCACATCAGCTGACACTATCGGGATGGAGTTGCCGCGTCCACTGCCGATGGAAGACGCAGATGTTGCTAGTATAGGCAAGAACCTGACGTTTGTTGTGAATGTCGCCACTATGCTAGAAGAAGGTGCGGAGAAGGAAGAATCCACGTGCTGCCACCGCAAGATGTCAGAGCTCGTAAAGAATACGCGCCACGCACCGGATAGCCGAAAATCATCAGTAGATACCAGGTGACGATCGAAGCCTTTGTCTGCATTCGCCGTATTTCCCTCGACGACGGAGATGAATCGGGCAAGAACCTGCCCAAACAGCGGCACATCAGCTAACATTATCGGGACGGAGTTCCCGCATCCACTGCCGATGGAAGACGCAGATGTTCTTAGTGCGGGCAAGAACCTGGCTTGAGGTGTGAATGGCGCCACTCTGCTAGAAGAAGGTGCGCAGAAAGTAGAATCCACGTGCCGCCAACCCAAGATGTCGCAGCACGTAAAGAATACGCCCCCCGCACCGGATAGCCGAAAAGCATCAGTAGATACCTGGTGATGATGGAAGCCTTTGTCTGCATTCGCCGCATTTCCCACGACGACAGATATGAATCCGGCAAGAACCTGCACAAACAGCGGCACATCAGCTCACACTATCGGGACGGAGTTGCCGCTTCCACTGCCGATGGAAGACGCATATGTTCCTAGTATAGGCAAGAACCTGGCTTGAGGTGTGAATGTCGCCACTATGATAGAACGGGCGCAGAAGGTAGAATCCACGTGCAGCCACTCCAAGATGTCGGAGCTCGTATAGAATACGCCCCCCGCAGCGGATAGCCGAAAAGCATCAGTAGATACCAGGTGACGATCGAAGCCTTTGTCTGCATTCGCCGCATTTCCTACGACGACGGAGATGAATCCGGCAAGAACCTGCACAATCAGCGGCACATCAGCTGACACTACCGGGATGGAGTTGCCGCGTCGACTGCCGATGGAAGACGCAGATGTTGCTAGCATAGACAAGAACCTGACTTTTGTTGTGAATGTCGCCACTATGCTAGAAGAAGGTGCGGAGAATGTAGAATCCACGTGCTGCCACCCCAAGATGCAGAGCTCGTAAAGAATACGCGCCCCGCACCGGATAGCCGAAAATCATCAGTAGATACCAGGTGACGATCGAAGCCTTTGTCTGCATTCGCCGCATTTCCCACGACTTAGGAGATGAATCCGGCAAGAACCTGCACAAACAGCGGCACATCAGCTCGCACTATCGGGACGGAGTTGCCGCTTCCACTGCCGATGGAAGACGCAGATGTTCCTAGTACAGGCAAGAACCTGACTTGAGGTGTGAATGCCGCCCCTATGCTAGAAGAAGGTGCGGAGAAGACAGAATCCACCTGCTGCCACCCCAAGGTGTCAGAGCTCATAAAGAATACGCCCCCCGCACCAGATAGCCGAAAATCATCAGTAGATACCAGGTGACGATCGAAGCCTTTGTCTGCATTCGCCGCATTTCCCACGACTTTGGAGATGAATCCGGCAAGAACCTGCTCAAACAGCGGCACATCAGCTCACACTATCGGAACGGAGTTGCCGCTTCCACTGCCGATGGAAGACGCAGATGTTCCTAGTACAGGCAAGAACCTGACTTGAGGTGTGAATGTCGCCCCTATGCTAGAAGAAGGTGCGGAGAAGATAGAATCCACCTGCTGCCACCCCAAGGTGTCAGAGCTCGTAAAGAATACGCCCCCCGCACCAGATAGCCGAAAATCATCAGTAGATACCAGGTGACAATCGAAGCCTTTGTCTGCATTCGCGGCGTTTCCCACGACGACGGAGATGAATCCGGCAAGAACCTGCACAAACAGCGGCACATCAGCTCACACTATCGGGACGGAGTTGCCGCTTCTACTGCCGATGGAAGACGCAGATGTTCCTACTATAGGCAAGAACATGGCTTGAGGTGTGAATGTCGCCACTACGCTAGAAGAAGGTGCGCAGAAGGTACAATCCACGTGCCGCCACCCCGAGATGTCGGAGCCCGTAAAGAATACGTTCCCTCACCGGATAGCCGAAAAGCATCAGTAGATACCAGGTGACGATCGAAGCCTTTGTCTGCATTCGCCGCATTTCCCACGACGACGGAGATGAATCAGGCAAGAACCTGCCCAAACAGCGGCACATCAGCTAACATTATCGGGACGGAGTTCCCGAATCCACTGCCGATTGAAGACGCAGATGTTCCTACTATAGGCAAGAACCTGGCTTGAGGTGTGAATGTAGCCACTATGCTAGATGAAGGTGCGCAGAAGGTAGAATCCTCGAGCCGCCACCCCAAGATGTAGGAGCCCGTAAAGAATACGCCCCCAGCACCTGACAGCCTAAAAGCATCAGTAGATACCAGGTGACGACCTAAGCCTTTGTCTGCATTCGCCGCATTTCCCATGACGACGGAGATGAATCCGGCAAGAACCTGCACAAAGAGCGGCACATCAGCTGACACTTTCGGGACAAAGTTGCCGCTTCCACTGCCGATGGAAGACGCAGATGTTCCTAGTATAGGCAAGAACCTGACTTGAGGTGTGAATGTCGCCACTATGCTAGAAGAAAGTGCGCAGAAGGTAGAATAAACGTGGCGCCACCCCAAGATGTCGGAGCTCGTAAAGAATACGCCCCCTGCACCGGATAGCTGAAAAGCATCAGTAGATACCACGTGACGACCGAAGCCTTTGTCTGCATTCGCCGCATTTCCCACGACGACGGAGATGAATCCGGCAAGAACCTGCGCAAACGGCGGCACATCAGCTGACACTATAGGAACGGAGTTGCCGCTTCCACTGCCGATGGAAGACGCAGATGTTCCCACTATAGGCAAGAAGCTGACTTGAGGTGTGAATGTCGCCACTACGCTACAAGAAGGTGCACAGAAGGTAGAATCCAGGTGCCGCCACCCCATGATGTCGGATCTCGTAAAGAATACGCCTCCAGCACCGGATAGCCGAAAAGCATCACTAGATACCAGATGACGATCGAAGCCTTTGTCTGCATTCGCCGCATTTCCCTCGAAGACGGAGATGAATCAGGCAAGAACCAGGCCAAGCAGCGGCACATCAGCTAACATTTTCGGGACGGAGTTCCCGCAAATACTGCCGATGGAAGACGCAGATGTTCTTAGTGCGGGAAAGAACTTGGCTTGAGGTGTGAATGGCGCCACTCTGCTAGAAGAAGGTGCGTAGAAAGTAGAATCTACGTGCCGCCACCCCAAGATGTCGGAACACGTAAAGAATACGCCCCCCGCACCGGATAGCCGAAAAGAATCAGTAGATACCAGGTGACGATCGAAGCCTTTGTCTGCAATCGCCGCATTTCCCACGACGACAGATATGAATCCGGCAAGAACCTGCACAAACAGCGGCACATCAGCCCACACTATCGGGACGGAGTTGCCGCTTCCACTGCCGATGGAAGACGCAGATGTTCGTAGTATAGGCAAGAACATGACTTGAGGTGTGAATGTCGCCACTACGCTAGAAGAAGGTGCGCAGAAGGTACAATCCATGTGCCGCCATGCCAAGATGTCGGAGCTCGGAAAGAATACGCCCCCGCACCGGATAGCTGGAAAGCATTAGTAGATACCAGGTTACGATCGAAGCCTTTGTCTGCATTCGCGGCATTTCCCACGACGACGGAGATGAATCCGGCAAGAACCCGCACAAACAGCGGCACATCAGCTTACACTATCGGGACTGAGTTGCCGCTTCTACTGCCGATGGAAGACGGAGATGTTCCTACTATATTAAGAACATGGCTTGAGGTCTGAATCTCGCCACTTCGCTAGAAGAAGGTGCGCAGAAGGTACAATCCACGTGCCGCCACCCCAAGATGTCGGAGCATGTAAAGAATACGTTCCCTCACCGGATAGCCGAAAAGCATCAGTAGATACCAGGTGACGATCGAAGCCTTTGTCTGCATTCGCCGCATTTCCCACGACGACGGAGATGAATCAGGCAAGAACCTGCCCAAACAGCGGCACATCAGCTAACATTATCGGGACGGAGTTCCCGCATCCACTGCCAATGGAAGACGCAGATGTTCCTACTATAGGCAAGAACATGGCTTGAGGTGTGAATGTCGCCACTACGCTAGAAGAAGGTGCGCAGAAGGTACAATCCACGTGCCGCCATGCCAAGATGTCGCAGCTCGGAAAGAATACGCCCCCGCACCGGATAGCTGGAAAGCATTAGTAGATACCAGGTTACGATCGAAGCCTTTGTCAGCATTCGCCGCATTTCCCACGACGACAGATATGAATCCGGCAAGAACCTGCACAAACAGCGGCACATCAGCTGACACTATCGGGACGGAGTTGCCGCTTCCACTGCCGATGGAAGACGCAGAAGTTCCTAGCATAGGCAAAAACATGGCTTGAGGTGTGAATGTCGCCACTACGCTAGAAGGTGCGGAGAAGGTACAATCCACGTGCCGCCACGCCAAGATGTCGGAGCTCGTAAAGAATACGCCCCCCCCCCCCGCAACGGATAGCCGAAAAGCATCAGTAGATACCAGGTGACGATCGAAGCCTTTGTCTGCATTCGCCGCATTTCCCACGACGACGGAGATGAATCCGGCAAGAACCTGCACAAACAGCGGCACATCAGCTCACACTTAGGGACGGAGTTGCCGCTTCCACTGCTGATGGAAGACGCAGATGTTCCTACTATAGGCAAGAACATGGCTTGAGCTTTGAATGTAGCCACTACGCTTGAAGAAGGTGCGCAGAAGGTACAATCTACGTGCCGCCACCCCAAGATGTCGGAGCTCGAAAACAATACGCCCCCGCAACGGATAGCCGAAAGCCATCAGTAGATACCAGGTGAAGATCGAAGCCTTTGTCTGCATTCGCCGCATTTCCCACGACGACGGAGATGAATCCGGTAAGAACCTGCACAAACAGCGGCACATCAGCTGACACTATCGGGATGGAGTTGCCGCATACAATGCCGTTGGAAGACGCAGATGTTCCAAGTATAGGCAAGAACCTGACTTGAGGTGTGAATGTCGCCACTATGCTAGAAGAACGTGCGCAGTAGGTAGAATTCACGTGCCACCACCCCAGATGTCGGAGATAGTAAGGAATACGTTCCCCGCACCGGATAGCCGAAAAGCGTCAGTATATACCAAGTGACGATCGAAGCCTTTGTCTGCATTCGTCGCATTTCCCACGACGACGGAGATGAATACGGCAAGAACCTGCAAAAACAACGGCACATCAGCTCACACTATCGGGACGGAGTTGCCGCTTCCACTGCCGATTGGAGACGCAGATGTTTATACTTTAGGCAAGAACATGGCTTGAGGTGTGAATGTGGCCACTATGCTAGAAGAACGTGCGCAGAAGGTACAATCCACTTGCCGCCACCCCAAGATGTCGGAGCCCGTAAAGAATACGCCCCCAGCACCTGATAGCCTAAAAGCATCAGTAGATACCAGGTGACGACCGAAGCCTTTGTCTGCATTCGCCGCATTTCCCACGACGACAGATATGAATCCGGCAAGAACCTGCACAAACAGCGGCACATCAGCTGACACTATCGGGACGGAGTTGCCGCTTCCACTGCCGAGGGAAGACGCAGATGTTCCTAGCATAGGCAAAAACATGGCTTGAGGTGTGAATGTCGCCACTACGCTAGAAGGTGCGGAGAAGGTACAATCCACGTGCCGCCACGCCAAGATGTCGGAGCTCGTAAAGAATACGCCCCCCCGCAACGGATAGCCGAAAACCATCAGTAGATACCAGGTGACGATCGAAGCCTTTGTCTGCATTCGCCGCATTTCCCACGACGACGGAGATGAATCCGGCAAGAACCTGCGCAAACAGCGGCACATCAGCTGACACTATCGCGATGGAGTTGCCGCTTCCACTGCCGATGGAAGGCGCAGATGTTCCTAGTATAGGCAAGAACATGCCTTGAGGTGTGAATGTCGCCACTACGCTAGAATAAGGTACGCAGAAGGAACAGTCCACGTGCCGCAACCCCAAGATATCGGAGCTCATAAAGAAAACGCCCCCCGCACCGGAGAGCCGAAAAGCATCAGTAGATACCTGGTGACGATCGAAGCCTTTGTCTGCATTCGCCGCATTTCACACGACGACGGAGATGAATCCGGCAAGCACCTGCACAAACAGCGGCATATCAGCTGACACTGTCGGGACAGAGTTGCCGCTTCCACTGCCAATGGAAGACGCAGATGTTCCAAGTATGGGCAAGAACCTGACTTGAGGTGTGAATGTCGCCACTATGCTAGAAGAAGGTGCGGAGAAGACAGAATCCACGTGCAGCCACCCCAAGGTGTCAGAGCTCGTAAAGAATACGCCCCCCGCACCGGATAGCCGAAATTGATCAGTAGATACCAGGTGACAATCGAAGCTTTTGTCTACATTCGCCGCATTTCCCTCGACGATGGAGATGAATCGGGCAAGAACTTGTCCAAACAGCGGCACATCAGCTAACATTATCGGGACGGAGTTCCCGCATCCACTGCCGATGAAAGACGCAGATGTTCTCAGTGCGGGCAAGAACCTGGCTTGAAGTGTGAATGGCGCCACTCTGCTAGAAGAAGGTGCGCAGAAAGTAGAGTCCACGTGCCGGCACCACAAGATGTCGGAGCTCGTAAAGGATACGCCCCCCGCACCGGATAGCCGAAAAGCATCCGTAAATACCAGGTGACGATCGAAGCCTTTGTCTGCATTCGCCGCATTTCCCACGACGACGGAGATGAACCCAGCATCAACCTGCACAAACAGCGGCACATCAGCTCGCACTATCGGGACGGAGTTGCCGCTTCCACTGCCGATGGAAGACGCAGATGTTCATAGCATAGGCAAGAACATGGCTTGAGGTGTGAATGTCGCCACTATGATAGAACTTGCGCAGGAGGTAGAATCCACGTGCAGCCACTCCAAGATGTCGGAGCTCGTATAGAATACGAACCCCGCTGCGGATAGCCGAAAAGTATCAGTAGATGCCAGGTGACGATCGAAGCCTTTGTCTGCGTTCGCCGCATTTCTCACGACGACGGAGATGAATCCGGCAAGAACATGCACAAACAGCGGCACATCAGCTCACACTATCGGGACGGAGTTGCAGCTTCCACTGCCGATGGAAGACGCAGATGTTCCTAGCATAGGCAAAAACATGGCTTGAGGTGTGAATGTCGCCACTACGCTAGAAGGTGCGGAGAAGGTACAATCCACGTGCCGCCACCCCAAGATGTCGGAGCTCGTAAAGAATACGCCCCCCCCCCCGCACCGGATAGCCGAAAAGCATCAGTAGATACCAGGTGATGATCGAAGCCTTTGTCTGCATTCGCCGCAATTCCCACGACGACGGAGATGAATCCGGCAAGAACCTGCAAAAACAGCGGCACATCAGCTCACACTATCAGGACGGATTTGCCGCATCCAATGCCGATGGAAGACGCAGATGTTCCTAGTATAGGCAAGAACCTGACTTGAGGTGTGAATGTCGCCGCTATGCTAGAAGAAGGTACGCAGAAGGTAGAATAAACGTGCTGCCACCCCAAGATGTCGGAGCTCGTAAAGAATACGCCCCCCGCACCGGATAGCCGAAAAGCATCAGTAGATACCAGGTGACGAACGAAGCCTTTGTCTGCCTTCGCCGCATTTCTCACGACGATGGAGATGAATCCGGCAAGAACATGCACAAACAGCTGCACATCAGCTCACACTATCAGGACGGAGTTGCCGCTTCCACTGCCGATGGAAGACGGAGATGTTCCTAATATAGGCAAGAACATGGCTTGAGGTGTGAATGTCGCCACTACGCTAGAAGGTGCGGAGAAGGTACAATCCACGTGCCGCCACCCCAAGATGTCGGAGCTCGTAAAGAATACGCCCCCCCCCCGCACCGGATAGCCGAAAAGCATCAGTAGATACCAGGTGATGATCGAAGCCTTTGTCTGGTTACGTCGCATTTCCCACGACGACGGAGATGAATCCGGCAAGAACCTGCACAAGCAGCGGCACATCAGCTGACACTATCGGGATGGAGTTGCCGCTCCCACTGCCGATGGAAGACGCAGATGTTCCTTGTATAGGCAAGAACCTGACTTGAGGTGTGAATGTCGCCATTATGCTAGAAGAAGGTGCGTAGAAAGAAGAATATACATGCCGCCACCCCAAGATGTCGGAGCTCGTAAAGAACGCGCCCCTTGCACCTGACAGCCGAAGAGCATCAGCAGATACCAAGTGACGACCGAAGCCTTTGTCTGCATTCGCCGCATTTCCCACGAGGACGGAGATGAATCTGGCAAGAACCTGCACAAACAGCGGCACATCAGCTGACACTTTCGGGACGGAGTTGCCGCTTCCACTGCCGATGGAAGACGCAGATGATCCTAGTATAGGCAAGAACCAGACTTGAGGTGTGAAGGTCGCCACTACGCTAGAAGAAGGTGCGCAGAAGGTAGAATACAGGTGCCGCACCACAAAATGTCGGAGCTCGTAAATAATACACCCCCCGCACCGGATAGCCGAAAAGCATCAGTAGATACCAGGTGACGATCGAAGCCTTCGTCTGCTTTCGCCGCATTTCCCAAGACGCGGAGATGAATCCAGCAACAACCTGCACAAACAGCGGCACATCAGCTCGCACTATCGGGTCGGAGTTGCCGCTTCCACTGCCGATGGAAGACGCAGATGTTCCTACTCTAGGCAAGAACATGGCTTGAGGTGTGATTGTCGCCACTACGCTAGAAGGTACGGAGAAGGTACAATTCACGTGCCGCCACCCCGAGATGTCGGAGCTCGTAAAGAATACGCCCTCCGCACCTGATAACCTAAAAGCATCAGTAGATACCAGGTGACGATCGAAGCCTTTGTCTACATTCGCCGCATTTCCCATGACGACGGAGATGAATCACAGAAAGAACCTGCACAAACAGCGGCAAATCAGCTGGCACTATCGGGACGGAATTGCCGCTTCCACTGCCGATGGAAGACGCAGATGTTCATAGTATAGGCAAGAACCTGGCTTGAGGTGTGAATATCGCCACTATGCTAGAAGAAGGTGCGCAGAAGGTACAATTCACGTGCTGCCACCACAAGATGTCGCAGCTCGTAAAGAATACGCCCCCCGCACCGGAGAGCCGAAAAGCATCACTAGATACCAGGTGACGATCGAAGCCTTTGTCTGCATTCGCCGCATTTCCCACGACGACGTAAATGAATCCGGCAAGAACCTGCACAAACAGCGGCACTTCCGCTCACACTATCGGGACGGAGTTGCCGCTTCAACTGCCAATGGAAGACGCAGATGTTCCTACTATAGGCAAGAACATGGCTTGAGGTGTGAATGTCGCCACTAAGCTAGATGAACGTGCGGAGAATGTAGAATCCACGCGCCGCAACCCCAAGATGTCGGAGCTTGTAAAGAATACGCCTCCCGTCCCGGATAGCCGAAAAGCATCAGTAGATACCAGGTGACGATCGAAGCCTTCGTCTGCATTCGCCGCATTTCCCACTACGACAGAGATGAATCCAGCAACAACCTGCACAAACAGCGGCAAATCAAGTGACACTTTCAGGACGGAGTTGCCACTTCCACTGCCGATGGAAGACGCAGATGTTCCTAGTATAGGCAAGAACCTGTCTTGAGGTGTCAATGTCACCACTATGCAAGAAAGACATGCGCAGTAGGTATAATCCACGTGCCGCCACCCCAGATGTCGGAGCTCATAACGAATACGCCCCCGCACCGGATAGCCGAAAAGCATCAGTAGATACTAGGTGACGATCGAAGCCTTTGTCTGCATTCGCCGAATTTCCCACGACGACCGAGATGAATACAGCAACAACCTGCACAAACATCGGCAAATCAGCTGACACTATCGGGACGGAGTTGCCGCTTCCACTGCCGATGGAAGACGCAGATGTTCCTTGTATAGGCAAGAACCTAGCTTCAGGTGTCAATGTCACCACTATGCAAGAACATGTGCAGTAGGTAGAATCCACGTGCTGCCACCCCAGATGTCGGAGCTCATAACGAATACGTCCCCCGCAGCGGATAGCCGAAAAGCATCAGTAGATACCAGGTGACGATCGAAGCCTTTGTCTGCATTCGCCGCATTTCCCACGACGACGGAGATGAATCCGGCAAGAACCTGCACAAACAGCGGCACATCGGCTGACACTAATGGGACGGAGTTTCCGTTTCCACTGTCGATGGAAGACGCAGATGTTCATAGTATAAGCAAGAACCTGGCTGGAGGTGTCAGGGTCGCCACTATGCTAGAAGAGCGTGAGCAGAAGGTAGAATCCACGTGCCGCCACCCCATGATGTCGGAGCTCGTAAAGAATACGCCGCCGCATCGGATAGCCGAAATGCATCAGTAGATATCAGGCGACGATCGAAGCATTTGTCTGCATTTTCCGCATTTCCCACGACGACGGAGATGAATAAGGGACGAACCTGCACAACCAGCGGCACATAAGGTGACACTATCGGGATGGAGTTGCCGCTTCCACTGCCGATGGAAGGCGAAGATGTTCCTAGTATAGGCAAGAACATGCCTTGAGGTGTGATTGTCGCCACTACGCTAGAATAAGGTGCGCAGAAGGTACAATCCACGTGCCGCCACCCCAAGATATCGGAGCTCATAAAGAAAACGCCCCCCGCACCGGATAGCCGAAAAGCATCAGTAGATACCAGGTGACGATCGAAGCCTTTGTCTGATTACGTCGCATTTCCCACGACGACGGAGATGAATCCGGCAAGAACCTGCACAAGCAGCGGCACATCAGCTGACACTATCGGGATGGAGTTGCCGCTCCCACTGCCGATGGAAGACGCAGATGTTCCTACTCTAGGCAAGAACATGGCTTGAGGTGTGATTGTCGCCACTAAGCTAGATGAACGTGCGGAGAATGTAGAATCCACGCGCCGCAACCCCAGATGTCGGAGCTCATAACGAATACGCCCCCGCACCGGATAGCCGAAAAGCATCAGTAGATATCAGGCGACGATCGAAGCATTTGTCTGCATTCGCCGCATTTCCCACCACAACGGAGATGAATAAGGCAAGAACCTGCACAAACACCGGCACATCAGCTGACACTATCGGGACGGAGTTGCCGCTTCCACTGCCGAGGGAAGGCGCAGATGTTCTTATTACAGGCAAGAACCTGACTTGACGTGTGAATGTCACCACTATGCTAGAAGAAGGTGCGCAGAAGGTAGAATATACGTGCCGCCACCCCAAGATGTCGGAGCTCGTAAAGAATACGCCCACCGCACCGGATAGCCGAAAAGCATCAGTAGATACCAGGTGACTATCGAAGCCTTCGTCTGCATTCGCCGCATTTCCCACTACGACAGAGATGAATCCAGCAACAACCTGCACAAACAGCGGCAAATCAGCTGACACTATCGGGACGGAGTTGCCGCTTCCACTGCTGATAGAAGACGCAGATGTTCCTTGTATAGGCAAGAACCTGGCTTGAGGTGTAAATGTCACAACTATGCAAGAAGAACGTGCCCAGTTGGTAGAATCCACGTGCCGCCACCCCAGATGTCGGAGCTCATAACGAATACGTCCCCCGCAGCGGATAGTCGAAAAGCATCAGTAGATACAAGGTGACGATCGAAGCCTTTGTCTGAATTCGCCGCATTCCCCACGACGATGGAGATGAATCCGGCAAGAACATGCACAAACAGCGCACATCAGCTGACACTAATGGGACGGAGTTTCCGCTTCCACTGCCGATGGAAGGCGCAGATGTTCCTAGTATAGGCAAGAACATGCCTTGAGGTGTGAATGTCGCCACTACGCTAGAATAAGGTGCGCAGAAGGTACAATCCACGTGCCGCCACCCCAAGATATCGGAGCTCATAAAGAAAACGCCCCCCCCCCCCCGCACCGGATAGCCGAAAAGCATCAGTAGATACCAGGTGACGATCGAAGCCTTTGTCTGCATTCGCCGCATTTCCCACGACGACAGAGATGAATCCGGCAAGAACCTGCAGAAGCAATGACACATCAGCTGATACTATCGGGATGGAGTTCCCGCTTCCACTGCCGATGGAAGACGCAGATGTTCCTTGTATAGGCAAGAACCTGACTTGAGGTGTGAATGTCGCCACTATGCTAGAAGAAGGTGCGCAGAAAGTAGAATCTACGTGCCGCCATCCCAAGATGTCGGAGATCTTAAATAGTACACCCCCCGCACCGGATAGGCGAAAAGCATCAGTAGATACCAGGTGACGATCGAAGCCTTTGTCTGCATTCGCCGCATTTCCCATGACAACGGAGATGAATCCAGAAAGAACCTGCACAAACAGCGGCAAATCAGCTGACACGATCGAGACGGAGTTGCCGCTTCCACTGCCGATGGAAGACGCAGATGTTCCTAGTATAGGCAAGAACATGGCTTGAGGTGTGAATGTCGCCACTACGCTAGAAGAAGGAGCGCAGAAGGTAGAATACACGTGCCGCACCCCAAGATGTCGGAGCTCCTAAATAATACACCCCCCGCACCGGATAGCCGAAAAGCATCAGTAGATACCAGGTGACGATCGAAGCCTTTGTCTGCAATCGCCGCATTTCCTATGACGACGGAGATGAATCCAGAAAGAACCTGCACAAACAGCGGCAAATCAGCTGCCACTATCGAGACGGAGTTGCCGCTTCCACTGCCGATGGAAGACGCAGATGTTCCTAGTATAGGCAAGAACATGGCTTGAGGTGTGAATGTCGCCACTACGCTAGAAGGTGCGGAGAAGGTACAATCCACGTGCCGCAACCCCAAAATGTCGGAGCTCGTATTGAATACGCCTTTCACACCGGATAGCCGAAAAGCATCAGTAGATACCAGGTGACGATCGAAGCCTTTGCATTCGCCGCATTTCCCACGACGACGGAGATTAATCCGGCAAGAACATGCACAAACAGCTGCACATCAGCTGACTTTTTCGGGACGGAGTTGCCGCTTCCACTGCCGATGGAAGACGCAGATGTTCCTAGTATAGGCAAGAACCTGACTTGAGGTGTGATTGTCGCCACTACGCTAGAAGGTACGGAGAAGGTACAATTCACGTGCCGCCACCCCAAGATGTCGGAGCTCGTAAAGAATAAGCCCCCCGCACCTGATAACCGAAAAGCATCAGTAGATACCAGGTGACGATCGAAGCCTTTGTCAGCAATTCGCCGCATTTCCCACGACGACGGAGATGAATCCGGCAACAACCTGCATAAAAAGTGGCACTTCAGCTCACACTATCGGGACGGACTTGCCGCTTCCACTGCCGATGGAAGAAGGAGATGTTCCTACTATAGGCAAGAACATGGCTTGAGGTGTGAATGTCGCCACTAAGCTAGAAGAACGTGCGCAAAATGTAGAATCCGCGTGCTGCCACCCCAAGATGTCGGAGCTCGTAAAGAATACGCCTCCCGCACCGGATAGCCGAAAACCATCAATAGATGCCAGGTGACGATCGAAGCCTTTGTCTGCATTCGCCGCATTTCCAACGACGACGGAGATGAATCCGGCAAGAACATGCACAAACAGCTGCACATCAGCTGACTTTTTCGGGATGGAGTTGCCGCTTCCACTGCCGATGGAAGACGCAGATGTTCCTAGTATAGGCATGAACCTGGCTTCAGGTGTCAATGTCGCCACTATGCTAGAAGAAGGTGCGCAGAAGGTACAATTCACGTGCCGCCACCCCAAGATGTCGGAGCTCGTAAAGAATACGCCCCCCGCACCTAATAGCCGAAAAGCATCAGTACATACAAGGTGACGATCGAAGCATTTGTCTGCATTTGCCGCATTGACCACGACGACGGAGATGAATCCGGCAAGAACCTGCACAAACAGCGGCACTTCAGCTCACACTAACGGGACGGAGTTGCCGCTTCCACTGCCGATGGAAGACGCAGATGTTCCTACTATAGGCAAGAACATCGCTTGAGGTGTGAATGTCGCCACTAAGCTAGAGGAACGTGCGCAGAATGTAGAATCCACGTGCCGCCACCCCGAGATGTCGGAGCTCGTAAAGAATACGCCCTCCGCACCTGATAACCGAAAAGCATCAGTAGATACCAGGTGACGATCGAATCCTTTGTCAGCAATTCGCCGCATTCCCTGCGATGACGGAGATGAATCTGGCAAGAACCTGCGTAAAAAGCGGCACTTCAGCTCACACTATCGGGGCGGAGTTGCCGCTTCCACTGCCGATGGAAGAAGCAGATGTTCCTACTATAGGCAAGAACATGGCTTGATGTGTGAATGTCGCCACTACGCTAGAATAAGGTGCAGAGAAGGTACAATCCACGTGCCGCCACCCCAAGATGTCGGAGCTTATAAAGAAAACGCCCACCGCACCATATAGCCGAAAAGCATCAGTAGATACCAGGTGACGATCGAATCCTTTGTCAGCAATTCGCCGCATTCCCTACGATGACGGAGATGAATCCGGCAAGAACCTGCGTAAAAAGCGGCACTTCAGCTCACACTATCGGGAAGGAGTTGCCGCTTCCACTGCCGATGGAAGATGCAGATGTCCCTACTATAGGCAAGAACATGGCTTGAGGTGTGAATGTCGCCACTATGCTAGAAGAAGGTGCGTAGAACGTAGAATCTACGTGCCGCCACCCTAAGATGTCGGAGCTTGTAAAGAATACGCCTCCGGCACCGGATAGCCGAAAAGCATCAGTAGATACCAGGTGACGATCGAAGCCTTCGTCTGCATTCGCCGCATTTCCCACGACGACAGAGATGATTCCAGCAACAGCCTGCACAAACAGCGGCAAATCAAGTGACACTATCAGGACGGAGTTACCACTTCCACTGCCGATGGAAGACGCAGATGTTCCTAGTATAGGCAAGAACCTGTCTTGAGGTGTCAATGTCACCCCTATGCAAGAAAAACATGCGCAGTAGGTATAATCCACGTGCCGCCACCCCAGATGTCGGAGCTCATAACGAATACGCCCCCGCACCGGATAGCCTAAAAGCATCAGTAGATATCAGGCGACGATCGAAGCATTTGTCTGCATTTGCCGCATTTCCCACCACGACGGAGATGAATAAGGCAAGAACCTGCACAAACAGCAGCACATCAGCTGACACTATCGGGACGAAGTTGCCGCTTCCACTGCCGATGGAAGACGCAGATGTTCCTAGTATAGGCAAGAACCTGGCTTCAGGTGTCAATGTCACCACTATGCAAGAAGAACGTGTGCAGTAGATAGAATCCACGTGCCGCCACCCCAGATGTCGGAGCTCATAACGAATACGTCCCCCGCACCGGATAGCCGAAAAGCATCAGTAGATACCAGGTGACGATCGAAGCCTTCGTCTGCATTCGCCGCATTTCTCACGACGACAGAGATGAATCTAGCAACAACCTGCACAAACAGCGGCAAATCAGCTGACACTATCCAGACGGAGTTGCCGCTTCCACTGCCGATAGAAGACGCAGATGTTCCTTGTATAGGCAAGAACCTGGCTTGAGGTGTGAATGTCACAACTATGCAAGAAGAACGTGCCCAGTAGGTAGAATCCACGTGCCGCCACCCCAGATGTCGGAGCTCATAACGAATACGTCCCCCGCAGCGGAAAGTCGAAAAGCATCAGTAGATACAAGGTAACGATCGAAGCCTTTGTCTGAATTCGCCGCATTCCCCACGATGACGGAGATGAATCCGGCAAGAACCTGCACAAACAGCGGCACATCAGCTAACACTAATGGGACGGAGTTTCCGCTTCCACTGCCGATGGAAGGCGCAGATGTTCCTAGTATAGGCAAGAACATGCCTTGTGGTGTGAATGTCGCCACTACGCTAGAATAAGGTGCGCAGAAGGTACAATCCACGTGCCGCCACCCCAAGATATCGGAGCTCATAAAGAAAACGCCCCCCGCACCGGATAGCCGAAAAGCATCAGTAGATACCAGGTTACGATCGAAGCCTTTGTCTGCCTTCGCCGCATTTCCCACGACGATGGAGATGAATCTCTGCAAGAACCTGCACAAACAGCTGCACATCAGCTCACACTATCAGGACGGAGTTGCCGATTCTACTGCTGATTGAAGACGCAGATGTTAATACTGTAGGCAAGAACATGGCTTCAGGTGTGAATGTCGCCACTACGGTAGAAGAAGGTGCGCAGAAGGTACAATCAACGTGCCGCCACCCCAAGATGTCGGGGCTCGAAAAGAATACGCCCCCCGCACCGGATAGCCGTAAAGCATCAGTAGATACCAGGTGAACATCGAAGCCTTCGTCTGCATTCGCCGTATTTCCCACGACAACGGAGATGAATCTAGCAACAACCTGCACAAACATCGGCAAATCAGCTGACACTATCGGGACGGAGTTGCCGCTTCCACTGCCGATGGAAGACGCAGATGTTCCTTGTATAGGCAAGAACCTGGCTTCAGGTGTCAATGTCACCACTCTGCAAGAAGAACGTGTGCAGTAGGTAGAATCCACGTGCCGCCACGCCAGATGTCGGAGCTCATAACGAATACGTCCCCCGCAGCGGATAGCCGAAAAGCATCAGTAGATACCAGGTGACGATCGAAGCCTTTGTCTGCATTCGCCGCATTTCCCACGACGACGGAGATGAATCCGGCAAGAACCTGCACAAACAGCGGCACATCAGCTGACACTAATGGGACGGAGTTTCCGCTTCCACTGTCGATGGAAGACGCAGATGTTCATAGTATAAGCAAGAACCTGGCTGGAGGTGTCAGGGTGGCCACTATGCTAGAAGAGCGTGAGCAGAAGGTAGAATCCACATGCCGCCACCCCATGATGTCGGAGCTCGTAAAGAATACGCCGCCGCACTGGATAGCCGAAATGCATCAGTAGATATCAGGTGACGATCGAAGCATTTGTCTGCATTTGCCGCATTTCCCACGACGACAGAGATGAATAAGGTACGAACCTGCACAAACAGCGGCAAATAAGGTGACACTATCGGTATGGAGTTGCCACTTCCACTGCCGATGGAAGGCGCAGATGTTCCTAGTATAGGCAAAAACATGCCTTGAGGTGTGAATGTCGCCACTACGCTAGAATAAGGTGCGCAGAAGGTACAATCCACGTGCCGCCACCCCAAGATATTGGAGCTCGTAATGAATAGGCCCTTGCACCGGATAGCCGAAAAGCATCAGTAGTTACCAGGTGACGATCGAAGCCTTTGTCTGCATCGCCGCATTTCCCACGACGTTGGAGATGAATCCGGCAAGAACCTGCACAAACAGCGGCACATCAGCTGACACTAATGGGACGGAGTTTCCGCTTCCACTGTCGATGGAAGACGCAGATGTTCATAGTATAAGCAAGAACCTGGCTGGAGGTGTGAATGTCGCCACTATGCTAGAAGAAGGTGCGTAGAAAGTAGAATCTACGTGCCGCCACCCCAAGATGTCGGAGCTCGTAAAGAACGCGCCCCCCGCACCTGACAGCCGAAAAGCATCAGCAGATACCAGGTGACGATCGAAGCCTTTGTCTGCATTAGCCACATTTCCCACGAGGACGGAGATGAATCTGGCAAGAACCTGCACAAACAGCGGCACATCAGCTGACACTTTCGGGACGGAGTTGCCGCTTCCACTCCCGATGGAAGACGCAGATGTTCCTAGTATATGCAAGAACCAGACTTGAGGTGTGAATGTCGCCACTACGCTAGAAGAAGGTGCGCAGAAGGTAGAATACAGGTGCCGCACCACAAGATGTCGGAGCTCGTAAATAATACACCCCCCGCACCGGATAGCCGAAAAGCATCAGTAGATACCAGGTGACGATCCAAGCCTTCGTCTGCATTCGCCGCATTTCCCACGACGACGGAGATGAATCCAGCAACAACCTGCACAATCAGCGGCACATGAGCTCACACTAATGGGACGGAGTTTCCGCTTCCACTGTCGATGGAAGACGCAGATGTTCATAGGATAAGCAAGAACCTGGCTGGAGGTGTCAGGGTCGCCATTATGCTAGAAGAGCGTGAGCAGAAGGTAGAATACACGTGCCGCCACCCCATGATGTCGGAGCTCGTAAAGAATACGCCGCCGCACCGGATAACCGAAATGCATCAGTAGATATCAGGCGACGATCGAAGCATTTGTCTGCATTTTCCGCATTTTCACGACGACGGAGATGAATAAGGGACGAACCTGCACAAACAGCGGCAAATAAGGTGACACTATCGGGATGGAGTTGCCGCTTCCACTGCCGATGGAAGGCGCAGATGTTCCTAATATAGGCAAGAACATGCCTTGAGGTGTGAATGTCGCCACTACGCTAGAATAAGGTGCGCAGAAGGTACAATCCACGTGCCGCCACCCCAAGATATCGGAGCTCATAAAGAAAACGCCCCCCGCACCGGATAGCCGAATGGCATCAGTAGATACCAGGTGACGATCGAAGCCTTTGTCTGATTACGTCGCATTTCCCACGACGACGGAGATGAATCCGGCAAGGACCTACACAAGCAGCGGCACATCAGCTGACACTATCGGGATGGAGTTGCCGCTCCCACTGCCGATGGAAGACGCAGATGTTCCTTGTATAGGCAAGAACCTGACTTGAGGTGTGAATGTCGCCACTATGCTAGAAGAAGGTGCGTAGAAAGTAGAATCTACGTGCCGCCACCCTAAGATGTCGGAGCTTGTAAAAAATACGCCTCCGGCACCGGATAGCCGAAAAGCATCAGTAAATACCAGGTGACGATCGAAGCCTTCGTCTGCATTCGCCGCATTTCCCACGACGACAGAGATGATTCCAGCAACAGCCTGCACAAACAGCGGCAAATCAAGTGACACTATCAGGACGGAGTTGCCACTTCCACTGCCGATGGAAGATGCAGATGTTCCTAGTATAGGCAAGAACCTGTCTTGAGGTGTCAATGTCACCACTATGCAAGAAAAACATGCGCAGTAGGTATAATCCACGTGCCGCCACCCCAAGATATTGGAGCTCGTAATGAATAGGCCCTTGCACCGGATAGCCGAAAAGCATCAGTAGTTACCAGGTGACGATCGAAGCCTTTGTCTGCATTCGCCGCATTTCCCACGACGTTGGAGATGAATCCGGCAAAAACCTGCACAAACAGCGGCACATCAGCTGACACTATCGGGATGGAGTTGCCGCTCCCACTGCCGATGGAAGACGCAGATGTTCCTTGTATAGGCAAGAACCTGACTTGAGGTGTGAATGTCGCCACTATGCTAGAAGAAGGTGCGTAGAAAGTAGAATCTACGTGCCGCCACCCCAAGATGTCCGAGCTCGTAAAGAACGCGCCCCCCGCACCTGACAGCCGAAAAGCATCAGCAGATACCAGGTGACGATCGAAGCCTTTGTCTGCATTCGCCGCATTTCCCACGAGGACGGAGATGAATCTGGCAAGACCCTGCACAAACAGCGGCACATCAGCTGACACTTTCGGGACGGAGTGGCCGCTTCCACTGCCGATGGAAGACGCAGATGTTCCTAGTAAAGGCAAGAACCAGACTTGGGGTGTGAATGTCGCCACTACGCTAGAAGAAGGTGCGCAGAAGGTAGAATACAGGTGCCGCACCACAAGTTGTCGGAGCTCGTAAATAATACACCCCCCGCACCGGATAGCCGAAAAGCATCAGTAGATACCAGGTGACGATCGAAGCCTTCGTCTGCATTCGCCGCATTTCCCACGACGACGGAGATGAATCCAGCAACAACCTGCACAAACAGCGGCACATGAGCTCACACTATCGGGACGGAGTTGCCGCTTCCATTGCCGATGGAAAACGCAGATGTTCCTAGTATAGGCAAGAACATGGCTTGAGGTGTGAATGTCGCCACTACGCTAGAAGGTGCGGAGAAGGTACAATCCACGTGCCGCCACCCCAAGATGTCGGAGCTCGTAAAGAATACGCCCCTGCACCGGATAGCCGAAAAGCATCAGTAGATACCAGTTGACGATCGAAGCCTTTGTCTGCATTCGCTGCATTTCCCACGACGACGGAGATGAATCCGGCAAGAACCTGCACAAACAGCGGCACATCAGCTGACACTTTCGGGACGGAGTTGCCGCTTCCACTGCCGATGGAAGACGCAGATGTTCCTAGTATAGGCCAAACCTGACTAGAGGTGTGAATGTCACAACTATGCAAGAAGAACGTGCCCAGTAGGTAGAATCCACGTGCCGCCACCCCAGACGTCGGAGCTCATAACGAATACGTCCCCCGCAGCGGATAGTCGAAAAGCATCAGTAGATACCAGGTGACGATCGAAGCCTTTGTCTGAATTCGCCGCATTCCCCACGACGACGGAGATGAATCCGGCAAGAACCTGCACAAACAGCGGCACATCAGCTGACACTAATGGGATGGAGTTTCCGCTTCCACTGCCGATGGAAGGCGCAGATGTTCCTAGTATAGGCAAGAACATGCCTTGAGGTGTGAATGTCGGCACAACGCTTGAATAAGGTGCGCAGAAGGTACAATCCACGTGCCGCCACCCCAAGATATCGGATGTCATAAAGAATACGCCTCCCGCACCGGATAGCCGAAAAGTATCAGTACATACCAGGTGACGATCGAAACCTTTGTCTGCCTTCGCCGCATTTCCCACGACGATGGAGATGAATCCGGCAAGAACCTGCAGAAACAGCTGCACATCAGCTCACACTATCAGGAAGGAGTTGCCGCTTCCACTGCCGATGGAAGACGCAGATGTTCCTAGTATAGGCAAGAAAATGGCTTGAGGTGTGAATGTCGCCACTACGCTAGAAGGTGCGGAGAAGGTATAATCCACGTGCTGCCACCCCAAGATGTCGGAGCTCGTAAAGAATACGCCCCTGCACCGGATAGCCGATAAGCATCAGTAGATACCAGTTGACGATCGAAGCCTTTGTCTGCATTCGCCGCATGTCCCACGACGACGGAGATGAATCCGGCAAGAACCTGCACAAACAGCGGCAAATAAGGTGACACTATCGGGATGGAGTTGCCGCTTCCACTGCCGATGGAAGGCGCAGATGTTCCTAATATAGGCAAGAACATGCCTTGAGGTGTGATTGTCGCCACTACGCTAGAATAAGGTGCGCAGAAGGTACAATCCACGTGCCGCCACCCCAAGATATCGGAGCTCATAAAGAAAACGCCCCCCGCACCGGATAGCCGAAAGGCATCAGTAGATACCAGGTGACGATCGAAGCCTTTGTCTGATTACGTCGCATTTCCCACGACGACGGAGATGAATCCGGCAAGAACCTACACAAGCAGCGGCACATCAGCTGACACTATCGGGATGGAGTTGCCGCTCCGACTGCCGATGGAAGACGCAGATGTTCCTTTTATAGGCAAGAACCTGACTTGAGGTGTGAATGTCGCCACTACGCTAGAAGAAGGTGCGCAGAAGGGAGAATACAGGTGCCGCACCACAAGATGTCGGAGCTCGTAAATAATACACCCCCCGCACCGGATAGCCGAAAAGCATCAGTAGATACCAGGTGACGATCGAAGCCTTCGTCTGCATTCGCCGCATTTCCAACGACGACGGAGATGAATCCAGCAACAACCTGCACAAACAGCAGCACATGAGCTCACACTATCGGGACGGTGTTGCTGCTTCCATTGCCGATGGAAGACGCAGATGTTCCTAGTATAGGCAAGAACATGGCTTGAGGTGTGAATGTCAAAACTATGCAAGAAGAACGTGCCCAGTAGGTAGAATCCACGTGCCGCCACCCCAGATGTCGGAGCTCATAACGAATACGTCCCCCGCAGCGGATAGTCCAACAGCATCAGTAGATACAAGGTGACGATTGAAGCCTTTGTCTGAATTCGCCGCATTCCCCACGACGACGGAGATGAATCCGGCAAGAACCTGCACAAACAGCGGCACATCAGCTGACACTAATGAGATGGAGTTTCCGCTTCCACTGCCGATGGGAGGCGCAGATGTTCCTAGTATAGGCAAGAACATGCCTTGAGGTGTGAATGTCGCCACTACGCTAGAATAAGGTGCGCAGAAGGCACAATCTACGTGCCGCCACCCCAAGATATCGGAGCTCATAAAGAAAACGCCCCACGCACCGGATAGCCGAAAAGCATCAGTAGATACCAGGTGACGATCGAAGCCTTTGTCTGCCTTCGCCGCATTTCCCACGACGATGGAGATGAATCCGGCAAGAACCTGCACAAACAGCTGCACATCAGCTCACACTATCAGGAAGGAGTTGCCGCTTCCACTGCCGATGGAAGACGCAGATGTTCCTAGTATAGGCAAGAAAATGGCTTGAGGTGTGAATGTCGCCACTACGCTAGAAGGTGCGGAGAAGGTATAATCCACGTGCTGCCACCCAAAGATGTCGGAGCTCGTAATGAATAGGCCCTTGCACCGGATAGCCGAAAAGCATCAGTAGTTACCAGGTGACGATCGAAGCCTTTGTCTGCATTCGCCGCATTTTCCACGACGTTGGAGATGAATCCGGCAAGAACCTGCACAAACAGCGGCATATCAGCTCACACTATCGGGACGGAGTTGCCGCTTCTACTGCCGATGGAAGTCGCAGATGTTCCTACTATAGGCAAAGACATGGCTTGAGGTGTTAATGTGGCCACTATGCCAGAAGGAGGTGCACAGAAGGTACAATCCACGTGCCGCCACCCCAAGATGTCGGAGCTCGTAAAGAATACGCCCCCCGCACCGGATAGCCGAAAAGGGTCAGTTGATACCTGGTGACGATCGAAGCCTTTTTCTGCGTTCGTCGCATTTCCCACGACGACGGAGATGAATACGGCAAGAACCTGCAAAAACAGCGTCACATCAGCTCACGCTATAGGAACGGAGTTGCCGCTTCCACTGCTGATTGAAGACGCAGATGTTAATACTATAGGCAAGAACATGGCTTGAGGTGTGAATGTCGCCACTACGGTAGAAGAAGGTGCGCAGAAGGTACAATCAACGTGCCGCCACCCCAAGATGTCGGAGCTCGAAAAGAATACGCCCCCCGCACCGGATAGCCGAAAAGCATCAGTAGATACCGGGTGAACATCGAAGCCTTCGTCTGCATTCGCCGTATTTCCCACGACAACGGAGATGAATCTAGGAACAACCTGCACAAACAACGGCACAGGAGCTCACACTGTCGGGACGGAGTTTCCGCTTCCACAGTCGAAGGAAGACGGAGATGTTCATAGTATAGGCAAGATCCTGGCTTGAGGTGTGAATGTCGCCACTATGCTAGAAGAAGGTGCGTTAGAAGGTACAATTCACGTGCCGCCACCCCAAGATGTCGGAGCTCGTAAAGAATACGGCCCCCGCACCTGATAACCGAAAAGCATCAGTAGATACCAGGTGTCAATCGAATGCTTTGTCTGTAATTCGCCGCATTTCCCACGACGACGGAGATGAATCCGGCAAGAACCTGCACAAACAGCGGCACTTCAGATCACACTATCGGGACGGAGTTGCCGCTTCCACTGCCGATGGAAGACGCAGATGTTCATAGTATAAGCAAGAACCTCGCTGGAGGTGTCAGGATCGCCACTATGCTAGAAGAGCGTGAGCAGAAGGTAGAATCCACGTGCCGCCACCCCATGATGTCGGAGCTCGTAAAGAATACGCCCCCCGCACCGGATAGCCGAAAAGCATCAGTAGATACCAGGTGACGATCGAAGCCTTCGTCTGCTTTCGCCGCATTTCCCAAGACGCGGAGATGAATCCAGCAACAACCTGCACAAACAGCGGCACATCAGCTCACACTATCGGGACGGAGTTGCCGCTTCCACTGCCGATGGAAGACGCAGGTGTTCCTACTATAGGCAAGAACATGGCTTGAGGTGTGATTGTCGCCACTACGCTAGAAGGTACGGAGAAGGTACAATTCACGTGCCGCCACCCCGAGATGTCGGAGCTCGTAAAGAATACGCCCTCCGCACCTGATAACCGAAAAGCATCAGTAGATACCAGGTGACGATCGAATTTTTTGTAAGCAATTCGCCGCATTCCCCACGATGACGGAGATGAATCCGGCAAGAACCTGCGTAAAAAGCGGCACTTCAGCTCACTCTATCAGGACGGAGTTTCCGCTTCCACTGCCGATAGAAGACGCAGATGTTCCTTGTATATGCAAGAACTTGGCTTGAGGTGTGAATGTCACAACTATGCAAGAAGAACGTGCCCAGTAGGTAGAATCCACGTGCCGCCACCCCAGACGTCGGAGCTCGTAAAGAATATGCCTCCCGCAGCGGATAGTCGAAAAGCATCAGTAGATACAAGGTGACGATCGAAGCCTTTGTCTGAATTCGCCGCATTCCCCACGACGACGGAGATGAATCCGGCATGAACCTGCACAAACAGCGGCACTTCCGCTCACACTATCGGGACGGAGTTGCCGCTTCAACTGCTGATGGAAGACGCAGATGTTCCTACTATAGGCAAGAACCTGGCTTCAGGTGTCAATGTCACCACTATGCAAGAAGAACGTGTGCAGTAGGTAGAATCCACGTGCCGCCACCCCAGATGTCGGAGCTCATAACGAATACGTCCCCCGCAGCGGATAGCCGAAAAGCATCAGTAGATACCAGGTGACGATCGAAGCCTTTGTCTGCATTCGCCGCATTTCCCACGACGACGGAGATGAATCCGGCAAGAACCTGCACAAACAGCGGCAAATCAGCTGGCACTATCGGGACGGAATTGCCACTTCCACTGCCGATGGAAGACGCAGATGTTCATAGTATAGGCAAGAACCTGGCTTCAGGTGTCAATGTCACCACTATGCAAGAAGAACGTGCGCAGAAGGTACAGTTCACGTGCGGCCACCACAAGATGTCGGAGCTCGTAAAGAATACGCCCCCCGCACCGGAGAGCCGAAAAGCATCACTAGATACCAGGTGACGATCGAAGCCTTTGTCTGCATTCGCCGCATTTCCCACGACGACGTAAATGAATCCGGCAAGAACCTGCACAAACAGCGGCACTTCCGCTCACACTATCGGGACGAAGTTGCCGCTTCAACTGCCGATGGAAGACGCAGATGTTCCTACTATAGGCAAGAACATGGCTTGAGGTGTGAATGTCGCCACTACGGTAGAAGAAGGTGCGCAGAAGGTACAATCAACGTGCCGCCACCCCAAGATGTCGGAGCTCGAAAAAAATACGCCCCCCGCACCGGATAGCCGCAAAGCATCAGTAGATACCAGGTGAGCATCGAAGCCTTCGTCTGCATTCGCCGTATTTCCCACGACAACGGAGATGAATCTAGCAACAACCTGCACAAACAGCGGCACAGGAGCTCACACTGTCGGGACGGAGTTTCCGCTTCCACAGTCGAAGGAAGACGCAGATGTTCATAGTATAGGCAAGATCCTGGCTTGAGGTGTGAATGTCGCCAAAATGCTAGAAGGTGCGCAGAAGGTACAATTCACGTGCCGCCACCCCAAGATGTCGGAGCTCGTAAAGAATACGCCCCCCGCACCTGATAACCGAAAAGCATCAGTAGATACCAGGTGACGATCGAAGCCTTTATCTGCATTCGCCGAATTTTCCACGACGACAGAGATGAATCCAGCAACAACCTGCACAAACATCGGCAAATCAGCTGTCACTATCGGGACGGAGTTGCCGCTTCCACTGCCGATGGAAGACGCAGATGTTCCTTGTATAGGCAAGAACCTGGCTTCAGGTGTCAATGTCACCACTATGCAAGAAGAACGTGTGCAGTAGGTAGAATCCACGTGCCGCCACCCCAGATGTCGGAGCTCATAACGAATACGTCCCCCGGAGCGGATAGCCGAAAAGCATCAGTAGATACCAGGTGACGATCGAAGCCTTTGTCTGCATTCGCCGCATTTCCCACGACGACGGAGATGAATCCGGCAAGAACCTGCACAAACAGCGGCACATCAGCTGACACTAATGGGACGGAGTTTCAGCTTCCACTGTCGATGGAAGACGCAGATGTTCATAGTATAAGCAAGAACCTGGCTGGAGGTGTCAGGGTCGCCACTATGCTAGAAGAGCGTGAGCAGAAGGTAGAATCTACGTGCCGCCACCCCATGATGTCGGAGCTCGTAAAGAATACGCCGCCGCACCGGATACCCGAAATGCATCAGTAGATATCAGGCGACGATCGAAGCATTTGTCTGCATTTGCCGCATTTCCCACGACGACGGAGATGAATAAGGGACGAACCTGCACAAACAGCGGCAAATAAGGTGACACTATCGGGATGGAGTTGCCGCTTCCACTGCCGATGGAAGGCGCAGATGTTCCTAGTATAGGCAGGAACATGCCTTGAGGTGTGAATGTCGCCACTACACTAGAATAAGGTGCGCAGAAGGTACAATCCACGTGCCGCCACCCCAAGATATCGGAGCTCATAAAGAAAACGCTCCCCGCACCGGATAGCCGAAAAGCATCAGTAGATACCAGGTGACGATCGAAGCCTTTGATTACGTCGCATTTCCCACGACGACGGAGATGAATCCGGCAAGAACCTACACAAGCAGCGGCACATCAGCTGACACTATCGGGAAGGAGTTGCCGCTCCCACTGCCGATGGAAGACGCAGATTTTCCTTGTATAGGCAAGAACCTGACTTGAGGTGTGAATGTCGCCACTATGCTAGAAGAAGGTGCGTAGAAAGTAGAATCTACGTGCCGCCACCCCAAGATGTCGGAGCTCGTAAAGAACGCGCCCCCAGCACCTGACAGCCGAAAAGCATCAGCAGATACCAGGTGACGATCGAAGCCTTTGTCTGCATTCGCCGCATTTCCCACGAGGACGGAGATGAATCTGGCAAGAACCCGCACAAACAGCGGCACATCAGCTGACACTTTCGGGACGGAGTTGCCGCTTCCACTCCCGATGGAAGACGCAGATTTTCCTTGTATAGGCAAGAACCTGACTTGAGGTGTTAATGTCGCCACTATGCTAGAAGAAGGTGCGCAGAAGGTACAATCCACGTGCCGCCACCCCAAGGTGTCGGAGCTCGTAAAGAATACGCCCCCGCACCGGATAGCCAAAAAGCATCAGTAGATACCAGGTGACGATCGAAGCCTTCGTCTGCTTTCGCCGCATTTCCCAAGACGCGGAGATGAATCCAGCAACAACCTGCACAAACAGTGGCACATCAGCTCACACTATCGGGACGGAGTTGCCGCTTCCACTGCCGATGCAAGACGCAGATGTTCCTACTATAGGCAAGAACATGGCTTGAGGTGTGATTGTCGCCACTACGCTAGAATGAACGGAGAAGGTACAATCCACGTGCCGCCACCCCAAGATATCGGAGCTTATAAAGAGAACGCCCCCCGCACCGGATAGCCGAAAAGCATCAGTAGATACCAGGTGACGATCGAAGCCTTTGTCTACATTCGCCGCATTTCCCATGACGACGGAGATGAATCACAGCAAGAACCTGCACAAACAGCGGCAAATCAGCTGGCACTATCGGGACGGAATTGCCGCTTCCACTGCCGATGGAAGACGCAGATGTTCATAGTATAGGCAAGAACCTGGCTTGAGGTGTGAATGTCGCCACTATGCTAGAAGAAAGTGCGCAGAAGGTACAATTCACGTGCTGCCACCACAAGATGTCGGAGCTCGTAAAGAATACGCCCCCCGCACCGGAGAGCCGAAAAGCATCACTAGATACCAGGTGACGATCGAAGCCTTTGTCTGCATTCGCCGCATTTCCCACGACGACGTAAATAAATCCGGCAAGAACCTGCACAAACAGCGGCACTTCCGCTCACACTATCGGGACGGAGTTGCCGCTTCAACTGCCGATGGAAGACGCAGATGTTCCTACTATAGGCAAGAACCTGGCTTGAGGTGTGAATGTCGCCACTATGCTAGAAGAAAGTGCGCAGAAGGTACAATTCACGAGCTGCCACCACAAGATGTCGGAGCTCGTAAAGAATACGCCCCCCGCACCGGAGAGCCGAAAAGCATCACTAGATACCAGGGGACGATCGAAGCCTTTGTCTGCATTCGCCGAATTTTCCACGACGACAGAGATGAATCCAGCAACAACCTGCACAAACATCGGCAAATCAGCTGTCACTATCGGGACGGAGTTGCCGCTTCCACTGCCGATGGAAGACGCAGATGTTCCTTGTATAGGCAAGAACCTGGCTTCAGGTGTCAATGTCACCACTATGCAAGAGGAACGTGTGCAGTAGGTAGAATCCACGTGCCGCCACCCCAGATGTCGGAGCTCATAAAGAAAACGCACCCGCACCGGATGGCCGAAAAGCATCAGTAGATACCAGGTGACGATCGAAGCCTTTGTCTGATTACGTCGCATTTCCCACGACGACGGAGATGAATCCAGGAAGAACCTACACAAGCAGCGGCACATCAGCTGACACTATCGGGATGGAGTTGCCGCTCCCACTGCCGATGGAAGACGCAGATGTTCCTTGTATAGGCAAGAACCTGACTTGAGGTGTGAATGTCGCCACTATGCTAGAAGAAGGTGCGTAGAAAGTAGAATCTACGTGCGCCACCCCAAGATGTCGGAGCTCGTAAAGAACGCGCCCCCCGCACCTGACAGCCGAAAAGCATCAGCAGATACCAGGTGACGATCAAAGCTTTTGTCTGCATTCGCCGCATTTCCCACGAGGACGGAGATGAATCTGGCAAGAACCTGCACAAACAGCGGCACATCAGCTGACACTTTCGGGACGGAGTTGCCGCTTCCACTGCCGATGGAAGACGCAGATGTTCCTAGTATAGGCATGAACCAGACTTGAGGAGTGAATGTCGCCACTACGCTAGAAGAAGGTGCGCAAAAGGTAGAATACAGGTGCCGCACCACAAGATGTCGGAGCTCGTAAATAATACACACCCCGCACCGGATAGCCGAAAAGCATCAGTAGACACCAGGTGACGATCGAAGCCTTCGTCTGCATTCGCCGCATTTCCCACGACGACGGAGATGAATCCAGCAACAACCTGCACAAACAGCGGCACATGAGCTCACACTATCGGGACGGAGTTGCCGCTTCCATTGCCGATGGAAGACGCAGATGTTCCTAGTATAGGCAAGAACATGGCTTGAGGTGTGAATGTCGCCACTATGCTAGAAGGTGCGGAGAAGGTACAATCCACGTGCCGCCACCCCAAGATGTTGGAGCTCGTAAAGAATACGCACCTCCACCGGATAGCCGAAAAGCATCAGTAGATACCAGGTGACGATCGAAGCCTTTGTCTGCATTCGCCGCATTTCCCACGACGACGGAGATGAATCCGGCAAGAACCTGCACAAACAGCGGCACATCAGCTGACACTTTCGGGACGGAGTTGCCGCTTCCACTGCCGATGGAAGACGCAGATGTTCCTAGTATAGGCAAAACCTGACAAGAGGTGTGAATGTCGCCACTATGCTAGAAGAAGGTGAGCAGAAGGTAGAATAAACGTGCCGCCACCCCAAGGTGTCGGAGCTCGTAAAGAATACGCCCCCCGCACCGGATAGCCGAAAAGCATCAGTAGATACCAGGTGACGATCGAAGCCTTCGTCTGCTTTCGCCGCATTTCCCAAGACGCGGAGATGAATCCAGCAACAACCTGCACAAACAGCGGCACATCAGCTCACACTATCGGGACGGAGTTGCCGCTTCCACTGCCGATGAAAGACGCAGATGTTCCTACTATAGGCAAGAACATGGCTTGAGGTGTGATTGTCGCCACTACGCTAGAAGGTACGGAGAAGGTACAATCCACGTGCCGCCACCCCAAGATATCGGAGCTTATAAAGAAAACGCCCCCCGCACCGGATAGCCGAAAAGCATCAGTAGATACCAGGTGACGATCGAAGCCTTTGTCTACATTCGCCGCATTTCCCATGACGACGGAGATGAATCACAGCAAGAACCTGCACAAACAGCGGCAAATCAGCTGGCACTATCGGGACGGAATTGCCGCTTCCACTGCCGATGGAAGACGCAGATGTTCATAGTATAGGCAAGAACCTGGCTTGAGGTGTGAATGTCGCCACTATGCTAGAAGAAATTGCGCCGAAGGTACAATTCACGTGCTGCCACCACAAGATGTCGGAGCTCGTAAAGAATACGCCCCCCGCACCGGAGAGCCGAAAAGCATCACTAGATACCAGGTGACGATCGAAGCTTTTGTCTGCATTCGCCGCATTTCCCACGACGACGTAAATGAATCCGGCAAGAACCTGCACAAACAGCGGCACTTCCTCTCACACTATCGGGACGGAGTTGCCGCTTCAACTGCCGATGGAAGACGCAGATGTTCCTACTATAGGCAAGAACATGGCTTGAGGTGTGAATGTCGCCACTAAGCTAGATGAACGTGCGGAGAATGTAGAATCCACGCGCCGCCACCCCAAGATGTCGGACCTTGTAAAGAATACGCCTCCCGCCCCGGATAGCCGAAAAGCATCAGTAGATACCAGGTGACGATCGAAGCCTTCGTCTGCATTCGCCGCATTTCCCACTACGAAAGAGATGAATCCAGCAACAACCTGCACAAACAGCGGCAAATCAAGTGACACTATCAGGACGGAGTTGCCACTTCCACTGCCGATGGAAGACGCAGATGTTCCTAGTATAGGCAAGAACCTGTCTTGAGGTGTGAATGTCACCACTATGCAAGAAAAACATGCGCAGTAGGTATAATCCACGTGCCGCCACCCCAGATGTCGGAGCTCATAACGAATACGCCCCCGCACCGGATAGCCGAAAAGCATCTGTAGATATCAGGCGACGATCGAAGCATTTGTCTGCATTCGCCGCATTTCCCACCACGACGGAGATGAATAAGGCAAGAACCTGCACAAACAGCGGCACATCAGCTGACACTATCGGGACGGAGTTGCCGCTTCCACTGCCGATGGAAGGCGCAGATGTTCTTAGTATAGGAAAGAACATGCCTTGAGGTGTAAATGTCGCCACAACGCTAGAATAAGGTGCGCAGAATGTACAATCCACGTGCCGCCACCCCAAGATATTGGATGTCATAAAGAATACGGCTCCCGCACCGGATAGCCGAAAAGCATCAGTAGATACCAGGTGACGATCGAAGCCTTTGTCTGCATTCGCCGCATTTCCCACGACGAAGGAGATGAATCCGGCAAGAACATGCACGAACAGCGGCACATCAGCTGACTTTTTCGGGACGGAGTTGCCGCTTCCACTGCCGATGGAAGACGCAGATGTTCCTACTATAAGCAATAACATGGCTTAAGGTGTGAATGTCGCCACTAAGCTAGAAGATGGTGCGCAGAATGTAGAATCCACGTGCCGCCGCCCCTAGATGTCGGAGCTCGTAAAGAATACGCCTCCCGCACCGGATAGCCGAAAAGCATCAGTAGATACCAGGTGACGATCGAAGCCTTTGTCTGCATTCGCCAAATTTTCCACGACGACAGAGATGAATCCAGCAACAACCTGCACAAACATCGGCAAATCAGCTGTCACTATCGGGACGGAGTTGCCGCTTCCACTGCCGATGGAAGACGCAGATGTTCCTTGTATATTCAAGAACCTGGCTTCAGGTGTCAATGTCACCACTACGCAAGAAGAACGTGTGCAGTAGGTAGAATCCACGTGCCGCCACCCCAGATGTCGGAGCTCATAACGAATACGTCTCCCGCAGCGGATAGCCGAAAAGCATCAGTAGATACCAGGTGACGATCGAAGCCTTTGTCTGCATTCTCCGCATTTCCCACTACGACGGAGATGAATCCGGCAAGAACCTGCACAAACAGCGGCACATCAGCTGACACTATCGGGACGGAGTTGCCGCTTCCACTGCCGATGGAAGACGCAGATGTTTCTTGTATAGGCAAGAACCTGGCTTCAGGTGTCAATGTCACCACTACGCAAGAAGAACGTGTGCAGTAGGTAGAATCCACGTGCCGCCACCCCAGATGTCGGAGCTCATAACGAATACGTCCCCCGCAGCGGATAGCCGAAAAGCATCAGTAGATACCAGGTGACGATCGAAGCCTTTGTCTGCATTCGCCGCATTTCCCACGACGACGGAGATGAATCCGGCAAGAACCTGCACAAACAGCGGCACATCAGCTGACACTAATGGGACAGAGTTTGCGCTTCCACTGTCGATGGAAGGCGCAGATGTTCATAGTATAAGCAAGAACCTGGCTGGAGGTGTCAGGGTCGCCACTATGCTAGAAGAGCGTGAGAAGAAGGTAGAATCCACGTGCCGCCACCCCATGATGTCGGAGCTCGTAAAGAATACGCCGCCGCACCGGATAGCCGAAATGCATCAGTAGATATCAGGCGACGATCGAAGCATTTGTCTGCATTTGCCGCATTTCCAACGACGACGGAGATGAATAAGGGACGAACCTGCACAAACAGCGGCAAATAAGATGACACTATCAGGATGGAGTTGCCGCTTCCACTGCCGATGGAAGGCGCAGATGTTCCTATTATAGGCAAGAACATGCCTTGAGGTGTGAATGTCGCCACTACGCTAGAATAAGGTGCGCAGAAGGTACAATCCACGTGCCGCCACCCCAAGAAATCGGAGCTCATAAAGAAAACGCCCCCCGCACCGAATAGCCGAAAAGCATCAGTAGATACCAGGTGACGATCGAAGCCTTTGTCTGATTACGTCGCATTTCCCACGACGACGGAGATGAATCCGGGAAGAACCTACACAAGCAGCGGCACATCAGCTGACTCTATCGGGATGGAGTTGCCACTCCCACTGCCGATGGAAGACGCAGATGTTCCTTCTATAGGCAAGAACCTGACTTGAGGTGTGAATGTCGCCACTATGCTAGAAGAAGGTGCGTAGAAAGTAGAATCTACGTGCCGCAACCCCAAGATGTCGGAGCTCGTAAAGAACGCGCCCCCCGCACCTGACAGCCGAAAAGCATCAGCAGATACCAGGTGACGATCGAAGCCTTTGTCTGCATTCGCCGCATTTCCCACGAGGACGGAGATGAATCTGGCAAGAACCTGCACAAACAGCGGCACATCAGCTGACACTTTCGGGACGGAGTTGCCGCTTCCACTGCCGATGGAAGACGCAGATGTTCCTAGTATAGGCAAGAACCAGACTTGAGGTGTGAATGTCGCCACTACGCTAGAAGAAGGTTCGCAGAAGGTAGAATACAGGTGCCGCACCACAAGATGTCGGAGCTCGTAAATAATACACCCCCTGCACCGGATAGCCGAAAAGCATCAGTAGATACCAGGTGACGATCGAAGCCTTCGTCTGCATTCGCCGCATTTCCCACGACGACGGAGATGAATCCAGCAACAACCTGCACAAACAGCGGCACATGAGCTCACACTATCGGGACGGAGTTGCCGCTTCTATTGCCGATGGAAGACGCAGATGTTCCTAGTATAGGCAAGAACATGGCTTGAGGTGTGAATGTCGCCACTACGCTAGAAGGTGCGGAGAAGGTACAATCCACGTGCCGCCACCCCAACATGTCGGAGCTCGTAAAGAATACGCCCCTGCACCGGATAGCCGAAAAGCATCAGTAGATACCAGGTGACGATCGAAGCCTTTGTCTGCATTCGCCGCATTTCCCACGACGACGGAGATGAATCCGTCAAGAACCTGCACAAACAGCGGCACATCAGCTGACACTTTCGGGACGGAGTTGCCGCTTCCACTGCCGATGGAAGACGCAGATGTTCCTAGACTAGGCAAAACCTGACTAGAGGTGTGAATGTCGCCACTATGCTAGAAGAAGGTGCGCAGAAGGTAGAATAAACGTGCCGCAACCCCAAGGTGTCGGAGCTCGTAAAGAATACGCCCCCCGCACCGGATAGCCGAAAAGCATCAGTAGATACCAGGTGACGAACGAAGCCTTCGTCTGCTTTCGCCGCATTTCCCAAGACGCGGAGATGAATCCAGCAACAACCTGCACAAACAGCGGCACATCAGCTCACACTATCGGGACGGAGTTGCCGCTTCCACTGGCGATGGAAGACGCAGATGTTCCTACTATAGGCAAGAACATGGCTTGACCTGTGATTGTCGCCACTAAACTAGAAGGTACGGAGAAGGTACAATCCACGTGCCGCCACCCCAAGATATCGGAGCTTATAAAGAAAACGCCCCCCGCACCGGATAGCCGAAAAGGATCAGTAGATACCAGGTGGCGATCGAAGCCTTTGTCTGCATTCGCCGCATTTCCCACGACGACGTAGATGAATCCGGCAAGAACCTGCACAAGCAGCGGCACTTCCGCTCACACTATTGGGACGGAGTTGCCGCTTCAACTGCCGATGGAAGACGCAGATGTTCCTACTATAGGCAAGAACATGGCTTGAGGTGTGAATGTCGCCACTAAGCTAGATGAACGTGCGGAGAATGTCGAATCCACGCGCCGCAACCCCAAGATGTCGGAGCTTGTAAAGAATACGCCTCCCGCCCCGGATAGCCGAAAAGCATCAGCAGATACCAGGTGACGATCGAAGCCTTCGTCTTGCATTCGCCGCAATTCCCACTGCGACAGAGATGAATCCAGCAACAGCCTGCACAAACAGCGGCAAATCAAGTGACACTTTCGGGACGGAGTTGCCGCTTCCACTGCCGATGGAAGACGCAGATGTTCCTAGTATAGGCAAGAACCGGACTTGAGGTGTGAATGTCGCCACTACGCTAGAAGAAGGTGCGCAGAAGGGAGAATACAGGTGCCGCACCACAAGATGTCGGAGCTCGTAAATAATACACCCCCCGCACCGGATAGCCGAAAAGCATCAGTAGATACCAGGTGACGATCGAAGCCTTCGTCTGCATTCGCCGCATTTCCCACGACGACGGAGATGAATCCAGCAACAACCTGCACAAACAGCGGCACATGAGCTCACACTATCGGGACGGTGTTGCCGCTTCCATTGCCGATGGAAGACGCAGATGTTCCTAGTATAGGCAAGAACATGGCTTGAGGTGTGAATGTCAAAACTATGCAAGAAGAACGTGCCCAGTAGGTAGAATCCACGTGCCGCCACCCCAGATGTCGGAGCTCATAACGAATACGTCCCCCGCAGCGGATAGTCGAAAAGCATCAGTAGATACAAGGTGACGATTGAAGCCTTTGTCTGAATTCGCCGCATTCCCCACGACGACGGAGATGAATCCGGCAAGAACCTGCACAAACAGCGGCACATCAGCTGACACTAATGAGACGGAGTTTCCGCTTCCACTGCCGATGGGAGGCGCAGATGTTCCTAGTATAGGCAAGGAAATGGCTTGAGGTGTGAATGTCGCCACTACGCTAGAAGGTGCGGAGAAGGTATAATCCACGTGCTGCCACCCCAAGATGTCGGAGCTCGTAATGAATAGGCCCTTGCACCGGATAGCCGAAAAGCATCAGTAGTTACCAGGTGATGATCGAAGCCTTTGTCTGCATTCGCCGCATTTTCCACGACGTTGGAGATGAATCCGGCAAGAACCTGCACAAACAGCGGCATATCAGATCACACTATCGGGACGGAGTTGCCGCTTCTACTGCCGATGGAAGTCGCAGATGTTCCTACTATAGGCAAAGACATGGCTTGAGGTGTTAATGTGGCCACTATGCTAGAAGGAGGTGCACAGAAGGTACAATCCACGTGCCGCCACCCCAAGATGTCGGAGCTCGTAAAGAATACGCCCCCCGCACCGGATAGCCGAAAAGGGTCAGTTGATACCTGGTGACGATCGAAGCTTTTTTCTGCGTTCGTCGCATTTCCCACGACGACGGAGATGAATACGGCAAGAACCTGCAAAAACAGCGTCACATCAGCTCACACTATAGGAACGGAGTTGCCGCTTCCACTGCTGATTGAAGACGCAGATGTTAATACTATAGGCAAGAACATGGCTTGAGGTGTGAATGTCGCCACTACGGTAGAAGAAGGTGCGCAGAAGGTACAATCAACGTGCCGCCACCCCAAGATGTCGGAGCTCGAAAAGAATACGCCCCCCGCACCGGATAGCCGAAAAGCATCAGTAGATACCAGGTGAACATCGAAGCCTTCGTCTGCATTCGCCGTATTTCCCACGACAACGGAGATGAATCTAGGAACAACCTGCACAAACAACGGCACAGCAGCTCACACTGTCGGGACGGAGTTTCCGCTTCCACAGTCGAAGGAAGACGGAGATGTTCATAGTATAGGCAAGATCCTGGCTTGAGGTGTGAATGTCGCCACTATGCTAGAAGAAGGTGCGTTAGAAGGTACAATTCACGTGCCGCCACCCCAAGATGTCGGAGCTCGTAAAGAATACGGCCCCCGCACCTGATAACCGAAAAGCATCAGTAGATACCAGGTGTCGATCGAATGCTTTGTCTGTAATTCGCCGCATTTCCCACGACGACGGAGATGAATCCGGCAAGAACCTGCACAAACAGCGGCACTTCAGATCACACTATCGGGACGGAGTTGCCGCTTCCACTGCCGATGGAAGACGCAGATGTTCCTACTATAAGCAATAACATAACTTGAGGTGTGAATGTCGCCACTAAGCTAGAAGATGGTGCGCAGAATGTAGAATCCACGTGCCGCCGCCCCTAGATGTCGGAGCTCGTAAAGAATAAGCCTCCCGCACCGGATAGCCGAAAAGCATAAGTAGATACCAGGTGATGATCGAAGCCTTTGTCTGCATTCGCCGAATTTTCCACGACGACAGAGATGAATCCAGCAACAACCTGCACAAACATCGGCAAATCAGCTGTCACTATCGGGACGGAGTTGCCGCTTCCATTGCCGATGGAAGCCGCAGATGTTCCTTGTATAGGCAGGAACATGGCTTCAGGTGTCAATGTCACCACTATGCAAGAAGAACGTGTGCAGTAGGTAGAATCCACGTGCCGCCACCCCAGATGTCGGAGCTCATAACGAATACGTCCCCCGCAGCGGATAGCCGAAAAGCATCAGTAGATACCAGGTGACGATCGAAGCCTTTGTCTGCATTCGCCGCATTTCCCACGACGACGGAGATGAATCCGGCAAGAACCTGCACAAACAGCGGCACATCAGCTGACACTAATGGGACAGAGTTTCAGCTTCCACTGTCGATGTAAGACGCAGATGTTCATAGTATAAGCAAGAACCTGGCTGGAGGTGTCAGGGTCGCCACTATGCTAGAAGAGCGTGAGCAGAAGGTAGAATCCACGTGCCGCCACCCCATGATGTCGGAGCTCGTAAAGAATACGCCGCCGCACCGGATAGCCGAAATGCATCACTAGATATCAGGCGACGATCGAAGCATTTGTCTGCATTTGCCGCATTTCCCACGACGACGGAGATGAATAAGGGACGAACCTGCACAAACAGCGGCAAATAAGGTGACACTATCGGGATGGAGTTGCCGCTTCTACTGCCGATGGAAGGCGCAGATGTTCCTAGTATAGGCAAGAACATGCCTTGAGGTGTGAATGTCGCCACTCCGCTAGAATAAGGTGCGCAGAAGGTACAATCCACGTGCCGCCACCCCAAGATATCGGAGCTCATAAAGAAAACGCTCCCCGCACCGGTTAGCCGAAAAGCATCAGTAGATACCAGGTGACGATCGAAGCCTTTGTCTGATTACGTCGCATTTCCCACGACGACGGAGATGAATTCGGCAAGAACCTGCACAAGCAGCGGCACATCAGCTGACTCTATCGAGATGGAGTTGCCGCTCCCACTGCCGATGGAAGACGCAGATTTTCCTTGTATAGGCAAGAAACTGACTTGAGGTGTGAATGTCGCCACTATGCTAGAAGAAGGTGCGTAGAAAGTAGAATCTAGGTGCCGCCACCCCAAGATGTCGGAGCTCGTAAAGAACGCGCCCCCCGCACCTGACAGCCGAAAAGCATCAGCAGATACCAGGTGACGATCGAAGCCTTTGTCTGCATTCGCCGCATTTCCCACGAGGACGGAGATGAATCTGGCAAGAACCCGCACAAACAGCGGCACATGAGCTCACACTAATGGGACGGAGTTTCCGCTTCCACTGTCGATGGAAGACGCAGATGTTCCTAGTATAGGCAAGAAAATGGCTTGAGGTGTGAATGTCGCCACTACGCTAGAAGAAGGTGCGCAGAAGGTAGAATACAGGTGCCGCACCACAAGATGTCGGAGCTCGTAAATAATACACCCCCCGCACCGGATAGCCGAAAAGCATCAGTAGATACCAGGTGACGATCGAAGCCTTTGTCTGCATTCGCCGCATTTCCCACGAGGACGGAGATGAATCTGGCAAGAACCCGCACAAACAGCGGCACATGAGCTCACACTAATGGGACGGAGTTTCCGCTTCCACTGTCGATGGAAGACGCAGATGTTCCTAGTATAGGCAAGAAAATGGCTTGAGGTGTGAATGTCGCCACTACGCTAGAAGGTGCGGAGAAGGTATAATCCACGTGCTGCCACCCCAAGATGTCGGAGCTCGTAATGAATAGGCCCTTGCACCGGATAGCCGAAAAGCATCAGTAGTTACCAGGTGACGATCGAAGCCTTTGTCTGCATTCGCCGCATTTCCCACGACGTTGGAGATGAATCCGGCAAGAACATGCACAAACAGCGGCATATCAGCTCACACTATCGGGACGGAGTTGCCGCTTCTACTGCCGATGGAAGTCGCAGATGTTCCTACTATAGGCAAAGACATGGCTTGAGGTGTTAATGTGGCCACTGTGCTAGAAGGAGGTGCACAGAAGGTACAATCCACGTGCCGCCACCCCGAGATGTCGGAGCTCGTAAAGAATACGCCCCCCGCACCGGATAGCCGAAAAGGGTCAGTTGATACCTGGTGACGATCGAAGCCTTTGTCTGCGTTCGTCGCATTTCCCACGACGACGGAGATGAATACGGCAAGAACCTGAAAAAACAGCGTCACATCAGCTCACACTATAGGAACGGAGTTGCCGCTTCCACTGCTGATTGAAGACGCAGATGTTAATACTATAGGCAAGAACATGGCTTGAGGTGTGAATGTCGCCACTACGGTAGAAGAAGGTGCGCAGAAGGTACAATCAACGTGGCGCCACCCCAAGATGTCGGAGCTCGAAAAGAATACGCCCCCCGCACCGGATAGCCGAAAAGCATCAGTAGATACCAGGTGAACATCGAAGCCTTCGTCTGCATTCGCCGTATTTCCCACGACAACGGAGATGAATCTAGGAACAACCTGCACAAACAGCGGCACAGGAGCTCACACTGTCGGGACGGAGTTTCCGCTTCCACAGTCGAAGGAAGACACAGATGTTCATAGTATAGGCAAGATCCTGGCTTGAGGTGTGAATGTCGCCACTATGCTAGAAGAAGGTGCGCAGAAGGTACAATTCACGTGCCGCCACCCCAAGATGTCGGAGCTCGTAAAGAACGCGCCCCCCGCACCTGACAGCCGAAAAGCATCAGCAGATACCAGGTGACGATCGAAGCCTTTGTCTGCATTCGCCGCATTTCCCACGAGGACGGAGATGAATCTGGCAAGAACCCGCACAAACAGCGGCACATCAGCTGACACTTTCGGGACGGAGTTGCTGCTTCCACTGCCGATGGAAGACGCAGATGTTCCTAGTATAGGCAAGAACCAGACTTGAGGTGTGAATGTCGCCACTACGCTAGAAGAAGGTGCGTAGAAGGTAGAATACAGGTGCCGCACCACAAGATGTCGGAGCTCGTAAATAATACACCCCCCGCACCGGATAGCCGAAAAGCATCAGTAGATACCAGGTGACGATCGAAGCCTTCGTCCGCATTCGCCGCATTTCCCACGACGACGGAGATGAGTCCAGCAACAACCTGCACAAACAGCGGAACATGAGCTCACACTAATGGGACGGAGTTTCCGCTTCCACTGTCGATGGAAGACGCAGATGTTCATAGTATAAGCAAGAACCTGGCTGGAGGTGTCAGGATCGCCACTATGCTAGAAGAGCGTGAGCAGAAGGTAGAATCCACGTGCCGCCACCCCATGATGTCGGAGCTCGTAAAGAATACGCCCCCCGCACCGGATAGCCGAAAAGCATCAGTAGATACCAGGTGACGATCGAAGCCTTCGTCTGCTTTCGCCGCATTTCCCAAGACGCGGAGATGAATCCAGCAACAACCTGCACAAACAGCGGCACATCAGCTCACACTATCGGGACGGAGTTGCCGCTTCCACTGCCGATGGAAGACGCAGATGTTCCTACTATAGGCAAGAACATGGCTTGAGGTGTGATTGTCGCCACTACGCTAGAAGGTACGGAGAAGGTACAATTCACGTGCCGCCACCCCGAGATGTCGGAGCTCGTAAGGAATACGCCCTCCGCACCTGATAACCGAAAAGCATCAGTAGATACCAGGTGACGATCGAATTTTTTGTAAGCAATTCGCCGCATTCCCCACGATGACGGAGATGAATCCGGCAAGAACCTGCGTAAAAAGCGGCACTTCAGCTCACTCTATCGGGACGGAGTTGCCGCTTCCACTGCCGATGGAAGAAGCAGATGTTCCTACTATAGGCAAGAACATGGCTTGAGGTGTGAATGTCGCCACTACGCTAGAATAAGGGGCGCAGAAGGTACAATCCACGTGCCGCCACCCCAAGATATCGGAGCTTATAAAGAAAACGACCCCCGCACCGGATAGCCGAAAAGCATCAGTAGATACCAGGTGACGATCGAAGCCTTTGTCTGAATTCGCTGCATTTCCCACGACGACGTAAATGAATCCGGCAAGAACCTGCACAAACAGCGGCACTTCCGCTCACACTATCGGGACGGAGTTGCCGCTTCAACTGCTGATGGAAGACGCAGATGTTCCTACTATAGGCAAGAACATGGCTTGAGGTGTGAATGTCGCCACTAAGCTAGATGAACGTGCGGAGAATGTAGAATCCACGCGCCGCCACCCCAAGATGTCGGAGCTTGTAAAGAATACGCCTCCCGCCCCGGATAGCCGAAAAGCATCAGTAGATACCAGGTGACGATCGAAGCCTTCGTCTGCATTCGCCGCATTTCCCACGACGACAGAGATGAATCCAGCAACAACCTGCACAAACAGCGGCAAATCAGCTGACACTAATGGGACGGAGTTTCCGCTTCCACTGCCAATAGAAGACGCAGATGTTCCTTGTATATGCAAGAACCTGGCTTGAGGTGTGAATGTCACAACTATGCAAGAAGAACGTGCCCAGTAGGTAGAATCCACGTGCCGCCACCCCAGACGTCGGAGCTCGTAAAGAATAAGCCTCCCGAAGCGGATAGTCGAAAAGCATCAGTAGATACAAGGTGACTATCGAAGCCTTTGTCTGAATTCGCCGCATTCCCCACGACGACGGAGATGAATCCGGCAAGAACCTGCACAAACAGCGGCACTTCCGCTCACACTATCGGGACGGAGTTGCCGCTTCAACTGCTGATGGAAGACGCAGATGTTCCTACTATAGGCAAGAACATGGCTTGAGGTGTGAATGTCGCCACTAAGCTAGATGAACGTGCGGAGAATGTAGAATCCACGCGCCGCCACCCCAAGATGTCGGAGCTTGTAAAGAATACGCCTCCCGCCCCGGATAGCCGAAAAGCATCAGTAGATACCAGGTGACGATCGAAGCCTTTGTCTGCATTCGCCGAATTTCCCACGACGATGGAGATGAATCCAGGAACAACCTGCACAAACAGCGGCAAATCAGCTGACACTATCGAGACGGAGTTGCCGCTTCCACTGCCGATAGAAGACGCAGATGTTTCTTGTATATGCAAGAACCTGGCTTGAGGTGTGAATGTCACAACTATGCAAGAAGAACGTGCCCAGTGGGTAGAATCCACGTGCCGCCACCCCAGACGTCGGAGCTCATAACGAATACGTCCCCCGCAGCGGATAGTCGAAAAGCATCAGTAGATACAAGGTGACGATCGAAAACTTTGTCTGAATTCGCCGCATTCCCCACGACGACGTAAATGAATCCGGCAAGAACCTGCACAAACAGCGGCACTTCCGCTCACTCTATCGGGACGGAGTTGCCGCTTCAACTGCCGATGGAAGACGCAGATGTTCCTACTAAAGGCAAGAACATGGCTTGAGGTGTGAATGTCGCCACTACGGTAGAATGTACGGAGAAGGTACAATCCACGTGCCGCCACCCCAAGATATCGGAGCTTATAAAGAAAACGCCCTCCGCACCGGATAGCCGAAAAGCATCAGTAGGTGCCAGGTGACGATCGAAGCCTTTGTCTACATTCGCCGCATTTCCCATGACGACGGAGATGAATCACAGCAAGAACCTGCACAAACAGCGGCAAATCAGCTGGCACTATCGGGACGGAATTGCCACTTCCACTGCCGATGGAAGACGCAGATGTTCATAGTATAGGCAAGAACCTGGCTTGAGGTGTGAATGTCGCCACTATGCTAGAAGAAAGTGCGCAGAAGGTACAGTTCACGTGCTGCCACCACAAGATGTCGGAGCTCGTAAAGAATACGCCCCCCGCACCGGAGAGCCGAAAAGCATCACTAGATACCAGGTGACGATCGAAGCCTTTGTCTGCATTCGCCGCATTTCCCACGACGACGTAAATGAATCCGGCAAGAACCTGCACAAACAGCGGCACTTCCGCTCACACTATCGGGACGAAGTTGCCGCTTCAACTGCCGATGGAAGACGCAGATGTTCCTACTATAGGCAAGAACATGGCTTGAGGTGTGAATGTCGCCACTACGGTAGAAGAAGGTGCGCAGAAGGTACAATCAACGTGCCGCCACCCCAAGATGTCGGAGCTCGAAAAGAATACGCCCCCCGCACCGGATAGCCGAAAAGCATCAGTAGATACCAGGTGAGCATCGAAGCCTTCGTCTGCATTCGCCGTATTTCCCACGACAACGGAGATGAATCTAGCAACAACCTGCACAAACAGCGGCACAGGAGCTCACACTGTCGGGACGGAGTTTCCGCTTCCACAGTCGAAGGAAGACGCAGATGTTCATAGTATAGGCAAGATCCTGGCTTGAGGTGTGAATGTCGCCAAAATGCTAGAAGGTGCGCAGAAGGTACAATTCACGTGCCGCCACCCCAAGATGTCGGAGCTCGTAAAGAATACGCCCCCCGCACATGATAACCGAAAAGCATCAGTAGATACCAGGTGACGATCGAAGCCTTTATCTGCATTCGCCGAATTTTCCACGACGACAGAGATGAATCCAGCAACAACCTGCACAAACATCGGCAAATCAGCTGTCACTATCGGGACGGAGTTGCCGCTTCCACTGCCGATGGAAGACGCAGATGTTCCTTGTATAGGCAAGAACCTGGCTTCAGGTGTCAATGTCACCACTATGCAAGAAGAACGTGTGCAGTAGGTAGAATCCACGTGCCGCCACCCCAGATGTCGGAGCTCATAACGAATACGTCCCCCGCAGCGGATAGCCGAAAAGCATCAGTAGATACCAGGTGACGATCGAAGCCTTTGTCTGCATTCGCCGCATTTCCCACGACGACGGAGATGAATCCGGCAAGAACCTGCACAAACAGCGGCACATCAGCTGACACTAATGGGACGGAGTTTCAGCTTCCACTGTCGATGGAAGACGCAGATGTTCATAGTATAAGCAAGAACCTGGCTGGAGGTGTCAGGGTCGCCACTATGCTAGAAGAGCGTGAGCAGAAGGTAGAATCTACGTGCCGCCACCCCATGATGTCGGAGCTCGTAAAGAATACGCCGCCGCACCGGATACCCGAAATGCATCAGTAGATATCAGGCGACGATCGAAGCATTTGTCTGCATTTGCCGCATTTCCCACGACGACGGAGATGAATAAGGGACGAACCTGCACAAACAGCGGCAAATAAGGTGACACTATCGGGATGGAGTTGCCGCTTACACTGCCGATGGAAGGCGCAGATGTTCCTAGTATAGGCAGGAACATGCCTTGAGGTGTGAATGTCGCCACTACACTAGAATAAGGTGCGCAGAAGGTACAATCCACGTGCCGCCACCCCAAGATATCGGAGCTCATAAAGAAAACGCTCCCCGCACCGGATAGCCGAAAAGCATCAGTAGATACCAGGTGACGATCGAAGCCTTTGTCTGATTACGTCGCATTTCCCACGACGACGGAGATGAATCCGGCAAGAACCTACACAAGCAGCGGCACATCAGCTGACACTATCGGGATGGAGTTGCCGCTCCCACTGCCGATGGAAGACGCAGATTTTCCTTGTATAGGCAAGAACCTGACTTGAGGTGTGAATGTCGCCACTATGCTAGAAGAAGGTGCGTAGAAAGTAGAATCTACGTGCCGCCACCCCAAGATGTCGGAGCTCGTAAAGAACGCGCCCCCAGCACCTGACAGCCGAAAAGCATCAGCAGATACCAGGTGACGATCGAAGCCTTTGTCTGCATTCGCCGCATTTCCCACGAGGACGGAGATGAATCTGGCAAGAACCCGCACAAACAGCGGCACATCAGCTGACACTTTCGGGACGGAGTTGCCGCTTCCACTCCCGATGGAAGACGCAGATTTTCCTTGTATAGGCAAGAACCTGACTTGAGGTGTGAATGTCGCCACTATGCTAGAAGAAGGTGCGCAGAAGGTACAATCCACGTGCCGCCACCCCAAGGTGTCGGAGCTCGTAAAGAATACGCCCCCGCACCGGATAGCCAAAAAGCATCAGTAGATACCAGGTGACGATCGAAGCCTTCGTCTGCTTTCGCCGCATTTCCCAAGACGCGGAGATGAATCCAGCAACAACCTGCACAAACAGTGGCACATCAGCTCACACTATCGGGACGGAGTTGCCGCTTCCACTGCCGATGCAAGACGCAGATGTTCCTACTATAGGCAAGAACATGGCTTGAGGTGTGATTGTCGCCACTACGCTAGAATGAACGGAGAAGGTACAATCCACGTGCCGCCACCCCAAGATATCGGAGCTTATAAAGAAAACGCCCCCCGCACCGGATAGCCGAAAAGCATCACTAGATACCAGGTGACGATCGAAGCCTTTGTCTGCATTCGCCGCATTTCCCACGACGACGTAAATAAATCCGGCAAGAACCTGCACAAACAGCGGCACTTCCGCTCACACTATCGGGACGGAGTTGCCGCTTCAACTGCCGATGGAAGACGCAGATGTTCCTACTATAGGCAAGAACCTGGCTTGAGGTGTGAATGTCGCCACTATGCTAGAAGAAAGTGCGCAGAAGGTACAATTCACGAGCTGCCACCACAAGATGTCGGAGCTCGTAAAGAATACGCCCCCCGCACCGGAGAGCCGAAAAGCATCACTAGATACCAGGGGACGATCGAAGCCTTTGTCTGCATTCGCCGCATTTCCCACGACGACGTAAATGAATCCGGCAAGAACCTGCACAAACAGCGGCACATCAGCTGACACTATCGGGACGGAGTTGCCGCTTCCACTGCCGATGGAAGACGCAGATGTTCCTACTATAAGCAATAACATGGCTTGAGGTGTGAATGTCGCCACTAAGCTAGAAGATGGTGTGCAGAATGTAGAATCCACGTGCCGCCGCCCCTAGATGTCGGAGCTCGTAAAGAATACGCCTCCCGCACCGGATAGCCGAAAATCATCAGTAGATACCAGGTGACGATCGAAGGCTTTGTCTGCATTCGCCGAATTTTCCACGACGACAGAGATGAATCCAGCAACAACCTGCACAAACATCGGCAAATCAGCTGTCACTATCGGGACGGAGTTGCCGCTTCCACTGCCGATGGAAGACGCAGATGTTCCCTGTATAGGCAAGAACCTGGCTTCAGGTGTCAATGTCACCACTATGCAAGAGGAACGTGTGCAGTAGGTAGAATCCACGTGCCGCCACCCCAGATGTCGGAGCTCATAAAGAAAACGCACCCGCACCGGATGGCCGAAAAGCATCAGTAGATACCAGGTGACGATCGAAGCCTTTGTCTGATTACGTCGCATTTCCCACGACGACGGAGATGAATCCAGGAAGAACCTACACAAGCAGCGGCACATCAGCTGACACTATCGGGATGGAGTTGCCGCTCCCACTGCCGATGGAAGACGCAGATGTTCCTTGTATAGGCAAGAACCTGACTTGAGGTGTGAATGTCGCCACTATGCTAGAAGAAGGTGCGTAGAAAGTAGAATCTACGTGCGCCACCCCAAGATGTCGGAGCTCGTAAAGAACGCGCCCCCCGCACCTGACAGCCGAAAAGCATCAGCAGATACCAGGTGACGATCGAAGCCTTTGTCTGCATTCGCCGCATTTCCCACGACGACGTAAATAAATCCGGCAAGAACCTGCACAAACAGCGGCACTTCCGCTCACACTATCGGGACGGAGTTGCCGCTTCCACTGCCGATGGAAGACGCAGATGTTCCTAGTATAGGCATGAACCAGACTTGAGGAGTTAATGTCGCCACTACGCTAGAAGAAGGTGCGCAAAAGGTAGAATACAGGTGCCGCACCACAAGATGTCGGAGCTCGTAAATAATACACACCCCGCACCGGATAGCCGAAAAGCATCAGTAGACACCAGGTGACGATCGAAGCCTTCGTCTGCATTCGCCGCATTTCCCACGACGACGGAGATGAATCCAGCAACAACCTGCACAAACAGCGGCACATGAGCTCACACTATCGGGACGGAGTTGCCGCTTCCATTGCCGATGGAAGACGCAGATGTTCCTAGTATAGGCAAGAACATGGCTTGAGGTGTGAATGTCGCCACTATGCTAGAAGGTGCGGAGAAGGTACAATCCACGTGCCGCCACCCCAAGATGTTGGAGCTCGTAAAGAATACGCACCTCCACCGGATAGCCGAAAAGCATCAGTAGATACCAGGTGACGATCGAAGCCTTTGTCTGCATTCGCCGCATTTCCCACGACGACGGAGATGAATCCGGCAAGAACCTGCACAAACAGCGGCACATCCGCTGACACTTTCGGGACGGAGTTGCCGCTTCCACTGCCGATGGAAGACGCAGATGTTCCTAGTATAGGCAAAACCTGACAAGAGGTGTGAATGTCGCCACTATGCTAGAAGAAGGTGAGCAGAAGGTAGAATAAACGTGCCGCCACCCCAAGGTGTCGGAGCTCGTAAAGAATACGCCCCCCGCACCGGATAGCCGAAAAGCATCAGTAGATACCAGGAGACGATCGAAGCCTTCGTCTGCTTTCGCCGCATTTCCCAAGACGCGGAGATGAATCCAGCAACAACCTGCACAAACAGCGGAACATCAGCTCACACTATCGGGACGGAGTTGCCGCTTCCACTGCCGATGGAAGACGCAGATGTTCATAGTATAGGCAAGAACCTGGCTTGAGGTGTGAATGTCGCCACTATGCTAGAAGAAATTGCGCAGAAGGTACAATTCACGTGCTGCCACCACAAGATGTCGGAGCTCGTAAAGAATACGCCCCCCGCACCGGAGAGCCGAAAAGCATCACTAGATACCAGGTGACGATCGAAGCTTTTGTCTGCATTCGCCGCATTTCCCACGACGACGTAAATGAATCCGGCAAGAACCTGCACAAACAGCGGCACTTCCTCTCACACTATCGGGACGGAGTTGCCGCTTCAACTGCCGATGGAAGACGCAGATGTTCCTACTATAGGCAAGAACATGGCTTGAGGTGTGAATGTCGCCACTAAGCTAGATGAACGTGCGGAGAATGTAGAATCCACGCGCCGCCACCCCAAGATGTCGGACCTTGTAAAGAATACGCCTCCCGCCCCGGATAGCCGAAAAGCATCAGTAGATACCAGGTGACGATCGAAGCCTTCGTCTGCATTCGCCGCATTTCCCACTACGACAGAGATGAATCCAGCAACAACCTGCACAAACAGCGGCAAATCAAGTGACACTATCAGGACGGAGTTGCCACTTCCACTGCCGATGGAAGACGCAGATGTTCCTAGTATAGGCAAGAACCTGTCTTGAGGTGTGAATGTCACCACTATGCAAGAAAAACATGCGCAGTAGGTATAATCCACGTGCCGCCACCCCAGATGTCGGAGCTCATAACGAATACGCCCCCGCACCGGATAGCCGAAAAGCATCTGTAGATATCAGGCGACGATCGAAGCATTTGTCTGCATTCGCCGCATTTCCCACCACGACGGAGATGAATAAGGCAAGAACCTGCACAAACAGCGGCACATCAGCTGACACTATCGGCACGGAGTTGCCGCTTCCACTGCCGATGGAAGGCGCAGATGTTCTTAGTATAGGGAAGAACATGCCTTGAGGTGTGAATGTCGCCACAACGCTAGAATAAGGTGCGCAGAATGTACAATCCACGTGCCGCCACCCCAAGATATTGGATGTCATAAAGAATACGCCTCCCGCACCGGATAGCCGAAAAGCATCAGTAGATACCAGGTGACGATCGAAGCCTTTGTCTGCATTCGCCGCATTTCCCACGACGAAGGAGATGAATCCGGCAAGAACATGCACGAACAGCGGCACATCAGCTGACTTTTTCGGGACGGAGTTGCCGCTTCCACTGCCGATGGAAGACGCAGATGTTCCTACTATAAGCAATAACATGGCTTAAGGTGTGAATGTCGCCACTAAGCTAGAAGATGGTGCGCAGAATGTAGAATCCACGTGCCGCCACCCCAGATGTCGGAGCTCATAAAGAAAACGCACCCGCACCGGATGGCCGAAAAGCATCAGTAGATACCAGGTGACGATCGAAGCCTTTGTCTGATTACGTCGCATTTCCCACGACGACGGAGATGAATCCAGGAAGAACCTACACAAGCAGCGGCACATCAGCTGACACTATCGGGATGGAGTTGCCGCTCCCACTGCCGATGGAAGACGCAGATGTTCCTTGTATAGGCAAGAACCTGACTTGAGGTGTGAATGTCGCCACTATGCTAGAAGAAGGTGCGTAGAAAGTAGAATCTACGTGCGCCACCCCAAGATGTCGGAGCTCGTAAAGAACGCGCCCCCCGCACCTGACAGCCGAAAAGCATCAGCAGATACCAGGTGACGATCAAAGCTTTTGTCTGCATTCGCCGCATTTCCCACGAGGACGGAGATGAATCTGGCAAGAACCTGCACAAACAGCGGCACATCAGCTGACACTTTCGGGACGGAGTTGCCGCTTCCACTGCCGATGGAAGACGCAGATGTTCCTAGTATAGGCATGAACCAGACTTGAGGAGTGAATGTCGCCACTACGCTAGAAGAAGGTGCGCAAAAGGTAGAATACAGGTGCCGCACCACAAGATGTCGGAGCTCGTAAATAATACACACCCCGCACCGGATAGCCGAAAAGCATCAGTAGACACCAGGTGACGATCAAGCCTTCGTCTGCATTCGCCGCATTTCCCACGACGACGGAGATGAATCCAGCAACAACCTGCACAAACAGCGGCACATGAGCTCACACTATCGGGACGGAGTTGCCGCTTCCATTGCCGATGGAAGACGCAGATGTTCCTAGTATAGGCAAGAACATGGCTTGAGGTTTGAATGTCGCCACTATGCTAGAAGGTGCGGAGAAGGTACAATCCACGTGCCGCCACCCCAAGATGTTGGAGCTCGTAAAGAATACGCACCTCCACCGGATAGCCGAAAAGCATCAGTAGATACCAGGTGACGATCGAAGCCTTTGTCTGCATTCGCCGCATTTCCCACGACGACGGAGATGAATCCGGCAAGAACCTGCACAAACAGCGGCACATCAGCTGACACTTTCGGGACGGAGTTGCCGCTTCCACTGCCGATGGAAGGCGCAGATGTTCCTAGTATAGGCAAAACCTGACAAGAGGTGTGAATGTCGCCACTATGCTAGAAGAAGGTGAGCAGAAGGTAGAATAAACGTGCCGCCACCCCAAGGTGTCGGAGCTCGTAAAGAATACGCCCCCCGCACCGGATAGCCGAAAAGCATCAGTAGATACCAGGAGACGATCGAAGCCTTCGTCTGCTTTCGCCGCATTTCCCAAGACGCGGAGATGAATCCAGCAACAACCTGCACAAACAGCGGAACATCAGCTCACACTATCGGGACGGAGTTGCCGCTTCCACTGCCGATGGAAGACGCAGATGTTCATAGTATAGGCAAGAACCTGGCTTGAGGTGTGAATGTCGCCACTATGCTAGAAGAAATTGCGCAGAAGGTACAATTCACGTGCTGCCACCACAAGATGTCGGAGCTCGTAAAGAATACGCCCCCCGCACCGGAGAGCCGAAAAGCATCACTAGATACCAGGTGACGATCGAAGCTTTTGTCTGCATTCGCCGCATTTCCCACGACGACGTAAATGAATCCGGCAAGAACCTGCACAAACAGCGGCACTTCCTCTCACACTATCGGGACGGAGTTGCCGCTTCAACTGCCGATGGAAGACGCAGATGTTCCTACTATAGGCAAGAACATGGCTTGAGGTGTGAATGTCGCCACTAAGCTAGATGAACGTGCGGAGAATGTAGAATCCACGCGCCGCCACCCCAAGATGTCGGACCTTGTAAAGAATACGCCTCCCGCCCCGGATAGCCGAAAAGCATCAGTAGATACCAGGTGACGATCGAAGCCTTCGTCTGCATTCGCCGCATTTCCCACTACGACAGAGATGAATCCAGCAACAACCTGCACAAACAGCGGCAAATCAAGTGACACTATCAGGACGGAGTTGCCACTTCCACTGCCGATGGAAGACGCAGATGTTCCTAGTATAGGCAAGAACCTGTCTTGAGGTGTGAATGTCACCACTATGCAAGAAAAACATGCGCAGTAGGTATAATCCACGTGCCGCCACCCCAGATGTCGGAGCTCATAACGAATACGCCCCCGCACCGGATAGCCGAAAAGCATCTGTAGATATCAGGCGACGATCGAAGCATTTGTCTGCATTCGCCGCATTTCCCACCACGACGGAGATGAATAAGGCAAGAACCTGCACAAACAGCGGCACATCAGCTGACACTATCGGGACGAAGTTGCCGCTTCCACTGCCGATGGAAGGCGCAGATGTTCTTAGTATAGGGAAGAACATGCCTTGAGGTGTGAATGTCGCCACAACGCTAGAATAAGGTGCGCAGAATGTACAATCCACGTGCCGCCACCCCAAGATATTGGATGTCATAAAGAATACGCCTCCCGCACCGGATAGCCGAAAAGCATCAGTAGATACCAGGTGACGATCGAAGCCTTTGTCTGCATTCGCCGCATTTCACACGACGAAGGAGATGAATCCGGCAAGAACATGCACGAACAGCGGCACATCAGCTGACTTTTTCGGGACGGAGTTGCCGCTTCCACTGCCGATGGAAGACGCAGATGTTCCTACTATAAGCAATAACATGGCTTAAGGTGTGAATGTCGCCACTAAGCTAGAAGATGGTGCGCAAAATGTAGAATCCACGTGCCGCCGCCCCTAGATGTCGGAGCTCGTAAAGAATACGCCTCCCGCACCGGATAGCCGAAAAGCATCAGTAGATACCAGGTGACGATCGAAGCCTTTGTCTGCATTCGCCAAATTTTCCACGACGACAGAGATGAATCCAGCAACAACCTGCAGAAACATCGGCAAATCAGCTGTCACTATCGGGACGGAGTTGCCGCTTCCACTGCCGATGGAAGACGCAGATGTTCCTTGTATATTCAAGAACCTGGCTTCAGGTGTCAATGTCACCACTACGCAAGAAGAACGTGTGCAGTAGGTAGAATCCACGTGCCGCCACCCCAGATGTCGGAGCTCATAACGAATACGTCTCCCGCAGCGGATAGCCGAAAAGCATCAGTAGATACCAGGTGACGATCGAAGCCTTTGTCTGCATTCGCCGCATTTCCCACTACGACGGAGATGAATCCGGCAAGAACCTGCACAAACAGCGGCACATCAGCTGACACTATCGGGACGGAGTTGCCGCTTCCACTGCCGATGGAAGACGCAGATGTTTCTTGTATAGGCAAGAACCTGGCTTAAGGTGTCAATGTCACCACTACGCAAGAAGGACGTGTGCTGTAGGTAGAATCCACGTGCCGCCACCCCAGATGTCGGAGCTCATAACGAATACGTCCCCCGCAGCGGATAGCCGAAAAGCATCAGTAGATACCAGGTGACGATCGAAGCATTTGTCTGCATTCGCCGCATTTCGCACGACGACGGAGATGAATCCGGCAAGAACCTGCACAAACAGCGGCACATCAGCTGACACTAATGGGACAGAGTTTGCGCTTCCACTGTCGATGGAAGACGCAGATGTTCATAGTATAAGCAAGAACCTGGCTGGAGGTGTCAGGGTCGCCACTATGCTAGAAGAGCGTGAGAAGAAGGTAGAATCCACGTGCCGCCACCCCATGATGTCGGAGCTCGTAAAGAATACGCCGCCGCACCGGATAGCCGAAATGCATCAGTAGATATCAGGCGACGATCGAAGCATTTGTCTGCATTTGCCGCATTTCCAACGACGACGGAGATGAATAAGGGACGAACCTGCACAAACAGCGGCAAATAAGATGACACTATCGGGATGGAGTTGCCGCTTCCACTGCCGATGGAAGGCGCAGATGTTCCTAGTATAGGCACGAACATGCCTTGAGGTGTGAATGTCGCCACTACGCTAGAATAAGGTGCGCAGAAGGTACAATCCACGTGCCGCCACCCCAAGAAATCGGAGCTCATAAAGAAAACGCCCCCCGCACCGAATAGCCGAAAAGCATCAGTAGATACCAGGTGACGATCGAAGCCTTTGTCTGATTACGTCGCATTTCCCACGACGACGGAGATGAATCCGGGAAGAACCTACACAAGCAGCGGCACATCAGCTAACACTATCTGGATGGAGTTGCCACTCCCACTGCCGATGGAAGACGCAGATGTTCCTTCTATAGGCAAGAACCTGACTTGAGGTGTGAATGTCGCCACTATGCTAGAAGAAGGTGCGTAGAAAGTAGAATCTACGTGCCGCCACCCCAAGATGTCGGAGCTCGTAAAGAACGCGCCCCCCGCACCTGACAGCCGAAAAGCATCAGCAGATACCAGGTGACGATCGAAGCCTTTGTCTGCATTCGCCGCATTTCCCACGAGGACGGAGATGAATCTGGCAAGAACCTGCACAAACAGCGGCACATCAGCTGACACTTTCGGGACGGAGTTGCCGCTTCCACTGCCGATGGAAGACGCAGATGTTCCTAGTATAGGCAAGAACCAGACTTGAGGTGTGAATGTCGCCACTACGCTAGAAGAAGGTTCGCAGAAGGTAGAATACAGGTGCCGCACCACAAGATGTCGGAGCTCGTAAATAATACGCCCCCCGCACCGGATAGCCGAAAAGCATCAGTAGATACCAGGTGACGATCGAAGCCTTCGTCTGCTTTCGCCGCATTTCCCAAGACGCGGAGATGAATCCAGCAACAACCTGCACAAACAGCGGCACATCCGCTCACACTATCGGGACGGAGTTGCCGCTTCCACTGCCGATGGAAGACGCAGATGTTCCTACTATAGGCAAGAACATGGCTTGAGGTGTGATTGTCGCCACTAAACTAGAAGGTACGGAGAAGGTACAATCCACGTGCCGCCACCCCAAGATATCGGAGCTTATAAAGAAAACGCCCCCCGCACCGGATAGCCGAAAAGGATCAGTAGATACCAGGTGACGATCGAAGCCTTTGTCTGCATTCGCCGCATTTCCCACGACGACGTAGATGAATCCGGCAAGAACCTGCACAAGCAGCGGCACTTCCGCTCACACTATTGGGACGGAGTTGCCGCTTCAACTGCCGATGGAAGACGCAGATGTTCCTACTATAGGCAAGAACATGGCTTGAGGTGTGAATGTCGCCACTAAGCTAGATGAACGTGCGGAGAATGTCGAATCCACGCGCCGCAACCCCAAGATGTCGGAGCTTGTAAAGAATACGCCTCCCGCCCCGGATAGCCGAAAAGCATCAGTAGATACCAGGTGACGATCGAAGCCTTCGTCTTGCATTCGCCGCAATTCCCACTGCGACAGAGATGAATCCAGCAACAGCCTGCACAAACAGCGGCAAATCAAGTGACACTATCAGGACGGAGTTGCCACTTCCACTGCCGATGGAAGACGCAGATGTTCCTAGTATAGGCAAGAACCTGTCTTGAGGTGTCAATGTCACCACTATGCAAGAAAAACATGCGCAGTAGGTATAATCCACGTGCCGCCACCCCAGATGTCGGAGCTCATAACGAATACGCCCCCGCACCGGATAGCCGAAAAGCATCAGTAGATATCAGGCGACGATCGAAGCATTTGTTTGCATTTGCCGCATTTTCCACGACGAAGGAGATGAATCCGGCAAGAACATGCACGAACAGCGGCACATCAGCTGACTTTTTCGGGACGGAGTTGCCGCTTCCACTGCCGATGGAAGACGCAGATGTTCCTAGTATACGCAAGAACATGCCTTGAGGTGTGAATGTCGCCACTACGCTAGAATAATGTGCGCAGAAGGTACAATCCACGTGACGCCACCCCAATATATCGGAGCTCATAAAGAAAACGCCCCCCCGCACCGGATAGCCGAAAAGCATCAGTAGATACCAGGTGACGATCGAAGCCTTTGTCTGCATTCGCCGCATTTCCCACGACGACGGAGATGAATAAGGCAAGAACCTGCAGAAGCAGCGGCACATCAGCTGATACTATCGGGATGGAGTTGCCGCTTCCACTGCCCATGGAAGACGCAGATGTTCCTTGTATAGGCAAGAACATGGCTTGAGGTGTTAATGTCGCCACTACGCTAGAAGAAGGAGCGCAGAAGGTAGAATACACGTGCCGCACCCCAAGATGTCGGAGCTCCTAAATAATACACCCCCCCCCCCCGTACCGAATAGCCGAAAAGCATCAGTAGATGCCAGGTGACGATCGAAGCCTTTGTCTGCTTTCGCCGCATTTCCCATGACGACGGAGATGAATCCAGAAAGAACCTGCACAAACAGCGGCAAATCAGCTGACACTATCGAGACGGAGTTGCCGCTTCCACTGCCGATGGAAGACGCAGATGTTCCTAGTATAGGCAAGAACATGGCTTGAGGTGCGAATGTCGCCACTACACTAGAAGGTGCGGAGAAGGTACAATCCACGTGCCGCAACCCCAAGATGTCGAAGCTCGTATTGAATACGTCTTTCACACGGGATAGCCGAAAAGCATCAGTAGATACCAGGTGACGATCGAAGCCTTTGCATTCGCCGCATTTCCCACGACGACGGAGATTAATCCGGCAAGAACAAGCACAAACAGCTGCACATCAGCTGACTTTTTCGGGACGGAGTTGCCGCTTCCACTGCCGATGGAAGACGCAGATGTTCCTAGTATAGGCAAGAACCTGACTTGAGGTGTGATTGTCGCCACCACGCTAGAAGGTACGAAGAAGGTACAATTCACGTGCCGCCACCCCAAGATGTCGGAGCTCGTAAAAAATAAGCCCCCCGCACCTGATAACCGAAAAGCATCAGTAGATACCAGGTGACGATCGAAGCCTTTGTCAGCAATTCGCCGCATTTCCCACGACGACGGAGATGAATCCGGCAAGAACCTGCATAAAAAGTGGCACTTCAGCTCACACTATCGGGACGGAGTTGCCGCTTCCACTGCCGTTAGAAGAAGCAGATGTTCCTACTATAGGCAAGTACATGGCTTGAGGTGTGAATGTCGCCACTAATCTAGAAGAACGTGCGCAAAATGTAGAATCCGCGTGTTGCCGCCCCAAGATGTCGGAGCTCGTAAAGAATACGCCTCCCGCACCGGATAGCCGAAAACCATCAGTAGATACCAGGTGACGATCGAAGCCTTTGTCTGCATTCGCCGCATTTCCCACGACGACGGAGATGAATTCGGCAAGAACATGCACAAACAGCTGCACATCAGCTGACGTTTTCGGGATGGAGTTGCCGCTTCCACTGCCGATAGAAGACGCAGATGTTCCTAGTATAGGCAAGAACCTGGCTTCAGGTGTCAATGTCGCCACTATGCTAGAAGAAGGTGCGCAGAAGGTAAATTCACGTGCCGCCACCCCAAGATGTCGGAGCTCGTAAAGAATACGCCCCCCGCACCTGATAGCCGAAAAGCATCAGTACATACAAGGTGACGGTCGAAGTATTTGTCTGCATTCGCCGCATTTCCCACGACGACGGAGATGAATTCGGCAAGAACATGCACAAACAGCTGCACATCAGCTGACTTTTTCTGGACGGAGTTGCCGCTTCCACTGCCGATGGAAGACGTAGATGTTCCTAGTATAGGCAAGAACATGGCTTGAGGTGTGAATGTCGCCACTACTCTAGAAATTGCGGAGAAGGTATAATCCACGTGCTGCCACCCCAAGATGTCGGAGCTCGTAAAGAATACGCCTCCCGCACAGGATAGCCGAAAAGCATCAGTAGATACCAGGTGACGATCGAAGCCTTTGTCTGCATTCGCCGCATTTCCAACGACGACGGCGATGAATCCGGCAAGAACCTGCACAAACATCGGCACATCAGCTGACACTAATGGGACAGAGTTTCCGCTTCCATTGTCGATGGAAGACGCAGATGTTCATAGTATAGGCAAGAACCTGGCTTGAGGTGTCAATGTCGCCACTATGCTTGAAGAGCGTGAGCAGAAGGTAGAATCCACGTGCCGCCACCCCATGATGTCGGAGCTCGTAAAGAATGCGCCCCCGCACCGGATAGCCGAAAAGCATCAGTAGATATCAGGCGACGATCGACGCATTTGTCTGCATTCGCCGCATTTTCTACGACGACGGAGATGAATAAGGGAAGAACCTGCAAATACAGCGGCACATCAGCTGACACTATCGGGATGGAGTTGCCGCTTCTACTGCCGATGGAAGGCGCAGATGTTCCTAGTATAGGCAAGAACATGCCTTGAGGTGTAAATGTCGCCACTACGCTAAAATAAGGTGCGCAGAAGGTACAATCTACGTGCCGCCGCCCCAAGATATCGAAGGTCATAAAGAAAACGCCCCCCGCACCGGATAGCCGAAAAGCATCAGTAGATACCAGGTGACCATCGAAGCCTTTTTCTGCATTCGCCGCATTTCCCACGACGACGGAGATGAATCCGGCAAGAACCTGCACAAACAGCGGCACATCAGCTGATACTTTCGGGACGGAGTTGCCGCTTCCACTGCCGATGGAAGACGCAGATGTTCCTAGTATAGGCAAAACCTGACTAGAGGTGTGAATGTCGCCACTATGCTAGAAGAAGGTGCGCAGAAGGTAGAATAAACGTGCCGCCACCCCAAGGTGTCGGAGCTCGTAAAGAATACGCCCCCCGCACCGGATAGCCGAAAAGCATCAGTAGATACCAGGTGACGAACGAAGCCTTCGTCTGCTTTCGCCGCATTTCCCAAGACGCGGAGATGAATCCAGCAACAACCTGTACAAACAGCGGCACATCAGCTCACACTATCGGGACGGAGTTGCCGCTTCCACTGCCGATGGAAGACGCAGATGTTCCTACTATAGGCAAGAACATGGCTTGAGGTGTGAATGTCGCCACTAAGCTAGATGAACGTGCGGAGAATGTCGAATCCACGCGCCGCAACCCCAAGATGTCGGAGCTTGTAAAGAATACGCCTCCCGCCCCGGATAGCCGAAAAGCATCAGTAGATACCAGGTGACGATCGAAGCCTTCGTCTTGCATTCGCCGCAATTCCCACTGCGACAGAGATGAATCCAGCAACATCCTGCACAAACAGCGGCAAATCAAGTGACACTATCAGGACGGAGTTGCCACTTCCACTGCCGATGGAAGACGCAGATGTTCCTAGTATAGGCAAGAACCTGTCCTGAGGTGTCAATGTCACCACTATGCAAGAAAAACATGCGCAGTAGGTATAATCCACGTGCCGCCACCCCAGATGTCGGAGCTCATAACGAATACGCCCCCGCACCGGATAGCCGAAAAGCATCAGTAGATATCAGGCGACGATCGAAGCATTTGTCTGCATTTGCCGCATTTTCCACGACGAAGGAGATGAATCCGGCAAGAACATGCACGAACAGCGGCACATCAGCTGACTTTTTCGGGACGGAGTTGCCGCTTCCACTGCCGATGGAAGACGCAGATGTTCCTAGTATAGGCAAGAACATGCCTTGAGGTGTGAATGTCGCCACTACGCTAGAATAAGGTGCGCAGAAGGTACAATCCACGTGACGCCACCCCAAGATATAGGAGCTCATAAAGAAAACGCCCCCCGCACCGGATAGCCGAAAAGCATCAGTAGATACCCGGTGACGATCGAAGCCTTTGTCTGCATTCGCAGCATTTCCCACGACGACGGAGATGAATCCGGCAAGAACCTGCAGAAGCAGTGGCACATCAGCTGATACTATCGGGATGGAGTTGCCGCTTCCACTGCCCATGGAAGACGCAGATGTTCCTTGTATAGGCAAGAACATGGCTTGAGGTGTGAATGTCGCCACTACGCTAGAAGAAGGAGCGCAGAAGGTAGAATACACGTGCCGCACCCCAAGATGTCGGAGCTCCTAAATAATACACCCCCCCGTACCGAATAGCCGAAAAGCATCAGTAGATGCCACGTGACGATCGAAGCCTTTGTCTGCTTTCGCCGCATTTCCCATGACGACGGAGATGAATCCAGAAAGAACCTGCACAAACAGCGGCAAATCAGCTGACACTATCGAGACGGAGTTGCCGCTTCCACTGCCGATGGAAGACGCAGATGTTCCTAGTATAGGCAAGAACATGGCTTGAGGTGCGAATGTCGCCACTACACTAGAAGGTGCGGAGAAGGTACAATCCACGTGCCGCAACCCCAAGATGTCGGAGATCGTATTGAATACGCCTTTCACACGGGATAGCCGATAAGCATCAGTAGATACCAGGTGACGATCGAAGCCTTTGCATTCGCCGCATTTCCCACGACGACGGAGATTAATCCGGCAAGAACAAGCACAAACAGCTGCACATCAGCTGACTTTTTCGGGACGGAGTTGCCGCTTCCACTGCCGATGGAAGACGCAGATGTTCCTAGTATAGGCAAGAACCTGACTTGAGGTGTGATTGTCGCCACTACGCTAGAAGGTACGAAGAAGGTACAATTCACGTGCCGCCACCCCAAGATGTCGGAGCTCGTAAAGAATAAGCCCCCCGCACCTGATAACCGAAAAGCATCAGTAGATACCAGGTGACGATCGAAGCCTTTGTCAGCAATTCGCCGCATTTCCCACGACGACGGAGATGAATCCGGCAAGAACCTGCATAAAAAGTGGCACTTCAGCTCACACTATCGGGACGGAGTTGCCGCTTCCACTGCCGTTAGAAGAAGCAGATGTTCCTACTATGGGCAAGTACATGGCTTGAGGTGTGAATGTCGCCACTAATCTAGAAGAACGTGCGCAAAATGTAGAATCCGCGTGTTGCCGCCCCAAGATGTCGGAGCTCGTAAAGAATACGCCTCCCGCACCGGATAGCCGAAAACCATCAGTAGATACCAGGTGACGATCGAAGCCTTTGTCTGCATTCGCCGCATTTCCCACGACGACGGAGATGAATTCGGCAAGAACATGCACAAACAGCTGCACATCAGCTGACTTTTTCGGGATGGAGTTGCCGCTTCCACTGCCGATGGAAGACGCAGATGTTCCTAGTATAGGCAAGAACCTGGCTTCAGGTGTCAATGTCGCCACTATGCTAGAAGAAGGTGCGCAGAAGGTACAATTCACGTGCCGCCACCCCAAGATGTCGGAGCTCGTAAAGAATACGCCCCCCGCACCTGATAGCCGAAAAGCATCAGTACATACAAGGTGACGGTCGAAGCATTTGTCTGCATTCGCCGCATTTCCCTCGACGACGGAGATGAATCCGGCAAGAACCTGCTTAAACAGCGGCACTTCAGCTCACACTATCGGGACGGAGTTGCCGCTTCCACTGCCGATGGAAGACGCAGATGTTCATAGTATAGGCAAGAACCTGGCTTGAGGTGTCAATGTCGCCACTATGCTAGAAGAGCGTGAGCAGAAGGTAGAATCCACGTGCCGCCACCCCATGATGTCGGAGCTCGTAAAGAATGCGCCCCCGCACCGGATAGCCGAAAAGCATCAGTAGATATCAGGCGACGATCGACGCATTTGTCTGCATTCGCCGCATTTTCTACGACGACGGAGATGAATTCGGCAAGAACATGCACAAACAGCTGCACATCAGCTGACGTTTTCGGGATGGAGTTGCCGCTTCCACTGCCGATGGAAGACGTAGATGTTCCTAGTATAGGCAAGAACATGGCTTGAGGTGTGAATGTCGCCACTACGCTAGAAATTGCGGAGAAGGTATAATCCACGTGCTGCCACCCCAAGATGTCGGAGCTCGTAAAGAATACGCCTCCCGCACAGGATAGCCGAAAAGCATCAGTAGATACCAGGTGACGATCGAAGCCTTTGTCTGCATTCGCCGCATTTCCAACGACGACGGCGATGAATCCGGCAAGAACCTGCACAAACATCGGCACATCAGCTGAAACTAATGGGACAGACTTTCCGCTTCCATTGTCGATGGAAGACGCAGATGTTCATAGTATAGGCAAGAACCTGGCTTGAGGTGTCAATGTCGCCACTATGCTAGAAGAGCGTGAGCAGAAGGTAGAATCCACGTGCCGCCACCCCATGATGTCGGAGCTCGTAAAGAATGCGCCCCCGCACCGGATAGCCGAAAAGCATCAGTAGATATCAGGCGACGATCGACGCATTTGTCTGCATTCGCCGCATTTTCTACGACGACGGAGATGAATAAGGGAAGAACCTGCAAATACAGCGGCACATCAGCTGACACTATCGGGATGGAGTTGCCGCTTCTACTGCCGATGGAAGGCGCAGATGTTCCTAGTATAGGCAAGAACATGCCTTGAGGTGTAAATGTCGCCACTACGCTAGAATAAGGTGCGCAGAAGGTACAATCTACGTGCCGCCGCCCCAAGATATCGAAGGTCATAAAGAAAACGCCCCCCGCACCGGATAGCCGAAAAGCATCAGTAGATACCAGGTGACCATCGAAGCCTTTTTCTGCATTCGCCGCATTTCCCACGACGACGTAGATGAATCTGGCAAGAACCTGCACAAACAGCGGCACATCAGCTGACACTTTCGGGACGGAGTTGCCGCTTCCACTGCCGATGGAAGACGCAGATGTTCCTAGTATAGGGAAGAATCAGACTTGGGCTGTGAATGTCGCCACTATGCTAGAAGAAGGTGCACAGAAGGTAGAATACACGTGCCCCACACCAAGATGTCGGAGCTCGTAAAGAATACACCCCGCGCACCGGATAGCCGAAAAGCATCAGTATATACCAGGTGACGTTTGAAGCCTTCGTCTGCATTCGCCGCATTTCCCACGACTACGGAGATGAATCCAGCAACAACCTGCACAAACAGCGGCACATCAGCTCACACTATCGGGACGGAGTTGCCGCTTCCACTGCCGATGGAAGACGCAGATGTTCCTACTATAGGCAAGAACACGTCTTGAGGTTTGAATGTCGCCACTACGCTAGAAGGTGCGGAGAGGGTACAATCCACGTGCCGCCACCCCAAGATGTCGGAGCTCGTTAAGGATACGCCCCCCGCACCGGATAGCGGAAAACCTTCAGTAGATACAAGGTGACGATCGAAGCCTTTGTCTGCATTCGCCGCATTATCCACGACGACGGAGATGGATCCGACAAGAACCTACACAAACAGCGGCACATCAGCTGACACTATTGGGACGGAGTTGCCGCTTCCACTGCCGATGGAAAACGCAGATGTTCCTGGTATAGACAAGAACCTGGTTTGAGGTGTGAATGTCGCCACTATGATAGAACAACGTGCGCAGAAGGTAGAATCCACGTGCAGCCATTCCAAGATGTCGGACCTCGTAAAGAATACGCCCCCCGCACCTGATAGCGGAAAAGCATCAGTAGATACCATGTGACGATCAAAGCCTTTGTCTGCATTCGCCGCATTTCCCACGATGACGGAGATGAATCCTTCAAGAACCTGCACAAACAGCGGCAAATCAGCTGACACTATCAGGACGGAGTTGCCACTTCCACTGCCGATGGAAGACGCAGATGTTCCTAGTATAGGCAAGAACATGGCTTGAGGTGTCAATGTCACCACTATGATAGAACAACGTGCGCAGAAGGTAGAATCCACGTGAAGCCTCTCAAAGATATCGCAGCTCGTAAAGAATACAACCCCCGCACCTGATAGCCGAAAAGCATCAGTAGATACCAGGTGACGATCGAAGCCTCTGTCTCCATTCGCGCATTTCCTATGACGACGGAGATGAATCCAGAAAGAACCTGCACAAACAGCGGCAAATCAGCAAACACTATCGGGACGGAATTGCCGCTTCCACTGCCTATGGAGGACGCAGATGTTCTTGGTATAGGCAAGAACATGGCTTGAGGTGTGAATGTCGCCACTACGCTAGAAGAAGGAGCGCAGAAGGTAGAATACACGTGCCGCACCCCAAGATGTCGGAGCTCCTAAATAATACACCCCCCCCCCCCGTACCGAATAGCCGAAAAGCATCAGTAGATACCAGGTGACGATCGAAGCCTTTGTCTGCATTCGCCGCATTTCCCATGACGACGGAGATGAATCCAGAAAGAACCTGCACAAACAGCGGCAAATCAGCTGACACTATCGAGACGGAGTTGCCGCTTCCACTGCCGATGGAAGACGCAGATGTTCCTAGTATAGGCAAGAACCTGTCTTGAGGTGTCAATGTCACCACTATGCAAGAAAAACATGCGCAGTAGGTATAATCCACGTGCCGCCACCCCAGATGTCGGAGCTCATAACGAATACGCCCCCGCACCGGATAGCCGAAAAGCATCAGTAGATATCAGGCGACGATCGAAGCATTTGTCTGCATTTGCCGCATTTTCCACGACGAAGGAGATGAATCCGGCAAGAACATGCACGAACAGCGGCACATCAGCTGACTTTATCGGGACGGAGTTGCCGCTTCCACTGCCGATGGAAGACGCAGATGTTCCTAGTATAGGCAAGAACATGCCTTGAGGTGTGAATGTCGCCACCATGCTAGAATAAGGTGCGCAGAAGGTACAATCCACGTGACGCCACCCCAAGATATCGGAGCTCATAAAGAAAACGCCCCCCGCACCGGATAGCCGAAAAGCATCAGTAGATACCAGGTGACGATCGAAGCCTTTGTCTGCATTCGCCGCATTTCCCACGACGACGGAGATGAATCCGGCAAGAACCTGCAGAAGCAGTGGCACATCAGCTGATACTATCGGGATGGAGTTGCCGCTTCCACTGCCCATGGAAGACGCAGATGTTCCTTGTATAGGCAAGAACATGGCTCGAGGTGTGAATGTCGCCACTACGCTAGAAGAAGGAGCGCAGAAGGTAGAATACACGTGCCGCACCCCAAGATGTCGGAGCTCCTAAATAATACACCCCCCCGTACCGAATAGCCGAAAAGCATCAGTAGATGCCAGGTGACGATCGAAGCCTTTCTCTGCTTTCGCCGCATTTCCCATGACGACGGAGATGAATCCAGAAAGAACCTGCACAAACAGCGGCAAATCAGCTGACACTATCGAGACGGAGTTGCCGCTTCCACTGCCGATGGAAGACGCAGATGTTCCTAGTATAGGCAAGAACATGGCTTGAGGTGCGAATGTCGCCACTACGCTAGAAGGTGCGGAGAAGGTACAATCCACGTGCCGCAACCCCAAGATGTCGGAGCTCGTATTGAATACGCCTTTCACACGGGATAGCCGAAAAGCATCAGTAGATACCAGGTGACGATCGAAGCCTTTGCATTCGCCGCATTTCCCACGACGACGGAGATTAATCCGGCAAGAACAAGCACAAACAGCTGCACATCAGCTGACTTTTTCGGGACGGAGTTGCCGCTTCCACTGCCGATGGAAGACGCAGATGTTCCTAGTATAGGCAAGAACCTGACTTGAGGTGTGATTGTCGCCACTACGCTAGAAGGTACGAAGAAGGTACAATTCACGTGCCGCCACCCCAAGATGTCGGAGCTCGTAAAGAATAAGCCCCCCGCACCTGATAACCGAAAAGCATCAGTAGATACCAGGTGACGATCGAAGCCTTTGTCAGCAATTCGCCGCATTTCCCACGACGACGGAGATGAATCCGGCAAGAACCTGCATAAAAAGTGGCACTTCAGCTCACACTATCGGGACGGAGTTGCCACTTTCACTGCCGATAGAAGAAGCAGATGTTCCTACTATAGGCAAGTACATGGCTTGAGGTGTGAATGTCGCCACTAATCTAGAAGAACGTGCGCAAAATGTAGAATCCGCGTGTTGCCGCCCCAAGATGTCGGAGCTCGTAAAGAATACGCCTCCCGCACCGGATAGCCGAAAACCATCAGTAGATACCAGGTGACGATCGAAGCCTTTGTCTGCATTCGCCGCATTTCCCACGACGACGGAGATGAATTCGGCAAGAACATGCACAAACAGCTGCACATCAGCTGACTTTTTCGGGATGGAGTTGCCGCTTCCACTGCCGATGGAAGACGCAGATATTCCTAGTATAGGCAAGAACCTGGCTTCAGGTGTCAATGTCGCCAATATGCTAGAAGGTGCGCAGAAGGTACAATTCACGTGCCGCCACCCCAAGATGTCGGAGCTCGTAAAGAATACGCACCCCGCACCTGATAGCCGAAAAGCATCAGTACATACAAGGTGACGGTCGAAGCATTTGTCTGCATTCGCCGCATTTCCCACGACGACGGAGATGAATCCGGCAAGAACCTGCTTAAACAGCGGCACTTCAGCTCACACTATCGGGACGGAGTTGCCGCTTCCACTGCCGATGGAAGACGTAGATGTTCCTAGTATAGGCAAGAACATGGCTTGAGGTGTGAATGTCGCCACTACGCTAGAAATTGCGGAGAAGGTATAATCCACGTGCTGCCACCCCAAGATGTCGGAGCTCGTAAAGAATACGCCTCCCGCACAGGATAGCCGAAAAGCATCAGTAGATACCAGGTGACGATCGAAGCCTTTGTCTGCATTCGCCGCATTTCCAACGACGACGGCGATGAATCCGGCAAGAACCTGCACAAACATCGGCACATCAGCTGACACTAATGGGACAGAGTTTCCGCTTCCATTGTCGATGGAAGACGCAGATGTTCATAGTATAGGCAAGAACCTGGCTTGAGGTGTCAATGTCGCCACTATGCTAGAAGAGCGTGAGCAGAAGGTAGAATCCACGTGCCGCCACCCCATGATGTCGGAGCTCGTAAAGAATAAGCCCCCCGCACCTGATAACCGAAAAGCATCAGTACATACCAGGTGACGATCGAAGCCTTTGTCAGCAATTCGCCGCATTTCCCACGACGACGGAGATGAATCCGGCAAGAACCTGCATAAAAAGTGGCACTTCAGCTCACACTATCGGGACGGAGTTGCCACTTTCACTGCCGATAGAAGAAGCAGATGTTCCTACTATAGGCAAGTACATGGCTTGAGGTGTGAATGTCGCCACTAATCTAGAAGAACGTGCGCAAAATGTAGAATCCGCGTGTTGCCGCCCCAAGATGTCGGAGCTCGTAAAGAATACGCCTCCCGCACCGGATAGCCGAAAACCATCAGTAGATACCAGGTGACGATCGAAGCCTTTGTCTGCATTCGCCGCATTTCCCACGACGACGGAGATGAATTCGGCAAGAACATGCACAAACAGCTGCACATCAGCTGACTTTTTCGGGATGGAGTTGCCGCTTCCACTGCCGATGGAAGACGCAGATATTCCTAGTATAGGCAAGAACCTGGCTTCAGGTGTCAATGTCGCCAATATGCTAGAAGAAGGTGCGCAGAAGGTACAATTCACGTGCCGCCACCCCAAGATGTCGGAGCTCGTAAAGAATACGCACCCCGCACCTGATAGCCGAAAAGCATCAGTACATACAAGGTGACGGTCGAAGCATTTGTCTGCATTCGCCGCATTTCCCACGACGACGGAGATGAATCCGGCAAGAACCTGCTTAAACAGCGGCACTTCAGCTCACACTATCGGGACGGAGTTGCCGCTTCCACTGCCGATGGAAGACGTAGATGTTCCTAGTATAGGCAAGAACATGGCTTGAGGTGTGAATGTCGCCACTACGCTAGAAATTGCGGAGAAGGTATAATCCACGTGCTGCCACCCCAAGATGTCGGAGCTCGTAAAGAATACGCCTCCCGCACAGGATAGCCGAAAAGCATCAGTAGATACCAGGTGACGATCGAAGCCTTTGTCTGCATTCGCCGCATTTCCAACGACGACGGCGATGAATCCGGCAAGAACCTGCACAAACATCGGCACATCAGCTGACACTAATGGGACAGAGTTTCCGCTTCCATTGTCGATGGAAGACGCAGATGTTCATAGTATAGGCAAGAACCTGGCTTGAGGTGTCAATGTCGCCACTATGCTAGAAGAGCGTGAGCAGAAGGTAGAATCCACGTGCCGCCACCCCATGATGTCAGAGCTCGTAAAGAATGCGCCCTCGCACCGGATAGCCGAAAAGCATCAGTAGATATCAGGCGACGATCGACGCATTTGTCTGCATTCGCCGCATTTTCTACGACGACGGAGATGAATAAGGGAAGAACCTGCAAATACAGCGGCACATCAGCTGACACTATCGGGATGGAGTTGCCGCTTCTACTGCCGATGGAAGGCGCAGATGTTCCTAGTATGGGCAAGAACATGCCTTGAGGTGTAAATGTCGCCACTACGCTAGAATAAGGTGCGCAGAAGGTACAATCTACGTGCCGCCGCCCCAAGATATCGAAGGTCATAAAGAAAACGCCCCCCGCACCGGATGCCGAAAAGCATCAGTAGATACCAGGTGACCATCGAAGCCTTTTTCTGCATTCGCCGCATTTCCCACGACGACGTAGATGAATCTGGCAAGAACCTGCACAAACAGCGGCACATCAGCTGACACTTTTGGGACGGAGTTGCCGCTTCCACTGCCGATGGAAGACGCAGATGTTCCTAGTATAGGGAAGAATCAGACTTGGGCTGTGAATGTCGCCACTATGCTAGAAGAAGGTGCACAGAAGGTAGAATACACGTGCCCCACACCAAGATGTCGGAGCTCGTAAAGAATACACCCCCCGCACCGGATAGCCGAAAAGCATCAGTATATACCAGGTGACGTTTGAAGCCTCCGTCTGCATTCGCCGCATTTCCCACGACTACGGAGATGAATCCAGCAACAACCTGCACAAACAGCGGCACATCAGCTCACACTATCGGGACGGAGTTGCCGCTTCCACTGCCGATGGAAGACGCAGATGTTCCTACTATAGGCAAGAACACGTCTTGAGGTTTGAATGTCGCCACTACGCTAGAAGGTGCGGAGAAGGTACAATCCACGTGCCGCCACCCCAAGATGTCGGAGCTCGTTAAGGATACGCCCCCCGCACCGGATAGCGGAAAACCTTCAGTAGATACAAGGTGACGATCGAAGCCTTTGTCTGCATTAGCCGCATTATCCACGACGACAGAGATGGATCCGACAAGAACCTACACAAGCAGCGGCACATCAGCTGACACTATTGGGACGGAGTTGCCGCTTCCACTGCCGATGGAAAACGCAGATGTTCCTGGTATAGACAAGAACCTGGTTTGAGGTGTGAATGTCGCCACTATGATAGAACAACGTGCGCAGAAGGTAGAATCCACGTGCAGCCATTCCAAGATGTCGGAGCTCGTAAAGAATACGCCCCCCGCACCTGATAGCGGAAAAGCATCAGTAGATACCAGGTGACGATCAAAGCCTTTGTCTGCATTCGCCGCATTTTCTACGACGACGGAGATGAATAAGGGAAGAACCTGCAAATACAGCGGCACATCAGCTGACACTATCGGGATGGAGTTGCCGCTTCTACTGCCGATGGAAGGCGCAGATGTTCCTAGTATAGGCAAGAACATGCCTTGAGGTGTAAATGTCGCCACTACGCTAGAATAAGGTGCGCAGAAGGTACAATCTACGTGCCGCCGCCCCAAGATATCGAAGGTCATAAAGAAAACGCCCCCCGCACCGGATAGCCGAAAAGCATCAGTAGATACCAGGTGACCATCGAAGCCTTTTTCTGCATTCGCCGCATTTCCCAGGACGACGTAGATGAATCTGGCAAGAACCTGCACAAACAGCGGCACATCAGCTGACACTTTCGGGACGGAGTTGCCGCTTCCACTGCCGATGGAAGACGCAGATGTTCCTAGTATAGGGAAGAATCAGACTTGGGCTGTGAATGTCGCCACTATGCTAGAAGAAGGTGCACAGAATGTAGAATACACGTGCCCCACACCAAGATGTCGGAGCTCGTAAAGAATACACCCCGCGCACCGGATAGCCGAAAAGCATCAGTATATACCAGGTGACGTTTGAAGCCTTCGTCTGCATTCGCCGCATTTCCCACGACTACGGAGATGAATCCAGCAACAACCTGCACAAACAGCGGCACATCAGCTCACACTATCGGGACGGAGTTGCCGCTTCCACTGCCGATGGAAGACGCAGATGTTCCTACTATAGGCAAGAACACGTCTTGAGGTTTGAATGTCGCCACTACGCTAGAAGGTGCGGAGAAGGTACAATCCACGTGCCGCCACCCCAAGATGTCGGAGCTCGTTAAGGATACGCCCCCCGCACCGGATAGCGGAAAACCTTCAGTAGATACAAGGTGACGATCGAAGCCTTTGTCTGCATTCGCCGCATTATCCACGACGACGGAGATGGATCCGACAAGAACCTACACAAACAGCGGCACATCAGCTGACACTATTGGGACGGAGTTTCCGCTTCCACTGCCGATGGAAAACGCAGATGTTCCTGGTATAGACAAGAACCTGGTTTGAGGTGTGAATGTCGCCACTATGATAGAACAACGTGCGCAGAAGGTAGAATCCACGTGCAGCCATTCCAAGATGTCGGACCTCGTAAAGAATACGCCCCCCGCACCTGATAGCGGAAAAGCATCAGTAGATACCAGGTGACGATCAAAGCCTTTGTCTGCATTCGCCGCATTTCCCACGATGACGGAGATGAATCCTTCAAGAACCTGCACAAACAGCGGCAAATCAGCTGACACTATCAGGACGGAGTTGCCACTTCCACTGCCGATGGAAGACGCAGATGTTCCTAGTATAGGCAAGAACATGGCTTGAGGTGTCAATGTCACCACTATGATAGAACAACGTGCGCAGAAGGTAGAATCCACGTGAAGCCTCTCAAAGATATCGCAGCTCGTAAAGAATACAACCCCCGCACCTGATAGCCGAAAAGCATCAGTAGATACCAGGTGACGATCGAAGCCTCTGTCTCCATTCGCGCATTTCCTATGACGACGGAGATGAATCCAGAAAGAACCTGCACAAACAGCGGCAAATCAGCAAACACTATCGGGACGGAATTGCCGCTTCCACTGCCTATGGAGGACGCAGATGTTCTTGTTATAGGCAAGAACATGGCTTGAGGTGTGAATGTCGCCACTACGCTAGAAGAAGGAGCGCAGAAGGTAGAATACACGTGCCGCACCCCAAGATGTCGGAGCTCCTAAATAATACACCCCCCCCCCCCCGTACCGAATAGCCGAAAAGCATCAGTAGATACCAGGTGACGATCGAAGCCTTTGTCTGCATTCGCCGCATTTCCCATGACGACGGAGATGAATCCAGAAAGAACCTGCACAAACAGCGGCAAATCAGCTGACACTATCGAGACGGAGTTGCCGCTTCCACTGCCGATGGAAGACGCAGATGTTCCTAGTATAGGCAAGAACCTGTCTTGAGGTGTCAATGTCACCACTATGCAAGAAAAACATGCGCAGTAGGTATATTCCACGTGCCGCCACCCCAGATGTCGGAGCTCATAACGAATACGCCCCCGCACCGGATAGCCGAAAAGCATCAGTAGATATCAGGCGACGATCGAAGCATTTGTCTGCATTTGCCGCATTTTCCACGACGAAGGAGATGAATCCGGCAAGAACATGCACGAACAGCGGCACATCAGCTGACTTTATCGGGACGGAGTTGCCGCTTCCACTGCCGATGGAAGACGCAGATGTTCCTAGTATAGGCAAGAACATGCCTTGAGGTGTGAATGTCGCCACTACGCTAGAATAAGGTGCGCAGAAGGTACAATCCACGTGACGCCACCCCAAGATATCGGAGCTCATAAAGAAAACGCCCCCCGCACCGGATAGCCGAAAAGCATCAGTAGATACCAGGTGACGATCGAAGCCTTTGTCTGCATTCGCCGCATTTCCCACGACGACGGAGATGAATACGGCAAGAACCTGCAGAAGCAGTGGCACATCAGCTGATACTATCGGGATGGAGTTGCCGCTTCCACTGCCCATGGAAGACGCAGATGTTCCTTGTATAGGCAAGAACATGGCTTGAGGTGTGAATGTCGCCACTACGCTAGAAGAAGGAGCGCAGAAGGTAGAATACACATGCCGCACCCCAAGATGTCGGAGCTCCTAAATAATACACCCCCCCGTACCGAATAGCCGAAAAGCATCAGTAGATGCCAGGTGACGATCGAAGACTTTGTCTGCTTTCGCCGCATTTCCCATGACGACGGAGATGAATCCAGAAAGAACCTGCACAAACAGCGGCAAATCAGCTGACACTATCGAGACGGAGTTGCCGCTTCCACTGCCGATGGAAGACGCAGATGTTCCTAGTATAGGCAAGAACATGGCTTGAGGTGCGAATGTCGCCACTACGCTAGAAGGTGCGGAGAAGGTACAATCCACGTGCCGCAACCCCAAGATGTCGGAGCTCGTATTGAATACGCCTTTCACACGGGATAGCCGAAAAGCATCAGTAGATACCAGGTGACGATCGAAGCCTTTGCATTCGCCGCATTTCCCACGACGACGGAGATTAATCCGGCAAGAACAAGCACAAACAGCTGCACATCAGCTGACTTTTTCGGGACGGAGTTGCTGCTTCCACAGCCGATGGAAGACGCAGATGTTCCTAGTATAGGCAAGAACCTGACTTGAGGTGTGATTGTCGCCACTACGCTAGAAGGTACGAAGAAAGTACAATTCACGTGCCGCCACCCCAAGATGTCGGAGCTCGTAAAGAATAAGCCCCCCGCACCTGATAACCGAAAAGCATCAGTAGATACCAGGTGACGATCGAAGCCTTTGTCAGCAATTCGCCGCATTTCCCACGACGACGGAGATGAATCCGGCAAGAACCTGCATAAAAAGTGGCACTTCAGCTCACACTATCGGGACGGAGTTGCCGCTTTCACTGCCGATAGAAGAAGCAGATGTTCCTACTATAGGCAAGTACATGGCTTGAGGTGTGAATGTCGCCACTAATCTAGAAGAACGTGCGCAAAATGTAGAATCCGCGTGTTGCCGCCCCAAGATGTCGGAGCTCGTAAAGAATACGCCTCCCGCACCGGATAGCCGAAAACCATCAGTAGATACCAGGTGACGATCGAAGCCTTTGTCTGCATTCGCCGCATTTCCCACGACGACGGAGATGAATTCGGCAAGAACATGCACAAACAGCTGCACATCAGCTGACTTTTTCGGGATGGAGTTGCCGCTTCCACTGCCGATGGAAGACGCAGATATTCCTAGTATAGGCAAGAACCTGGCTTCAGGTGTCAATGTCGCCACTATGCTAGAAGAAGGTGCGCAGAAGGTACAATTCACGTGCCGCCACCCCAAGATGTCGGAGCTCGTAAAGAATACGCCCCCCGCACCTGATAGCCGAAAAGCATCAGTACATACAAGGTGACGGTCGAAGCATTTGTCTGCATTCGCCGCATTTCCCACGACGACGGAGATGAATCCGGCAAGAACCTGCTTAAACAGCGGCACTTCAGCTCACACTATCGGGACGGAGTTGCCGCTTCCACTGCCGATGGAAGACGTAGATGTTCCTAGTATAGGCAAGAACATGGCTTGAGGTGTGAATGTCGCCACTACGCTAGAAATTGCGGAGAAGGTATAATCCACGTGCTGCCACCCCAAGATGTCGGAGCTCGTAAAGAATACGCCTCCCGCACAGGATAGCCGAAAAGCATCAGTAGATACCAGGTGACGATCGAAGCCTTTGTCTGCATTCGCCGCATTTCCAACGACGACGGCGATGAATCCGGCAAGAACCTGCACAAACATCGGCACATCAGCTGACACTAATGGGACAGAGTTTCCGCTTCCATTGTCGATGGAAGACGCAGATGTTCATAGTATAGGCAAGAACCTGGCTTGAGGTGTCAATGTCGCCACTATGCTAGAAGAGCGTGAGCAGAAGGTAGAATCCACGTGCCGCCACCCCATGATATCAGAGCTCGTAAAGAATGCGCCCTCGCACCGGATAGCCGAAAAGCATCAGTAGATATCAGGCGACGATCGACGCATTTGTCTGCATTCGCCGCATTTTCTACGACGACGGAGATGAATAAGGGAAGAACCTGCAAATACAGCGGCACATCAGCTGACATTATCGGGATGGAGTTGCCGCTTCTACTGCCGATGGAAGGCGCAGATGTTCCAAGTATAGGCAAGAACATGCCTTGAGGTGTAAATGTCGCCACTACGCTAGAATAAGGTGCGCAGAAGGTACAATCTACGTGCCGCCGCCCCAAGATATCGAAGGTCATAAAGAAAACGCCCCCCGCACCGGATGCCGAAAAGCATCAGTAGATACCAGGTGACCATCGAAGCCTTTTTCTGCATTCGCCGCATTTCCCACGACGACGTAGATGAATCTGGCAAGAACCTGCACAAACAGCGGCACATCAGCTGACACTTTTGGGACGGAGTTGCCGCTTCCACTGCCGATGGTAGACGCAGATGTTCCTAGTATAGGGAAGAATCAGACTTGGGCTGTGAATGTCGCCACTATGCTAGAAGAAGGTGCACAGAAGGTAGAATACACGTGCCCCACACCAAGATGTCGGAGCTCGTAAAGAATACACCCCCCTCACCGGATAGCCGAAAAGCATCAGTATATACCAGGTGACGTTTGAAGCCTCCGTCTGCATTCGCCGCATTTCCCACGACTACGGAGATGAATCCAGCAACAACCTGCACAAACAGCGGCACATCAGCTCACACTATCGGGACGGAGTTGCCGCTTCCACTGCCGATGGAAGACGCAGATGTTCCTACTATAGGCAAGAACACGTCTTGAGGTTTGAATGTCGCCACTACGCTAGAAGGTGCGGAGAAGGTACAATCCACGTGCCGCCACCCCAAGATGTCGGAGCTCGTTAAGGATACGCCCCCCGCACCGGATAGCGGAAAACCTTCAGTAGATACAAGGTGACGATTGAAGCCTTTGTCTGCATTAGCCGCATTATCCACGACGACGGAGATGGATCCGACAAGAACCTACACAAGCAGCGGCACATCAGCTGACACTATTGGGACGGAGTTGCCGCTTCCACTGCCGATGGAAAACGCAGATGTTCCTGGTATAGACAAGAACCTGGTTTGAGGTGTGAATGTCGCCACTATGATAGAACAACGTGCGCAGAAGGTAGAATCCACGTGCAGCCATTCCAAGATGTCGGAGCTCGTAAAGAATACGCCCCCCGCACCTGATAGCGGAAAAGCATCAGTAGATACCAGGTGACGATCAAAGCCTTTGTCTGCATTCGCCGCATTTCCCACGACGACGGAGATGAATCCTTCAAGAACCTGCACAAACAGCGGCAAATCAGCTGACACTATCAGGACGGAGTTGCCACTTCCACTGCCGATGGAAGACGCAGATGTTCCTAGTATAGGCAAGAACATGGCTTGAGGTGTCAATGTCACCACTATGATAGAACAACGTGCGCAGAAGGTAGAATCCACGTGAAGCCTCTCAAAGATATCGCAGCTCGTAAAGAATACACCCCCCGCACCTGATAGCCGAAAAGCATCAGTAGATACCAGGTGACGATCGAAGCCTCTGTCTCCATTCGCGCATTTCCTATGACGACGGAGATGAATCCAGAAAGAACCTGCACAAACAGCGGCAAATCAGCAAACACTATCGGGACGGAATTGCCGCTTCCACTGCCTATGGAGGACGCAGATGTTCTTGGTATAGGCAAGAACATGGCTTGTGGTGTGAATGTCGCCACAACGCTAGAAGAAGGAGCGCAGAAGGTAGAATACACGTGCCGCACCCCAAGATGTCGGAGCTCCTAAATAATACACCCCCCCGTACCGAATAGCCGAAAAGCATCAGTAGATACCAGGTGACGATCGAAGCCTTTGTCTGCATTCGCCGCATTTCCCATGACGACGGAGATGAATCCAGAAAGAACCTGCACAAACAGCGGCAAATCAGCTGACACTATCGAGACGGAGTTGCCGCTTCCACTGCCGATGGAAGACGCAGATGTTCCTAGTATATGCAAGAACATGGCTTGAGGTGCGAATGTCGCCACTACGCTAGAAGGTGCGGAGAAGGTACAATCCACGTGCCGCAACCCCAAGATGTCGGAGCTCGTGTTGAATACGCCTTTCACACGGGATAGCCGAAAAGCATCAGTAGATACCGGGTGGCGATCGAAGCCTTTGCATTCGCCGCATTTCCCACGACGACGGAGATTAATCCGGCAAGAACATGCACAAACAGCTGCACATCAGATGACTTTTTCGGGACGGAGTTGCCACTTCCACTGCCGATGGAAGACGCAGATGTTCCTAGTATAGGCAAGAACCTGACTTGAGGTGTGATTGTCGCCACTACGCTAGAAGGTACGGAGAAGGTACAATTCACGTGCCGCCACCCCAAGATGTCGGAGATCGTAAAGAATAAGCCCCCCGCACCTGATAACCGATAAGCATCAGTAGATACCAGGTGACGATCGAAGCCTTTGTCAGCAATTCGCCGCATTTCCCACGACGACGGAGATGAATCCGGCTAGAACCTGCATAAAAAGCGGCACTTAAGCTCACACTATCGGGACGGACTTGCCGCTTCCACTGCCGATGGAAGAAGCAAATGTACTTACTATAGGCAAGAACATGCCTTGAGGTGTGAATGTCGCCACTACGCTAGAATAAGGAGCGCAGAAGGTACAATCCACGTGCCGCCACCCCAAGATATCGGAGCTCATAAAGAAAACGCCCCCCGCACCGGATAGCCGAAAAGCATCAGTAGATACCAGGTGACCATCGAAGCCTTCTTCTGCATTCGCCGCATTTCCCACGACGACGTAGATGAATCTGGCAAGAACTTGCACAAACAGCGGCACATCAGCTGACACTTTCGGGACAGAGTTGCCGCTTCCACTGCCGATGGAAGACGCAGTTGTTCCTAGTACAGGCAAGAATCAAACTTGGGCTGTGAATGTCGCCACTACGCTAGAAGAAGGTGCACAGAATTTAGAATACACGTGCCCCACCCCAAGATGTCGGAGCTCGTAAAGAATACACCCGCCGCGCCGGATAGCCGAAAAGCATCAGTAGATACCAGGTGACAATCGAAGCCTTCGTCTGCATTCGCCGCATTTCCCATGACGACGGAGATGAATCCGGAAAGAACCCGCACAAACAGCGGCAAATCAGCTGACACTATCGGGACGGAATTGCCGCTTCCACTGCCGATGAAAGACGCAGATGTTCATAGTATAGGCAAGAACCTGGCTTGAGGTGTGAATGTCGCCACTATGCTAGAAGAAGGCGCGCAGAAGGTAGAATAAACGTGCCGCCACCCCAAGATGTCGGAGCTCGTAAAGAATACGCCCACCGCACCGGAAAGCCGAAAAGCATCAGTAGATACCAGGTGACGATCGAAGCCTTCGTCTGCATTCGCCGCATTTCCCACGATGACAGAGATGAATCCAGCAACAACCTGCACAGACAGCGGCAAATCAGCTGACACTATCGGGACGGAGTTGCCGCTTCCACTGCCGATGGAAGACGCAGATGTTCCTACTATAGGCAAGAACATGTCTTGAGGTGTGAATGTCGCCACTACGCTAGAAGGTGCGGAGAAGGTACAATCCACGAGCCGCCACCCCAAGATGTCGGAGCTCGTAAAGGATACGCCCCCCGCACCGGATAGCGGAATACCTTCATTAGATACCAGGTGACGATCGAAGCCTTTGTCTGCATTTGCCGCATTATCCACGACGACGGAGATGAATCCAGCAACAACCTGCACAAACAGCGGCACATCAGCTCACACTATCGGGACGGAGTTGCCGCTTCCACTGCCGATGGAAGACGCAGATGTTCCTGGTATAGACAAGAACCTGGCTTGAGGTGTGAATGTCGCCACTATGATAGAACAACGTGCGCAGAAGGTAGAATCCCCGTGCAGCCTCTCAAAGATATCGGAGCTCGTAAAGAATACACCCCCCGCACCTGATAGCCGAAAAGCTCAGTAGATACCAGGTGACGATCGAAGCCTTTGTCTGCATTCGCCGCATTTCCCATGACGACGGAGATGAATCCAGAAAGAACCCGCACAAACAGCGGCAAATCAGCTGACACTATCGGGACGGAATTGCCGCTTCCACTGCCGATGAAAGACGCAGATGTTCATAATATAGGCAAGAACCTGGCTTGAGGTGTGAATGTCGCCACTATGCTAGAAGAAGGTGCGCAGAAGGTACAATTCACGTGCCGCCACCACAACATGTCGGAGCTCGCAAAGAATACGCCCCCCGCACCGGAGAGCCGAAAAGCATCAGTAGATACCAGGTGAAGATCGAGGCCTTTGTCTGCATTCGCCGCATTTCCCACGACGACAGAGATGAATCCAGCAACAACCTGTACAAACAGCGGCAAATCCGGTGACACTATCAGGATGGAGTTCCCGCTTCCACTGCCAATGCAAGGCGCAGATGTTCCTACTATAGGCAAGAACATGGCTTGAGGTGTGAATGTCGCCACTAAGCTAGAAGAACGTGCGGAGAATGTAGAATCCACGTGCCGCAACCCCAAGATGTCGGAGCTCGTAAAGAGTACGCCTCCCGCTCCGGATAGCCGAAAAGCATCAGTACATACCAGGTGACGATCGAAGCCTTTGTCTGCATTCGCCGCATTTCTTATGACGACGGAGATGAATCCGGCAAGAACATGCACAAGCAGCGGCACATCAGCTGACTTTTTCGGGACGGAGTTGCCGCTTACACTGCCGATGGAAGACGCAGATGTTCCTAGTATAGGCAAGAACCTGACTTGAGGTGTGAATGTCACCACTATGCTAGAAGAAGGCGCGCAGAAGGTAGAATAAACGTGCCGCCACCCCAAGATGTCGGAGCTCGTAAAGAATACGCCCACCGCACCGGATAGCCGAAAAGCACCAGTAGATACCAGGTGACGATCGAAGCATTCGTCTGCATTCGCCGCATTTCCCACGACGACAGAGATGAATCCAGCAACAACCTGCACAGACAGGGGCAAATCAGCTGACACTATCGGGACGGAGTAGCCGCTTCCACTGCCGATGGAAGACGCAGATGTTCCTACTATAGGCAAGAACATGTCTTGAGGTGTGAATGTCGCCACTACGCTAGAAGTTGCGGAGAAGGTACAATCCACGTGCCGCCACCCCAAGATGTCGGAGCTCGTAAAGGATACGCCCCCTGCACCGGATAGCGGAAAACCTTCAGTAGATACCAGGTGACGATCGAAGCCTTTGTCTGCATTCGCCGCATTATCCACGACGACGGAGATGGATCCGGCAAGAACCTGCACAAACAGCGGCACATCAGCTGACACTATCAGGAGGGAGTTGCCACTTCCACTGCTGATGGAAGACGCAGATGTTCTTGGTATAGACAAGAACCTGGCTTGAGGTGTGAATGTCGCCATATGATAGAACACCGTGCGCAGAAGGTAGAATCCACGTGCAGTCTCTCAAAGATATCGGAGCTCGTAAAGAATACACCCCCCGCACCTGATAGCCGAAAAGCATCAGTAGATACCAGGTGACGATCGAAGCCTTTGTCTGCATTCGCCGCATTTCCCATGACGACGGAGATGAATCCAGAAAGAACCCGCACAAACAGCGGCAAATCAGCTGACACTATCAGGACGGAGTTGCCGCTTACACTGCCGATGGAAGACGCAGATGTTCCTAGTATAGGTAAGAACCTGACTTGAGGTGTGAATGTCACCACTATGCTAGAAGAAGGTGCGCAGAAGCTAGAATAAACGTGCCGCTACCCCAAGATGTCGGAGCTCGTAAAGAATACGCCCACAGCACCGGATAGCTGAAAAGCATCAGTAGATATCAGGTGACGATCGAAGCCTTCGTCTGCATTCGCCGCATTTCCCACGACGACAGAGATGAATCCAGCAAACCCCTGCACAGACAGCGGCAAATCAGCTGACATTATTGGGACGGAGTAGCCGCTTCCACTGCCCATGGAAGACGCAGATGTTCCTGGTATAGACAAGAACCTGGCTTGAGGTGTAAATGTCCCCACAATTGATAGAACAGCGTGCGCAGAAGGTAGAATCCACGTGCAGCCACTCCAAGACGTCGGAGCTCGTAAAGAATACGCCCCCCGCACCGGATAGCCGAAAAGCATCAGTAGATACCAGGTGACGATCGAAGCCTTTGTCTGAATTCGCCGCATTTCCCACGACGACGGAGATGAATCCGGCAAGAACCTGCTCAAACAGCGGCAAATCAGCTCACACTATCGGGACGGAGTTGCTGCTTCCACTGCCGATGGAAGACGCAGATGTTCTTGTATAGACAAGAACCTGGCTTGAGGTGTGAATGTCGCTATATGATAGAACAACGTGCGCAGAAGGTAGAATCCACGTGCAGCCAATCAAAGATGTCGGAGCTCGTAAAGAAAACGCCCCCCCGCACCTGATAGCCGAAAAGAATCAGTAGATACCAGGTGACGATCGAAGCCTTTGTCTGCATTCGCCGCATTTCCAATGACGACGGAGACGAATCCAGCAAGAACCTGCACAAACAGCGGCAAATCAGCTGACACTATAGGGACGGAATTGCCTCTTCCACTGCCGATAGAAGATGCAGATGTTCCTAGTATAGGCAAGAACCTGGCTTGAGGTGTCAATGTCACCACTACGCAAGAAGAACGTGCCCAGTAGGTAGAATCCACGTGCTGTCACCCCAGATGTCGGAGCTCATAACGAATACGTCCCCCGCAACGGATAGCCGAAAAGCATCAGTAGATACAAGGTGACGATCGAAGCCTTTGTCTGAATTCGCCGCATTCCCAACGACGACGGAGATGACTCCGGCAAGAACCTGCACAAACAGCGGCACATCAGCTGACACTAATGGGACAGAGTTTCCGCTTCCACTGTCGATGGAAGACGCAGATGTTCATAGTAAAGCCAAGAGCCTGGCTTGAGGTGTCAATGTCACCACTACGCAAGAAGAACGTGTCCAGTAGGTAGAATCCACGTGCTGTCACCCCAGATGTCGGAGCTCATAACGAATACGTCCCCCGCAACGGATAGCCGAAAAGCATCAGTAAGAATCAGGCGACGATCGAAGCATTTGTGTGCATTCGCCGCATTTCCCACGACGACGGAGATGAATAAGACAAGAACCAGCAAAAACAGCGCCACATCAGCTGACACTATCGGGATGGAGTTGCCGCTTCCACTGCCGATGGAAGGCGCAGATGTTCCTAGTATAGGCAAGAACATGGCATGAGGTGTCAATGTCACCACTACGATAGAAGAACGTGCGCAGTAGATAGAATCCACGTGCCGCCACCCCAGATGTCGGAGCTCGTAAGGAATACGTGTCCCGCACCGGATAGCCGAAAAGCATCAGTAAATACCAGGTGACGATCGAAGCCTACGTCTGCATTTGCCGCATTTCCCACGACGACGGAGATGAATCCAGCAACAACCTGCACAAACAGCGGCACATCAGCTCACACTATCGGGACGGAGTTGCCGCTTCCACTGCCGATGGAAGACGCAGATGGTCTTGGTATAGACAAAAACCTGGCTTGAGGTGTGAATGTCGCCATATGATAGAACAACGTGCGCAGAAGGTAGAATCCACGTGCAGCCTCTCAGAGATATCGGAGCTCGTAAAGAATACACCCCCCGCACCTGATAGCCGAAAAGCATCAGTAGATACCAGGTGACGATCGAAGCCTTTGTCTGCATTCGCCGCATTTCCCATGACGACGGAGATGAATCCAGAAAGAACCCGCACAAACAGCGGCAAATCAGCTGACACTATCGGGACGGAATTGCCGCTTCCACTGCCGATGAAAGAAGCTGATGTTCATAGTATAGGGAAGAACCTGGCTTGAGGTGTGAATGTCGCCACTATGCTAGAAGAAGGTGCGCAGAAGGTACAATTCACGTGCCGCCACCACAAGATGTCGGGGCTCGTAAAGAATACGCCCCCCGCACCGGAGAGCCGAAAAGAATCAGTAGATACCAGGTGAAGATCGAGGCCTTTGTCTGCATTCGCCGCATTTCCCATGACGACGGAGATGAATCCGGCAAGAACCTGCACAAACAGCGGCACATCAGCTGACACTTTCGGGACAGAGTTGCCGCTTCCACTGCCGATGGAAGACGCAGTTGTTCCTAGTATAGGCAAGAATCAGACTTGGGCTGTGAATGTCGCCACTATGCTAGAAGAAGGTGCGCAGAATTTAGAATACACGTGCCCCACCCCAAGATGTCGGAGCTCGTAAAGAATACACCCCCCGCACCGGATAGCCGAAAAGCATCAGTAGATACCAGGTGACGATCGAAGCCTTCGTCTGCATTCGCCGCATTTCCCACGACTACGGAGATGAATCCAGCAACAACCTGCACAAACAGCGGCACATCAGCTCACACTATCGGGACGGAGTTGCCGCTTCCACTGCCGATGGAAGACGCAGATGTCCCTGGTATAGACAAGAACCTGGCTTGAGGTGTGAATGTCGCCACAATGATAGAACAACGTGTGCAGAAGGAAGAATCCACGTGCAGCCACTCCAAGATGTCGGAGCTCATAAAGAATACGCCCCCCGCACCTGATAGCCGAAAAGCATCAGTACATACCAGGTGACGATCGAAGCCTTCGTCTGCATTCGCCGCATTTCCCACGACGACAGAGATTAATCCAGCAACAACCTGCACAGACAGAGGCAAATCAGCTGACATTATTGGGACGGAGTTGCCGCTTCCACTGCCCATGGAAGACGCAGATGTTCCTGGTATAGACAAGAACCTGGCTTGAGGTGTGAATGTCGCCACAATTGATAGAACAACGTGCGCAGAAGGTAGAATCCACGTGCAGCCACTCCAAGATGTCGGAGCTCGTAAAGAATACGCCCCCCGCACCGGATAGCCGAAAAGCATCAGTAGATACCAGGTGACGATCGAAGCCTTTGTCTGCATTCGCCGCATTTCCCACGACGACGGAGATGAATCCGACAAGAACCTGCACAAACAGCGGCAAATCAGCTCACACTATCGGGACGGAGTTGCCGCTTCCACTGCCGATGGAAGACGCAGATGTTCTTGGTATAGACAAGAACCTGGCTTGAGGTGTGAATGTCGCCATTTGATAGAACAACGTGCGCAGAAGGTAGAATCCACGTGCAGCCACTCAAAGATGTCGGAGCTCGTAAAGAAAACGCCCCCCGCACCTGATAGCCGAAAAGCATCAGTAGATACCAGGTGACGATCGAAGCCTTTGTCTGCATTCGCCGCATTTCCAATGACGACGGAGATGAATCCAGCAAGAACCTGCACAAACAGCGGCAAATCAGCTGACATTATAGGGACGGAATTGCCGCTCCCACTGCCGATAGAAGATGCAGATGTTCCTAGTATAGGCAAGAACCTGGCTTGAGGTGTCAATGTCACCACTACGCAAGAAGAACGTTCCCAGTAGGTAGAATCCACGTGCTGTCACCCCAGATGTCGGAGCTCATAACGAATACGTCCCGCGCAACGGATAGCCGAAAAGCATCAGTAGATACAAGGTGACGATCGAAGCCTTTGTCTGAATTCACCGCATTCCCAACGACGACGGAGATGACTCCGGCAAGAAGCTGCACAAACAGCGGCACATCAGCTGACACTAATGGGACGGAGTTTCCGCTTCCACTGTCGATTGAAGACGCAGATGTTCATAGTATAGCAAAGAGCCTGGCTTGAGGTGTCAATGTCGCCACTATGCTAGAAGAATGTGCGCTGAAGGTAGAATCCACGGGCCGATACCCCATGGTGTCGGAGCTCGTAAAGAATACGCCCCCGCACCGGATAGCCGAAAAGCATCAGTAAGAATCAGGCGACGATCGAAGCATTTGTCTGTATTCGCCGCATTTCCCACGACGACGGAGATGAATAAGACAAGAACCAGCAAAAACAGCTCCACATCAGCTGACACTATCGGGATGGAGTTGCCGCTTCCACTGCCGATGGAAGGCGCAGATGTTCCTAGTTTAGGCAAGAACATGCCTTGAGGTGTGAATGTAGCCACTACTCTAGAAGGTGCGGAGAAGGTACAATCCACGTGCCGCCACCCAAAGATGTGGAGCTCGTAAAGAATACGCCTCCCGCACCGGATAGCCGAAAAACATCAGTTGATACCAGGTGACGATCGATGCCTTTGTCTGCATTCGCCGCATTTGCCACGACGACGGAGATGAATCCGGCAAGAACCTGCACAAACAGCGGCAAATCATCTGACACTATCGGGACGGAGTTGCCACTTCCACTGCCGATGGAAGACGCAGATGTTTCTAGTATAGGCAAGATCCTGGCTTGAGGTGTCAATGTTACCACTACGATAGAAGAACGTGCGCAGTAGGTAGAATCCACGTGCCGCCACCCCAGATGTCGGAGCTCATAACGAATACGCCCTCCGCGCCGGATAGCCGAAAAGCATCAGTAGATACAAGATGACTATCGAAGCCTTTGTCTGCATTCGCCGCATTTCCCACGACGACGGAGATGAATCCGGCAAGAACCTGAACAAACAGCGGCACATCAGAAGATACAAATGGGACGGAGTTTCTTCCAATGTCGATGGAAGACGCAGATGTTCATAGTATAGACAAGAACCTGGCTTGAGGTGTGAATGTCGCCACTATGCCAGAAGAAGGTGCGCAGAAAGTACAATTCACGTTCCGCCACCCCAAGATGTCGGAGCTCGTGAAGAATACGTCCCCCGCACCTGATAGCCGAAAAGCATCGGTAGATACCAGGTGACGATGGAAGCCTTTGGCTGCATTCGCCGCATTTCCCACGACGACGGAGATGAATCCGGCAAGAACCTGCACAAACAGCGGCGCGTCAGCTGACACTATTGGGACGGAGTTGCCGCTTCCACTGCCGATGGAAGACGCAGATGTTCCTGGTAAAGACAAGAACCTGGCTTGAGGTATGAATGTCGCCAATTTTGATAGAACAACGTGCGAGAAGGTAGAATCCACGTGCAGCCACTCCAAGATTTCGGAGCTCGTAAAGAATACGCCCCCCCTGCACTTGATAGCCGAAAAGCATCAGTAGATACCAGGTGACGATCGAAGCCTTTGTCTGCATTCGCCGCATTTCCCACGACGACGGAGATAAATCCAGCAACAACCTGCACAAAAAGCGGCCCATCAGCTCACACTATCGGGACGGAGTTGCCGCTTCCACTGCCGATGGAAGACGCAGGTGTACTTGGTATAGACAAGAGCCTGGCTTGAGGTGTGAATGTCGCCATATGATAGAACAATGTGCGCAGAAGGTAGAATCCACGTGCCGCCACCCCAAGATGTCGGAGCTCGTAAAAAATACGCCCACCGCACCGGATAGCCGAAAAGCATCAGTAAATACAAGGTGACGATCCAAGCCTTCGTATGCATTCGCCGCATTTCCCACGACGACAGAGATGAATCCAGCAACAACCTGCACAAACAGCGGCAAATCAGCTGACACTATCGGGACGGAATTGCCGCTTCCACTGCCGATGGAAGACGCAGATGTTCATATTATAGGCAAGAACCTGACTTGAGGTGTGAATGTCGCCACTATGCTAGAAGAAGGTGCGCAGAAAGTAGAATCCACGTGCCGCCGCCCCAAGATGTCGGAGCTCGCAAAGAATACGCCCCGCACCTGACAGCCGAAAAGCATCAGCAGATACCAGGTGACGATCGAAGCCTTTGTCTGCATTCGCCGCATTTCCCACGACGACGGAGATGAATCTGGCAAGAACCTGCACAAACAGCGGCACTTGAGCTGACACTTTCGGGACGGAGTTGCCGCTTCCACTGCCGATGGAAGACGCAGATGTTCCTGGCTTAGACAAGAACCTGGCTTGAGGTGTGAATGTCGCCACTATGATAGAACTACGTGCGCAGAAGATAGAATAAACGTGCCGCCACCCCAAGATGTCGGAGCTCGTAAAGAATACGCCTCCCGCACCGGATAGCCGAAAAGCATCAGTAGATACCAGGTGACGATCGAAGCTTTGTCTACATTCGCCGCATTTCTCACGACGACGGAGATGAATCCGGCAACAACGTGTACAAACAGCGGCAAATCAGCTGACACTATCGAGACGGAGTTGCCACTTCTATATCCGATGGAAGACGCAGATGTTCCTAGTATAGGCAAGAACCTGGCTTGAGGTGTCAATGTCACCACTATGCAAGAAAAACGTGCCCAGTAGGTAGAATCCACGTGACGCCACCCCAGATGTCGGAGCTCATAACGAATACGTCCCCCCGCAGCGGATAGCCGAAAAGCATCAGTAGATACAAGGTGACGATCGAAGCCTTTGTCTGAATTTGCCGCATTTCACACGGCGCCGGAGATGAATCCGGCAAGAACCTGCACAAACAGCGGCACATCAGCTGACACTAATGGGACGGAGTTTCCGCTTCCACTGCCGATGGAAGACGCAGATGTTCCTTGTATAGGCAAGAACCTGACTTCAGGTGTGAATGTCGCCACTATGCTAGAAGAAGGTGTGCAGAAAGTAGAATCTACGTGCCGCCACCCCAAGATGCCGGAGCTCGTAAAGAACGCGCCCCCCGCACCGGATAGCCGAAAAGCATCAGTAGATACCAGGTGACCTTCGAAGCCTTCGTGCATTCGCCGCATTTCCCACGACGACGGAGATGAATCCAGCAACAACCTGCACAAACAGCGGCACATCAGCTCACACTATCGGGACGGAGTTGCCGCTTTCACTGCCGGTGGAACACGCAGATGTTCCTAGTATAGGAAAGAACATGGCTTGAGTTGTGAATGGCGCCACTACGCTAGAAGGTGCGGAGAAGGTACAATCCACGTGCCCCCCCCCCCCCCCCAAGATGTCGGAGCTCGTAAAGAATACGCCCCCCTCGCCGGATAGACGAAAAGCATCAGTAGCTACCAGTTGACCATCGAAGCCTTTGTCTTCATTCGCGCCATTTCCCACGACGACGGAGATGAATCCGGCAAGAACATGCACAAACAGCGGCATATCAGCTGACTTTTTCGGGACGGAGTTGCAGCTTCCACTGCCGATGTAAGACGCAGATGTTCCTAGTGTAGGCAAGAACCAGACTTGAGGTGTGAATGTCGCCACTAAGCTAGAAGAACGTACGGAGAATTTAGAATCCACGTGCCGCAACCCCAAGATGTCGGAGCTCGTAAAGAATACGCCTCGCGCCTCGGATAGCCGAAAAGCATCAGTAGATACCAGGTAACGATCGAAGCCTTCGTCTGCATTCGCCGCATTTCCCACGACGACAGAGATGAATCCAGCAACAATCTGCACAAACAGCGGCAAATCCGGTGACACTATCAGGACGGAGTTGCCGCTTCCACTGCCGATAGATTACGCAGATGTTCCTAGTATAGGCAAGAACATGCCTTGAGGTGTGAATGTCGCCACTACGCTAGAATAAGGTGCGCAGAAGGTACAATCCACGTGCCGCCACCCCAAGATATCGGATGTCATAAAGAATACGCCTCCCGCACCGGATAGCCCAAAAGCATCAGTTGATACCAGGTGACGATCGAAGCCTTTGTCTGCATTCGCCGCATTTTGCATGACGACGGAGATGAATCCGGCAAGAACATGCACAAGCAGTGGCACATCAGCTGACTTTTTCGGGACGGAGTTGCCGCTTACACTGCCGATGGAAGACGCAGATGTTCCTAGTATAGGCAAGAGCCTGACTTGAGGTGTGAATGTCACCACTATGCTAGAAGAAGGTGCGCAGAAGGTAGAATAAACGTGCCGCCACCCCAAGATGTCGGAGCTCGTAAAGAATACGCCCTCCGCACTGGATAGCCGAAAAGCATCAGTAGATACCAGGTGACGATCGAAGCCTTCGTCTGCATTCGCCGCATTTCCCACGACGACAGAGATGAATCGAGCAACAACCTGCACAAACAGCGGCAAATCAGCTGACACTATCGGGACGGAGTTGACGCTTCCACTGCCGATGAAAGACGCAGATGTTCATAGTATAGACAAGAACCTGGCTTGAGGTGTGAATGTCGCCACTATGCTAGAAGAAAGTGCGCAGAAAGTACAATTCACGTGCCGCCAACGCAAGATGTCGGAGCTCGTAAAGAATACGTACCCCGCACCTGATAGTCGAAAAGCATCGGTAGATACCAGGTGACGATGGAAGCCTTTGGCTGCATTCACCGCATTTCCCACGACGACGGAGATGAATCCGGCAAGAACCTGCACAAACAGCGGCAACTCAGCTGACACTATCGGGACGGAATTGCCACTTCCACTGCCGATGGAAGACGCAGATGTTCCTAGTATAGGCAAGAACCTGGCTTGAGGTGTCAATGTCGCCACTAATATAGAAGAACGTGCGCAGTAGGTAGAATCCACGTGCCGCCACCCCAGATGTCAGAGCTCGTAACGAATACGTGTCCCGCACCGGATAGCCGAAAAGCATCAGTAGATATACCAGGTGACGATCGAAGCCTTCGTCTGCATTCGCCGCATTTCCCACGACGACGGAGATGAATCCAGCAACAACCTGCACAAACAGCGGCAAATCAGCTGACACTATCGAGACGGAGTTGCCGCTTCCACTGCCGATGGAAGACGCAGATGTTCCTGGTATAGACAAGAACCTGGCTTGAGGTGTGAATGTCGCCACAATTGATAGAACAACGTGCGCAGAAGGTACAATCCACGTGCAGCCACTCCAAAATGTCGGAGCTCGTAAAGAATACTCCCCCCGCACCGGATAGCCGAAAAGCATCAGTAGATACCAGGTGACGATCGAAGCCTTTGTCTGCATTCGCCGCATTTCTCATGACGACGGACATGAATCCAGCAAGAACCTGCACAAACAGCGGCAAATCAGCTGACACTATCGGGACGGAATTGCCGCTCCCTCTACCGATGGAAGATGCAGATGTTCCTAGTATAGGCAAGAACCTGGCTTGAGGTGTCAATGTCACCACTATGCAAGAAGAACGTGCCCAGTAGGTAGAATCCACGTGCCGCCACCCCAGATGTCGGAGCTCATAACGAATACGCCCACCGAACCTGATAGCCGAAAAGCATCAGTAGATATCAGGGGCGATCGAAGCCTTTGTCTGCATTCGCCGCATTCTTCACGACGACGGAGATGAATTCGGCAAGAACCTGCACAAACAGCGGCAAATCAGCTGACACTATCAGGACGGAGTTGCCGCTTACACTGCCGATGGAAGACGCAGATGTTCCTAGTATAGGTAAGAACCTGACTTGAGGTGTGAATGTCACCACTATGCTAGAAGAAGGTGCGCAGAAGCTAGAATAAACGTGCCGCTACCCCAAGATGTCGGAGCTCGTAAAGAATACGCCCACAGCACCGGATAGCTGAAAAGCATCAGTAGATATCAGGTGACGATCGAAGCCTTCGTCTGCATTCGCCGCATTTCCCACGACGACAGAGATGAATCCAGCAAACCCCTGCACAGACAGCGGCAAATCAGCTGACATTATTGGGACGGAGTAGCCGCTTCCACTGCCCATGGAAGACGCAGATGTTCCTGGTATAGACAAGAACCTGGCTTGAGGTGTAAATGTCCCCACAATTGATAGAACAGCGTGCGCAGAAGGTAGAATCCACGTGCAGCCACTCCAAGACGTCGGAGCTCGTAAAGAATACGCCCCCCGCACCGGATAGCCGAAAAGCATCAGTAGATACCAGGTGACGATCGAAGCCTTTGTCTGAATTCGCCGCATTTCCCACGACGACGGAGATGAATCCGGCAAGAACCTGCTCAAACAGCGGCAAATCAGCTCACACTATCGGGACGGAGTTGCTGCTTCCACTGCCGATGGAAGACGCAGATGTTCTTGTATAGACAAGAACCTGGCTTGAGGTGTGAATGTCGCTATATGATAGAACAACGTGCGCAGAAGGTAGAATCCACGTGCAGCCAATCAAAGATGTCGGAGCTCGTAAAGAAAACGCCCCCCCGCACCTGATAGCCGAAAAGAATCAGTAGATACCAGGTGACGATCGAAGCCTTTGTCTGCATTCGCCGCATTTCCAATGACGACGGAGACGAATCCAGCAAGAACCTGCACAAACAGCGGCAAATCAGCTGACACTATAGGGACGGAATTGCCTCTTCCACTGCCGATAGAAGATGCAGATGTTCCTAGTATAGGCAAGAACCTGGCTTGAGGTGTCAATGTCACCACTACGCAAGAAGAACGTGCCCAGTAGGTAGAATCCACGTGCTGTCACCCCAGATGTCGGAGCTCATAACGAATACGTCCCCCGCAACGGATAGCCGAAAAGCATCAGTAGATACAAGGTGACGATCGAAGCCTTTGTCTGAATTCGCCGCATTCCCAACGACGACGGAGATGACTCCGGCAAGAACCTGCACAAACAGCGGCACATCAGCTGACACTAATGGGACAGAGTTTCCGCTTCCACTGTCGATGGAAGACGCAGATGTTCATAGTAAAGCCAAGAGCCTGGCTTGAGGTGTCAATGTCACCACTACGCAAGAAGAACGTGTCCAGTAGGTAGAATCCACGTGCTGTCACCCCAGATGTCGGAGCTCATAACGAATACGTCCCCCGCAACGGATAGCCGAAAAGCATCAGTAAGAATCAGGCGACGATCGAAGCATTTGTGTGCATTCGCCGCATTTCCCACGACGACGGAGATGAATAAGACAAGAACCAGCAAAAACAGCGCCACATCAGCTGACACTATCGGGATGGAGTTGCCGCTTCCACTGCCGATGGAAGGCGCAGATGTTCCTAGTATAGGCAAGAACATGGCATGAGGTGTCAATGTCACCACTACGATAGAAGAACGTGCGCAGTAGATAGAATCCACGTGCCGCCACCCCAGATGTCGGAGCTCGTAAGGAATACGTGTCCCGCACCGGATAGCCGAAAAGCATCAGTAAATACCAGGTGACGATCGAAGCCTACGTCTGCATTTGCCGCATTTCCCACGACGACGGAGATGAATCCAGCAACAACCTGCACAAACAGCGGCACATCAGCTCACACTATCGGGACGGAGTTGCCGCTTCCACTGCCGATGGAAGACGCAGATGGTCTTGGTATAGACAAGAACCTGGCTTGAGGTGTGAATGTCGCCATATGATAGAACAACGTGCGCAGAAGGTAGAATCCACGTGCAGCCTCTCAGAGATATCGGAGCTCGTAAAGAATACACCCCCCGCACCTGATAGCCGAAAAGCATCAGTAGATACCAGGTGACGATCGAAGCCTTTGTCTGCATTCGCCGCATTTCCCATGACGACGGAGATGAATCCAGAAAGAACCCGCACAAACAGCGGCAAATCAGCTGACACTATCGGGACGGAATTGCCGCTTCCACTGCCGATGAAAGAAGCTGATGTTCATAGTATAGGGAAGAACCTGGCTTGAGGTGTGAATGTCGCCACTATGCTAGAAGAAGGTGCGCAGAAGGTACAATTCACGTGCCGCCACCACAAGATGTCGGGGCTCGTAAAGAATACGCCCCCCGCACCGGAGAGCCGAAAAGAATCAGTAGATACCAGGTGAAGATCGAGGCCTTTGTCTGCATTCGCCGCATTTCCCATGACGACGGAGATGAATCCGGCAAGAACCTGCACAAACAGCGGCACATCAGCTGACACTTTCGGGACAGAGTTGCCGCTTCCACTGCCGATGGAAGACGCAGTTGTTCCTAGTATAGGCAAGAATCAGACTTGGGCTGTGAATGTCGCCACTATGCTAGAAGAAGGTGCGCAGAATTTAGAATACACGTGCCCCACCCCAAGATGTCGGAGCTCGTAAAGAATACACCCCCCGCACCGGATAGCCGAAAAGCATCAGTAGATACCAGGTGACGATCGAAGCCTTCGTCTGCATTCGCCGCATTTCCCACGACTACGGAGATGAATCCAGCAACAACCTGCACAAACAGCGGCACATCAGCTCACACTATCGGGACGGAGTTGCCGCTTCCACTGCCGATGGAAGACGCAGATGTCCCTGGTATAGACAAGAACCTGGCTTGAGGTGTGAATGTCGCCACAATGATAGAACAACGTGTGCAGAAGGAAGAATCCACGTGCAGCCACTCCAAGATGTCGGAGCTCATAAAGAATACGCCCCCCGCACCTGATAGCCGAAAAGCATCAGTACATACCAGGTGACGATCGAAGCCTTCGTCTGCATTCGCCGCATTTCCCACGACGACAGAGATTAATCCAGCAACAACCTGCACAGACAGAGGCAAATCAGCTGACATTATTGGGACGGAGTTGCCGCTTCCACTGCCCATGGAAGACGCAGATGTTCCTGGTATAGACAAGAACCTGGCTTGAGGTGTGAATGTCGCCACAATTGATAGAACAACGTGCGCAGAAGGTAGAATCCACGTGCAGCCACTCCAAGATGTCGGAGCTCGTAAAGAATACGCCCCCCGCACCGGATAGCCGAAAAGCATCAGTAGATACCAGGTGACGATCGAAGCCTTTGTCTGCATTCGCCGCATTTCCCACGACGACGGAGATGAATCCGACAAGAACCTGCACAAACAGCGGCAAATCAGCTCACACTATCGGGACGGAGTTGCCGCTTCCACTGCCGATGGAAGACGCAGATGTTCTTGGTATAGACAAGAACCTGGCTTGAGGTGTGAATGTCGCCATTTGATAGAACAACGTGCGCAGAAGGTAGAATCCACGTGCAGCCACTCAAAGATGTCGGAGCTCGTAAAGAAAACGCCCCCCGCACCTGATAGCCGAAAAGCATCAGTAGATACCAGGTGACGATCGAAGCCTTTGTCTGCATTCGCCGCATTTCCAATGACGACGGAGATGAATCCAGCAAGAACCTGCACAAACAGCGGCAAATCAGCTGACATTATAGGGACGGAATTGCCGCTCCCACTGCCGATAGAAGATGCAGATGTTCCTAGTATAGGCAAGAACCTGGCTTGAGGTGTCAATGTCACCACTACGCAAGAAGAACGTTCCCAGTAGGTAGAATCCACGTGCTGTCACCCCAGATGTCGGAGCTCATAACGAATACGTCCCCCGCAACGGATAGCCGAAAAGCATCAGTAGATACAAGGTGACGATCGAAGCCTTTGTCTGAATTCACCGCATTCCCAACGACGACGGAGATGACTCCGGCAAGAAGCTGCACAAACAGCGGCACATCAGCTGACACTAATGGGACGGAGTTTCCGCTTCCACTGTCGATTGAAGACGCAGATGTTCATAGTATAGCCAAGAGCCTGGCTTGAGGTGTCAATGTCGCCACTATGCTAGAAGAAGGTGCGCTGAAGGTAGAATCCACGGGCCGATACCCCATGGTGTCGGAGCTCGTAAAGAATACGCCCCCGCACCGGATAGCCGAAAAGCATCAGTAAGAATCAGGCGACGATCGAAGCATTTGTCTGTATTCGCCGCATTTCCCACGACGACGGAGATGAATAAGACAAGAACCAGCAAAAACAGCTCCACATCAGCTGACACTATCGGGATGGAGTTGCCGCTTCCACTGCCGATGGAAGGCGCAGATGTTCCTAGTTTAGGCAAGAACATGCCTTGAGGTGTGAATGTAGCCACTACTCTAGAAGGTGCGGAGAAGGTACAATCCACGTGCCGCCACCCAAAGATGTGGAGCTCGTAAAGAATACGCCTCCCGCACCGGATAGCCGAAAAACATCAGTTGATACCAGGTGACGATCGATGCCTTTGTCTGCATTCGCCGCATTTGCCACGACGACGGAGATGAATCCGGCAAGAACCTGCACAAACAGCGGCAAATCATCTGACACTATCGGGACGGAGTTGCCACTTCCACTGCCGATGGAAGACGCAGATGTTTCTAGTATAGGCAAGATCCTGGCTTGAGGTGTCAATGTTACCACTACGATAGAAGAACGTGCGCAGTAGGTAGAATCCACGTGCCGCCACCCCAGATGTCGGAGCTCATAACGAATACGCCCTCCGCGCCGGATAGCCGAAAAGCATCAGTAGATACAAGATGACTATCGAAGCCTTTGTCTGCATTCGCCGCATTTCCCACGACGACGGAGATGAATCCGGCAAGAACCTGAACAAACAGCGGCACATCAGAAGATACAAATGGGACGGAGTTTCTTCCAATGTCGATGGAAGACGCAGATGTTCATAGTATAGACAAGAACCTGGCTTGAGGTGTGAATGTCGCCACTATGCCAGAAGAAGGTGCGCAGAAAGTACAATTCACGTTCCGCCACCCCAAGATGTCGGAGCTCGTGAAGAATACGTCCCCCGCACCTGATAGCCGAAAAGCATCGGTAGATACCAGGTGACGATGGAAGCCTTTGGCTGCATTCGCCGCATTTCCCACGACGACGGAGATGAATCCGGCAAGAACCTGCACAAACAGCGGCGCGTCAGCTGACACTATTGGGACGGAGTTGCCGCTTCCACTGCCGATGGAAGACGCAGATGTTCCTGGTAAAGACAAGAACCTGGCTTGAGGTATGAATGTCGCCAATTTTGATAGAACAACGTGCGAGAAGGTAGAATCCACGTGCAGCCACTCCAAGATTTCGGAGCTCGTAAAGAATACGCCCCCCCTGCACTTGATAGCCGAAAAGCATCAGTAGATACCAGGTGACGATCGAAGCCTTTGTCTGCATTCGCCGCATTTCCCACGACGACGGAGATAAATCCAGCAACAACCTGCACAAAAAGCGGCCCATCAGCTCACACTATCGGGACGGAGTTGCCGCTTCCACTGCCGATGGAAGACGCAGGTGTACTTGGTATAGACAAGAACCTGGCTTGAGGTGTGAATGTCGCCATATGATAGAACAATGTGCGCAGAAGGTAGAATCCACGTGCCGCCACCCCAAGATGTCGGAGCTCGTAAAAAATACGCCCACCGCACCGGATAGCCGAAAAGCATCAGTAAATACAAGGTGACGATCCAAGCCTTCGTATGCATTCGCCGCATTTCCCACGACGACAGAGATGAATCCAGCAACAACCTGCACAAGCAGCGGCAAATCAGCTGACACTATCGGGACGGAATTGCCGCTTCCACTGCCGATGGAAGACGCAGATGTTCATATTATAGGCAAGAACCTGACTTGAGGTGTGAATGTCGCCACTATGCTAGAAGAAGGTGCGCAGAAAGTAGAATCCACGTGCCGCCGCCCCAAGATGTCGGAGCTCGCAAAGAATACGCCCCGCACCTGACAGCCGAAAAGCATCAGCAGATACCAGGTGACGATCGAAGCCTTTGTCTGCATTCGCCGCATTTCCCACGACGACGGAGATGAATCTGGCAAGAACCTGCACAAACAGCGGCACTTGAGCTGACACTTTCGGGACGGAGTTGCCGCTTCCACTGCCGATGGAAGACGCAGATGTTCCTGGCTTAGACAAGAACCTGGCTTGAGGTGTGAATGTCGCCACTATGATAGAACTACGTGCGCAGAAGATAGAATAAACGTGCCGCCACCCCAAGATGTCGGAGCTCGTAAAGAATACGCCTCCCGCACCGGATAGCCGAAAAGCATCAGTAGATACCAGGTGACGATCGAAGCTTTGTCTACATTCGCCGCATTTCCCACGACGACGGAGATGAATCCGGCAACAACGTGTACAAACAGCGGCAAATCAGCTGACACTATCGAGACGGAGTTGCCACTTCTATATCCGATGGAAGACGCAGATGTTCCTAGTATAGGCAAGAACCTGGCTTGAGGTGTCAATGTCACCACTATGCAAGAAAAACGTGCCCAGTAGGTAGAATCCACGTGACGCCACCCCAGATGTCGGAGCTCATAACGAATACGTCCCCCGCAGCGGATAGCCGAAAAGCATCAGTAGATACAAGGTGACGATCGAAGCCTTTGTCTGAATTTGCCGCATTTCACACGGCGCCGGAGATGAATCCGGCAAGAACCTGCACAAACAGCGGCACATCAGCTGACACTAATGGGACGGAGTTTCCGCTTCCACTGCCGATGGAAGACGCAGATGTTCCTTGTATAGGCAAGAACCTGACTTCAGGTGTGAATGTCGCCACTATGCTAGAAGAAGGTGTGCAGAAAGTAGAATCTACGTGCCGCCACCCCAAGATGCCGGAGCTCGTAAAGAACGCGCCCCCCGCACCGGATAGCCGAAAAGCATCAGTAGATACCAGGTGACCATCGAAGCCTTCGTGCATTCGCCGCATTTCCCACGACGACGGAGATGAATCCAGCAACAACCTGCACAAACAGCGGCACATCAGCTCACACTATCGGGACGGAGTTGCCGCTTTCACTGCCGGTGGAACACGCAGATGTTCCTAGTATAGGAAAGAACATGGCTTGAGTTGTGAATGGCGCCACTACGCTAGAAGGTGCGGAGAAGGTACAATCCACGTGCCCCCCCCCCCCCCAAGATGTCGGAGCTCGTAAAGAATACGCCCCCCTCGCCGGATAGACGAAAAGCATCAGTAGCTACCAGTTGACCATCGAAGCCTTTGTCTTCATTCGCGCCATTTCCCACGACGACGGAGATGAATCCGGCAAGAACATGCACAAACAGCGGCAAATCAGCTGACACTATCGGGACGGAATTGCCACTTCCACTGCCGATGGAAGACGCAGATGTTCCTAGTATAGGCAAGAACCTGGCTTGAGGTGTCAATGTCGCCACTAATATAGAAGAACGTGCGCAGTAGGTAGAATCCACGTGCCGCCACCCCAGATGTCAGAGCTCGTAACGAATACGTGTCCCGCACCGGATAGCCGAAAAGCATCAGTAGATATACCAGGTGACGATCGAAGCCTTCGTCTGCATTCGCCGCATTTCCCACGACGACGGAGATGAATCCAGCAACAACCTGCACAAACAGCGGCAAATCAGCTGACACTATCGAGACGGAGTTGCCGCTTCCACTGCCGATGGAAGACGCAGATGTTCCTGGTATAGACAAGAACCTGGCTTGAGGTGTGAATGTCGCCACAATTGATAGAACAACGTGCGCAGAAGGTACAATCCACGTGCAGCCACTCCAAAATGTCGGAGCTCGTAAAGAATACTCCCCCCGCACCGGATAGCCGAAAAGCATCAGTAGATACCAGGTGACGATCGAAGCCTTTGTCTGCATTCGCCGCATTTCTCATGACGACGGACATGAATCCAGCAAGAACCTGCACAAACAGCGGCAAATCAGCTGACACTATCGGGACGGAATTGCCGCTCCCTCTACCGATGGAAGATGCAGATGTTCCTAGTATAGGCAAGAACCTGGCTTGAGGTGTCAATGTCACCACTATGCAAGAAGAACGTGCCCAGTAGGTAGAATCCACGTGCCGCCACCCCAGATGTCGGAGCTCATAACGAATACGCCCACCGAACCTGATAGCCGAAAAGCATCAGTAGATATCAGGGGCGATCGAAGCCTTTGTCTGCATTCGCCGCATTCTTCACGACGACGGAGATGAATTCGGCAAGAACCTGCACAAACAGCGGCAAATCAGCTGACACTATCAGGACGGAGTTGCCGCTTACACTGCCGATGGAAGACGCAGATGTTCCTAGTATAGGTAAGAACCTGACTTGAGGTGTGAATGTCACCACTATGCTAGAAGAAGGTGCGCAGAAGCTAGAATAAACGTGCCCGCTACCCCAAGATGTCGGAGCTCGTAAGAATACGCCCACAGCACCGGATAGCTGAAAAGCATCAGTAGATATCAGGTGACGATCGAAGCCTTCGTCTGCATTCGCCGCATTTCCACGGACGACAGAGATGAATCCAGCAAACCCCTGCACAGACAGCGGCAAATCAGCTGACATTATTGGGACGGAGTAGCCGCTTCCACTGCCCATGGAAGACGCAGATGTTCCTGGTATAGACAAGAACCTGCTTA